>NC_045562.1:50765492-51427159 GCF_009819795.1 Aythya fuligula
AAAATGAATACCAAACTCTTTGGAGGCTTTAGATGATTTTATTTATTTTTTATTTTTTAAATTATGCCCTTTGAAGAATAAACAGAAAAAAGAAACTGTGGAAATATAATAGAAATACTGAACAAGTAATACTTGCTTTGCAGTTGAATCCATGGGATTTGTACAATCTTTTATATAGTTTTACTAGATATTACCAAGTGGTTTGAGCTGAGCCTTGATCAAATTTTACATATATATATATATTTATATATATATATATATATATATATATATATATATATATATATATATGTATATATTCTGACCTGTTTAAAGTTTTTGGAAGGGGGGGAAAGGATCTCAGCTGCTATTGAGGCTTCTCTTTGGCAAGACGGTTTAAGGAACACCTTACTGGAAAACCTTCCTAACGAATGTATATATATAAAACCTTCTTAACGAATAAAACATATATATATATATATATATATATATATATATATATATATATATATATATATCAGATCTAATAGTAGAAGATCTGTTTGTGTGAGACAAAGCAGATTACAGCTGCTTGGCACTGCTTCTACTCAGTTGCCAGGATGGCTGAGTCATATTTTTAATGAATTACCCTCTGGTCGGCAAAAGATGTTTCTAAGCCAGAGTGCCATCCAGAGGGGAACTGGAATGTGTACTATCCACTTCTTTTGGATGTGCTAGAACAACAATCTTGATCTTTCTGAAGTAGAAAGAAGAATATTCTGTACATTTGGAGACTGGAACTTTAGAGAATTGCTGCAATCTTATTATGGAGATGTTAGACTTTAACAGATTGTTCCCATATCTTTGTCAGGAATTTTTATGGCTGAAAGAGGGAA
This sequence comes from Aythya fuligula, assembly GCF_009819795.1. NCBI lineage: Eukaryota > Metazoa > Chordata > Aves > Anseriformes > Anatidae > Aythya > Aythya fuligula. The sequence continues at coordinate 50,766,347 of NC_045562.1, forward strand.
ACAAAACAAAACACAAATTTAGACCTGGTTTGTGACATTTACAGAAATGGATCAAGCTGTGAAGATAATACTTTAGAACATGCCAGCTCTTGTCATTGCAGCGTGGCAGTTTCTGTAATTGATCTTCAGAACAACCTTCCTGACACGATACTTCTGGTACCTGGATTGTGGAAATGCTAGTAAAAAAGTCCCTTTGAAGTGCTATGCCAAAGTAACTGAGTATTTCTTTGATGGAGGGTAAAAGGCACCCATTTGTTTCTAGTGTCATATTTTTAATTAGATCTCAAGAGCAAGTATTGTGTTCTCAAACTGGGACAAGGCAATCCTGAATATATGTGTCTTGCTGGGAGACAAGAGACTGGAGAGTGGCCCCATAGAAAGCAATCTGGGGATTTTATTTTTATTTTTATTTATTTATTTTTTTTTTTTTTATGGCAAGTTGAATGAGTCAACAGTGTGCCCTGACAGCCAAAACAGACAAATATATCCTGTGGTGCATCGGGCACTTCCTGGTCAATGGAAGCATTTGTCTCACTGTACCCTGCACTGATGAGGCCTCACTTCAAGTACTGTGTGAAGTTTTGGGCACCACAGTACAAAAGGGACAGAAAACTACTAAAGAACATCCAAAGAAAGGGCAACAAAGATGGAGAAGAACCTAGAGGGCAGGACATATGAGGAGCGGCTGAGGCCCCTTGGTTTGCTCAGCCCGGAGCAGAGCAGGCTGAGGGGAGGCCTCATGGCAGCCTGCAGCTTCCTCACCAGGGGACTGGAGGGGCAGGTGCTGAGCTCTGCTCTCTGGTGACAGTGACAGGACGCAGCTGCAACAGGAGAGGTTCAGGCTGGATGTTAGGAAAAGGTTCTTCACCCAGAGGATGGACAGGGACTGGAACAAGCTTCCCAGGGAAGTGATCACGGCACCAAGCCTGCCAGAGTTCAGGAAGCCTTTGAAAAATGCTCTCAGACATATGGTTTGATTTTTAAGTGGTCCTGTGCAGAGCCAAGAGTTGGATTCAGTGATCCTTGTTGGTCCCTTCAAGCTCAGGATATTTTATTATTCTGTGATATACCCTTTGAATGAATTGGTTGAATTCAGCAAGTAAGTTATGATTTTCCCAGGAAAAATGAGTAGCCTTGTACGAATTCCTAGCTTTGCCTGAAGTATTTTTAGAGAAATGTGTGAAAGCATTTTATCTGGTACTATGAAACTGTTGTGGGAGAAATATAATATAGCAAGACTGTACTGGGAAGACCATCCTCTATCTTGAAGTCCTTCAGGACACAAGGATGGTTGCAGAAAAAAAATGCATTGCTTGTGACAGGAGGTTAAAATTCAGTCATTTGTCTTCATAAACAAGAGTTGCATTCTAAAAGCATAGCTGTTGACCACAACATAGTTCATCTTCACTGAGTCTCAGTGTACTACCATTGATTTAAATTGGTGATGAATTACAGATTCTCCAAATAAACTTCACATCTTACAGTCAATTTCTGACAGTCAGTAAGCTACATTCCTCTGAACAATTTATGTATTTATTTTATTAATTTACTACTAAATTAAGCTAACTTCTTGAGTGATGTTGAGAATGGCTATATTAAAGTAAAACTGCTGTTAACAAAATATTACAATGGAGTTCAATAACTAACTACATTTTTATTTGGCAAGAATAAAACTATTTGTATCACCTAAATAATTTTTCAGTCAACATTGTTTTGATTTGTCCTTGTAGATGCCTAGTATTTGTCTTCTTTTTATCCAACAAGGGCTTCTTTCATGGGACTGAATATTCACCACTTCAAACTCCTGGCCCCCTTGATACTGTTTGCTAGCATTATTAAAACACAAAAGCAAAATTGCTGCTGTTCAGAGTGCACCAGAAGGGAAAGGCCAGGCTGTTGATCAGCCTGATGCAGAGACATGCTGACAGCAGAATATTTGTTTACCATTTCTAATTCCTAGTTTGTCCCAAAAAGTGTAATTTGTTTTTAGCAGTGATTCAAGCTGACATTTACATCGCATCACATTACATTAAGCAGTGTTATGGTCAGGAGTAGTAAGCTATGTAGGTAGACTAGATAATTTAAAATAGGAGCTCCAAGTTAGATACATTGCTTAGAAAAAGCCTTTGAGGTTTAGCACAGCTGCTGCAGGAGGGATGAAGGGAATTTGGTCTATAAAGACTCAAATACACCATTTCAGAAAGATAAGTGGTCTTGTCAATTTAACCAAGGCCCAAAGCTACTTCCTGAGGTGTTCGAGTTGATTAAATCTGCCTGAAAGCTTTTTGCATGTGTGCATAACTGTTATTTCCTTAAAAAATAAAACACACCGTAACTGAAGTTATAAAATAGGTCTCAGATGAACCAGCACCCTTTTCTTGTAGTTCACTCTGCATTTTCCTCAGCTATAAAACTGATCTAAAACAAAAATATTATTTGAGCTCCAGCTGACCTCTGTCCAGATTTATGTTTTCTGATTTCCATTGGTCTCAACAATCTAGTGGAAGATGGAAATCTATCTATCTATCTATCTATCTATCTATCTATCTATCCTTTTTTTTTTTTTTTTTTTTTTTTTTTTTTTTTTTCTCAAATAGCTTGTTCCTTTGTGTCTAGTGAAGCTTGTCGCCTTCCAGCTAGCTTTCTAATTGGATGAGTCCCCTCTTAAAAAGATATTTAAGAGCAATGAGCAATGCAGAATCCAGTGTAATGCTCTGTAATAGTGTACATTACTCAACAGTAGAAGTATGCTTAACTGTTCAGAAATATGAGGAAGTTTGATGAATTTTTGTAGGGATAAAAAAATCCATCTTAGCTCAAGACAAGAGTTAAAATTCAGCAACAATTTAAAGATATACTAAATTTACTCATTCAGGATTATGTTAAATAGGGAAGAAGCACGACAGATATATCAAAACTATTGTGACAGGCATAAAAAATTTTATTCTTGTGACAAGAATGAAATAGTAGACTTCTTACATCTTCTAATCCTTCAGTTGATGGTGGTGTTACAGGAACAGTTGATATGAATACAGTGAGTTTTGTCTTTCTTTGTTTTTCTAGATGTTACTCTCCCCATCTCTGGTCATCATACCACCAGACCTTCATTATCTTCATTCTGAAAGATGTCCTGAACAAAGTAAGTAAAAGAGATAAATTTCCATTGTCAATCTTAACAACACTAAATTTGAATGTATAATCCTCTCCTCTCCTCTCCTCTCCTCTCCTCTCCTCTCCTCTCCTCTCCTCTCCTCTCCTCTCCTCTCCTCTCCTCTCCTCTCCTCTCCTCTCCTCTCCTCTCCTCTCCTCTCCTCTCCTCTCCTCTCCTCTCCTCTCCTCTCCTCTCCTCTCCTCTCCTCTCCTCTCCTCTCCTCTCCTCTCCTCTCCTCTCCTCTCCTCTCCTCCTCTCCCATTCTTGTGCCTCCTTTCCCTTACCCAGCCATATTTGTTGTCTCCATTTTCATTCTGCTATTTGAATGGCAGACTAATATAAACATTTTTTTTTAAGAAAAATTCTATACTTTTCTGTTTAGAATGGTGGCAAAAAGAGCCATCTCAAGTATCCTTCTACTGGTACAAGTTTGCCAGGGCTTGGCAAAGCTAATAAGATCATAGACCAGACATTGTAAAGCATTAAGATTTCTGAAGCAGTACTCATGCAGACATTTAGTGGTGAAATCCAACATTGTGACCTCAGATTGTATCTCCTTAATCTTGAAGCTGTCAGAAATCACCAAGACTTAATTTCTGTCAGTACAAAATCAATTCTTAGACTGATGATATATGTGTGTAGCTCCATAAATCTTATTCCCAGATATGTTTTCAAAAACCAGACTGTCAAAGGACCACAGTATTTCAACACAGCAGAAAGGTGTCTTTATTGTTTTTCACCTCTTGTTCAGTTGGTCAGACCTGTTTATGAAATACTGTCAGGTAATACTGACCACTGCTATTGAAGAACAGGGAAGTGTGGGAGACATGAGTATACTACAGACTCACAAAACTACACTTCTCTTTCAAGAGGTTTAATTTATGCTGATGTAAATATCTTAGGGATTAAAAAGAGCAAAAATAGAGCAAGGACTCTGAAAAATAGTGATGAAAGTGTTCTCTTTATCCTATTTCAAATGCTCTGACCCAGGTCAGCATATTGGGCTTGAAACCTTCTCTCTTCATTCTTGATTTTCTTGCTTTTCAAATATCCCTGCCACTCCCTATAGTACCCACTGTTTCTGATTTGCAGAGTGCAAAGCAAATCTTCACACTGCTGCTGAAATAACAGAGTTTTTATTCTCTGCTACAGTCACCTGAAACTTACTGGTTTGGCAACATTGAATAGTAGAAGCTCAGTCAGACAGTTTATAAGAGACTGAGCCAAGAAGAGCTGTATTTAGCTCCCTTTGATTGTGACTCTGCTTTGCCTGTTGCCTGTTGCAAGTTTGGGAGTGAAAATGTATTCTCTCTCTCTGATTATACAGTAACATCTTTGCTGCATCTGCACATCAGTCAAAGACCAATTGCTTCCAAACAGGCTCATTTAGAAGTGTCTATGTGACAGCTGATAGAAAAAAAAAAGACAGCTGATAGAAAAAAAAAAAAAAAAGAAAAGAAAAAAGAAAAAACAGGCAGCATTTAAATGCCTATTTCTGTGAGCTTCCTTGTTTTCAGTGATATATGTTTTCAGTGATATAATGATTAAAAAATGATAACTGCTAGAATGACAATGATATCAACAAATAATACTCCCAGTAAATGCATGGCTGCAAGATTCTTGTGGTGTTTAGGTACCATGAAAACATGAAAAACTGGAAAAGTGTTCAGCAGTATGATATATTGTTAGCTCAAACTAAAGCCTGATTCAAACAGGAAAAATAAAGTTTATTAGTAAATCTCAGTAGAAAATAATTAATTGCCATTAAAGAAGTGACTTGTCAAAATTTGGACATTAATTTCAAATTATATGGCAAACTGTTGCCAGCAGTTTAATGTAGAAATAGACAATGATAAATTGTTAATGAAAACTTTTAAACTCCTTAAGAACTCATAAATTTGGATGAGTAGTACAGAAAAGATGCAAATCCTGGACTTATGTTCAGATAAAAGGAAATGGATTTATTACTATTACTATTACTATTACTATTACTATTACTATTACTATTACTATTACTATTACTATTACTATTAAAGTAAAATGACATTTCCTGCAAAGAAAGCACATTTTAACCAACAGGGCCAATACTTCAGACCCTCAGTAAAATGGTCAACACTTTGGTGTTGTCTCTTGGTGGAGTTAAAATCAGTAACGAGGCAAAAAATATTGCCTGTTTACTGCGTCTAATTGGGAATTTTGTCAGCTGACTTCATCTTGTATGGAATAATGTGATTTGATATTTCTCCATGTGACTGTTATCACTTCTTTTTGGAATATCTTCATAAAGAGGTTTGGGACTTTCTAAAACGTAGCTTTGAATTCTAATAAGTGCTTTTATACTGCTACCTATTTAAAAGTTCTCTCTACTTTGCAGATCTGTAATCCGCATAAAAAAGTGTCAAAAAAAAAAAAAAAAAGAAAGAAATCTTATAAAATTGTGTATGCCATGAGAGCTGTAGAATAAATAAATAAAACTGCTTTAAGAGGAATTTGTGATTTTTACAATCTATTAATTGCTATACAAATGTGTCATCTACGTTTAATTTAAAACAAAAATTAAGTTTCTGCTTTTTAGAATGGCAGACTTTGTCTGCAAGTGTTTATAAGTTCAATACCTGAAATTTTCTTCCCTATGACATTTGCAAAGAGCAAATAGTAGTCTTAGTAATAAGCTCTAATAATTTGTGATAGTTGAAATTGCATGATTTAACACCTTGACACTATGAAATCTAGTAAAACTACCATGCTAAGAAAGCTTTTCAGTATTTTTATAACTTTCTCCTAAAAAAAAAAAATAGTTGGGGAAAAATAAAGGATCAAAACGCACTTGGTGTGTGACATGTACTATGTTATGGTACTTAACTGTGAAATTAATCTATAACCTAATCTTTCTCTCTTTAAATTCAGATGTTTAGCAAGAGATGAGTAGAAACAGATCAGGATCAATTAATTACTGTCATTCTATGCATCTTCCATAAACCATAAATAGTGGTCATTGTGCAGCTCATTGAGTAGTAGAGTAAAACCACTTTCTTCAGAAATACCACTAGGTAGGATGCCTTTAAAGCTTTAAGCATATTACTGAAAGATCAGTGAAATTGAAAACTGTCCTTAGATGTTATTACAGCACTTTATAGAACAGGTTTTTGGGTGGAAGCAGCTCCTCATTTTCTTTGGCAAATTATTATGATGGGTGAAAATAACTGACATCTCCTGGAATACAACAGGGAAGTACAAGAGAATTTTATGTTTTTGTTTTGCTTTGCTTTGTTTTCCAACATAGTGATGACCACCAAATGATGATTTTTTTATAGTGAATACATCCATGTTTTGAGATAGTTGTGGAAAAAGTCAAAAAGCTAATAGCTAATAATAGCTAATAAAAATAGCTAATAAATGGAAGGGATTTTTAAAATCCACGTCACACATCTTAACTTGCTCCCTAGACAATTAATTCTTTTCCTTCTGATTGCTAGCACCTGTGTCAGTGGCTAAATTTTTATCTTCAGAGTCCTCCCGGGAGTACTACCACCCATGAAATCACAAATGTATTGCTTGAAGAATGTACTGTGGATTGTATTGGGAGAGGTAAGGTGGTGAAAACTATATTTTTCAGGTGAAAAATCCATGTGAAAGAATAAGTATAATTTCTCTCTGTCCCTTTTCAGAATTTCTGTGCATCCTCTAGCTGAGATGGGTAGACTGTGCAGGCTGGGAAGCCAGTAATCTCCACGTAGAATGGTAACACAGCACTTATCAAGTAGTCTCAGAGTTGCTAGCGAAATAGCCTAGAGCACATAAAAGTTCAGCTTGTGGATGAAGAACTGCTGGCTAAGGCTAAACTCATATGAATTTGGATCTGTTGTGAACATATGCCCTACTTTGCTTTGGACTATTGATTCTTCATCAATACTAAGTACATCTTCATCAATACTAATCTATAGCAATTGTTAGAATAATGCTCAGTTCTTTTTTGTGCTTACTGGGGAGGAAATTTTTAACTGGGGGGGAGGGAGGGGGGGAAAGAACAACCACAGAGACCATACATAATTTTTGATCCAGGTTGAGTTTTGTCATCAAAGTGAAGTTGTATATGCCAGTCTTATTTGTTTCGTAGGTCTGTTGAGATTTATTAAGAATCACCATTTTGGTGTACATAATCTTCACAACTACTTTGTTTTCTGAAAAGTCACTGAAAGGTGCATGGAACTTCATAAAGTCCAAAGAAATAATTACTTAAAGCTGAGAAAAATGAACAAGCCACCAAAAAGAAATCATAGAAGGTACTCTGACAGAAGATAGGGAGATAAATATATATATATATATATATATTTATATATATATATATATTAATAGGGATATATATATTAAAATATATATATTAATATATATATATATTAAATCTTGTTTTTCTGGTCCACAGTTAAAGATTAATGAAAATAACGCCTTTCATTAGTTCTCTAAAATGCATAAGAATATACAAAATATTTCATTCTCAGAGAGATGTCATTCTCAGCAGAGATGTCATTGAGACTGTACACCAGAAAGAGACACACCACTTTTCCTTTAACCTCTACTGTATTTCTTGGGTATTTTTGTTTTGTTTAATCTTCAGGAAAACAGGACCAAACTCCAGGAATAGAAGCTTGAAATTTTCTCTCACCATTTCTTAACAACTCACTTTTCCTTGAACAAGACTGATTATAACCTTCCTTAGTGCTACAAAAAACACCCTAGAAAAACAAAAGAGAAGAGAGTTCTGAAGAGTAAACTTTATAGATAAATGTAAAAGTTGTACAATTTGTTTTTTTTTTTATTTTTTTTTTTTTATTTTTTTTTCTTTTTTTTTTTTTTTTTCCGTTAGTTTCTCTTCTATCCATGACAAAGAAAGTTTTAAACTTTTATATTGGTAATAGTGACCATTTGCAGGCAACCAACCACATTAAAATGTATTTAATTATTATATATGCCCAAACTTGTTTACTTTTGGATCTTGAATATGATTGCTGATTATTTGGGTGCATTTTGCACTAAAATTTTCATAAGATCTATAACTTGTATTTTTTTTTCTTATCTAGTATTCCACATTTTACATGTATATTCTAGTTCCCCTGTAGCCTTTCTTAGAGCAAAACATTGTGTCATAGCAAGAGGATTTTGGTTATAATTTTGAGTCTTAAAGATTGTAACTGTCACTTTTATTTTATAGAGTTCATATTCCAGAGCTCTCCAGTTCTCATCAATTAAAAATCCCTGTTTTGAAGAGTATGGATATAAGTCTGTGGTAGAAACACACCTCTTACATAAATATTATTTACAGATAGCTTTATAAACACCTGTGTAAATATGTGTGTATATATAGTTGTGAAACAAAGAGAAATCTATGACAGCCCTATGTAAAGAGTTATCTTTACTACAAAATCACTTATTAAGTCCAAGCTCTGCTTAATGTAGTTCTTCATATGGAGCAAACATACTCCTCTGGAGTAAGAAACAACATTTGACTTCCAATTTCTGTTTGTCAGATGGCATTATAAACATATAGTAAGTTTGGTAATAATGTAAATAACCTATGCTTAGAACAGTGTGTCAAATCAAATCTGTCTGTATAAATTTGAATATTCTGCAAAAAAGGTTCATTATGGAATTCCAATTACACCTACACAACTGTATGTATATATGTTTGCCCAATTGCAAGTGAATTGTTGCAATCAGGTTATTTTGTGTCACCTTAAATTAGTCTGTGCTCATTATCTAAAAGTAGGGGTTATAGATTTATGACACAAAGTGTCCTCTGTCTTGCCTTGGCAGCTCCAGTTCATTAAAACAATGTTATTATCATCATGAGCTATTCAAGTCAATATGCATCGGTACCAGTAGAACACAGCATTCATCTATTACTCTCAGCAGCACTGCATAGCTTTATTTATGACTAATCAGGCTGCTCGCAGAAGGTATATTCATGCCAATTACATGCTACCTATTGCATGGAATACCTAATTAAAGTTTTTTTCTATAAACATTAGCTTCATTGAAGTCAGCTTACTAGCAGCCAGACAGTCAGAGTCATGCCAAGTCCTATGTAAATCCATGAAACACATTTGTTTCTGACTGTTTGCATTAAGTCATTCTATATGCCTTGAAATCAGAGAGAAAAAGTAAATTTAAACTCCTTTGAATATAGTAAATATAAATTTAAAGTACTTGCAGGCAATGCTGCATAATTGCTGGCCTTCTTGGAGTTTGTTGCTAATTCTTATGTTTTTCCTTATAATTTGGGAATTTAATGTTTTATTATCATGAGGATTATAACTTAGCCAATTATTTAGCTAATTAATTATAATTTAGCTAAGTTATAATCCTCATGATGAAGAAAAGGAAAAGCTATTGGCAGTTTTCATGCAATTACACTAACAATAATAATAAACAGAAATATAAATATAATTGGTCTCATACCTCTGAGAATGCCAGGAGTGACCCTGAGAAAGTGAAACTGAATTTCTGTTGTAATGGGGTCTAGAAGCTGACAAGCATTTATGAAACTGAGCAAATCCACTTGACTAGATTATACAATGGAGATCATCATTTTTTTACAGTGCCATAGGAAATGTCCTTTCAAGTGTGAGGACTACAATATGCATTGTATCCTGTCTTATTCACCTTATTCACCATCACCTTAGTCTTAAATCACATGAGAATGTGTAATTTTTAAACTTCATTAATGTAAGCCTTTTGAGCACATAAAGTAGCTGATCTATCAGTCCAAACTATGATCCTTTAAATATCCATAAGACAATACTCATCTCCATAAATCTGCATGAGAAACCTGTCAGTGCCTATCACACCCAGGCCACCAGATCTTTTCTTTTTAAAAGTTTCATTAAAATTAGTCAAAGTAACAAATTGAAAGAAATTTTTATTATTCTATACTTTATTAAGGATTAAAAGACAATTAAAAAGAAGTGTTTATTGTTTTAGTCTTCAATATTACCCTTTTAAATATAGGTCATAACACTGTCTAGGAGAGTAGTTCAGGCTGATAATGTCATTCAGGCGGATAAGGCAAGAAGAATTTTGAGTGAAATAATTTGCCTTTGTTAAGTGAGCGTATCTTATTGACTACACACCAGCAGTTATGTAATACAAGCAGGGACAATTAAACTAGGTAGATTTAAACTATTTAATTATCTTGTACTATATTATGTGGTTTGTGGAAAGAACATGACACATTTAGTGAAGTAATAATAATTTTCCAACACACGAGTCATTTAAATGGAGATAGGTCTAATAATAGTCACCAAAAATGGCTTTCCTAAAACTCTTACTCCATTTCAGTTTCACAGCCTGGAGCTTATGAGAGATGATATTTCAATATCCTTTTTCATGGCCTTTGGCAGGAATAAGGTGGTACCTCGTTAAGATAAGTAGAAAGTGCAGGAGTGAGCAGATTTATTTATTTATTTATTTATTTTGGAAGCAGAAAGCAGTGGAACTTGAGATGTTTATCCTTCATCTCTATCTGATGGAGTATCACATGTATCTTCAGGATTTGCAAACTTTATGGGCAACTTTTTGTAGTGTTTTGAATGGAATTTTATAATAAGAGGAAAAAGCAAAGACAAAACATGAAGGCAGTGAAAGTAATTAAGCATCTGAAAGCAACACATGGAACCAGATTTTCATTGCCTTTCTATTATGAAGTCTGAAATAGCAGTTCTCCCATGTTGTTTACACAACATTGCTTAAATAACTAAGGAAAAGAACTGGAAGGATGTCCTGGAGAGTGGAAATCAACAGAAATCTGAAGTTGGGGATAAACAGGTCAGAACTTCTAAGACATAGACATCAAATATGTCAGGGTATCACATTAAATTTACAGTTCTGTTTAGACCTATCTAGCTTGTGAGAAGTGTGGTAACTGCATTTGAAAAGGGAAATAGAAACCATATAGAAGCAAACAATGGAGATCTCATGTTGAGAAGAGAAGACAACTTCAAACTTTTTTCTTACTTTGCTTTTCTTAGGGAAAGAAAATATCATATAAAGGAAAACAACAACAACAACAACACAAACAAAAGCAAAAAGTCAGCTAAGAAGCTAGATAATTTCCATTTAAAAACACAAAAACACATCTGGTCTCCTGGACCTTGGTTCAGGAAAAATTTACTGAGGGCATCCAGGAGCCATAAAAAGATATCTGTGCCAGGCAGCGCTGCATGAGACCTTAAGAGACTGACTAAGTGCTCGGATAGTGGAAAAGAGCGTTCAACTTTTCTTAATATTGGTCTTGCTAGCTGAGGATGTGTTTTTCCTGAGGTATGTGATCCATATGCTGCTGTTTATAAAGGAGTTTTTGTTGTTTGTTGTTGTTGTTGTTTTTTGTTTTGTTTTGTTTTTGGTGGTGTGTTATTATCATCATTATTATTATTTTCCCAACACAGACTTTTTTTTTTCTTCTTTTTTTTTTTTTTTTTTCCCTTTTCTTGGATTAATGAGGATATGGGAATTCAGAGGATTCAGGATTATTTTTTATACAAAATCAAAATTATATCAGCCTGCTCTGGGTGTCTCTGCTTGGGCAGGGGTTTGAAGCAGAAAGCCTCCAGAGGGCTCTGCGAACATCAGCCATCCTGGGATTCTGTGATTCTATAGGGAGAAACAAAGAATTTCTGAATTCTTACTGTTTGGTACCAGCAGATACTGAGTTGTATTGTTCAGGTTATTGTAGCTAGAACACGGATTGTCACTATATATAAAATATACAGTGTTTTTTCATTCTTATCCTCTCCCTTCACAAATATATATATTTAAACATAGTGCATTCACAAGACATCTTTAAGAGATGTTGTCTTGAAAAGAATGGAAATCATAGATAAGGCAAAACCTCTTTATAAAAGCAAATGCAAATTTTTCTCCATAATACTTGGGAATGTTCTTCTTTTGTTGAAAGATATGAGGCCTGTGAATACAAAATGACCTTTTCTTTATGAATCTCTACAAAGAGGATTTGAAAACTAAGATAAAAATAATTCATTCAGAATGATTCAAAATGATATTTCATGTTAGATATATATATATATATATATATATATATATAGGGAAAGAGAGAGCTTCACAGAGCTATAGTTTACTTTTTACTTCTGAGGTAGAAGCAGTACACTTTTCCTTGAAGAAAAATTATAGCAGATACTTAATATTTTCCTGTTAGTCTACTCTAGAAATAGAGATCTTTCTCAAACAATCAATATTTTGCCTACAGACAAACATGACATGGGTTATTCCAGGTGAAAACACATGCTATCTTGTTCTATTCATTATAAAGAAAAACATGATATATTTCTTGTTCCTTCCCAGGATAATATTGCTTACTTGGTTTGTGTGAGAGCAGCATTTGCTAGAAAGATAGAACATCCATGCTGATAAAAGTAATTAATTTAATAATGATAGATCTAGTATGTGAATTTCATTATAGTATGAATTATGTGTTGTCCACAATACTATAAAAATACAGTGGGTAGTTAATGTGATTTTTTTTTTTCTTTAAATATATGTATCTACATATCTATTTATGCCAAGAAATAGTGTAGGAAATAAACTTATAAAAATTATCAATCATGAGTTCAAAAAAATGCATTAATAAGTTTTCAAGATTATTTAATTTTATTTTTTCTAGATGAAAGCATATTCCATACATAAAGTAGATAGCCTCTATTTACCCTTTTGATATAAAGTTGTGAAAATATGCTACTCTGAGACAAAATGCCATAGTGGAACAAGATAGTTTTGTACCCAACAGCAAATGATTGCGTAAATCTGTATTTATTAGTAAAACAAAAGTTACAAAAGGCATGAAGCCACACATATACATATCCACATAATTTTATTTATTTATTTTTGTCTGCAGACTTTTACAACCTATTATAGTATGAGAAACTGTTACTCATCTCTCTGACTAGTGCTTTAATAGCAGATTTAGTTCTTAATATCAGGCAGAATAGGTGACAGTTCAATTCACAGGATGAGTGAGAGTAAGAGATCTCTCCCCAGGATAAAGTAATGTATTTAGGGAAAAAGACAGGTTCTTTTAAGTTATGTCTCCATTAACAAGTAGTGCAGCTTAATAGGAGTGGTCTGTAGGAGAAACAGTTGGCCCTGAGGACCTGACAGATATATTATAGTCATCTTAGGGGTTTTACTGTGAAATAGCTCCAGTCTAGTGTGCTCCTGGAATGTGTCACACAAAATAAGTGCGGTGAGCACACCTTTGTGCCACTCCACAGTGCCAACCAAAATGCAGTAGGTGGTAGCGAGCACAAGGTTTGCTTCCAAAGTGAAGTCCTCAGCCTCACTGAAATGCTAGTATAGATGTACTTCTGTTTCAGTTTGTAGAGTGTGCTGACTGTATCTGATCATTGCTGGATCTGATGATGTCCAACAGGGACACATAGGTGTCAATTTATCAGATGAAGCTGCTAATCCTTTTATGGCTTTATGAGGAAGCTAAAAAGGCAAAGAAAACACAATCAAGTTAAAAGTTCAATTTTTCCTCTAGGAAAGTGACTATTGAGTAACTGCCAAGAACATATAATAAATTGAAAATGAATAACTGTACCATAAATAATAATAATAATAATGATAAATTCTTGAACTTTGATTATCTGTAGTTGGTGTTTCTAACTTCAGTATGTAATCATTCAGGACTTTGCTTATCCCCACTTGGATCCGTGGATCTAGACAAAAGGATATGCAACATTGTTACACCGTGGTTAATATCTTTCAAAGTAGGTGCTGTGGTGGTTGCATTCTTTTAGCAAATTTTATAGGTGACACTTCACCTGAACCTTATGAAGTATGTGAGATCAAATTTTTTGCACTCTATCTACAACAAGATGAGAAAATCAATAGGTCTTGAATGTATTACCGATTCAATACGTATCATGATTCATTCTTCATTGTTGCTCTTTATTCACTAACATGTTTGATACAGACACTGAAAGATACTACAGTATATACTTTGTAGTCTATAATTATATAGATCACCAATAGATCATTGTTTCTACAGTAAAACATAAAGAAAATCCCTCCTGCTAGGAAAGACATAACAACAGATACAAAACCCCAGAGCACTTTTATTATATGCAGTTGCGGTCTATACATTAAATCTACAGTAGACACACAAGTTTCATTAGATTTGAATTTAAGAGACTGTAGTTATAGATATGCTTAGGCCTCTGGACTCTCCCCAAATTTAATATAAGCTTCTGGCTCAGCATGCTTGAGTCAGTGCCAGTCCCATGTACTGTGGTGTCACCAAAGACCTCATCTACACCAGAAAAATCATCTGACAATTAAAAACAAATAAACAAAGAAAGCAACCTAAACTAGTAATATGCATTTCATGCTCAGAGTACAAAAAGAGTTATATATAAACTCAGATTTTTTCTTGAAAAAAATCTAAATTTTATTTTTTCACTTAGGCTGTCTTGGCAAGTAAGCTCAGTAAAAAGCATGTTAATGAGCTATTTCACTGTTTTCACACACAAATCCACAGATATATAGTGTTGTATCTACAAAGCTGATATGCTTTTCTTGTTGCTAACTTATAAGTTAGTAACATATTCTCAAGAAATAACAAATAAGAGCTTCATAAATATTTATGTGGAATCTTGGTACAGTACTGCAATATAAATAGCAATATTAGTACATACTTTTTTGTTTTCCATTTCTGATATTAAAACCAAGTTTACTAAATATGTTAAAAACAAGTGTTTTTTTTTTTTGTTTTGTTTTTGTTTTTGTTTTTTTTTTTTCTTTTGTTTTTGGACTAGGTATTTCTTCAAAAGAAAGCTAGATTTGGTGTATTTCCAATTTACATTAAATTCCATAAAGCTAGACATCCTGGCTAAGTTGCTTTGTGTGGTGTGGAAATTGTAAGATTTATGATGTCTTTGGGGCACAGCTGGGATCATTTGGGACTGTCTGAGACAACTGGGACTGTTTAGCCTGGAGAAGAGAGGGTTCAGGAAGGATGTTATCCATGTGAATAAATACCCCATGAGGGTTGTAAAGAAGAGTGAGTTGGGCTCTTCTCAGCAGTATCTTATGAAATGACAACAGACAATGGGCACAAAAGAAAACATACCTGAACAGAACAGAACATGCTTTTACTGTGAGGGTGGTGAAATGTTGACACAGATTGCCCAGAAAAACTCCATCCATCAAAACAACACTGGATGTGGCCCCAAGCAATCTTCTGTATGTGACCCTGTTTAGACATTTAGATGTAGAGCTTAGGGATATGGTTTAGTGGAGGACTGTTAGTGTTAGGTCAGAAGTTGGACTCGATGATCTTGAGGTCTCTTCCAACCTAGAAATTCCGTGATCCTGTGATTCTGTGAACTTCAGTTGTTCCTGCCATCTTCAATAATCTTTTGATCTCCAGGACATAATTACGTATATGTTAGATAGAGATCAACTAGAGAAATAACCCACAATTTAGATAAATTTAATATCTCCCCAGGTTACTGCTGGGAAGCACTAAAATTTTCTGAAAAAGTCAGTTAGTATCATAATGCTGGTTGTATGGTTATACAAAGGCTGGAAGGTCATGACCTGTAATGGCTGGGAACTGCACAGGCATATCAGGTATGCAGGAGGTTTCTATGTCATCCCTATGCCACCGATTGTGATGTGGCAGAATTTCCAACACACTTAGATGGAAGATGTGGCTTGTGGCTTAAGGACAGGTCACCAGAATGCCAACAGTGAGATGTAGTGCTCTCTGAAGTACATCATTCTACTTCTGCTCCTTCAAGACACTTACAGCTATGAGTTTTCTAAACACTCTCCTATCTTTTCTGTTTTTCCTGTTGGCTGGATTTATCCTCATTTTGGGCTTGATTTTCATATTCTGCATCCTGCATTTCAGCATCAGGCTTACTCTCACTGTTGGTGAAACCAAGGTAGTCACCAAGTTCAGTAAAGCAGGGATGGTGACTTTATTTTACTTCTATAATCCAAGCATGAAACAAAATGCAACTCAGGTAGACACTAAATTTGGTAAAATTGATTTACTAGACAGACTGGTCAAGGAGATCTTTCCTGATTACAGTGTAGTGCATAGCAGAAATATTATTATCATCATCATTTTTCATCTTATTGCTGTTATTCCTGAGTCAATTTAAAGGAGAATTTAGTACTGTATTTCATTCACCTTGATATGTAGGACAAAATCAAGGATAGCTCTACTGAAAGAAATGGAAATGAAGAATGTTACTTAATATCAATGGCTTATAATAATTATGAGCTGAGTTCTAGATGTGTTTCAAAATGTTATATATTGATTATAGACCAAGTAAAATACAAATAATTCAGGGCTTCTAGAAGAAAAAGATTTACAAGATTTCATTTGAACATCTGAATGGACATTAGTCAACTCTAAGTCATGTAAAAGATGTTTTATGAGTTTTTGAAATCAACAATGAGTAACACAAATTACTTCCACTTAAAAGTCC
Organism: Aythya fuligula; assembly: GCF_009819795.1. Taxonomy (NCBI): domain Eukaryota; kingdom Metazoa; phylum Chordata; class Aves; order Anseriformes; family Anatidae; genus Aythya; species Aythya fuligula. The sequence goes on from NC_045562.1 coordinate 50,783,012, forward strand.
TTTTTTTTTTTCTTCATTTTTTTTTTTATTGTATTTTGTTGTTTTGTCAATTTTTATGTTAGCAGTGTAAAGTTTTTTTCAAGATTTTATGACCATTTTAAATATTTTAAATAACATAAGAGGTATGAGGTTCTGAGGTATTCCTCAGGCATTTGATATAATGCTGACTTGAAAACTCTGTATGTCTTATAGAAATAGACAGTGCCCTGGACAAAATGCTCTAGGTGTCCCTACCTGAGCAGAGGGGTTGGACCAGATGACTTCCAGAGGTCCCTTCTTATCCTCAGATGTTACATTATTCTATGATTCTGTGAAATTGAATATTTGCCTATCTCCCTTTGATCATGTTTAGAAAGAAAACAATTTTCATAACAATTTGATATATATTTTTTTTTTTATCTGTGACTTAATCCTATGGAAATCTGGAAAAGTTTGGGGCTTGCCTGTGCATTACAGAAGATTATTAGAACGTTGAAGTTTTATTTAAATTTGGAATTTCTATGTCTCTGGACATAGAAAGATGTCCATGTGGAGATGGGCCTGATAAGATAGAGCCAGTTTGTATATTTAAAGGAAAATCATTTCTAATTTATGAAAATACTGAATGTTAATCTCATAATACATTCATAATATATATATGTATTATATATGCATATATATACAATATGCATATATATACATACATATAAATATAACGTATATATATCTTGGCACAAGGCTTTTTTAGATGATAGGCTAATCTATTCTGTTCAATTCAGCTCTAGAATCATTTATTCTTCTTACTATCATTTTATTTTATTTTATTTTATTTTATTTTATTTTATTTTATTTTATTTTATTTTATTTTATTTTATTTTATTTTATTTTATTTTATTTTTAGTTCTTAGAAAACAGATGTTGATCTGCTCTATCTAATCAATCTTCCATAACTGTGCTCTACTTTTCTTCCCTTTGTTTTAGTTGTTCACTGTATGTTACTAGCTTGAGGGGGAAAAAAAAAAGTATGGTGATGTTCTTGTTGTCAACATTTTTGTCAAAATTTGTATGGTCAACTGTACAACTGCTACAAACAATGTAATTGTTCATGTTTATTTACTGAAATGTTAGAATGTGTTCTACAGCTCTTAGGTAGTTTAAATTCAGCTGGACTTAATCCATCTCAATTCATAGGTCATTTTACATCATTTGATCATCTAGCTCCTCTGTGCTCAGAGTTCCTGATCAGTGAAAGAATGTACATCTTTGATATGTACATAAATACACACAAACTCACATAAATAAATATAAGAAGAATAGTTATAGCTTCTAGGTTTGACCTCCCTCTTAGTGGAATACTGTGACTGCTACAACTCAAGAGCAGGGCAAAACTCATCTTTGGAGAATTGGAGAATTCCAGACAGTTTCAAAGTTTGTACAGGTTCTTCATCAGTGAAGCTTCAAGCCAGTGTTTTAACTACAGTGAAAAGGAAGCTATGGATAAATGCTTTATTTTTTTTTATCTTTTTTTTTTTTTTTTTGAAAGCTAGAAACTTCTTCATAAAACATATGGCTCTGCCCAATTACATCTACTACTTCTTTAAAACCTTAGTAAGGTTGAGTTGGGGAAGAAGATGACTGATAGTGTTTTTAATTCAATGATGCAAAAGCATTCAAATCAAAACAAACACAATGAGCAAAACTAAGCACAAAATATATGTCACTAAGCAAGATAATATTACGTGAAAAGTCAATAAACCTGTTCCTGTTTACAAGGAGGAAAAAGAAATAGATAATTTATTCCACTAGAGACCTGTAAAACTAGCTTCTGTCTATTTATTATATTATATAAATATTTATTATATTATATAAATATAAATTTTTCCATTTGTATTTCATTTTCTCTGCCATCTATCTACTGATTGAAGAGGTACTAACACAGAATGTTGCTTATTGCACAGAAGCCACTATTTCACACTGAGTTGCAAAGATGATAGTTGCACTCCATGAACATAACAAAACCATCATGTCTCAAAGGTCTTGCAATATACAATCTTTCAATAGCTATCATTTATAGATATTGATGTTTTCTATGATAATGCATTGTAAAAAATAATGATGAAGTTAAATCTTTTCCCTTTTGGAACCATTAGCAGTAATAATAGAAATAGTGTTTCTGGCCCATTTAAAACTGCTCAGTATACTATGAAAATGAATAGAAGAAAATAAATCTCTAACAGTAGGTGGTAAATTTGCAAAATAATATGAATTTTCTTTGTTGCTTCTGTTGAACAGAGCTGTGCAAATGGAAGGCAGAAAGGGAAATAACTTGGCATAATAAAGAGAAGTGTAAATAGGTCATGAAGTTGTCTTTTGTTTGTCTGTTTGTTTTACTTATTACACACATCTAAATCTTAACTTGAGAACTGCAGAGCCTGCAAGAGCTCTTTCTGGTCTTTATGTTCTTTTGTATGTGGAAAAACAGATATGATGGAAGTCTAGTTGTGAATTGGATTTTGAGGTGCTAGCACTGTAATAATTACAGGAAAGAGGAGAACTGTGGTCTTGTAATTAGTCTGACAAATTTAGGTGAAATTAATTGCAGTGGGAGATATAAATAATATTATCAGTATTTATCTGGCAGTTGCCCACAGCTATAGAAAGGGATACTAATATTTCGTTTTGGTTAGAACCAGAATAAGGATCGTGTGAGTGAATATTGGATTTCACTAGTTTAGATAAATGCTATTCTCCTGGGTCATTACTATCACCATACTGAATCCGGCCTGATCTTGATTAAGACTTTGGTCTTTATTAACATGAGTTCATGTGTTTTTATTTATAAAGTACCTGAAGATCTCTTGGAAAAAACAGACCTTGGCTGGCATCTCACTGAAAGTGGATCCTAAAGACAACGCATGGTATGCCACTGCCAAAGTACAAATCAGGGATGATGGCCTGGAAGACATCAGTTTAGATGAGCAAAGTTATGTTTTGACTTGTAAACATTTGAATGACAGTTGCATCTTAATTACATGCAATAACCAAAATGGACTGTCTGTCCAGAACCTGCAGCTGAGCGATGCTGTACGGATCCTCATACAGACGTTTTCTGCCACTTCCCAGAAGGCAGTTGATGTGGGATCCACTGGTGTCAGCGAGAACAGCAAGAGCAAGGAGAAGGCAGAAACTTACCCGACCAAGAAAGAGTGAGCCTACCTGGTTCCCATCTGGGAAACGTGCCCTCCTGCAACATTCAATACAAAGAACATGCTCATCATTGTCACCTAAAGAAGACACAAGGACTAAGCTTGATGATGTGTTTCTCACTTCTTTGTGAAAAAAGAAAAAAAAAATCAGAGTTTTACACCGAAAATATGTTTCATAGTCTTCATAATTTTTTAAGTTTAAATGTAATGTACTCACAACGTTGTTAACAGTGACATCCAAAGCCAGTGTTTTAACTACAGTGAAAAGGAAGCTATGGAGAAATAAATGTTTTATTTTTACTTTTTTTTTTTTGTTTTTTGAAAACTAGAAATACCGATAAAAAATGAATTTTTAATGTTCAGATGTTGAAATTTCCTTCACCTACCTGATGCCTGAATTTTTCCACTTGTTACCTGTTAAAATGGTGAAAATCAAGTAACAAGTGCCCTGGGGGAAAGTCTGACAGATATTTTAAAGCCTATAATTTTTGTTCTAACATTAAGATAGTCTGCATTCATTAGTATCTACTGGATGCCTTTGTATCTGAGGCTAAGCTTAATATTTGTTGTCCCGTATTAGCAAGGAGAAACTTAAGAAACATAAAGGCAAATATGCCAGTTTATATTATAGAAGGGGGTTTTGCAGGGGGTTTTGCTGAAATGCATTCCTGTGATTTGCAGATGGCTTGGCATGAGTTCTGTTTTTGCTGTTTGTCCAAAGCCTTGTTTTAAGCACAAGAGTATATATTTTATTTACTCGTTCATTATATAGAACATTTCAACAAAACTGTGAATTATGGGTGTTGTGGTTTAACCCAGCAGGCAGCTAAACACCACAGCCAATTTGTTCACTCCCTCTCAGTGGGACTGGAGGCAGAAGTGGAAAAATAGTAAAACTCATGGTTTGAGATATAGTATAGCAGGACAGAAAAGGAAGGAATAATAATATTAATAATAGTAATAGTAATAGTAATAGTAGTAATAATAATAATAATAATAATAAAAATAAAAATAAAAATAAAGAATACACAAAACAAGTGAAGCAAAACATGATTGGTCACCATTCACCAAATAATGCCCATCCAGTCCTAAAGCAATGGCATCCTGCCTGGCCAAATTCCCCCACTTTTATTGCTAGGCATGATTTTATATTTTATGGAATATTGATTTGGGTCAGATGTCCTCATTCTATCCCCTCACGGTGTGTTGTGAACCCCCAGTCTCCTCACTGGCAGGGCAGCTGATGAGAAAGCTGAAAAGTTCATGACTTAGTATAAGCACTGCTCTGCAACAGCTAAAACAACGTGATATATTGTCCATTATTTTCCTTCTAAATGGAAAACGTGACACCACACCAGCTATTAAGAAAGTTAACTCTATCTCAGCCAAAACCAGAACAATGGGCCAGACCTGCATCTTGTTGTAAGTGGAGTGTATACAGTCCACTTTCTTCAGTGAAAATGTGTTTGTTCATATTGTCTGAAGCTCTGTTTTAATGCTTTTATAAGCACAAGTACACAAAGACTTGGAGTCAAAGAACAAAACTGAAAATTCTCATGGTCCTATTTTTCAATTTACCTATAAGAAATTGCCATTGAAATTCCCTGTTAAGTGACTGAAAGCTAATTTGAAATTCTAAATTTCCAGGTAAATGAATAAATATAAACTTTATACATTAACTTCAAAAAAAAAAAAAAATAGAAATTCTTATTGTGTGCAGAATGAAATTGGAATAAATAAGCCTCCTAAACTTAGTGGTTTTGGTGAACTAGAGAAAAGTAACAGGAAATTTATGTCTATACTAGAGGCTTTGCTTTAACCTAGACTTATGTGGAGGAGTTAGATATGCACAGCTGAAATTTTTCCTGGTAAACTTGAATAATTCACACTTCAAATCCTCATTCTAAGTATGATATTTGTGTAATTTTAGGACTGCATTTGATAATGCAGAGTGCTTTCCATTAACTCAAACACTCATTGTGTGTGGAGGAAGCCTTTCAGTGCAGGGATTGTGACTTTGGCTGAGACTTGATCAATGTTTGTCTTATTCCTGGCTTGGATATTCCAGGCTTGGCTAAGTCCCTTTTGAGCCCCATTCCTCTTCAGAATCCGGGGCTATACATCCACAGTATGAAGCTGAGAAAGCCTGGAGCTGAGAAAGAAATCAGTTCTAGGTGGTAAAAGAGATACTCCTGCTGCACAGAAATATGGCCAAGGACTGCTACAGTCTGACACATCTTTTCATGAGAATATATATTGTCTTTTAAAATGAATATGATACATATTCATAAATCACCTTTACTTAGGTATCTAAAAGTGACTGTTCTGAAATATTTTCAGATGGTGGATAGACAGCTGTATACCATTCAGCTCTCAGAAGCATGAAACACAGTAGGCATAACAGCTTCTTTTTTAAGTGAGGTACTGAATCCCATGCTGACTCTATAACGTTTTTTTTTTTCTTCCCCTGGGGAGGGAAGGAGGCGATGGAGGGATGAGAAGTGGTTGTCAGTGCTAGCGAGATTACTCATCTAATTGCTTTTAAGTAAGCTCATGAATGATCAAAATTTCTGTTCCACTGAAAGACAAGGAAGAGGTGATATAGTCACTCTAATATACACACTTGGTTTGCTCCTGACTTCTAACTGTAGAAGCAGAAAATTAATCTACTAGAGGTTGAATATCTTTGTTCATTCATCAATATTTGGTATGCAAGGATAACCTTTCTCTGGGCTGTTCATCATCTATGAATAATAGCCATAATAATATCTTAGGAAAAATTAATATCATACTATTACCTCAGTGAAGAGAATTATTTAGAAAAATAATAATAACTGTTGATGAGCAACACTTGGAAATGGCCTGAGGGAAAAGGAGGCTAGTTCTTAATGATTTTTCTTCTTTCAAGAACAAGGATTACTCCCTTTGTTAGGGAAGGTACTTTGTTCTGATAGAAAAATTGTTAATGTTTTCTGTAGTGACTGTATGTAGAGTTTGAATTTGAATAATTTCATGAAAGTTATTTCTCTTTTCTGACTACCTCAGTGATCATTTTCATTGTTAAGGTAGATTAAAAGAATGAAGAAGTAAATTAGGAAAAAAAAAAAAAAAAAAAAAGATGCTTATTGGAAGAGTAGTTGAAATCCAGATGGGATCTGACTCTACCTTTAAATAACAGAAGACTAGTTCATAATGTATAAGGCCAACACTCTAGTAAAAGAATAAGCAAGCATTGAATAATAACAAACCTAACTTGTAATAACTAAACTAATTGGTAAAACAGTAAAACCATGGCTACCGCCTTATCATCTTCTCAAAACAGGCACAGTCAAATTTAAATTTACTATATCTGATCCACAGAAACAGATTCCTAATCCTATCTGCTATTTAGTTAGAATCAAGGAATTTTCGGACAGGATTTCAGCCTTGCCAGTTTGCAGAATATAGAGGTTAGGCTGTTGCTGATATCATGGAATTACAACCCTTATCTCTAATTTGGCTCAGTCAGATACAATGCAAAACTACCCTTTTTCCTCACTGTTTCTTTCTCACTGCCCTCAGGCTCAACAGTTGATACTTTGTGAGGATAATGACAATCAGTGCAGCTGTAAAGGGAAGAGTAAGATTATTTCCAGTTTAAATTGAAAGCTTCAGCAGGACAAAGCCAATAGTATAGTTGTTAGGACTTCTGAACTTCAGTTCACCGAAGAGATATGTATCTCATACTGTTACAGGAGGCTTTCTACTTATCTTCCTGAAATTAATACTTTATCTAATTCTCAAAGAATGCTAATGTAGTAAGATAGTGTTTGTTTGGTTCTGGTTGGCTTATTTTTCCCTTATTTATTTATTTTTTTTTTTTTTTTTTTTTTTTTTTTTTTGTTGATTTGTTTTTGTTATTGTAAGTTAAGGTTTTTTTGTTTGCTTTCTTAGGGAAAAAATCTCATAACATAACAGATACACTTTAACCTTTAGCATTTCTTCTTAAGGCTTAGAGATGTCAAAGAAGCATATGTGTTAGCCAGATTAACCCCTGGTGTAGTGCATTATCTTTTCTATTAAACGATGACACAGAATGATTTTAGCTTCCAGCAAATTGCATAGTCTCTATTTGGGCAGCTTAAACATTTTAAGAGGGTCACTTCACAGACTTTTTCTCATCAAACATCTAAATTTGTACACAGTTTATGAAAAATCATATAGTTTTGCTCTTTGAGGAACAAACCATTAGACCTGAATGTTCATATATTAATGTGGTGCTTGTTGAATGAGTCAAAAGAGGCATTATCTTATTGTATAATCTCTGGCATTAGTGACTGTCTAAAGAATAAAGATGTTTATGAACAGTTTTACACTGCAGTAACACTACTGATTTTACTGTTATCACCTTGCATTTTTTCTACTTACAATCATTATTCCATTTCTATCTTTCTCTGAATTTGAGAGGTGAAGAAGGTAGGAAGTGTAAATACTCAACACATTTCTGAAATTCTCAGCCAGTCTTCTTTCCCGTCATGGCTTTTCTGGACTAAACCAGGTGAATTTATGGGTTATAAATAAAAATGTATGGGTCTATAAATATAAGTTACTTGAGGGTCAGTTGACAGATCTGCTACTCTTCTACTCCAGGTACCTTTCCATTCCTCACTCTCTTTTCCTGGTGCATTTTAGATAAATTTAAGCTTAATGTATGGAAATGATCCCTAAAGATTGAAATAATATCTCAGTTTTTAAGTTGACAGTTAAGAAAAAACAGATGCTGTATTCTGCTGCCTTTCAAAGAGTACAGAGATAGTCTAAAACTTGAGCTAGTTTGTCTTTCACAGTATCCTTCTTTCCTCTGGTGGTGGCTTTAAGGGTATGTCACATTTGACTACATGGCTCCAGTTCTAAAACTTTAAAGTAATAACAGTCTTTGGGTCTTATGCTCCAGTGATAGAATGAGAAATTACACCAAAAGTCATCTTCTATCACATGTTTCTGGATGGAGAAATTATTACTAGAATGTTGCTTCCTCTAAATAAACTATACAGGAATTCATTGCTGACTCTGAAAGTCACTGCAACTCCATAAATAGTCAGAGATGGTTGAGTAGGGAAACTGGCTGTGAGAAGAGGTTCGTATTTTTGAGGAAGATGTGACAACTTCCCACAAAAGGATCCATGTTCTTGAGAGTACTTAATGTGGAACTGAATTCAGAAGAGTTTTTATGCTCAGAAAGGCAAAACTATAGAAGAAATTTGGGATGGAAATTGTCACTGAAATTGTTATTGTGAACTAGGTGTTGGGACATCATGTAAAACTGGATGATGCTTTCTAGGGTAGAAAGGATGTTGGTGAAGTACACTTTGGGAGGAAGGGTACCCTGAAGCACTCTTCAGGACTTGGGGACTTTCTACCCACTAACAGTAAACAATGGTCAGAGAATAGCAGAAGGAAAAATGGTGTTCTATGCAACACCATTTTTCCTGTTCTGATGGTCCTAACAGAGAGTATCAGCTAATATATTGTCAAGAATTATCCTGAAACAATGCTTTTCTTATCTTCTATCCAAATAATTTAATGTGCACTTTCTTATACTCAAAAATCCTTTTTTTTTTTTTTTTTTTTTTTTTTTTTTTTTTTTTTTTTTTCAATAGAGTTCTCTTGAAAATGCGTGGCAGGAGCCAACTTAAGTGGTTTATAACCACTAGATCCTGGGACCAGGACCATGCTGGTGCTTACATCAGTTGGCAGAAGGATGACAATGTAAGCCATATATAATATAATATAATATATAATATAAGAAAGAGGAAAAGGAAACAGTTCAAGGTAGTGTGCTAGACCTCTGTAATCTCTTGTCACAAGTGGTAAGCCCTGTTCAACTGTTGTGCTAAGAAAAGTGGCATTTTTAACACGATCTTATTGTTGGGTGTTGCTGTCAGAGCTGTTTGCATGCTGAGTTCATTGTTCATAGCATTTAAAGAATGTAATCATTCCAATTATTTTGTGCATTCTCCTGAGAAGCATCCGGAGCCAGAAGTAGGAATGCCTGAGGTCTTTTTTTTTTTTTTTTTCTTTTTTTTTTTTTTTTTTCTCCTTGAACTACCAACTAAAATTGACAAATTACACTGTAATTTAGCTGTGATTTTGCTGTTAATTATACATCGGGTAATGTTGATCAAATCAGATTATTTTTAGACAAAAAATGTAATAATATAACTTACAATTTAATCTTACAATTTTAACAAAGTCATAAGATCTAGGTTACAATAAAAGTCATGTGAATATAATTTTCCTATTGATACTTAAATTTGTTGAATGGAATTATCCTCCATTTGAAAGAAAAATATTTTAGATGAAAAATATACATGTACAACAGTTCTCCCAATGGAAATGCTTTTGTCCAGTGGCTTCTTTTTCAATTCTGCAGCAGAATCTGCCTCAGGGTTTGAAAACCATGACTTATAACAGCCTGCAAAGTGAACAGAAGATTCGTTCACTTACTGAGCCTAATGCAAACTTATCTTCCTGAGTTACAGTAGTTCTTAAAACTTTCTTTCTTCAGTAGAGTATTAATTGCTTCTGTCTGCAAGCAAAATCTTCATCCAAAAGACAAAATTATGCAGTAAGCTGCACTGTTTGGTTTATGTTTCTCTACAAGAGTATTTTTAAATGATAATTCAGACTAAGAGAAAAGCTATTTTTATTTAAATGTCTTCCTTCAATGTGTCATGCTGTTATGCATAACATTCATATTTCAACATAATGAATTACGTTTAATATTAATAATGAATTATGTTTAATATTAATACTGAGATAAGTAATCATAAAGGCTGAGTTCTTTAAAGGCATGAAGACAGTTAAAAGTGTTGTCACCTGCCTTGCTCATTGTTACTCTGAGTTTGTTTCCATGTACATGGTTATGTAGTGGCATGCATATCTTTGCATGTGTTTACAGGGCTTCCAGTCAGGGGAAAGTCAGGGTAAATTATTCTTACATTTTAATTGAGAAAACAACTGGAAGGTGTAAGATGATGAATACAGAACAGCAAGATGCCATTTGGAAATCCATTCTGAACTCTGTTGGAGTCACAGTGTAAAAAAAATAAATAGACAAATCAGGAGCCATCTACACCAAATATGATAAATAGACCGCAGAGAGCACTTGGAGAGCACCAGACACCATGAGAAACAACTGGAAACAGCTGGCTCAATAGGATATGAGAAGATCTGTGCCCCATTTCTATGCTTGAAACTAGATACAGTTCTGGGTTACAGTCTCATCCAGCTTGATTTAAACATATTTTGGAGAGAAAGGAAAATTTATTTTGTTAAGCTTGGCAGCTGTCATTGAGCTCATGTGTGACTATTGGCTGATATGAGGAAAAGAATAATCTGTAGACAGAGAATATCATTTGGAATGACAGTGAGTCAGTGTGTAAGCTATGGTTTCTGACTGCTTAGGATTTGAGGCAGAAATGTAACACTTCCCAGAAGCCATAATTTATCATGATTAAATTTTTTTGCACTAAAATAAATATAAGCAAACTGTTCATTGTTCATGGTACACCAGTTCAGAACATGGAATTTTTAAGCCAATAAGACTGTGTGATAAAAACAAGTTAAATTAAGCAGAAAATGCTGCTGATAATTGGGGGCCATGTACACTTTACAAAAAGAAATAAAACTGAAATAATCTGAAATAATGATTCTGAGCAGAAACTTTATTTTCCCCATGAGAAGCCAGCATTTCCTCTAACTGTAACTTATTTTTCAGGCCACTGTTGGATTCAGTTCAGTTACAGCATTGATAATATTGACTTGTGAACATCTGGAATAATTATTGTTTCTTCTTGACTGAGCAGTGGGTAGTACAAAGCTCAAGGAGCTTCTAAATTCTAAAGACACCAAAGAATATCAATTACACATTGTACAAACATGACTTCAGAACCAAGCAGGAGGACTTGATTGCCATAGTACTCTCCTGGAGTAAGGAAACAGAATTTAGATTTCATTGCTGGGAACGGAACAAGATTCAAATTTAAAACCTACTGGGCTGTAAGTTGGTTACTAGTATTCTGAAGTGAAATCTTGGGCTTTTAAGAAAATGTTTTATCCTACTCAGTAAATCCCAGGTACTCCTATCTCTTGTATGATGTGCATAAAACTCTGAATACATAGCCTCTCCCATATGTCTCCTTTTTCAAAAAGGCTGTGGTAAAGCTAGGAAAACTTCAGAGAGGGGCAGCAAGGATGAGCAAAGACATGGAATCATTTTCTACAAAGAGGAGATAAGTAAACCTGTACTACTTTTGTAGAAAAGAAACTGGTGAAAAAAAAATTGTAACTGTATGTAAAAATACAAGCACTTTGGGAAAGATGTAACACCATTTATTCCAATACATGAATGAGGCCAGATTATAAGCAGGTTTATGCAGAAGAAACAAGAGGAAGGGCATCTTTCCATGATAGATAGTTGAGCTATGTAGAAATGTCATTACATGGCGTGATGACTTAAAATTTACATGGGTTCTAAGAGCAATTAGGCAAATCAGTGTAATCCACAAGAATTATTAAACAAAATCATATAACTTCTGGCACAATAAGATCAGAGACTGGGAGAGTATTCTGTGAAAGCATTGTTGCATGATTGCCCTGTTCTAGGATACTTCTCTTAGTATCTGCTCTTTGCCACCACTGGGGACAAGACATGTTAAAGAGAGACCTTTGCTCTGACCCAGGGCAGTCATTCCTCTGTAAAAATGTTAATCCTGCTGCAAGAACGAGAGATAAAAAAACAAAACAAAAAAAACAAAAACAAAAACAAAACTGGGATAACGGAAGCCCCAGGAACATTCTAAGCATGCCAAGTTACTGTGTGCTATATTAGCTACTTATGGAGACACGCACTTCTGAAAGGAAATTGAAAATAGGATATCAGACTAGAAATGGTAATTCAACAATTCTCTTATATTTCTAATTACAGTTTAGGAGTAATTATTAATAATTTGCTACTTCAGATAATTTATAGGACTGAACTGAGTCAGTGTCACAAAACTGTTGTGCCTTGTAAAGACTGAGGAACATGTTTATATCAGATGTATAAAGCTAAAAATACAGTATTACTTCCTGAAATATATCATCATCACTGCAAAAAGAGATATTAGTGAAGTTGTCTTTTCACTATTATTAAAGAACCAAAACCTCCGTTTCATGTAGCAAACATACTTTTTTGATCCTCTTCCATATGCAGTCACTGAGAGTTTAAAAGACAACTTTCGTTTTCAGAAGGTCAGTGAGTACTGAGCGCTCTCTGACTCAGAGATGGCCTGCTAGGCCACATAAGCAGCCTGGATAATATTCTGTAAAAAGGTCTTTTTTTTTTTATTTTTATTTTTTTTTCCTTTGAAATCTTCACAGCATTCTAGGACAAAGTGTGATTCATTCTTCACTTTTCAAATTTCAATTAGACAGTCCCTTACTATCTAATGATGAATTTTACCCTTTCTGCTGAACTTCATCCCTGCTGATGCTTTCCCTTCATAGAAACCCAATTATTCTGGATTAACACCTACTATCAATTTGACATCTGGTTATCTCAAAGAAACATGTACAAAATTCACTTTTGGGTATTTTTCCAATTCTGAAAATTTGGACACATTTAGAACTAATGTCATTTAAAATGAGAGCATGCAGGTTAAAATCTCATGACATCCAAAAGATCATTTATTGAGAATGTGGAGATGATCCCAGAAATAAAGATTTTGGCACATTTCAGGCTGACTACAATAAAATGGTTCAGAGAAGGTACTTATTACAATTGAGATTAGAAACTACTTCACTTTTTATTTTATTTATTTATTTTATTTTTTGCAAAGATTGGGCAAATACTTGTCCCTTTCTGAAGACATGGAAGCAAAAATAAATAAATAAATAAATAAATAAAATAAAATTTATACTGGCTGAAGGCAAAAATGCAATTTTTTGTTCTTCCCAAAGGATTCTTGACTAATTATAAGTAATACCTTGTTCCCTATACTCCTGTGGCCCAGAGTGCCTTCCAGGATAAAGCAGGTATGTGCAAGGGGAAGAGCATTGCACAAAATATGCCAGTCATTCTGGCTGACACTGAAGCTTTATGGGAACTTTTTTCTCTTACTGTGTTTTCCATGGCAAATATCTGAAAATGCAACAGAAAGTTACCCATGAACTGTGCAAATGGGAGTACTGGGGAGAACTACAAACTCACTAGTTCACTGTGAGCTGTATGTGCATTCTTACTAGTTGTTGTCTAGCTAGCCTTTAGCATATTATTCTAATGTAAATTATTTTTTCACCCATTTAAAATGTTGACGTAGTATTGAAAGAATAAAGGATTCAGAAGACCAAATAAGTTCCCTCCCCCCAGCCCCAAAATCTCCTAATGTAATTCTTTTGCTCTTTTCATGAAGATTCAATTATATTTGAGGGTATAAAGTACTGTGGAAAGAAATAGCATCAATATTAGGGGGCATCTAGGCACACTGGAAAAAAAAAAAAAAGTTAATTCAGAGTAAAGAAAAAATGTATCTGTTATGCATTGCTACATATAGCATATACAGAAGTAGGATTACATGGGTTACATTTGAGTAACTACAAACAGTAATTAGAAACACTGTTCTGTGAGTCCTATTGCTGTGAGGGCAGCAGATACTGATGTACCTAAATTGTGAGCTGAAGGAATTCATGATGAATACTAGAAATTCTGACTAGCAAATTCAGTGTGAGTATGTACATAAAAATATCCTTATGTAAAGACTGCTGGAAGGGGTGGAAAGTTCGTTTGCTTTGCACTTCAATTGAGAAGACTCACTGGAATTGTCATTATTGTTTGTGGTTCAGTTGTAACAAAAATATTTAGATCTACTATTTTACAGTGTTAAATCTTTAATACACATCATTGATCATCAAAACTTCTATACTATGTCAGCAGTGATGGAACGTTACTAGTGATGATAACCTTTCATTAGGAGACAGACACGTAATAAATATTTCTGCATTCTTTCCATTTTACATGAACTACTAGAAAGGAGGAAGCACTGTTTTTATAAAAAATAGAAACATTGCAGCAGCCTTAACTAACATAACATTAATAATGTTGCTATGGTAATGGTTGAAGAATTGCGTTTGCTTTTATCTTACACATGTTAATTCAGAAGTCAGTAGAGTTACCTCTGTTTATCAAGTTTTCTAAACATCAGAACTAGAGCTTTAATTTTGATAGAATTAAGCCATCTACCACTTAATAACTGTGGTGTGTGCTCCATCTTATTTTCACCTGCCTTCTCTCACCTCTATCCCTTTAAAAATTAATAGATTTTATGGAAAGTTTTGACAGGACCAAAATTCTGAGCAAACTCAGAATTATCACATAACAAATTTGTCATGTAAGCACTGGCCTAAGTAGCATCTATATAATTCAAATAAAGTAACCCATCCCTTCCCAATTAAAATTCCATATTTAGACCGGAAACCTTCACTGTATAAAACTATCACTATATATATTGAATTAGAATTGCATTCACTGTTGCCTTAGCCTGGAGAGGAATACTAAAACAGTGTTAAAAACAAAATGCTAGCATTTATTAATTTTGTTAATGTACATGATTGCACATATAATTTCTTGTTAATAAAATATTATAAAACTAAATATCAATTTAGGTATGATGCATAAATTTCTAGGCTTAGATGGAAAACATTGCATAAAATATTTATCACAACTATCTCAGAAGGAAAGCATAGACTATTAAAACAATCAAACAAAGAGTAACAACAAAGCAACAAAAACCCCAACAACCCTAGTCTCTGTTACTTAATAGTTCCAAGGGATGGTAAAACTTAGATTTTATATCCAAAGAAGAATACATTCTTATTCAAAAACTTAGAGTATTATATATTTTTCTTTGATAAATTTCTGATTGTGTCAAATATTCTGCACAATTTTGGATCACATCCTCATCTGTCAGTACTTTCAATGAGTGATAGTAAAAACCAAAAAGAATGGAAAACAAAATAGAAATAAATATCATTACTTCATATTTTCTAGTGAAAGGATGTCCTAGAAGTCAACATCAACCATTCCAAGAGTCTATTATATGTCTGCTTTCATAATCCATTAACAGAGTCCTCTTTGTTTACAAACATCAGTACAGAAAGAATAAGTTTTTAAACCCAGGATTCCCATTTCTTAATCCACATGAAATTTAATTGACCAGTAAAAATGTTTGACAAAGTGCAGTATTGTCTAGTATTGTAAATACATGCTGTGAACTATCAGATATCTTTTTGTTGTTACTTCCTCTGTAGCTAAGAATGAAAATCAACCAGAAACTTACAAATGTTTTTTAGAAAGTAAACTGCTCTCAATCCTGATTTTGAGTATTTCTAAAGGTTGATTTTGAGCAACTGCTGCTTCCTAGGCCCCGGTCAAGGTCAAATTTTTGATTGCTATGTCTGGGTATGATAAGAAAGTACAAGTTCTGTGAGGCTAAAAAAGTGAGCATAAATTTCAAGCGTACCCAGGTGACTTACAGTTTGTCTTCACAGACCAGTTAATCCACAGCAAATGAGGGAAATAATTTATAGCACATTTTTCTTCCTGAGAAGCTACTAAATTACAGTGCACAAGCACTTGTAGATTAAATTCACAAAGGTTAGCTTTAGCCTAGTGATGTTAAATTCTTGAGCCTTCTCTGTATGTGGAAAAAGGAGATGACTTTATATAAAGAGAGGGATTCAGTGCAGGATTACTTAACATAAAATGATATTTTCCAGGTAGAGAGATATAAAGAAATGTAGTAGTATAAAGAAATAAAGTAGTATAAAGAAATAACTGCAGTGTAATTATACTGCACTAACTATTCCATGCAGAAAAACATTTACAAGATTATGCTTTGTTTTCATTCAAAAATGCAAATGTTAACACTGTTTATTGAAGTTCAGATTGACCTATTTTTCACTGGATATGCCAGAAATTTCATATATTGTTTTACTGAGAAACTCTCACAGATAATACTCAACTTTATCTTTTACTCCTTGGATATCATTGAATCATTTTAAAAAGCTAGTTGTTCCAGTTTCCACTCTTCAGTACTGCTTCTTATTCTAGGTGAACTATATGCATTATACAAAGTTCAATCACACAATACATTAGCTGAAATAAAATGAATAAACTAGTGAAAAGAAATACAGCTATCATCCAACAAGGAAGAGACACAGCTAGCTACCACATCTGTAAAAACACTAAAGTCTTACTGCTTGGAAACATACAGATGAATCAATGACTAGGGATAATTATGTTACCAGCAGCTGAATTTATCATGAACTCTGTCAGCTAAATGTCATTCATATCTCAAATGGCATAGTCAATTTAATCAGTTATAAAATATGCAGCAGCTGTTAAAAAGCTTAACTTTTACCATTTTTGGTTAAGTACATTGTAAAAAAATCAACTTTTCAAGCCCATTATGTCCATTATAAAGGCAGGTGTCATATATCATTAATTTTTCAATGAGAGTTGATTTTTCCTTCCTTTGAAAATGCCCAGTCATACAGATCTGTAATACACATCAGAAATGTGATTAGTAAACAAAATACTTTTGAATTCTTTGTATATTCTACTCTTTCTGATAATACAGTGTTTATGGATAATATGATGCAAATTGATGGCAAAGCCACCATACCCATATCTCTGCTTCTCAAAAGAAATTTATCCTTAAAAACAGGTCTAGAGCAACTTATATCCCAAGTAAGCCCAGACTAGATGACCATTATAACTTTTATATACATATATTATATTCATATATAAACATTATATATATGTATAATAACAACAGAGACAAACCTTTGTTATTTACTTTCTTAATGAAAAAAGTTGCAGGTATGCAACTAGTGGTTGTAACAAGTACCTCCCGACAATTGACATTAACAGATACTTCTTGACATATATTTGATTGTATTAGCGACACCCATCTTTTCTAAGATGGATAAAAGCAAAGCCATTCATAATTAAAGGATCTTTTGTCCTTAATTATACTCTAGGTGCCTGTGTGCTAGATCTGGAGGGACAAAAACCTGAAGATCGGTTATCCTAGTTTGGCATGCTACTCAAAAGAATTCATGCTTTTTTTGATTCATGTGTGCCATACCCACATAAACATTTGTACTAAGAAAGAGACATTTCAGTCTGGGTTAACTCTGAGTTAAAGATAAGTAGAGACAGTTTTTGCTCCTGTTACAGACATGTAAAGTTCAGGTTTGTCAGAAAGGGCTTCTTCCTCTTCCGTGAAGTCATGTAGTGATGTCTGCATCTAAAGCAGTGATCACGTGCCTAAATACAGTAAATTTTCCCAAATAGTTTTTATTTTCAAATTGGATCTTCCTGTCAAGCACAAAAACACCACAGCTTTCTGCTATTTTGAAATACAATAGTGGACAGCAGAACTTCAATGAGGAAGTTTCCTTGTTGGTGTGGGTGGCACCCACCACTGTCTTCCAAAGACCAGCAAAGTGTGTTCTAGAAAATGCCCTCTGACAGGGCTATTCTAATCTACCAAATTTAAGATATGTTCAGGGACTTAGAATGTTTGAGTCTGGAAAGCATCCATAAGTGGTTATGCATCTCCAGTTATTCCTTTCCTAAGCCCATTAGCTGAGTTTGGCTAAAGCTTAATTTGTAGAAAGCCACCTAGTCATAATGGGAGGAAATCAAGAGATAAAGAAAATCTATCGCCTCCTCTGATAATTGTTTTTCCACTCATTAATCACTATTAAAACTGTGTGCCTTTTCATAGTGGATTTGTCTGGTTTCAGCTTCCAGACATTGGTTTTCGCCTTTCTTTTCTCTTATAGCTCACCAAGTGCTTTAATAACAGAAATTTTCTCTCTAAGATAGTGTGAAGCCACTGTCATTAACTTTCTTTTACATAAACTGTAGTGATTGAATTCTTTAAATCTCCTGCAGGAAAGCATTTTCTCTAGCCTTTGAATAATTTTCTGCACCCTTTGTGATTTCTCAGTAATGTTTTTTGTGTAATATGAACCCCCATTGTTACTCATTATGCTTCTGTTGGTCTTATCATGCCATAAGGAGAAGTGAAAATCACGTCTGTTCTTACTCAGTAATCCCAGTTATATTTCTGCTTTCAAAAGCATTTAAAATGTTTTAGAAACTTCTGATATTTTTTTCTACTACATATTTAACATCTCATATTGAGTATGTGTAGTTTTGTTTGTGGCTGAAAAAAAGTGTATTCAGTGTGCATGAACCATATTGACTTCTTTTTTTGCACCATTCCTACTGTTATTTATGATGCTACCACCCTTTATTTTACCCACATGTTTTGTCTAGAATAATTGTTCAGTTAATTCACTGAAATGTAGATTGCACTTCAAACACAGTATTAATCACTGTAGAATACCTTTAGATTATACTCACACTTCTTATGAACACTTCTCAGTGGCTGTTCAGTGCATTTCCTAATCATCTGACATTCTCTCTCAATACTGGGCAGCATTAATACTATAGTACACTGAGTGATAAGCTTCATTTTTAAACAAGGTTAAGCATTCACAACAGGCAAATTGATTTGTTTTGAAGAGTTTGTTTTTTCAGGACTTCTCAGGCTCTCCTCTCCCCACATTGACCTAACTTTCTGAACTAGCCTTTTGTTTCTTTGTCTCTCCCACCTTTGGGCAGATTTTGGTAGGAAAAGTTCCCATAGGTACTAGGTTAATTATTCTACCAGCCTGGTAAGAGACATCCCACCCTTATCTAATACAAGTGCTCTTCCATTATTTTATACCTAATGGCCTAAGGAAAAGATGTCTTGCTTTCCATTAGCAATCCTGTGCTAATGATGCTTTCTCTCTTGTAAGACCTGTTTAAGGGAGATAGGCCCTTTCACACATACACTTTTCTTCCTCTCTGTCTCTAGCCTTATAGACTTTTGTCTTTCTTTTCTTGAGCTTCAAAGGCTGCTTTTCTCTTTCATTAAACTAGTTTCTCTGACTTTTTTTCTTCTATTTTTAACAACTCTCTTCCCTCTTCCTTTGTTTCTCATTACCCCTTGTTTCTTTTGACTTTCTGTTAAGCTAGACATACATGTTTCCTCCACAATGATCTGCAGTAGGTTTTTCTCCCTGTCCCCTACATTTACTGTTTCTTACTATGATTCCCTCTTGAGTTTCTCATCCAGGTAGAAAATCAAACAAAAGAAGGAAAGGAAAGGAAAGGAAAGGAAAGGAAAGGAAAGGAAAGGAAAGGAAAGGAAAGGAAAGGAAAGGAAAGGAAAGGAAAGGAAAGGAAAGGAAAGGAAAGGAAAGGAAAGGAAAGGAAAGGAAAGGAAAGGAAAGGAAAGGAAAGGAAAGGAAAGGAAAGGAAAGGAAAGGAAAGGAAGGGAAAGGAAAGGAAGGGAAAGGAAAGGAAGGGAAAGGAAAGGAAGGGAAAGGAAAGGAAAGGAAAGGAAAGGAAAGGAAAGGAAAGGAAAGGAAAGGAAAGGAAAGGAAAGGAAAGGAAAGGAAAGGAAAGGAAAGGAAAGGAAAGGAAAGGAAAGGAAAGGAAAGGAAAGGAAAGGAAAGGAAAGGAAAGGAAAGGAAAGGAAACCAACAACCTGCAGTGAGACATACTTTAACCACACCAGGCTCCACTAATAATTCAGGATTTCTTTTTGGTCAGACAGAGAAGGGAGAGAAAGGAGGGGGGAGGGAGGGGGGGAGGGAGGGAGGGAGGGAGCCCTTTGGGTGGGTGAAATCTACTGTCAGTGCAATCAGCAATTCAACTATTATTACTAAACTGCAAGTCACTTCTTAAATGCTGTTGTTCACTGACATGAGATAAATGAGTTTATTGCAGTGATATAGGAGACTTCCAGCAGAGGAAAGACTATTTCTGCTCTCCTGATTTGCCTGTTTGCAAGCTGCTTAAATAGCTGGTTTCTAACATGTATCCTTCCTTCTTTTCATTTCCTCTTTGCTACTCTTTTATTCAGTGAATTCTTTTCTTCTTTTAGCTTGGGAAAGTTAGAATGAGAAAAGATAGAGGGTATTTGGTTATCTCTGAGTCAGCAAATGTGGGAACATGTGAAGTGTTTTCTGTGTCTGCAGGTTTTTTTTCCTATTTTCCTATGAAGTTCTTTCTTTCACTTGAGAAAGTCAAGGACTTCCTTGACTTGATACGGAATGTGATTCATATCTCACTCAGACTGTGGTAAACAAGAATTTCTTTTCATGGTATTAAATCAAATGAAGATTTGGGAAACTGACATTAAAATCAGTCTTATGCTGTGTGTCCAGATTTGAAGATTTTCCTCTGAATTTCTGTAATCTTGAAAGACCATGCATTTTATTGATTCTATTAGCTTAGTGATATGGTTTAGGAGGACTGGTTAGTGTTAGGTCAGAGGTTCGACTAGGTGATCTGGGAGGTCTCTTCCAACCTAGATGATTCTGTGATTCTTTGATTATTATTAATAATTATGTATAAAATTAGTATTAATAATAATAGTATTTTTCCTTTTGTGTGCTTGATGAGATATGATTGTTAAAATAAACATTTAATTTTATATGAGTTAGTTGCGACCTTACCTCAGGATACCACAGACCTACTTAACTTTAGCTGGATTAATTAACATATTCAAAGAACTATTGTGGAAATAAAGGTGTTCCGTTTTTGCGTGTCCCATTTAAGCAACCATTTATTTCTTCTAGAAAAAGGATAAACAGCAAGAAGAGAATTTGTAATGCATTCTTTCTGAACCACAGTTTGCATAAGTGCTTAGCATGTCATTTTGTTTTCTATCAAGTATAGATTTGCCTTCAAATGCTAAATTCAATTATCATAAACAATAGTTTATCACTTAAAGTGGAATGTACAATTAGCTTTAACATCAGTTTTTAAAAAGCAAACAATATACATGTGCAATGTAAAATAATATGATCTTAATCTGAAGTTTTGCCTTAGCAGAGTCAATATTCAGAGAACTGACTATGGTTTTTTAAACAAAGAAAATATTCTTTCTGATACTGCATTTGAGGTAGTAATGGACATAATATATTGTAGACATTTTAAAGCGTTTAAGAAAACTAAGTTTAAAGCCAGTACAACAAATACACAGTTCCCCAAGTACACACCAACCTTTTAATAAAAATCTCAGTGTAATATATTCTTCATTAAACAAATAAATAAATTATTCAGCCTTTGGTCTATACTCAGAATTAAAATATATATATATCTTGAAAAGTCTTTAGTTTTTTATTCATTTATTGGTCAAATATTTGATGTTCAATTTCTAATAACTTAAAAATATGTTATTGTCCATTAATTACAGAGAGTTATCCAAACAGATCGTCTGTTCTGTGCTAGTATAAATGATATATTTCCTAGAATTCTGAAAGTCTTTTTATGACTAATAAATGAGATTATATAACAAAAGATTCAGTATTCCAGAGCAAATGATAACCTACGTACAGGGTACTTTGCTATCTAAAGCAGATCATTAGTTGGACAATTAGCTGGAAGCAAAGTTATCTTTTTATCTCTTTTGTTATTGATTTATGCCTAGAACAGAAGAGTCAATTCTTTTACAGCTTTGCAAAAGTTCAAACCTTTTATTTTTAACATGTTTTTTCATTTTCTTAATATGATTACTATGTTTCTGTTTTTAAAACAGTCAAGCAGGGAGCATACTATTCTTTCAATTGTATTTTAAATAACAATCTTGGAAATATTTTAATACTTCATGACTTAAGACAGTAGAAAACATAGGAAATAAGGTTCCTAACCTATTTGTAATCATTTTCTTAATCGATAAGGTAAGGGCAGTTTCCAACCAAGTACACAGCTGAAAATAGCTGTTTCCAAATGCTGATGGGAAAACCTCTGATCCTTTGTCCTACACTGAACAGGAACTGAGTTACCATTTCTGTACAAGCTTTGGCTTTTCTGGGCTCTGTTACAACCCACTAAATTATATGCAAAAAGCTTTGAAATCTGTGCAACAGGTACAATTTCTGGTGAAATTCTCACTGAAATTACCATTTTCCCATCAAAAATGTTAGCTTCACTAAAAATTTTACTGGGAAAAAGGCAACAACAAAAAAAAAGACAGTTTAGATTTATATGAACAGGTTTACAACTTGATTTGAAGAGCTTTGAAGAGCTGTTTCATATCTACTCAACATGTTATTAGTCATAATGCTTGTTGGACATGTCAAGTCTGGATTTGATTAATTCTATCTTTTCATGTTTCCTTTTGGAATTGCTCATTAATTTTATACATAGATACTTTTCTAAAATGTGGATAAAGAACATTGTTGAACATTTGCTAATATTTTAGAGGGTATGTAGACCACAGTACTTCTATGTCTACTGATAAACTGTGTATTCCTCATTAATTTCAATATTTTATCTGTCTAGATGCTTCATTTTTGTTGTTGTCATTTAATTTTTCCTATTTCTTTATCCGTTTGTATTTCTCCATGTCAACTTAGTAGGAGAGACATTTTTTAAAGGTTTTATAGTAATAAAAACTTCCAGCTAAGCACACTACTGCTTTCTGCATATTCTCAATGGATCATGTTAACAAGAAAAAGGAGAAAATAGACTTCTCCACAAATCAATGTCACAATCAATACTATTTTGTTGGTTAAAAGTTGTATTGTGGCTCATATTCACAAGTTACTAGTGCTGTTTGACTTTTCATTGGACTCTGAAAATTGCTTAATCATCATATGACTTTAATTCCTTCACTGGGAATTGCTCTGCACAAGAGCATGGCTCCGACTGGTGGCATAGTTTGGTTAACTGATTTCAGTGGTAGTGGTGAAAGAGAAAATCTTGTTGAGTAGTTTCCACTCAGGCTTCTAGAATCAGGACAGAATCAGGTCCTGTGCACCCTGTCCCTGCTCCATCCTCATCCTTTTTTAAAACAGAATCACAGAATCACAGAATTACAGAATGGTTGAGGTTGGAAGGAACCTCCAGAGATCATCTAGTCCAACCCCTCTGTTCAAGCCTGGTTACCTAAAGCATGTTACATATGTCTTATCCAGGTGGGTTTTGAATATCTCCAAAGAAAGAGACTCCACAACCTCTCTGGGCAGCCTGTTCCAGTGCTCTGTCAACTGAACTGTAAAGAGTTTCTTCCTTATATGGTGATGAAACGTCCTGTGGTTCAATTTATACCCATTACCCCTTGTCCTATCACTGGCTGCTACTGAGAAGAGTTTGGCCCCATCCTCTTTATGTTGTACCCTCAGGTATTTGTAGAGGTTGATAAAATCCCCTCTCAGTCTCCTCTTCTCTAGGCTAAACAGGCCCAGTTCACTTAGTCTTTCCTCATAAAACAGATGCTTCAATCCCTTAATCATCTTTGTGTCTCTACTCTGGACCATCTCTAGAAGTTCTACATTTCTCTTGTACTGGAGAGACCATCACTGCTCACTGTATTCCAGGTGTGGCCTCACCAGAGCTGAGTAAATGGGGAGGATAACCTCTCTTGACCCTGCTGTCCACACTCTTCCTGATGCAAGCTAGGATCTCATTGGCCTTCTTGGCCACAAAGGCATACTGCTGGCTCATAGTTAACTTCTTCTCCAACCCAGCCCTCAGGTTCCTCTCCTTAGAGCTGCTCTCCAGTACTGGTACTGCCTGTACTGATGCCTGGGGTTGTTCCTCCCAAGGTGCAGGACCCTGTACTTGCCCTTGTTGAACCTCATAAGGTTCCTCTCCACCCATCTCTCCATCCTGTCCTTGTGGGTTCCCTCCAACTCAGATATTCTATGAAATGTTAAGGTACTCATCTGAAGCATATTCAGCCCTTTCCCTCATTCAGCTGACACTGTATCTAGTTTTGAAGTGCTATTGACGTAAGTGGGAGAAGAATTAGTATAGTTATTTTGATAACTTTCTGAAATCTCAGTCTACAGGTATATTTACTGAATACCTTTGTCAATCATCATATGTATAAATTATTAACTGAACAGAGTTGCAGCAGCAACGGAAGAGAAAGAGGGGGGAAAAAAAAGATAGATAATGTTTATAAATTGAAAGCTAGGTTGCTGTTACTTCGTATATTTTAACTCCTGCCATCACTAAATGAGATATGACTAATAGAAGCTGAAGTAAGAATTAAAAATGTCCCTCCTGTCCTTTGACTGTTGTTTCCTTTTTCCCACAAAACACAAGCAAACCTAATTTACAAAACTTAACTTTTAAATTATTAATCTTTGGAAATGTCTACTCTTAATTTCTATTGAGATACTGTATGTGGGCACTTTAAGAAAGTACTTTATCAGCCTACATGACTGAAAGTCTCAGAAAGAACTGTGTTCTCAGCCGATTTATGACACAGTTTTTCAGATAGATCAATTAACCAAACCTTCCTTAAGATTCAGGTCCAAGCACTGTGTGTCCTTGCACTGGCAAACTTTCATTAAGCTCAGTCCTTCAAAGTAAGATGTCAGTGAATGTTCCTCTGCAAGTCCAGGATACTGAGGAGGGACTCAGTGCCACCGTATGCTAAATTGTTCATCTTCAAGACAATATACAATGTTGTCAAAAAGAAATAATCAAGTGTGAATGGAACTGGTGAAGGGCCTGGAACACAAGCCCTATGAGAAGTGGCTGAGGGAACTGGGGTTTCTTAGTCTGCAGAAGACTCAGGGGAGACCTTATTGCTCTCTACTACTACCTGAAAGGAAGTTGTAGATGTGGGGGTCAGCCTCTTTTCACAGGTAACTCATGATAGGACTAGAGGGAATGGCCTCAAGTTGTGCCAGGGGAGGTTTAGGTTGTAAATAAGGAGGTGTTTCTTCTCAGAAAAGGCAGTCAGGCACTGGGACGGGTTGCCGAGGGAGGTGGTGGAGTCGCCATCCCTGAGGGCGTTCAGGGAAAAGTTGGATGTGGTGCTTTGGGACATGGTTTAGTGTGTGACATTAGTATTTGGGTGATGGTTGGACCAGATGATCTTGGAGGTCTTTTCCAACCTTAACTATTTTATGATTGTATGAACTGAAGCACTAAGAACACAAGTGTATCTTTATAGGTTCATCATATATTAGTGAAACTGTTATGAAATCTGAGGAAATCAAATTCTAAATCTATTGGAAAACACTCCACTGTCTAAATGATGTTAAAAATTTAATACTAAAGACCTTTTTTCCTGATGGTAGATTGATCAGGAGCATATGCAAGGTCTCATGGGGTAAAATCAATACAATTATATAAAGAATTTTCTCTAGTTCTTGCTTCTCTACAGAGTTATTTTTTGCCATTTTCTTAGTTAGCTTTTATCTTTGCTTTCTACAAAGCAGTTTTGCAGAGCCAGAATTAGGTTAACCCCCATTAATGACTATGTATCTAGAGCAGCTAGCCAGTTGGAACGAGTTCAGTCTTGGACTGCTCTGTATTTTACAATTAAGAGCTGGCATGCAAGGAAATATTCTCCATGGAACTGAGTTTCTCTTGGCAGCTTGCCTAGCTACTCCAGCACCTTACAGCAGAAAAGGCATCTCATCTGGATACTTTCCATGGACACTTCCTGTGCATACTGAGAGCATGCATACAACGCACTGAGAGGTACTGTATAGAAGTATGCTATAGCTAGATTTCAGTAATAATAGTGAAGAAGTAGAAAGAAAAAGAGCTGTAGTCTTCCTCTCTTTCACTCAACCCTTTCCCTATCTCAAGAAACTATGGTGTTGGCTAGTACCATGCACAGACACCAAATGTACCAGAAATATCCACTTATTTCAGGATAAGAAGCAGACAGCAATTTTACGTCATGGCACATGGCACTTTCACTCCATTGTGTAGACAAGCCCTTGGATTAAAAGAACAGCTTTACTGGGGACGGAAAAGTGTTAATTTTTAGATGTTTGTATATTGAAAGAATGACAGAGGAGAGAATGAAGATAGATTAGAGAGGAAGGTCTACTTCTCAACTTCTGTCACACACAGAGGTGCAAGAGTTCATGAGGTCTGGAGGGTGAACCACCCGGCTCACACAGGAGAGAGGGCACCAACACCATGAGTCATATGCTTTCTGGTGTACAGTAATGTGATTTCCAGAGACAGATGTAGGTTAGCATTTTGTTTGAGCATTACAGTTTTGAAATTATGGATTTGAACTCTTTTGGACGAAGAGAATGATGATCCTAGATCTGTTTCTTCTGTGTACTCTCAGCAGCAAGTGTGGTGGTTTTACCATGCTAGGCAGCTGAACACCACAACCGCTCTCTCACTCCCCCTCCTGAGATGCAGAGGGGAAGAAGTAAAATAAAGAACAACTCACGGGTTGAGATAAAGATAATTTAATTAAAAGGAAATAGTAATAATAATAATAATAATAATAATAATAATAATAATAATAATAATAATAATAATAATGGAAAGATTATTATTAACTAAACAATTTAACTAAAGGGGAAAAAAAAGGGAAAGGGGAAAAATGAGGGGGAAAGCAGAAAAAGGGAGGAAAAGGAGGAAAACAAACAAATAAAACAAATGAAGACTATGTGGAAGTGCAGAGGAAAGAAATTACTCTCTACTTCCCACAAAGGAGCGATGCTTGACCATGTCCTTGAAGCAGGGCCTCAATGCATGTAGCTTGTGTTCGGGAGGAGGACTGATGTTTTCCCAATGAGAGCCCACCCCTCCCCTCTTCTTCCTGTTTCCACCTTTTATTGCTGAGTGTGAAATCATATAGTATGGAATATTCCTTTTGTTGGTTTAGGTCAGCTGCCCTGGTGATGTTTCTCTTCTCACTTTTTTGCCCGCCTCCTAGGAGGGTTAGAGAGAGTCCCAATGCTGTGCCACTGCTGCTCAGCACTAGAAACAACACTGGTGTTATAACACTGCTGTTCTAGCTACAAGTGCAGAGCACAGCACTGTAGGGGCTGCTGCAGGGAAAGTTAACATTCCAGCCAGACCCAGTACACCAAGTTGCCTTGGTGACCTCCAATTGTCCTTCTTCTGTCTCTGGGATGGTGGGATGGGCCCATGTTGAAAGGGCTTGCCCTGCATCTCCTATCCATCAGCAAGCTCTCAGTTCTTGTGGCACTGACACCAGAGCAGTTTCAAAGGCAATCTAGACTCGCATTTAGGACAAACTATCCCCAAACGTGTCAGCATACATCGAGAGTTTAGAGGCAGGGGTGCTCTTGTCTCTGCCTCAGGGGAGCCAAGTGCCTCCCATGAGCCACTTCCTTGCACTGCAGGAAGTGTGATTTCCTTGCACTGCATCAGCTTGGTACATGTACAGAAGCCATTTCTGGGGGAAGAATAAAAATAGCTATTTTGGGAACTTTCAGGCTAAGCTGGTGATGTACCTGATGAGACTGCTCAATACTTCCAGAATTAGGCAGCAGTTGAATAGGTGATGAACACTGTATGACTTAGGTAGCTTTTAGTCTCCTCTATCTTTCTACCTTCTGTGAGTTTCTTTTTGATTTTGTTTTTCATTTGTTTATTTATTTTAAATATAGCCCTTACAATTTCTGTCTCTGAACAATGGAGAGGAAGGGGAGAAGTTGTCTGAGTCATAATTAGTCAGTCAATCTTCTCTTGAGGGTGCTGCAACTGTCTTTTTCATTCTCTCTTTGATGTTCCATTAACTAATTATTGGAACATATGACAAGGTTTGTTTTCTTTCACATTAAGTTATTTAATTTGATTAGTACAGCAGTAGTTTATCCTTCAACATTTTCATTGCTCACAAAGGTTTGAACAAAAGCAGGCTGGAACTAGTTCAGACATGACTGGAACTTGGTGGAGTTAGAGGCAACAACTTATCCCTCAGCCAAAATACTCCAGGGTAAATAATTATATATTATATATTAATTTTATATTATATATTAAATAGTCTGTTATCTTCCCCCTCACTTTTCAAACTTTGAAGAACACCAGTGTAACTTTACCGATTAACTGGCAAAACATCTCTTGTTACAATATATATGAAAAAGATTAAAGTTTGTACTTCAGCTGTTTTAGTCCTCTCCTCTCCTCTCCTCTCCTCTCCTCTCCTCTCCTCTCCTCTCCTCTCCTCTCCTCTCCTCTCCTCTCCTCTCCTCTCCTCTCCTCTCCTCTCCTCTCCTATCCTCTCCTCTCCTCTCCTCTCCTCTCCTCTCCTCTCCTCTCCTCTCCTCTCCTCTCCTCTCCTGGTATGTTTTCTCGTACATCCCCATGGGCAGGGACACCTCCCACTATACAAGGTTGCCCAAAGACCCATGCAGCCTAGCCTTGAACAGTTCCAGAGATGGGCCATCCACAGCTTCTCTGAGCAACCTGTGCCAGTGCCTCACCACCCTCAGAGTAAATAATTTTTTTATAATATCTGATTTAAATCTACCTCTTTTCAGTTTAAAACTGCTGCTCCTTGTCTTTTCCCTCCCTGCACTCCTAACTCCCTCAGCCTGTCTTCATAGGAGGGGTGCACTTTGATCATTCCTGTGGCCATCCTCTGGACTCATTCTAATAGGTCCATGTCCTTCTTGTGTTGGGGGTCCTAGAGCTGAACAGAATCCTACAGCTGAGGTCTCAAGAGAGCAGAATAAAGGGGAGAATCACCTCCCATGATCTGCTGTTTTGTAGTTTTAAGTAACTGCCTTTGCTCATGAAAGGAAGGATGCAAGCTGAAACTACTACTCATGGTGTGAGTACATGGAGTAGCTGTTGGTGGGAAGTAAAGCAATCTCTTGCAATTCATCTTCATGTAAATTAATATTTAATTTTCCATTCTGCTGCGATATAAAAAATGGCATTCTGAAGCTCCGATTTTGCAGAATGAAATTACTGTCTTCTGGCCTGCCAAACTCAGAAAATGTGTTCTGGTACCAGAACAAGGGAAGTCAGATTTGTCTTCTGTATACACTTTGCAAAACCATGTGATTCTAGAGGCTTGAGCCAAAGTTGGTCAAAAAGGCTGAGCATTCACCAAAACAGCTCACACAGCAAAACATATTTTTTCTAGGTTTGGATGGGAATATGTCATATATATGAACAATCAGAACATCCTCTTTAAAATCTGGATTAACAAGGTACTGGAAAAATATATTTCAAGATGTGTGAAAGGATAAACCAGGCACATATTTCATGATGGAATATGTCTGGTAGTTTTTTGAAGAAATGATGGAAGAAGACAGCTTTGAGGTACTTTTCCACAGGACACACAGAGGTAAAAAATCAGGTTTCTTTGTGAAGTCTGGTATATCTATTTGATGTAATACCCCCCCAAAAAAATAATATTATACTCAGTTTAGTCTTGTCTGAAATTCCATTATTTCTGCTGATCAGTAATTTGGTTTTATTTGTTTTCAGTGCCATAATAGGAGGTAAAAGAAGGGCAAAGTAGCAGAAGTGTCTGGAACAGAGAGAATTTTCCCAGTCCTGAATAGATGTGTAAAATAATTATTTTTTTCCTGAGGGTAGGAATGTCAGCTGCACATCCAGTGCTCAGGGTGTGTATTCTGTTTATCTTTGGACAATGCAAATTATACTTTGGATTTTTTTCTTTATTTTTTAGAGATGTTTTTAGTACTTTGACATATCAACATGTCACACCACCCCAAGAGATAAATGCCTTTCTGTTACTCAGTTACCTTGAAATCATTCTTAACTCAAACTGACTCAAGGTAAAATGCATCTAAAAAGTATTTGCTCACAATAGCTGAATAAGCAGACTTGCTACAAGGGTTTACAAAAGCCAGAGGTGATGAAATGAAAATTCTCAATCCTTCTTTAGACATGTGACTTCCTAAAGGCTTTTTCTGACATCTCATTCATCAGAGAATTCTTTCTGGAAGCTGTAGATCTCAGATTGTATGCATTCCATCCAACTCTTATGTAAAACAAACAAACAAACAAACACAACTCATTCTTGAAATCCATTCAGGTAAGTCTGTAATCCCAGACATGAGTATAGACTGGGAGAAGAACTTGTTGAGAGCAGCCCTGCAGGGAAGGACTTGGGGGTTCTGATGGATGAAAAGCTTGACATGACCCAGCAGTGTGTGCTTCCAGCCCAGAAGGCCAACTGCATCCTGGGTTGCATCACCAGAGGGGTTGCCATCTGCTCAAAGAAAGTGATTGTCCCCTTCTGCTCTGCCCTTGTGAGGCCCCACCTGGAGTGTTGCATGCAGGTCTGGGGCCCCCAGCACAAGAAAGGTGTTGATCTGTTAGAGCGGGTCAAGAGGAAGGCCATGTTGATCAGAGGACTGGAGCACCTCTCCTATGAAGAAAGGCTGAGAGAACTGGGGATGTTCAGCCTGAAGAAGAGAAGGCTCTAGGGAGACCTCATTGCAGCCTTTCAGTACGTAAAGGGAGTTTATAAGAAAGTTGGAGAACAACTTTTTACTTGGGCAGATAATGATAGGACAAGGGAGATTGGTTTTAAACTAAAAGAGGAGAGATTTTGATTACAAATTTGGAGGGAATTATTCACTCAGAGGGTGGTGAGGCACTGGAACAGGTGGCTCACAGAAGCTGTGGATGCCCCATTCCCTGGAAGTGTTCAAGACCAGTTTGGAATATTGGATGAGGCCCTGGGCAACCTGATCTAGTGGTATGTGTCCCTGCCCATGGCAGGAGGGTTGGAATTAGATGATCTTTAAGGTCCCTTCCAACCAAGCCATTCAATGATAAATTTCTCTATTAAACTTTTTTTTTTTTTTTTTTTTTTTGTGACTTAATCACAAGACAATCTTAGAATTCCTTTTAATTAAAGTAGTGTCAGTTCATACCCTTAAAGATGCTAATGTTTTTATAAGATCAGATGTCAGTTCCTAAGTGTCAGAGATGAATTAACAGCCATTTCTCCTAGGAGGGGCAAGTCCCTGTCTTTGATAACTCAAGATACATCTCAGTATTTAGTATCTCTTCCACTGAATCTTATATTTAATTTTAATCTGTACTTTAATAAAAACACTTGACACAAAAGTCTACATGTTTGAATGTTTGTGCATAATTAATGAATTTTAATTAAAAACAGGCATAAGGGTAGTCAGCCTCCTCAGAATGACAACAGGTTTGAGGTGATTACAATGTGATGGGGTAGGGTCCTAAGGAAGAGGGAACTGTGTTCAATAAAAGATGCTCTTTCTTATCCTATTGGGACTATTCAGCTGTGATCATTCCAGTTACTCAAATATGAATTTGTGACCTCCTGGAAAATGGAAGAAGGCCTTGCATTTATTCTCTTCCCGTGTTAACGGAACTCTGTCTTAGCCCCAGGCAGGGACAGGGATGGCCAGCTTCCTGCTTTCATGTACAGGCCCCACTGCCCTCCCATGACGGTAAATGTTTTTGGCAATGCAGGGTTTGCATTGTCTCTGGAAGAAAGCTGTCTTCCTTTCTCCTGAAGACCAATGCCTTGGTTCTTAGCAAGTTATCAATTTACATTTTTCCAGAGAAGGAAATTTTCTTATATCTGATAGTGCAAAATTGTGTTGTACTTTGTCTGATTTACTTACTGGCATAAAGGTTTTTTTTCTTCAAAAATATCCATATTGTTGAAGCCTTTTAATTAATTTACATCATACAGATCTCTTTTTAAAATTCACATAATTACTTATGATCAATCATTTAGTAAACAAACTGATGAAATATTATGCTTAAGATGTGGATATACACTTTCTGTTTTGCAGCTCTTCCCTGTCTTGATTTGTTGGTAAGGGACTAATTCTCTAGGCAGCCATGAAATGCAAGTAAGGATTACTCTTTCCACTTGAAAATATGAAGTTTTGATACAGTTTCTGGAGCTAGGAGACTGCTTAATTTTCTTCATCATTGCTTTTTATGTCACACATCATAACCATAATATGTTTATCTAAGGGCTAATTAGGTTTTCATTAGCAACTCCAGGGTATTACTTAATCAGCAGTGATGTATGCATTCAACACATAGAGCATCTTCTATATAAATCATTTTTGCAATACAGTATATTGCTGAGTTATGCCATTATAATGTTAAACATTACATGAATAAGTAGATTAAAACTTTGAAGAAGACAAATGGTGGTATGTCTAGCTGTTTTTACTCAGCTTTCTTTATACTCAGAAACTGAAATTGGAAATTCTCTGCAAGGTTTTGTTTGTGTCTCTGTGTGTTTGTGTGTGGATAGTAGAGTGTACTATCGTATGTGCACACATACATTGAACTATAATATCACAGCTATTACTGCTATCTACTCAGAGTCTTACAATCACAAAGATTAGGACAAAAACTTTTTCTGAATTACTAGGTGGGATGTGGCAAGCAGTGAAATTGTGACTTGTTCAACATTTTTTAAGTAAGCTTAAACAAACCTGCTAACAAAGACCTGAACTTGTGTACCAAAACCACAAACCTCCCCTTCTTTAAGATGAATTCTTAGCACTATAAAGGCCTGTAAGAGATGACAGGAACTGACCAGAGAGATGGTTATTGCATTGTTTCAAGATGCATGGTCTGGACAAAAGTAACAAGAAGGAAGACTTTGGAGTCTTAATTTTCTGACAGATATTGAATCCTCTGGGGAGTAGAGGTAGGAAATTACTGTTTGAGAGGCAGTGATGTGGTCAAACTTCCTGAAGCATTTTGGTTTTTGGTAGGAAAAGAGGCAGTGAAGACATCATGTGAGAGGAAATGCCATGGCATATTAAAGACCTCAGCAGATTCTCAGTAAAATTATTTACTCTGAGGGTGGTGAGGCACTGGCACAGGTTGCTCAGAGAAGCTGTGGATGGCCCATCTCTGGAACTGTTCAAGGCTAGGCTGCATGGGTCTTTGGGCAACCTTGTATAGTGGGAGGTGTCCCTGCCCATGGGGATGTACGAGAAAACATACCAGGAGAGGAGAGGAGAGGAGAGGAGAGGAGAGGAGAGGAGAGGAGAGGAGAGGAGAGGAGAGGAGAGGAGAGGAGAGGAGAGGAGAGGAGAGGAGAGGAGAGGAGAGGAGAGGAGAGGAGAGGAGAGGAGAGGAGAGGAGAGGAGAGGAGAGGAGAGGACTAAAACAGCTGAAGTACAAACTTTAATCTTTTTCATATATATTGTAACAAGAGATGTTTCGCCAGTTAATCGGTAAAGTTACACTGGTGTTCTTCAAAGTTTGAAAAGTGAGGGGGAAGATAACAGGCCTCATCAGATTTGCAGCACAAGCCAGCAAAATGAGAAACCACCTTGCTGATATTTTTTATGATGGGGAATATAAAAGCAAGATGAAAGGTACAAAAATATTCTAATAGTATTGGAGCAAAAATAAGTCAGAGGGCAAAATGTAGGAGAAAGAAATTATTTGTGTTGTTGGCCAAACTTTTCTTCTGCTGCTAGCTGTGAAGACATGCTGTATTCCTAATATTATGCCTTCAAAAAAATGCTGCCCACAGGTTCAATGACTCATTGTGCTGAAAAGCACTATAATAAACCAAAAGGAAAAGAAAAAATGACCAATATCAAGGATAGATTTGTATAGCACTCATAAGGTTACCAAAGCATTTTATTTTCATAGAATCCCATATAGCTAATATTTTCTCGATGGAAAGAAATTAAGCTGGACAATAACTTTATTGGTAGATGTCTGTGTGACAAGGAATTTACCTGGGGATATGGTGAAAGCCCTGTTAACAATATTGTCCAATGATCTGTGTGTGTTGTATCCTACTCAGTAAATAAGTCCCAAGAGTTGTATTATAAAATTTCTCAATAACAAAATTAAATATAGTGCAACTGCACCAACAGCCAAAGTAGAACAGAATACATTTTCCTGAACAGGGAGGAAGCCGAGTGCAAACTGGCAACATGGCCCTAAAGATTTCAGTCTCAAAGGTCTGATAGACAGGTTTTATGTATATGACTTCTAAATCTTTCTGCTTACTACTATGGCTTTTTCTGTTGTCAAATGGTAGGTTACTTAGCAGTGTTTGAAGGGAGAAAGTAACTACACAAGGCATTTAGTTTAGAAATGAACAGTTTTGTAAAGGAAAAATAAAACTGGAATAAAATCCCCATTATAGAAAAATAAGGAACAGGGAAAAAAAAAAAAAGGAGAAAATAAAACATTAAAACTAAATTAAATGTATTAATTAACTAAAACTTAAAGTACACAAAATACTGAGGTGGTTTAACAAAATGAAAGTATTTGCAGAAATCACACAATTAAACCTTTGCATTGAATTTTACTCAACTATGATTGCGAGCATAAAAAAAATCAAAAAAGAAAATTAACATGAGTCAAGGTTCTTACACACATTATTCTGTTTATGGATGGTCTGTGAATATCAATCTGTTATTCCATAATTAAATAGTTCTGTCTTTTTAATGCTCTATTACATTTCATTATTATTTAATTTTGTTACCTCTTTTGGACTAAATTATTTTTCCTCCACTGATCAGTAAAAAATATATCTGCATTATTCATGGATATATATATATTTAACTCTTCTATGTTTGATTGTTATTTGAACACAAAAATCTTAAGGATTTTGTCTTTAAATCCTAGTTTTGCAAAGTTACATCTCTAACTATTGTAATCAGATTTCTTAAATGTATGCAAAATCTAGTACTCCTACAAAATAATTTGTTAAGATTTCTTCCTCATTTGCTTGTTAATCTCCCATTAGTAAAGGTGATATTCACTAAAAGCTCTGTTTACCTTTGGATATTACACCCTCCTGCTGATATTTAGGCAATGTGAAAGTAAAACATCTTTGAAAAAACATTCTGGAAATTTAACTTTCTACTTGTTATAGGTGTTGCTTTTACTGTCATCACCATTGCTACAATTATGCCACATAAAATACAGCTGTTCTGCTAGATACACAAAATTATAAGTTCTGAAGAAGATAGCAAGTTCATTTTTATAACTGTAACTTTAACTGTGATTAAAGACCAAGGTCTTTATTGGAGACAATTCACTCTGTGATGATAAATTTTGTTGCCAAATAGTGTTTTTTTTTTTTTTTTTTTTTTTTTTTTTTGGATGCTGCCAGTGAACTACTTCATGGGACTGTATGGGGTCCACATTTTCTCTGCTCAGCCCATGGGTAAGGTCTCTCCCCTCATCCCTCTCACTCAGGGGAAGTATGTATGGAAACATTATACAAACATTACTACAGTTCTGGTCCTGACTTATGGACCAGAAAATAACATTCATGTGTCAATTTCTTGACAAAAAGCCTATAGAAAGAATTGTTTGAACTGTAAAACATGAAGATTTGTGTGAAGACCATGTGCTGAGAGGCCAGATTCATGTCATGGAAGTTTCTGGAAAACGTGTCTCTTTACAAATCTACATTTTGTTTTTGTAATTTGCACAGTTTTTTTTTTTTTTTTTTTTTTTTTTTTTTTCCCTTCAAAATAGAAGAGAAAATGTTAACAAATTCAAATATTTGTTAAAAGTAGCCTTACTTTTAATAGAACCTCAGGGCAACTTGCCTTGGGAAAAGCTGTGTTGAAACATGAAGGTTATTACAATTTTTCCACTGTTATTTTAAGCTTGAGATTAGTACTATGTTACATTTAATGTATTTCATAGCAGTGAGACTAAGTATCTCCTCCTCATGTCCATGTTCTCTATAGCACCTCAAATTACTTTTTTATGATTCCTCTTGGAAAGAAGCACCACATATTCTGTTATAAAACTCTCATCTGAAAGTGTATTTTATTTATTTTATTATTTTATTATTTTTTAAATTTTAAATTTATTTTATTTTTATTTTTTCTCCCAATAGATGACTATTATAGGACCAATATAGCTGTACTGTGATGTTCATGCTTCATACTTATCAGAGTGTTAAATAAAATTTCACTTTTTATTA
The DNA here is from genome assembly GCF_009819795.1 of Aythya fuligula. NCBI lineage: Eukaryota > Metazoa > Chordata > Aves > Anseriformes > Anatidae > Aythya > Aythya fuligula. The sequence continues at coordinate 50,819,004 of NC_045562.1, forward strand.
TTTGTTCACAGCTGTAGTGCCTAATTGCAGCCTGTGCTGCTATAAATTAAGAGCTGAGAACATTAGAGACTAGATTATCTACTAGCTATTTTGGCCAGTTGATAAATGTGTTGCTGAACTAACTTACTCCAAGAAAACCAAATAAATAAACAAATAGTCTGACAAAATTAATCAATATCTGACAATGTGAACTGTACGTAACTTAAATAGCTTCTATATTATAACCACAAGGTATGGACCCCATCCATTAATCATTTATAAATCTTTCAGCTGAAGTATAGTAAGTCAAATAATATCACCCTGGGTTAGCCTGACTTAGAATGTGGATGCAGAACAGAGGCAACCAGAAATGTGACTGAAAACACTTTACACTCAGGTTGAGCCTATAATTCTATCAGATAGTTATTATGTGAATTATATATATATTTATTATATGTATATAATGATATACATAGATGAATAACAGATACTCATGTTCATACCTGCATTGAATCATCGAAGAAAGGAAATACATTTGTAGAGATTTGATCTAAGCAAACACTGTCCTCCAAAGACTGCAGATAATACAAGTCTTCATCTCAAACACATTTGAGATGAACTCGCATGGCTGTGTTATGAAGCATTCCAGTTTTTATGTCAGAGATCTTTGGTAATACTTCAGAAAGGCCCAAACATTATTTGCCTTTCCATAAGCAACATGTGGCAATTTTATGGGAAGCTTTAAAAAATCATTTTTTTTGGATCTTCAAACATCTATTCACCACAGTGTTCAACAGAATAAAAGTTCTTTAGTTTTCACTTTATCTAGTTTTACCTTTCTCTAAAATAAATAAATAAATGAGTAAAATAATAATAAATAAATAAATCATAATTTTAAACATCTAAAAAAATGGCACGGAAACTAGTGAAAGAAAAATAAATAAATAAATAAAAAAGATCATTCTCTAATGCCTCCCTGGAAATAATGTTTTCTAGCCCCATTTCTAGCCCTATTTCTATCAAATTGCATAATGTACTGTGTTACTACTACATGTTAATAATATCTTATAAAAATATATATTCCCTGTTAAGAAAATGTTTGCAGTCTAGTACAAGAATTACCTTATCACATGTTTTAATGTTATGTACAATGTCTAGTAGGTGATCTGGTAAAATTCTGGTCTGGTTATGAGGCAGACTGCTGGACTGATTCTTCTTAATCCACTCTTTAGGTGAAGTATACTAAATATTTTATTTGAACTAAATGCGCCTTTACAAAATTTGAGGTATGATGTTATTGGGTACACTTCCGTGGCTGTGAGGGAGTGGTAAACAAAAGTTGATATTATGCAGCCATTATAAAAGGTAATTTTTTTCCCTAGAAAACTCTCTGTATCTCCCCATAAAGTTTCTCCTATCTTGGTCCTGTTGAATTTCTCTATCACCTCTTTTGTTACTCTGTGTAAAGATTTTCCACCTCTTTGCATTTCTTCCTTTTCCATCAAGAAAGAAATGGAATAATTATTTTTACATTTCTAATGGAGCTGGAAATCCCCTTAGCACACTGATTATTGATCATAACTGGAGCATTAAATGTGTCTCATTTGTGGAAATATCTTGACAGATTGATGTTTAGATGCTTTGTCAGAAAAAGAACATTCATTTACATGTAGATGTGTGATAATTTCAGCTGTTACAAATTCATAGTGTTCATGAGAATATTTGATAGATTTTTCATGTATTCTTCAAATCTTCCCAAAGCTTAGAGCACTTCAATACAGATGTTTGCTGCTTTAAAGCTAAGCTCCTGCTTGGATATATTTCCAGTTCAGGGTCTTAGTTAAGATATACTAAGTGTAATAAATAAATGGAGCAAGGATGAGGAGTTTTAATCATTTATTGATTGTATGAAACTGAAGCTATTTTTCATCACAATGCTGTGTGCATAAAGCTTGTGTCCAGCAGAGAAAGATACTCCTGGCAGAGAAATAATTCATTGATAGGTAAACAATACTTTAAAACTCTTTTAGAATTTACTTCTCAGGGAATACTTTTCCATAGAATATTTTTAAATATGAGTGAGTGGATTTTTTTATTTTAACAGTTGTTATAGTATGTGTTTTTGTTTGTTTGTTAAAAATTCATTTTTGTTAAATTATGTTTGATTTCATATCATATTTTGGCTTCCAAGAAATAAAATTATCCAAATATAATTAGAAATTATTGATATTCCAAAGTGGCTGTTTGTATGATTTACTTGAAGATTGAACATCTTTTAAACTCAGTAGTATATTATGTACAATGTCATTATCCACATTAAGTTTTGATATTTAACATGAAAATAAAATCTCAGTTGCTCTCTATAGGCACCTCTGAAATGAACAGTTTGCTTCACGTTACCAAGGAAACAGATCTTTTCAAAGATGTAAGGCCACTTTGATGTCATTGTAAACCACTAAAGTGGAAATCTTTAACGTTTGTCAACCTCTTGAGAGTAAGCGGTTTGCTCTAATCAAAATGAATATAAAATTATTCTGAGCATGTAGAAATGCAGTATTTTTGAAGCAAGCATGCTCACTAGTAACTGCATATCTTTTTCCTCACAATGATTCTGAGCTAAAAATAAATCTCATCCCATCTTATTGAAAGATATATGGATAACTAACCCTAGATATTCCTGAGGTGCTTTTGTTGTTGTTGTTTTGTTTTTGTTTTATGTTACTGAAAATTTTAAACGGCACATATATAACAAGTTAAAAACATTATTTTATTCAGTTCAGCTGCCTATTGTGGACTGCTCAAGGCAATTAAGTATGTTTATTTTTGAAATTCACCATGAGTAAAACAGTTGGACTATGGAGGAAAACAGCACAAAAACAAATAACTACTGTGACTCAGGGCTACTCAGTAAACCTGGAGAACAAGTTCTTTCATATGAAATAGCCTCATAGACATTTGTGCTTAGGGAATGAAATGTTTGAGTAAAGAAATAGTAGAAAAGATCTACAGGGAAAAAAATAATTTGAAATATAAAGCCGTGTTACTGTGAATATAAAAGGTCAATTTCTACTTACCTTTCCCACTGCAGTTCGATAAAATAATAATGAAAACTTTGGGTAAGACAGCCAAGTTTCAAAAAATAACTCTCTGGCTACAGTAGCTTGAATGGGATACCAATATATGCATATTAAGGCAACAATGGAAATGTGGACCACAGAAATGAATGAATAAATCTGAAAAGTTAGCAACACCATTTGACAACTCATCAAGCATCTTTTCACTTGAACGCACAACTCTCAATGGAAACAGCTGGATTATTGATGAAGGAGAAGAGACTAACAAAGTTGGAAAACAAACTTTCAGGGAATGGAAAAATGAGGAAAAAGGAATGCAAGAGAAAAAAAAAAAAAAGGAAACAAATTGCAAAGAAGACCAGTGAAGGCAATGACAGCAGTCAAGGCTGCAGAATAAAATAACAAGAAACCTGGTAGAAAGCTGGGAGACAGGGTACCTCCAAAGATGAGAACCAAGCAAGCAGTATTAGAAGTGAAGTAAATATAAGATATCAAGAACTGATGGGAGTGGAGTGTCCTCACTTAACCAAGAATGTATGTCTGTTTATATGTGACAAATTTTGTCTCTGGTATGCTTCCTTCACTTTCCAACCTCCCTGTTTATTTTGTTGAATAAAATATTTTGTTTGGTAAAGTTAGCCCAGATAAGCAGTTAGGCCTTTGTGAAATGTGTTCTTCTAAATCAACACCTGAAAACCTGAGTACGTTGGTGCAACTCATAATATAATGAGGGAACCTAACTTTAGTTAAGGGATGCATTCACATCACTTCAATACCCTCTGCATTATTAGGGTCACTGTATGTATTATTATCGTTATGGTGTGACCTGATAAATGTTAATGTTGGCATGAATATTGCTTAAATTTCTTATTTTTTTATGAGAGGACTCCCTATTAAAAATATTTATTTCCTTATTTGCAAATACTCCAAAAGCACTGGAATGTTAATCATATGCCCTCTTATGTTACAGAGAAATAATTACATTTATGTTTTCTTTATACTCTTACATTTGCTACAACCTCCAGAGAAGTCCAGAGAAATACTCATTGGTCATTGAAACCACTTCCAGCCTGTGGTGCTTATCTAACAGCAGAATCTAATTGGAAGTGCAACAGAGAAATCAGTGGCTGATTAACAGAAATTATACAAGAAATAGAGGTTTTATATGCATACATGCAAAATAAAATCTGCAGTATATATTCAGCTTGTGCATTATATATAAATCTATATATATACTGAGTTGTATGCATGAAAATACAAATTCCATCTTGTAAATACACATAAACTGTGATATTAATATGTGCTGAATTGCAAATAAACATTGGCTGAGGTATGTTCCAGTTTTAGTTATTTTAAAATTAGGTGTCCGGTCTAAGTCTTGGCTCCCTCTGTGTTCAGTCCAGGTAAAAGGGGCAGCTTATTCATCCCACCTGCCTTCTATGCTTATTTTAAGGTGAGTTGAATTCTTTTCTCCTTACCTTAACCACAGTTTTAGCTGGCTGGATTAAATTAAATATGTAATTTTAATTACTATCATAAATCAGTAATTTCCCTCTGGAAACTGTAAAAACAATTTTTGGAAATCCCACATAACATTTAGCGTCAGTTGTTTGTTTTTAGTAAAGGTTACTCAGCAAGGTGTTGAGTTAATAGCCACAGTGAGACACAGCAGATGACAGTCAAGAAAGATCTGAAATTAATTAAAGATTTTGGTTGTGTGCTATAATGAAAGGAATTGACTTTCAACTTCATGTTGCCTGATGCAGACAGTATATCAGTAACACCCATGGATCAGCTGAAAATTTTCTGATAATAAAGATGCAGACCAGTATCCCTAAATAGCTTCCCACAAGTCAGCAGGTAGCTGACCACCTGCTTTAATGAGCAGAGTCTCTTGTAACGTGAAGTATCTCACATGTATGTGTGCAAATAAGGAGTGTTCAGAAGAATTTTTTCCTATAAGAATGACAACTAGATACGAGTTGCTTATCAAAAGTTCACATTTCCACATGTGTCCCTGTACACTTCACCCTCTCTCCCCCCTGCCCCTCCCAGTTGCCTCCTGTGGTTCAGAGGCCTGGAATCTCTTTCAATCTCAGCTTTTTTACTTTGGTTGTAGAACTGTAATTAAATGTCTTTGTTTGTACCTTTGATTTATTTTTGGCTTCATCAAGTATTGAGCTGTCATCCTCAGTGCCACAGCCAAATCTTATTTCAGATTTAAACAATTTATATGAACAATTTCAAAATTGCTCTCTTTCTACCATAACTTTTTTTTTTTTAATTATTATTATTTTTATTTTTACCATGACATCCATAAGGCTACTAGTGAAGGGATTACAAAATGACTTGAGTATCTATTGCTTGCAACTGAGACTTCACCTCTGACAGTCTAAAGATTTTACAGATTACTCTGTCTTTAATAGGATCACTGAGTAAGTTTTATTGATTGATCAGAGAATGTTGGCCTTTGATATTGAGAAACCCTTCAAAAAACACTGGGCAGTTGATAGCACAAGGCAACAATAGCATTACTTTGGTCAAAGTGGTATGTACAGCTGTTAAATCACTGTCAGATCTCAAGTTAGAATTGGATGAGGGGAAAGTAGCTGAAAATAAATTTGTACAATACAAAAATGGTGGTTGGAAATCGAGAGGAAAAATTACTCTGAGCAATGGAGGAGCACACTGTATCTCTTCAGTCTTTTTCTCAAAAACACTACAGTCATGACTCTTAGCATGTTCTTGAGAGTTCACTTTTCAGAGTTATTTATATGCCTACAGATCAAATAAATGCTAATAAGAACTAGCAGAAACATCTATGACTACCCACAATCACCTTTTTTCATTTCATTGCTCTGGGAAGTTGTTCTCTTGATTTATTTCTTAACTGCTCTGGCTATTCTAGACTGATTCATCCTACTTGTCAGGTTACCATGCTAAGTCTCTGCTGATATGAAAGCACATGATTAATAGTGTGGGCTTCAGAAGTGTTTTTCCATAAGCAGACCTTTGCTTTGTGTAGTGTTTTTTTTGATAGTTTGTTTGATTTTCTGTGTGTTTTTCTTTGTTTTCTTCCACATTCGGAATGTCTGGTTTTGCATTTCAAATGACTGTAATGACTGAATGACTGAAATAGATTCATCAGCTTAGTCAGGGTAGAAGATGGTTTAAAGTAAAAACTCTGTGCTAGAGAGTTTTCTGGGCATTTGTCCTGGAAGACAGTGAGGTGGCAATTTGTTTCCTCTAATCCTATTGCTCTTCAGTTCCACTTCTAGCTAGAAGACAAGTGGGTTGTGGTTGAGTTATAGATCATTAGGGAAGCCTAAAGGTACAACCTTTAATTCATTTTCAGGTTCAGACAATGTCTCACTTCTTTGAAATAGTTACCATTGCTGTCTAACAGATTAAATAAAATTGCTGACTCCCTTTTTAAGCCTGCTGCTGCAACTGAATCTAAACGTTTCCATGTCCACATCAAACTATTATCTTTTATTAGAGTAATAGGAGGATATGGAAAACAATGGTTGCAAGTTTTGGAAGCTGTCACATTCATGTCACCATTAATTTTGTTTTATTTACTTTTGTTCTGGAAGCATCTCTGTAAGGGGTAGGAAGGAGAAGTCAGAAAAATATGAGATCATACCAAAAAAAAGAGAAGATCATTAGATGGGAGGAAGGAGATGAAAAGAGTGATTTAAATGCCAACGATAATGAGAAGCTTGTTAACCTGTACAGTCTGTGACAAGTAACAACTGGGGTGGGGGAAAGTGGTGGAGGCAGAAGAACCTTTATCAAGTTCTGAAGGAAAAGTACAGAAGATAAATTTTCACATCTGCAAGTCACACAGGAGCTCCTCTGCACTCTGTCATCACAAGACTGCAGTTCAAGTGGGCACCATGGAGATAGCTACCTTTGGGTGAAGCACTTCAGACAACAGTGTTTAGTGGTAGTCTAATCCAGCTTCTTGGGAGACATCCCTAACAATATTCAAACAGGCTAATTTAAAAGTAGTGTCACGTATGAATGCTGAACTCTTGGCCCAGAAGCAACTTTGGTATAGGCTTTCTCTAGGGTTGAGAACCCATTCTCTTTACTAAAAAGATTTCCATTAACAGTGTTCTCAAGTAAGCTCCCTTTTAAACCCCAGAGTGTCAGACAAAATTCAAATGTTAGCTACAAAGCAGTGCTCCATTGAGAGTAAAAAGTGGGATATCTTTGTCTCAGTAGCTGAGTTAAAGTGTATAGCTTTTACGGGGTAGCTTTTCCAGGAGGTGTAATTTAACTAAGAAGACGCTTTCAAAATCACTCTGAACTAGTAGGCTAAAATGATAAAGACTATTTAACATTTAATATAAAGGTCAAGTATTTAAAAAGGTAAAATACACCCATATGATCACTCTGTGGGAATGTGTTAAGGAAAACTGTTGGATTTGGCTGTCACAAAGAAAACAAACAAACAAACAAACAAAAAAACAGAGCTAATACTGTCCCTAATACTGACATAATTCCCTTGGTAAGGGTCTTTGCATTAATTTCAATAGGAATCAAACCTATCCTTCTGCTCTTTGGGCTAAGCAATGACACCAGTCTATCTTGACAATGTGACTTTATTCAAAATAAAACCTTTAAAGTATCACCAATGAAGCATTCCTTTGTTATTTAAATTGTGTATGTTTTCAGACAGAAAATAATCTACAGTCAGTAGAAGCATTGGGCTCATGGTTGCATTATTGCTACTCACTTCTACAGATGTCAGTTTTTAATTGGCCAGAATATGCTACTGAAATGGGCAGCCAGAATCCTGGTTGTAAGTTAGGATAACATCTGTCTTTTCAAGTCTCTTTGGCAAAGAATACATGCACATTTTTTTTGTTATTCCAGAAGCCCTTGAAGCATGAAGAACATGAAGTTCCAATGAACTGGAACTTCCTCTTTCCACTGATGCTGTGAACAGTTGATTTCTTTTCTTATCATTCTATTTTTTTCCCCCTTGCACCTCTTCCCTCTGTTTTTTTTTTTTTTTTTTTTTTTTTTGTCTGTCTTTGACAGCTTTTATAAAGCTTCTAAAGTTATTTTGAGAAAATCTTCTTTTACTTTTTTACTTTCTGGTTTATACTGGCTTCTCCTTTCCTTATGTAAGTTCTTAAAACCGAAGCTTTACTAAAATTAAAACTGTTGTTTTCACTCTTCAAGTAAAGCTGCTGTATATGTATGACATGCTGAAGTTCATTCAAGCAAATTGCTTGTATATTTTTTTTTTTTTTTTTTTTTTTTTTTTTTATTGTGAGATCATAGAAATATGCAGTATTAGCTAGCTCCTAGCAGTTAAAGCTAAACAGATTTTTTTTTTTTTTTTTTCTGGCTAAAATGAAGAAGGGTATCTAATACAAAAGCAGAAAGAGCATGGTTCTTCAGCAAATAGTTTATTTTGGCAAATTTATTTAATGTAAGATAAATTGAAGGGATAAAAAAGGTGCTGGAGGAGAAGGAGGTATGATCATATGTGTAATGAGCCCAAAGAAAGGTAATTGCAAATAAATACTGAAAAGAACATCTGGGTGCACCAGGGTACAGGCAATGCTATCCAAACTCATGAATGCCCTGAATGCTCCCCAAAGATATTTTTGGATCTCCCTTAAGTGCTTATATTCCTCCCAAATTCAATGTTTGTCTTAACATTTGTCTACCTGCATTTGTCAAGGAGCAGTGGCCCCTGTGCAACACAGAGGCCAAGACCAAATCCTTGAGTGGACAGGGATGGCCATCAGTTTTGTTTGCTTGTTTGTTTTTTTTCTTTCCCTCCACTTTTCTTCCAGTTTCCATTTGCATCTGTTAGCCAGACCTCATGAGAACATTTCCTATAGACTGCTTGTCTCTGAAGGACCAAAGGTGGGAACACCATCCATGTACACCCAGCTGGATCTTCAGATACTTCACATGCTTCAATACTTGTAAAATCTAGACCTCTAGAAGTAACTAAGATCGGTGTTATTTATGGTATAATGTTATTGTATGTGACACTTCCGTGGCAGAGCTGTTTTAAGTACTTCTACCCTATGGCAATATGTTATGGAGAGAAGAATTCACTGGCATATCCAGAAAAAAGAAAACTGATGCATAAAAATTGAAATGACAAGGTTGACAAGGTTGTTTCATAATTTTTGTTGCATTATGATAATAACTATCAAACTGTTACGCTGTCTGCAAAACTTCCTGGGATAAGCAATGCTTCTTTCTATCATGTTCTCTTTATCACTCTCTGATACTGGCTTTTGAATCTTAGTCCTCTTCTCCTGGTAGAATAACAGAGTCTTCTGCTTCAATCATTAAATATATACGTTGGGTCCTCTATGGAGGTGTGCTTTTTTTTTTTTCTTTTTTTCCCCAATAGCTTATTTGTTTATGCTACCATCCTGCTTCCCAAGCCCAGGAAGGAATACCACACCAAAATCTTTCAGGGCTTTTTCTTTAGCAATAAAGGTTTTTTCCTTTTGTGTGTATCTACACACTTTGATTTTGTTTTCCACCAACCCCACTGCAGTAACCAGTACGCTTTCTTTGTCTTCAGTGTCACTTCAGTGATCTATGTCAGACTTTCCTAGGAAAATACTTAACTGCTAATTGAAGCATACATGATCAGATCCTTTCCTAACAAGAGCTGATAAATGAAGAGGATCTATGGCCCTTGAAGATGAAGACTATTGTTTTAATTAGATCTTTTATTTTCAACATGGAACTTTTTTGATTTGATTGGATGTTATTCACTGAATTCTATGGACCCTTTAAAATATGTCTGGCTAAAATGTTGCTAAAAATTTAATGTAAAAAATGACTGGGAACATGAAAATCAAATCTCTAAAGTCTGTTACATGCACAAAGACTTTGGAGTTCCAGTAGATGTTTCCATTTTTAACAATATGAAAAACCACGCAATATAATAGAGAAGTAACTATAATAGAGAGGTAACTCATAACAGGCTTCTAAAGCACCAATATATGCCATGTCTATCTTGTGCCTGCACCATTTTGTAAATAACTATGTTTGATGTTGCTATTGCTTCTTTGATCTTGTAAAAATCTACTATGGAGGTAAGAATATGTTCAACAAATGCTGAAAATATTTTGTTTCTAGTGATGGCAGTCACGCTTTAACATTAGATTTTTTTTTTTTTTTAATTACTATTTTTTTCCCTCCATGCATCATTTCAAGTGGTGCATTTTCAATAGGAGAATCAAATTCATTTATGTCAGATTTTGCAATTGAGTGGTAAGATCAATAATTTCTCAAAGCATCAGGAAACAACTGTATGAGACAACTGGGAAAAAAAAAAAATCAAAAAAACATACTGGAAGAATTATTTTAAATAAATATATTCCTTGCCAATTTTCAGAAAAATCTTTATCAGTTTCTGAACAGTCTCTTCTCCACTGCTCTTTTTCTGTGAAAGATACACAGTAAACACAGTGCATCTGCATTAAAATTTGATAGCTTAAAACATTTAATGCTCATTTTTTCTGCTCAGTATATGGTATTCTTATCCCAACTTATGGTTCAGTCAATATAAGCTTCCTACTGATTTTTTTAATTGTTTTATTTTATTGTAACTTGCTTTTCTAATCTAAATATACTGTGTTATATTTATGTATTTCTAGTTGTAATGGCTGTTTTAAAAGATAACAGTGGTAAAGAGACCTGGTAATTCCCCATTATGTTATGAAGACTGTAAGTCAATACACTGTGAAGGTAGAAGGAAGTGTGTTGGTTTTCTAGATTGACTGTGAAAATTTTGCTGAGATTTCCCTCAGAGACTTTGTACTGAGCATATAACCTCATGTTTCCACAAGCTGGCTGAAGACCAAATGTGGGGCTGTTCCAACGCACATGGAGAGGGTGTGGAGTGATATCTGAGCCATAAGAGGAAGGCTATGGGAAATTGTTTGAATGCTCTTGTGGAAGCACTGGTGACACAAATCATACTTGCAACTCATACATTGTTTGTGTCCTTTCTGAGCGGGAACTCTGTTAAAGCTGCATGTCTCTAACACAGAATTTAAAGGTGGAAACTAGTGTAAATTCAAAAGCCAGGCACAATCCCACAAAGCTAAAAATAGTTTATATGTCTCAGTCCAGTCTCCAAACTGAAGCTCCTCTATTGCCAATTCTTAGGACTCTGACCTATATTTATTAATGTTACTTTTACTTTCTTTTTAGGGGATAATATAATATATACTCTACCAGTTTTAAACAGCCAATAGTATATTTTCTGTATTGTTGAGCAGGATAGGGTGCATCTAAATTTCTCCTTTAAAATTATTTGACAATTTATAACTGAAGAACCATTCTTCTGTCTAATTAAGATCACCTGACACCTTAATTTTTTATCATCACTGCCCAGTTTTTAACTATATTTGCAGGGAGGAGGGAGAGGGATTGGTGATTTAATTAATTTACTTTCTTAAAGTTCCATATGGCTCTCTTATGCAGTGAAGAATAGTTTGAAGTAAGCAATAGAGGCATGAGTGCTCAAGGGCAGCTGTCACGCCTGAGACAGAAGGTTGGGAGAAATTAAAACTAATAATAAACAGAATGACTTAGATAATATAGTTGAGTCTGCAAAGCTCTTTATACTGATTACTGTATCTCAGAAATTTCCAGAAAAGCAATGAGAGTGTTTATTTTCTGCCAATACATTGTATTTATTGTATTTATTAATTTATTTTGCTTGAGAAATAAGAAGCTTTGAATGGAATTAAAGCACAATGGAACAGGCCAGAATCTCTCTTGATTCTTTTGGCTTGGTTTTAAGTACTCCTAATTCAAAGAATGGAAATTAATATATATATGGATAGCAATGGTGAACAGAACTTTGATTAATCCAGGTGCGCTTAAGGTAATTATCCTTTGAGATGGTTCTCTAAAGATCAGTACAATAAATAAAAGATCTTGGTTTACAGGCAATACAAGTGACATGAGCACCAGAAATCCCCTCCTAAGTTTTGGTGAGCTATAGTGTCTGCAAAATTTGAAGAAAATATATGACCATATAGATCACTCTTTGTGGAAGATTTTATGAGAAATGGTTTAGAGCTACTTAGACAGTAGCTTTGAGGTCTCAAACCTCAAAGCTACTGTCTAAGCTAGCAGCTTATAGCAAAGGGATCTTCTAAATGTTGCCTCTGGATGGGATGGTGTCAGTCTGAGGTATCTGCATGAGGATGAATAGTCATCATTAATAGAGGCGACAAATAGGATGGTGGGTATAATTGCTACAAATTTAGGTGAAGGATAAGATAGGGCTTCTTTCCTTGAGAATAGTTAATGCATTGTTTTTAAAAATAGGGAATGAATATCCACAGAATGTGGAATTGATATTGGGGGAAAGAGTTTACAGTGGAAATCAGTCATGTAGCAGTGAGTGTTTAGTCATAAATTTTTTCTTCCCATATGCTGAATTGCAGAATTGAGGAAAATCAATGTAATTAACCAGTTTCTCTAATACTTTGTGCTGTAGATCATAATAACCAGCATTTGTTATATTTTCACTATTTATTCCATCTTATTTCTAAGTCTAAGAAGCATTGATTTCACCATGACTTCCAATAAATTGATGTGGATGGATGGTTTACTTTCTGCACAGCTTGGCTACAGCTAGCTTTACTTGTTATGAGTAAAATATGTTATTATAGTGTCATTGATTACAATTAACTACATCTATTAGACAGCGGACCTGTATCCACTTTCCTTATGTCTTTTATACTGATGGGAGTATAGATACGGAAAAACAAAACAAAACAAAACAAAACAAAACAAAACAAACAAACAAACAAACAAACAACAACAAAAAAAAAACACAACACAATAAACACCATAAATCATGGTCCCGGTCTCAAGAAACAGGAAGACCTTAAACTCAAAAACTAGGAAAAGCAATCGCACAGGAAGAAGCATGATTATCTGTAAGGTAAATTAATTGAAAATGCTAAATTTTATTTTATTATGTTGATAAAATTAAATGTAATACTGGCTGAGCTAGGAAAATGTTATGAATGTCACTAAGAAAAGACCACCAACTCTTGCTGCCAATGATTACTTAAAGAAGAGAAATAATATTTTAATTATAAGAGGAAGAAAAAAGACAATGCACGTATAGTTTTTGTAAAAATGTGCAGCTGGAAGACAGCAGAAGTTCTGCAGTGTTTGTTAGAGTAAACTTTATTGTGGAGCTTCACTATGTATTAAGGCTAAAAGGAATGAACAGTGCAGGAATTATTAAGAGATTGTCAGCCTCTTAACCTGTCAAGGTATTCTTTTCTCTTATGATTATTTCCATGTAATGAAGTCTTTGTTTGTGTGGGAGTTGAGTAGACAATCCATTTCATACTAACAGAAGCAACAGTAAATAATGCAGGATTCAAGGAGTCATATAGAAGTATAGTAGAAGAACTTTTAGAAGTTGTTCATCCATTCTTCTATCATCACTGATTCTTTACAAATAGTGGGGTAACTCCTATTATGAGTGTTTAAGTCTTAATCTTTCTTAATAAATCATTCCCACTGATTTCTTCAGTGGGAATGGATAATGTTTACAGTTTTATTTTCAATGGACATTAATACCCATCCTCTAGAAAAATACCACCTCATGTAGTGTAGCACTTGGACATAATTGACAGCCATCTGTTCAGCAGGAGTCTCAATTTGGAGACAATATTGTAGGGGCTTTTTTTTTTTTTTTTTTAAGCTTTCATAGAGAAAGGCTAAAATCATAGTTTTGTAGTTTGAAGTAAAAGAAGTTACTTTGATTTGTGGTAGTCTTTCAACATTGTCATGCCATTTCATACAGATCTACATGTATAACCTTAACTTTAACCACCCTTTCCCCCAGTCCCACACTTTATTAAAAGCACAGTTGAACTGGAAAAAATTAATACATGGTTACTTACACAATGTATTTCTCTTAAGTAATTTTTATACCTTTAAAATTATGACTATGACAGAATTGCCAATCAGACAATCTTTCGTGCAGAGAAGATCTCTCATGCAAGATTTGATAAGTCAACACATTCTGTCTCTGACTAGCACGTTCAATTCTTTTATTTTCTTTCATGGTAACTCTGGAAAATAGTTTGTCACACAATTCTCTCATTACAAACAGTGCTGTCACGTAACACCAGTCCAAAACTGGCATACTATGCCAGTTTTCTTTGGTTGTTGCTCACTGTTTACAACAGATTCAGCAGGAAACCTCCCACAGAGTGACCTGAAGTAATGCAAGGAGCAGGGCTGGTAACAGATCACCAACAAGCATATTTTGTTGCAATGTTGGGCATTCTGGTCAAGGAAAACTTGAATATGAGTCAACAGCGTACCCTGACAGGCAAAAGGGACAAACATATCCTGGGGTGCATCAGGCACAGCACTGCTAGCCAATCAAGGGAAGTAATTTTCCAGCTCTGCTCTGCACTGGTGTGGCCTCTTCTCAAATACTGTGTGCAGTATAGGGCACCACAATATAAGAAGGAAATAAAACTATTAGAGATCTACAAAGAGGGTGAAGGTTCTAGAGAGAAAGGCATGTAAGGAGTGGTTGAGGTCACTTGGTTTGCTCAGCCTAGAAAAGAGGAGACTGAGGGGAGGTGTCATGGCAGCCTTCAGTTTCCTCACTGTACTAGGCTATGTGGTGAAGTTTTGGTAGCAGGGGGCTGCAGGAGTAGACTCTGTGAGAAGAGTCCAGAAACTGCCCCTTAAGATCGGGGGAGGGGGGGAGGGGGGGGGGAGGGGGAGGGAGGTCTTTTTAGTTTGCTTTTAGTTTCTCAGTACTCTAGCTTGTTAGTAAGAGGTAACAAATGATATTAATCTCCCTACGGTGAGTCTGTTTTTCCTGTGATTATATTTGGTGAGTGATCTCCCTGTCCTTATCTCAACCTTTGAGCCCTTCACATTGTATTTTCTCCCCCTTTCCCTTTGATGAAGGGGAGTGAGAGAGAAGTTGTATGGAGTTCAGTTGCCTGGCTGGGTTAACCCACCACACTCACAAGGGGAGCAGAGGGGCATGCGCTGATCTCCTCTCTCTGGTGACAGCAACAGTACCAAACAATACCCAAGGGAACAAAATTAAGCTGCAACAGTGGAGGTTCAGGTTGGTTGTTAGGAAAAGGTTCTTCACTGAGGGGTAGTCAGTCACTGGAATAGGCTCCTCAGGGAAGTGGTCATGGCACTGACCCTGTTGGACTTCAAGAAGCCTTTGGACAAAGCTCTCAAACCTTTTTTTTTGATGGTCCTTTTGGGTCTCTTCCACCTCAGGTATTCCATGATACTACGATCCTCTGGAAATCACTAAACTTAAAACACTAAATCTGGAAGTCACAAGCCAGAATCAGATGAAAATGAAGGATGAGGTAGTGGTTGGAAAGACTTGGGAATGATTATTAGCAGACTACAGGGAGTACATTACAGTAAACTGAGTGTTGCCCCTAAGGGCAATGGATTGTAGGGGAATTTCCAGCCAAACTCTGTGAGCTTTTACCAGCCTTTGTATTCACAGTCTCCTAAGTATGTCCTCGCTTTGGGCTGCTATCCAGTAGTGCATGTTGGAGAATAACTTTTTGTGCTCTACTGAAGCAAGGAAAACTACCAAAACAGCAGAGATATTTGGCAAAGCTGTGCTGGAACATCCTAAGGGTGAAAGCTGTGAAAATCTGACGTTTACTAAATAGGTTTCCTCTTGTCCGAATGAGTTAGTAAACCTGCCAACTGCCACAGCATATATGGCACAGAGACCTGAAAGACATCAGTATCATTAATCTACTAAGCATGGAGACACCTGTAATTTACACAAAGAAAGATGAGGGCAGAAAAATGTTAAGCCTTTGTAGTGGGTTTACGTGGCAAGGTTTTGGTAGCAGGGAGCCATAGGGGTGGTTTCTGTGAGAAAGATCTAGAAGCTGCCCCATGTTTGGGAAGGGCCCCATTGTTTTCCAGATCCGAGCCAATAAGCGATGTTGTTTTGCGCCTCTGTGAGAGCATATTTAAGACAGGGAAAAAACGCTGCGCCACACAGCAGCCGGGAGAGTCAAGGGAGTGGGAGAACAGCCTTGCACCAAGGTCAGTGTAGAAGGAGGGGGAGAGATGCTCCAGGCGCCGGAGCAGAAGTCCCCTGTGGCCTGTGGTGAGGACCATGGTGAAGCAGGATGTCCCCCTGCAGCCCATGGAGTACCACGGTGGAGCAGGGTTCAGCGCTGCAGCCCGTGGAGGAGACCACGGTGGAGCAGGTGGCCCTGCACTGACGGAGGCTGCTGCCTGTGGAAGACCCCTGCTGGAGCAGATTCCGGGCCGGACCTGTAGCCCGTGGAGAGGAGACCACGCAGGAGCAGGTGATCTGGCAGGAGCTGCTGCCCGTAGGGGAGCCAGGTTGGAGCAGTTTTCTCCTGAGGGATGGACCCCGTGGTACGGACCCATATCTGGAGCAGTTCTGGAAGAGCTGCTGCCTGTGGGAAGCCCACGCCGGATCAGTTCATCAAGGACTGCATCCCGTGGGTGGGACCCCACAGCACAGGGGACGAGAGTGACCGAGAAGGAGCGGCAGAGAAGAAGTGCTGTAGACTGACCATAACCCCCATTCCCCGTTCCCCTGCGCCGCTCGGGGGGAGGAGGTGGAAAAGGGTGGATGGGGGGGGAAGGTGCTTTTGTTTTTTTTTCCTTTGTTTTCTCACTTCTCTCGCTTGTTAGTTGTAGGCAATAAATCTTACTATCTCCTTATGCCGAGTCTGTTTTGCCCGTTACAATAATTATTGCGTGATTTTCTCGTCCTTATCTCAATCCTTGAGCCCTTTTCACATATTTTTCTCCCCATTCCTCTTTGAGGAGGGGGAGTGAGAGAGCAGCTGTGGTGGAGCTCGGCTGCCCACTCGAGCGGAACCACGACAGCCTTCATCTATGATACAACAGCAATCTTGGGGAACTGCTTTGATTTAGCAATAATCAAACTCAATGTTTCCTAATTTTGTGGTATCTAAGCCTTGCACACAGACTCCTGATTATCTTGAGATTTTTTTTCTTCATTCTAGAACTGTAAATAAAAGGAGGTTTAGAAACAGCTGAATGTCTTGAAGCTGGGTTAACTTTCATAGTATTTATAGAATCGTAGAATATCCTGAACTGGAAGAGACACAACTGGAAGAGAAGGTTTAAGAGTGTTTAGAATAACAAATTAAATACTTAAATAAAAATCATTCCATTTTGACTAACATAGAAAAGGATATATAATTTTGATAATGTAATAGATGTAATATTGCAGGATATTTGCTAATGTGGCACATATGTGCTTTGTGAAACATTGTGAGCTGAAAGAGTAAATAACTTGGAAAACCTGAAAAGTTAATATTTGACAATATTATGTCAAAACAACTTCTATGACAGTATGTGTGGGTTTACTCTTATAATAAGAGTACAATATCTCAATAAAATAAAATAAAATGCAAATAAAATGAGATTGTTCAAAAAGATTATAATGAATTAGTAATTGAGATGTTTATAAACAGCATAGTGGGACAGTTGGAGGAATCTTTCCATAAATGAGATTTCTGAATAATTTTGTTATCACCAAGACAGATTTGTTGTGTGTATTATTATACTTGATTGCTAGTTTGTAAGAAACTAATATATTTTCATAATAAAAACTTAACATATGGCTTGTTGTTTATACCATGAAGGATTCAGAATTTTGTCTAGAAGTCTTATTTTTATTTTTTTTTTTGAATATTTGGAGTGACAAAATCAAGTTCAAAACATGTAACTGTTCTGTCTTTTTGTAAGAGTCACTAATAGAAAAAAATAGTATCCATCCTTCAAACTCACTATGGGTTGTTAAAGCACTATTTGTCATAAACTTTCACTCAAACACTATGGATTTTTTGTATTATAATGATAGTTGCTTTATAAGTGCTTTGATATGCAGGGAAATACTTATCTACTGGCCTCTGAGTTACTATCTATTGAAATACTCAAACTCTGTAGGGTTTCTCGTTTACGCTGAGACCACTTTAAATCACTCTGACAGCATAAAGTGGACACATCACATTTATATTCATTTTCAGTCTTCTTATCATTGCCAGAATGTTGTAAAGTTGCCTTAGTTTTGATGTGCACTCAAAAGCTCTGTCAGGCTTATAGGATACTAAATGGGAACTAGTAATAGCACAAATACCAGCCTTTAATATTGGGCTGAAATTCTGAGGGGAAAAAAAAACATTGCCAGTGTAAGTGGGTTTCATTATGAGCCACCTTACTTGAAAGAAGAAATATGTATATTTATATGTAATAATGAGTTTGGGTAGGTATTGTACAATATAGTCCTGAGGTTCTTGCTTTACTTCTGAAATTATGTTCCCTTGCTAAATACTTGCTAGTAGAAGAAAATAACCCTGGGCAATTTATCTTCATTAAAAATGAATTTCAACGCACTGCATACAACAGGAGGGCTCAGGCATAGACTAAACCAACTTAAACATACACAGCTCTAATGGCATAAACAGAAAAAGGTTGTCTGAATACTTCTGGACAATTAGATATATTGTAAAACATATTTATGCACTTTAAGTTGGAAGAGAATTGAAATTACACATCACGAACAGAAGTCTTACTTAGAAAATATAAAAATATGGTACAGGCTGCTTATTTTATTCTTTTTGGATGGTGAGAGCATAACTTCTACCATATCTTTATTCTGTAAGGTTTTGCAGGACACTGAGCTTACACAGTAATTTCAATAGCACATCAGTAAGCAGATATAGATGCAAGGAATCTAATCCCCCAAACAATTTAATTTAGTAAAACATATGTGGTAGGGGGTAGAAAAAGAAGAATACTATATCATCCCATTAAGAATTTAAACAAACTTGGATCCCTGTCTCAGTTGTAAAAAGAAAATATTCTAAAGAAGATACAAAGTCATATGATTTTCTCCTAGTTCTTCAGAGCTTTCCCACAATTCATAACATTCACAACAATATACTAATTCCAGTGGTATAAGTGATGATACTCCTATTTCTAATTAGATTTTAGCTTCTGCAAAAATTCTAAAGATGGCTTGGTGTTGCTAGACATGTTCTGGTGTTTTTTATTTTGTATTGAGCTATGTCAAATAGCTTTTTGACAGCTATGTCAAATAGGTTGCCTTAAGCAAACATAACTTATGCTCTCTTAATAACTTTCTTCAGCATGTAGAAGAAATGCGTGCTGAAATACATGTGAATGATGGATTATTTCAGGATCAAATAAATGTCCCATTGCATGATTTCTGACCACTTTTTAAGAGACTGAGTGCTTTTTGATGTTCATGTTACTTAGAGCTCTGGGCAACACCCATCACTGTCATTCACAAGATGGATTTTTTTTTACTGCTATTATGTTTACTGTGTATAGTTTCAGAGTCACTAATACAAATGTTGTATGGTTTATTGCTTCATGGAAAAATGAGCCTCTTAATGCAGCATGGCTCTGGTTATTCTTCATTACCTAAAATACTGTGGAAGAACTTGTATGTCTAATGAGAATTATGGACTCGGTGCAGAGTGTACAAAATACAATTATCACCGTTTCCAAACTATAAAAGGGTCTTATTCATCATGTGTAAAAATATTCAAGCAACATTAAGATACTTCATTTTTAACTGAAACTGATTGGATAAAAAATTTTAAGAACCAACCATAAATCTTCCCACTTCAGTAGTTCTTTTGTGAAACATTTTTTTGACCATATGTGTAGGTGATGGTCTGTATGGCAGAGACTCGCATCCAAACTATGTTTTTTTTTTTTGTTTGTTTGTTTGTTTGTTTGTTTGTTTTTTCCCCTTTATTTCTGTATATAAATTTCTGTAATTAATGGTAACAAATAAGACCTTCTCTTGCATTTTTCAGAAAGGCAGTAAAGAAGACTATAGTTCAAAACCTGTCTATGAAATATACACAGACTGCATAACAAAATGAAAAATTATATAATACCTGGTCCATTTTTTCAGTGGAGAGGTTGGCACTAGACCTGGCTTTTACCAACATATTAGTGCATTTGTTCAGAAACATGACTTTCCATATTTATGTTCCATAAAAACACTTCTTAAATTACAATAACATATAATCACCACGTTCTAGAGTTATAGTTAGCATTGTGGCTTTATCATAGACTTTGGAAAAATCCAGAGGAGTTTAAGTAAAATGTGTACATATGTATTTATATACATATTTATATGTAGAGCTTAGGGATATGGTTTAGTGGAGGGCTGTTAGCGTTAGGTTGGAGGTTGGACTCGATGACCTTGAGGTCTCTTCCAACCTAGAAAATTCTGTGATTCTGTGATTTATATACATATTTATATACATTTCTTTTTCTCTCAGTGAAGAAAGTAGTATAAGCAAAAGGCAGAAAAGTCTTATAGAAGTTTTAAGAGTATTCTGGTAAATGTTTTTCCATATGAAATATATGTCCATCTTTCACTGACTGTGACAGAAATGTCCATACATTCAAACACGGGCAGCAGATTTTCATAGAACAAAGACCTTTACCTGTTTAGACTTGCCTTTGCCTTAGTTAGGCTTTATAGATTCATCTTTTTTTTTTTTTTTTTTTTTTTTTTTTTCCCTCTTTTTATTCTAAGCAGTCTTAGCCTTTAAGAGACAGCCTTTTCTCTACTTGTTGAAACTAATGTTTGAAATTAAAAGTTATGTTACCACCATATAAAATGTGCTTGTGTTCTTAGCATCCATAGATTTCATTGAGATTAACTTCCAAATTTGTTCTGTTGCTACAGCAAGTGTGGTGGTGGTGCAACAAAACATTTAATCACATGGTGCAAGTGTCTCAAGTTTCTCATAGTGTTAAAGAGCATTATATAAAGGAGTACAAAGGAGTTAGGCAAACAGGATAAAATTGCCTTAATGACTTGAGGAACTGTAGTCAATAAGTCAGAAAGGGAAGAAACAGTACTTGGAAAAGACCAGATTCCAGTTTAACAATAACAATAAAAGCTTCGATTGCTTTGTCAGTTAATATTTATATATTTTAACTTTAGATTAAATTGCAACTGAGATAGGACTCAGACCTAAATAGTCCCTTGCTAAATTGAATGAAATAGCAACTTGTTATAATGCCATACTTTCTCCATCTGGTTTTTGCCATATGGTCAATTCAATTATTCCATAGGATGACAAGCAGCTTATTGGAAAGGCTATCATGAGCCCTACTCAGAATATTTTGTAATTTGGTAATTGATTTGCTGTCCATGTAGACATCTACTAGGTGCCTCCAGCATTAAGCTTCAACTGCCTTGCTCAAGTGCCAAAAGTTAGGTGACATGTAGATGTTGAACTCTTTCTTAGTCTGTCCTTATGTGATTAACATAATTATTAAACACAGAATGACATTTAATGAATAAAAATCAAATAAATATAACTGCTTTTTTTGAACATTCAATCAGTGTAAGATAAGTTGAGCAAAATAGTTCTCCTCCATTTTATTCAGGAATATTTCTTAAAAAGTATCTTCCCACAGGCGAACTGGATAATTTCTCTGTGACTATATTTTGACATGTTTTATTCCTCAGATATGTAGTACACATACCTCAGGTTTATGAAAAACCTTATGACCCATCGCAGTCTGTCAGTTACATATTGATGATATGCTTACAGACCATTTGTCTCTCATTACTTTAATCTCACAATTTCATAGATAATATAAAAATGTAAGTTTTTATTTTAACAATTATTTCATTTTAATTATTTTAATTTTATTTTTATTTATTTTTTTCAACAACTATTTTTTTCAATTTTTTTTTTTGATTATTTTTTTCAACAATTTCTTTAGAAGGAACTAAAATAAGATCTATATAAAAGAATGTGGCCAGAATAATGTTAGCCATACAGTGACAGAGCTAAGAATACTCGGAATTAACCTCACTGAAACTAGTAAAATTACTTCTACTTTTACCAGGTAAGAAACTGACCTATTGCACCAGGAAATATAATCATGGGTGACTGCATAATTTGTTAAATGGATGGAGTGCTTATATCCAAACTAACAGAAAAATGCTAACTCACTGAAATAAGGTAGCACTACTTGAGGGCCTATCTCTAATCTGATTAAGAAATCATACAGGAATGTGTACCTGACTAGGTTTTCAAATTCAGCTATAGAAGAGTAACCAAGGATATTTATGGAGTGGAAAAAGCGAAGCAAAACAAAAACCTGAATGGTTTGCCACTCAGATCTATTCATTTATCCGTAATTACCATAGAGCCCTGTTCACTGATGTTGTGGATACTTGCATCACAAAGCACTATAGAAAAGATTTATTTAACAGCCTAATAAATGAAAATTTCCAAGTGAAATTGGCTCTTTTTTTTCTCTACTGTAAGCAGAAAAAAATGCAAATCCAAATAATAAATCTATAGAATGAAGTCACTTCACAGATGTGTTAAATCAAATTAAGAGCGTTTTTATAATATTGAGCAAATGGCAGCTGTACAGAATTACTCATTTGTAAGCCTCGTCCATTATAGTTAATTTTGCTGACTTCAAGTACTTAATTTACATTTGTTAAACTAGCTAAATAATGTAGGAGGTGGTACAAATGGTGTGTTTGTTCATACTAGAATTTATCATGTAGTTTAGGATACAAGTGTTTTGCACACTTTTGGCATTTCCATGTTTTCTTGATTGTTTTAATCAATGAAACGGAATTGCTGAAAGATCTCTTTAAGACTTAGAGCTGGAATCTACTTTTAGAGGACAACAGGACTGTAGTAGAAAATCCCACCAAGAGAACACAAAAGATACAAGAACGTACAAGGCTGTCTTAACTGGGCTGTCTTAATTGTTTTGGTTTCTGAGATCTCAGAAATGGTCAAAACTCCTTGACCATTCTTGTAAAAGCAAATAAACTGCTATTCTGTGGGTCTTCCACCATTACCTCTGCTTCTTTGCAGCACACTGGCAATAATTTAAAAGTTGTGCAAAAGAAATTGCATGGCTGGTGTTGCAAGACAGATGGCCTTTCAGGTTCATTTTCTAATGGTGCAAGCATGTATTTGTATTTTAGGAAGGTAAGTGTTGTTGTTAGTTTTGGACTCTGTTGACATCCAACCACAGTTTGCCCATGTCTTTGATTTTTTTGAATTCTGATGCAAGAACTTCTTGGAAATACTCAGGTGCTAGCATTTTAATGACCTTAGTGGAAAAAAGGGAATGGATTTTCCTATATACTGCTTGACTCATTGTTCAGAATTGGTTGTAATGTATAAATTGAGGAAAAGTACTTATTTATTTATTTATTTTAAGGTACATGATATATAATAAATTAACTTCTGTCACAGATTTTCTTTGCAAGAGACTTTTTCAACAAAAATGCTGTTTTACTTATTGCTTGTCAGAGGGGAGATAGTGTCTACTGAATAGGGATATTTTAAATTACACCAAAATACTTGGCTAATAATATTGTATATTTAACATCTTTTTTGAGGTCACTTTTGTAAATTTTGTAGCAGAAAACAGTATAAAAGAACAGGGAAATATATGAAGGTGTTTTGTGTGGTTAGCAGCTCTCAGTGGCTCTGTCTTCAAAATGTATTTTTTTTGTTTGTTTGTTTTGTTTTGTTTTATTTTGTTTTTCAATCTCCCCCTAATTCCCAGGATTTCACTTGCTTTATGATGGCCACAATGTACAAAGCTGCTTCCATGCTGCTGACACAGTTTCAAGATTACTCTTGAAGGGTGACTTCAGAGTCCACAGTGACATGTAAAGTCGATGTTACTTTTCTACATATTTTTTCTTTTAATCAGCACACTTTTCATGTAAAAGCCATCTTTTTCCTCTCCCCACTTTTTTTTCCCTCCCCCCTCACTTTTTTCCCCTTTTCATTAGAAACACTGTATTCGTAATTATACCTTACTTCATGAATTGTACTAAGATATACGTGTTTTTGCTTTGTTGCTTGATTATGAACCAGGAACTGTCAGCACACATGAGCTGACACATCAATTCTAGCAGTACAATTAGTAATGGTAAACCTTGAATTGTGATCAGAAGTTTCTTGTCCTACTCCTACAGTGTGTAACCAAATGCTGCATTGGTGCAGAGCTTCACACGTCAGCCAGGTACTGACTAATCAGTCAGTACTGAGGTACTCCTACGAATGCATTGTTTCTTCTTGGGCCAAGACTACAGAATCAGGCTACAGAATGCTGAAATGCTATAAATCTGAAATGTGAAGCTGTAAAAATCATTGAGAATGCCTGAGGTAATAACTAAAAAAATAAAATCAGAAACAGCCAACCAAAAAGCATAGAAAGTAATGCTTAAGATAAATTCCACACATTGTTCCAACTCCAGGAAAGGCAAATAATCAGGCAAGAAGTCAGTAGGGTGATTCAAACATGTAAGTGGAGATTTTTAAATGACAGATGGGACTTGTGTCCCTGGGAGTCTGATGCATTTTGTGTTTCTGTGTGCATGTAAAGTCCTGAATATTGTTCCACATAGGTGATAAAAATCTTCCTGATAAACAAAACTACAAAGAGGGCAAAAGCATTACAGTAGGAAAGAAAAAAAAAAAAAAAAAAGAATCTAGGAAGGTTTCACGGAGAAGTGGAGGAAGTAGGTGACCTCTGTTAATGGTATGTGAGGTGGGGTCTGGACCCATTACACACATCTACTCAAACTGCACTGAGACCTACAGAAGAGCACTGGACAAAGAGAGGAGATTGCTAAAGTGTTTTTAGTAGACCTTGTGGACTAAGACACTAAGGGAATGTGAATAATCTATATTTTTCAGTACCTAGTAACACTGGCAAGAACAGTATGGAATAGTGACTAATGGTCAACCATAAATAGGCTTTATTAATTAGGGAAGTGTGAATGATGTGAAAAGTTAGCATTGGTAGTACAGGTAAAACATACCTTCCTCTCCTCATGGAAAATCCAATTAGAAAAATACTATTCTAATCAGTTTTCAGCACAGCTAATAGGAGTTTCTTAGGCAGAAAAAAATGAGACTTGGAGAAATCCATGCCAAACAAACAAACAAACAAACAGGCACTAAAAACAACAGGTCTTTGCTTATTTTTTTTTGGTAACTCTGCTGACATATGTTCAAGTTAGATGTTTGATATGAATTTTTCATGTCAATAAACATAGTTCTAAATTGTTTATTTGATCACAATTTTAGACCACAGACAAATTTATTTTATTTTAACCATTTAGTCATTAGATAGGAGTGGATGCTCACTACCCAGTACTTGTTTTTGCAAGTACTTGACCTGGCAACACATAAATTAAAATTTCTTTATTCATATCTCATCTCAGACTTTTTTTTTTTTTTTTTTTTAAGAATTCAGGGCTATATATGCTGAATCCCATGTACTAGATAGAAAGTTTCTTGCAGGATGAATGGCAGGGCTTGGGAGGTTGTTCTGTTTCTGATGCAATTCAAATTAACAGAAAAAATTAAACTGACTTCAGTAGAAAAACAACCTGCCCTTTCAGAAAAGGTATAGATATGTAATGCTTAATATTAACCTTTATTTGAAAATGGGATTGGAAAGAAAATCTAGACCACATTTTCATTTAATAAATCTTTTTTGTTCCTTATTTTTTTTTAATTCCCTTTTGTGCTACTAAAATGAGCTCTTACTGATGACATGGCTAGTTGGTGTGTACCTGCTGTTAATACCTTTAAACATACCTTTTTATATCTGCTAACATTAAAAATATTAGTAATCATTTTCACAAGATAAGCACTTTTAAAGCTTAATAAGTGAGCAGGAGTCATCCAGTGTGAGTAGTCAAGAGTACTACCATACACTCCAGAGGAAATTTGCAGCCCCAACCACATACAAAACAGTGTGATCTAAATAAAGTGTATGGATGCAATGCACTGTATCTACTTACCCTTAGAAAGGGAGATGAAATAACAAGAATGTAAATGTTTCTAGTCTGTCCATAAGCTCCAAGGTACTTACAATGTTTTTGGGTTCAGTGCTTTTCATTTCAAGAAGGATATTGGCCTATTCTTAACATTTAATAATCACAGAATCACAGAATCACAGAATTTCCTAGGTTGGAAGAGACCTCAAGGTCATCGAGTCCAACCTCCAACCTAACGCTAACAGCCCTCCACTAAACCATATCCCTAAGCTCTACATCTAAACATCTTTTGAAGACTTCCAGGGATAAATAATAAGCGCTAGTTATTCTCATTATTTCTGCCAAGAACATTGCCCCAGTGTATCAACTGTTGCAACAGTTTTCTAGCCAAAAAAAATAGATGTGTAGCACTTAACTTTTTTGTTGGAATTAGCATTTCTTGATTTTGGTTCTGCACACTAGTGGAAAAAAATATAAAGAAGGAGGAGTTGGGAGGGTGGGCAGAGAGAACCAAAACCCAGTTCCCTGTGGCAGATTTGAAATGTAATACCTTTTTGTTGGTTTCTCCAGTGCATTCAGAATGTAGATCACCATTTATAAGATGTAGCTCTCAAGGTAACAAAGGGACTTTTTTTCTTCTTTTCTGTTTCTACCTGTGCTGTTGCTTTTGTCAAAACCAAAGGGGTTTGTGTGTGTGTGTGTAAAACCAGAGAATATGGGTCAGTAGAATTGTTGATACAGTACACAGAGACATATATCAGATTCCTGAACCCTCTGAACTCCTAAGTTTTACCAGTTAAACTATTTACTTGGCAATGGAGAAGAAAATGGTATGTCTTCTAATACTGCTGAGATGGTCTCTGCATGGAAAGTTAAACCTAAATACATCAGGCCCATGTTCCTAAAACTCAGCTTAGGTTTCTGAGATGCAATTCACCAGCATGATCTACAGACTCTAGTTGTTGGAGTCAGACCCTTAAGCTTGCATCTGTCCTTGTACTCCTTTTGCTTGCCATCTTTTGGATGCTCTGAATTTCATGTATGTATTGTTTGTTCTTATTGTATTGTTTCAAATGGAAGAATGCTTCTATTCAAACTATAGTTTAAACAGAGTTGTTAGAGATCTTGCTTTGGAGGTTGATGTTGTGGGTCTATGTCCCTTCAGATTTAAGAAGGTAGAAAATGCAGGTCTTCATCAGATAGTGCTCTGCCTACCAGGATGATATACAAATGTCCACTGAGTATCTAGAAATTACCTGATGATCTGTGTTCAGTGAGATTTTCATGTTCCCAAAAGACCTCTGAGAATGTGAACCACCTTTTGACTTTATAGGTAAAACAAAACAACAAATATAACTCCATTGATTTGGATAGTTCTACATTTTACCTAAGAAATTTTGATAGAACTGCCAGAACCTTCCTCCTTTTCTATCCTTCCCAGAGAAGATTACTGAAATACCTTAAAAAATTGGGACCTGGATTCCTTAACTACATTTGCTACACATTATCTCTCTTGCTACCTGTTGTCTTCTAACTGTAACAGCACTCTATCTGCATTAAATTCTTTATTAATTGAATATAATCTGTGTGATGGTAGGACTGTAATTTAAGAAAATATATGTGTATATATATATATTAATTCTCACTGTAGTTGGCTGCTATTCATGTTCTTAAACTAATAATTAATGCACTTGGATAGTAAAATTTGTTAGATGCACGGTACCTACAGTTCTGAATATCTTCTGACCCTTCTGTCATCCCATCCTATCTAAAGTTAAGACAGTTTGTTATAAAACAAACATAAGCAGAACTTTTGTTTGTTGGCATCTAAAATATTTATTCACAGCCTTGTGTGATAGCTCTCTCCTTTGAGTGCTGTCTGTCTTAGGTCCCTGGCTCCTCACAAATAGCTGAATGACAGTATTTACTGCCTCAGTTTCCATGAGGGAACCTTTATCTCTGCCTAACAGATGGGGTCTGAGGAGCTGGTGACTGAAAGCTGGCCTTGTATAATAGCATAGTCACCAAAAATCTCCCAGATGCTTTGTTAAACCCATTCTCAGTTAAACCTCCATATTCTAAAAAACCTCTGCTATGGACACCCTACTATGAATGTTCATTTTCATTTCAGGTCCCTCATACATATCTAGAAATTCAAAGAGCATTCACCTTCTCTTTCGAGACTGTGTTTGTATGGCATCACATAGAGAAGGTGAACATATGGCTTCTTTTGCTTGTGAAAGTGCACTGGAAGGAAATACTGAGGCTGACTTTTAAACTTTTAAAAGCCAACCTAAGGTGCCTAGGCTACATTTATGCACATGCTTAAAACAAAGTGTGCTAAGTATTTATCTACACTGTCATGAATGAATTTCTGACCGAATTATTTAAAGGATAAAGGAGATTTAGGAGAGGATAAATAACAGGAAAAAAAAAATGATTTTTTAAGTTACAGAGTCACTGTAAAAATCAAACTTCAGAAAAATGTTTTTAGAGTCTGATTTTGATCATGTTGTTATAAAAAGAAGAAAATAAATGAAAAAAAAAAAAAAGTCTAGATCTTTGCATTGTTTTGTTGGTATTCTGTAGGTGGTTTTATTTCTTGATTATTCCTTTCTGCACATTTGGTTATAAATTAATTTTAAAAAGGTCTAAATTTTAATTATGATCAGAGCTTTTGTGTGACTAAATTAACTAAATGGAATTGTTAATTGTGTTCTAATGTCAAAAAAAAAAGTTGGTCTAATTAATTGTGTCAGAAAGGTATTTTGTTTATATGATCAGTGTTGATTCTATGCCGTTACGTTTTTTATAGTTCAGCATCATGTATTATTAACCACATTGCAATCACTGTGAAGTGTATTGTTATTCAAATACAGATGCTAACTTTGGCATCATAATTTTCATGTCTAGCAGCGTGAGTGCAAGTTTCAGTTGTATTCATAAATAAAAATGGGTTGCAAACAAATGTAACGTATCATTTAAATGAATACTTCTCCTTCATTCCATGCCTTTTAAATAAAGCTGTGTAGGTTATGCTTCAGCAGAAGGTCTAACTTGACAGTTTTACTTTTGACAATTGCATAATTTTTTGGGGGGAATGACTGAGATACAGCATTGTATGTCCTTGTGGACACTATGGAGAACAAAGAAGAAGCAAAGACCAAATTTCAGAGTTTTCCCATCTTGTATTGTGCAGGGAAACTTCATTTTGCCTAGCAGATATGTGTTTAAGTCTAAAACTGTCTGTCACAACAATGTAAGTCTGAACTGAATCAAGCCCATATATCAAGATCATAAAATAGACATGCATGTTGATCGATGCATTGGGTCTGGCTGGGACACAGTTAACTTTTTTTATAGCAGCCCATATGATATTATATTTTGGATTTGTGATGAAAACAGTGTTAATAGCACACCAGTGTTTAGTCCCTCAGTGTGGGTAGCAAACTTGGAGAGGACCTCTGTTGCAGCTGACTCAAGCTGGCCATGTCATATAACATCACACCCAGCAACAGCAAATGAATGGGATCTTGTCTTCTAAGGTGCCTCTTGCTCAGAGACTGGCTGTGCATTGGTCTGATTGTAGGAGACGGACTGCCTATACAGCACTTGTTTCTTTTCTTGTTTCCTCCTCTTATTGAGCTGTTTTTATCCTGGACCCATACATTTTCTTACTTTTTGTGAGCAAGCAGCTGTGAATGAGTGATTAGCTGCTGGCTGGGGTCAGCCCACCAGAATATTATCATCAGAACATGTTTTTCACTACCAGACTGAGTAAACTATCTTTAGAACAAGAACACAACCCATATGAGGAGACCTAAGGTGTTTTGCACTGGTGTACAGCATGGCAACAGAAGCTGGAATTGGCTACATCATTAATAATAAAACTGCATGGATGCAAATGGGTTGCATGACTGTAAGACCTGGGAGGTCTTTTTTTAACAAAAACTCCCAAAATACTGAGCAGCAATTCTCCAGTATTTTTCACCCATGTGAGACTCTGTGGGATGAATATCCTACATTTGGACAACAGGTCATCTTTCCTAGTGTAGTAATTAGTGGTTAGAATTATTTTTGTTACCCTTATCATTCCCTGGAAAAAATATGGATGTGTTTTTTTCATGCCTGGTATCTGAAATATTGTACAAACATAGAAAATCATTCAGCTTCCATTTAACCTGACTAAATCTTCCTGTCTCATATGATGTGTCTATGTCGTGAGCTGATGCTGCTCTTAATGAGAAAACAAATTTAACACAAAGCCAAAGAGCCTTAAAACCAACCTCTAATCTGGTTCTTGTCCTTTGATCTATTGATCTCACTGTGCTTTTGGCTGTTGTTAATTTCTCCATGTATTGTTTGGACTACATAAGAACTTTTTGCATATTTCAAATCTCCCCTGCCCCCCGTCCCCCTTTCTCTCTTCCCCCTTAATGGTGTGGAATGGTTTCTCATGTGCAGGTATTCTTAAACCTTTTTTCAATAAGGTCTATGTTTAGGAGAGCTAAAAAAAAAGCTGTCTTCTGGCCTTGGTTCACAGATTACTGCAGTGATGCTTCTGGCCACAGAATTTATGAATCTGTAATGAGAAAACTAAAATTAATTAGTAGATAGAAGCACATGAAAAAAGTGGTTGAAAACTATTTTGGGAAATGGTTATAAATATAATGAACTCAGCTGAGAGAGGGGAGATGTTAAGTGCCTGAAACGCTAGTCCCGTGTCACATCCCAGTAGGCTCTGAGCTCACTGAAGCACTTCTATTCTGTACCGTGAGGGTCTACAACATTCAGTCACATGGATGAGCTATTATCTACATTTTTTTTTTGCAGGGTCTGTGCCCCTAACTGTCCTGATGACTTTATTTCCAAGGAGGGATTCTTAAATCATTGCAGGGAAGCTCTTTTCATAACAACTGTACACATCACCAGATCATATGCTTTGTACTTTTTTTCTAGTATTTTCAGGTCTGTCTTACACTTGAGTACATTAAGTTTTGGATATTTGGCTTGACACACTTTGGGGTAGGTTCTTCTTCCCTGATTTTTTCCTAACTGTACACGGGATGGTAAAGGATCTTAAGCAAGTCAAAGAAATTACATTATAGATGTATAAGAAATTCTATGAGAACTTGTCTTTGCATCTTTCGTTATTTTACTGAAGCCTTGCTTTACTCTAAGCCAAGTGTCATTTCTCCTTGTTTCCTCCTGTAATAAATCAATGTAGAGAAAAGTGGACTTGCCCTGAAAACGAAGAGACAGTAGGAGAAAGGTGGACAAATTAATATAAAGTATTCTCATAAACGATTAGTGTTTCATCTATAAATTTCAGTTAAAATGTTGATTTAATTATTTATTTGCTTTTTATGTGATTCTGTATCTCTTAGTCTTCTCTATTATTTATGATCACTTGCATTTATGGAATGCCTGCATGCCCTTTTCACTTTTAGCATTTACCAAATAGTAAGTACAAAACAGTGCTCTTTACAGCAGTGCAAGGAGTAGCAACTTCAATACCAGAGTGAGGCAATACTTGAGCCATGTCACAGGCAATAGCCCAATTCATCACAAACTGACTGAGGCTCTGAATAAATTTTTAGTGTTCTTCTGTCGTCACTTCAGCACTAAAGCAACAGATGACTCCATATCACCTTCCAGGGGTACAAACACACCATTCGTACATTTCCTGTGAAGAAGCTTAGTACAGGTGAGGTGAACAAGAGAATCATGAAAAGGCAACCTCTTCTCCCTTGTGTTCAGTCTGGTTCCAAACAATGTAGAGTAAGTCCACTGGAATATGGGTTTTCTTCATGTCAGTTACACATTTGAAGCTGGTGAATAAACTACGGCTACCAGTCTGCACACTGAAAGCAGAATCAACTCCTTTGAAATCCACAGAAATGCTTAAAGGGAACTGGGACTAAGAAGCATGAATTGAGGACATGGTGACTGACCATAGAAAGTGGACTGGGTTTGTGAAACTCAGAAGAGTTAGTTCTCTTCTAAGGCACACAGCCACGTCCTGAATCAGGGAAGTGAATGTGGAAAATACCTTCTATCCAGCTAAACATTCCAGGTTTCATATGGGAAGCAATGAGGACTTATAACTTTTATTTATTTATTTATTTATTTGCAATTATAAGATCCTTTTTGCTTGGTTATGTAGAGTTCAGTCTTTCAAATTTGTTTTCTAAGTAGCTATTAGTCACCAGGGCATTGCAGCTACCCTGTTGGCAATAGTCAGTGTGTTAGTTAGCAGTTCCTCACAACAGTCAGAACTGACTGGAAACAGGTCTTCAGGATCTATAAACCTTTTCAGGACAAAAACCTAGGCACCCACAGACCACAGTCACTGCTTCTGTTAGGCAATGTTTGAATGGGACCTTTAATATCTGTTATTTAACAGCACACTCAACTAACAGCAATTATTTCAGTGATCTCATTTCTTTAAGTAACATGGAGTCTTTATGAGAAAAAGAATGGAGGGACAATTAAGGTTACCAGTATTATTAAAGTTTTTTCATCCTTAAAAAAACATTTATAGACTTTTTTTTTTGAGATCTATTTTTTTTCTTGTAGCTGAGGACTGTTTTCCCAGAACCTATGTCATTGCATCAGATATTAATCAAATTGCAGAGTTGTTACACATCTTGTAGATACCAGTAACTCTGCAGATAAGTGCTGCTGCAGCATTCAGAGAGATTTTGCGGGGAAACAAGATGAACTGTCATTTGCCATTGTCCATGAGTTGCTTTCTAGATGTGTTCACTTCAGGTACACCAAAACTCAAATTGCAACAAGACAAATTTAAATGATTTTCCTTTGCAGGAAAAAAAAAAAAAATGAAGTGCAGAAAATACATGAAAATCACATTAATGTTATATTCTGTGTAGAACTGAAATTTAAGAAGATATTCAATTTAGAATATCTTATAATTTCAATTTAGAATATCTTAGAATGTGGACAACTTAAATTGTGATCAAATACAAGAGGTATTAGACAACATAAATGAAAATAAATGTCTTTAGTTGGTATTTAGTTGTATGTCAGTTGTGCTTTCTCTCAAAAAGAGTATGGTGGCATTAAAGCATATTCTGATATTCTCACTTTTGTTTTAATAGTATTCATTGAACTGCCATGTAGAAAAATAAAAAAGATGATTTATGTGTATGAAGATAAACAGCTGGCAGTAGACTTTTTGAGAAAGTTTATATGGTTTATTTAGTTTACTTTGGTTTATTTTGAAATTCTGTGGTGCATTTTTATTTTTTTTTTGTGTGTGTTTTTTTTATTAATTAAGGAAAAAAGATCTGTTTGACCTGGATGATGGGCACACAGGTACACAGTGGAAGTCAAGAGTCCTTGATTCCAAATTTCTTTTTTAATTCTTAGTGGTTTTCTGTAGCTTTGCATGATTTAGAAATAGAACTGGCACAATTCCTCTTGAAACACTGATATTCCATGAAGATAAAAACTGATCTGCTAATAAGTCTACTGATCTATCTATCTATTATTAGTTACAGGTATTAATTTTCTTATCATAAAGCTAACACTTTTCAGATGCAGGTGTTTCAGATGGCAGTCACCAAAGAAATAAAACTTTTCACTTATCCAGTTCGTACAGCAGTTTCAACTTGTACTTATCATTCCTTCTACCTTTAATTAAAATAGTATTTTTGGTATCTATTTAGATCTCCTCTAAGAATAACTTTTTCTTTTTGTTTTTCATCTTCTTTAGTGTTGGGGAGGGCTTTATTGTCTTTTGAGGAAAACTGTATTTAAATTTAAATTCTCTTTAGTATGTGATATTGGATGGTGGAATATTTTGGCAAGATTATCACAGCTCAGTGATACAGCTTCAGTTCACTTCTGGAGTTTTTAAGTTATAAAATAAAAATGTTCATCACTTGCAAGATTTTTTATTTTTATTTTTTTTTTTTTATTTTTCTTAAGATTACTTGTTTTGAATCATCTTTATTAATGGTTACTTACACTCAAGAAAATGTCAGGAATTAATTTTCCTGACATTAGCTTCACAACATTTAAATTAGCTTTGTTCCAATTCAGGTATGACATATCTCTGTTCTGCCTGTCTGTGCATACTGGAACAAATTCAGAAATGATTTTCATCATTTGCTGAAACTTACCCTGGTCTCTTCTACAATATTTAATTCTTTTTGAATGTTGCAGCCTTTTGCCACATCTTGATGCCACATGAACTCATTGAAAAGGGTGTTTTGGTTTTGTTGTTGTTTCTTTGTAGTATTTGTTGTAGTTGTTTTTAAAGACTCCAGTTTTTGTGTCAGTGTGATTAACCATATCATTTTTATTCTGTTATTTTAAGTTATTTTAAGACTATAGAACATTATTTTGAGGTAGTGTGGATTCAGAGTTCTCAGGTAAATGATTCTATTATTTCTGCTCTGTGCCTATATGTTTATTTTTGGTTGAACCCAACTTTGGACATGGGGTAATAACAAAAAATTGACACAATTCTATGTGAGGTGTAACATAGACAAGACAGTTTTTATTCTGGGGGTTCTTTGTTTAAGGCATCCAATATAAGTACTTGACTGTTCATGCACAAAATTAGTACTTATTTGGAATGAGGTTTTCCAGAACTGACAGGAGTGCATAGAGCTTCCACCTAAACAGAAAACCTGGATTTTAAGAACACGTACCTTAGAATTGTATATGAAAATATTTATATTCTTCCCCTTTTTTAAAAGGTGGTACTGCCTACAACGCATTTTCACAGTTTCCTAAGTACTTTGCATTGTCAGTGACAAGCCCATGCTTCTTCTTCTGATTGACATGACAGTGTATGTTCCAAAGCTGTCTTCATAGCTGTCTCTGCCAATTTAGGCTAAGAAACTCAATTAGCTGTGTTGCTAATGGGTTCCCTTGTAGGATCCATGAATAATAATAATAATACATAGTACCACTAAATTGGCTCCTGTCCATGAAATTTAAACCTTTTTCAGGTCATTTCAAATAAAATACGTGAGATTCTGGGAAAATAATGAAAAACTAGCTGCATATTGTATGTCTTAGACTTGCCTTTCCCCCATATGTAAGTCAATCATGATTTACATATGGCTTTGTGTTGATGTTTTTTGGGGGACCAAAATATTGGCTATTTGCAGTAAACCCAGGCTAAATCTGCATCGGTCAATATTTTAGTTCTATTTGTCTGCATGGCAGACCTTTGGAATGACTTTGTATTGACTGGGTTTGAGAGAGTTACTCTTTACATCTAAGAACCTGGCTGCTGTATGTGAGAGTTTGTGGGATGTACGCATTTTATTTATTTATTTATTTATTCTGTTGTGTGGATTCTTTCTCTTACCCTTTCAAATAGTTCCCTCCTGATTTTTCTGGAGACTTTGTTAGAAATAAACTTGTATAAAATATTTGCAGAAATATTGCTGAACATAATGGAAGGATATTCACAGATATTTAAACAGCTTGGTCCATACATTCTTGTCTAGAATTCAGAAGTTTACTTCTAAAGAAGTGATAACAGCAACTGAATATACAACTGGGTTGTAAACCCTTTTGTCTCTTTAATAATATGGTATCCAAATTTTCTGTTCTGTTCCATAAAAACCTCCTGGTATAAAAGGACTCCACATTTATCATTTTGATAATAATAATAATAAACTAAAATTTTAGATTAATTGAAAAAAAAGAAATGATACTGTCTTCTAATTGAGCATAAGTATTTGGGATCACTTCCTTTCCTTATCAAAGCATCAGGCACAGACAAGATTCTGAGTTTGTTCTTTTAGGGAAGTGAAAAATTAATCAAGAGTTATTGTTTTGCCACACCAAACAAAAACAAAAAACACACCAAATTTACAAAATAAAAAGTTTTCATGTCAAATTAAATGTGAGTGTTTTTTAATTCTGTGTGAGGGGCCAAAATTTGGTTTAGATCTCAGCTCTATGAAGACATAAATATTTGACTTTGAAAATGTGAACAGTCACCTTAGGTTCAAGAAAACTCATTTCATCCATCCCTTTCTGACATTGTGTTATTAATAACTGTGTGTGTGTGTAGATTTAGAAAGAAGACATTAAAGATCTTGCAGCACACAGTCTTAATATCAATAGGAAAAAGAATTTTTGGTAACTATACAGTCTTTTTTTTTTTTTTTTTTTACTTTTCCAAGGCAGTAAAAATAAAGGCATGAATATATTTAAAAATCTTGGCTTTGCATAGTGTTCCTAAATCTAAGTGTAGTGCCAAAATTAATTTTTCATACTGGTGTGAAATCAAAAGCCTTTTTTTTTTTTCTTTTTTCATTTGAACACAATGAAAGTTGCAATTATCTCTTTATCAGCAGCACAAATTTAAAGTACACATAGCAATTGCTTTCAGCTATCTGGTTCAGCAAATTAAAAGACTACCTCTCTGACATACACCCTTTTTTATCTAGGTACAAAATGTAATCTGAGAGTATGAACTGCACCTTGACATGGAATGATATTATACTGGATGTCCTGAGGCTCCAAAACCAAATAAAGTACACAGAAAGAAGTGTATTTGCCACTTAAGTATAGACAGTAGGTTTAGTTTTATACACCATTATTTTTGTAGCAGTTGTAGAAAACAAACAAAAAATCCTATTGTGCAAAGTGATAAAAATTCTGTTTAAAGGATTAATTTTAAATGAGAGATACTGAAATGCTAATTGCTTTCAAATTGGTAATCTAGGGAGATAGAGTAGGGAAAAATTCTATGTTTGTTTGTTTGTTTGTTTGTTTTTTACTTCCGAGATCTCCTTTCTGAAGCTGTATTAGTTCCAACGCCCCCCCCACCCCCACCCCCCCAAAAAAAAAAGTCAGATTGTGCATACTTTCAGATTAATTTATGTTCTTTACTTATTTAACATGGTATATTCGGCATGTGGTTTATGTCCAAGCTTAGGAATTTCTTGGGAATTTCAAGGGCTTTCTTGTTTTTCTAGAATGTACTTACTTGCATATCTGCTTACCTTTAAATTCCAAATAATTTGTTTTTTGGCTTTAATCCTCACTAGGCTAAAAAATCCTGGAATTAAGCATGGTATTAATTGTTTTTCAGAAGCAAAGTCTTGTTGATGAAAAAGCAAATGGTGACTTCAGGGAGAATTTTCCCTGCATGTGCTCTGTAGGAATTTGACAAAAAATAAATCAATTTATGAATCAATTTTCTTATTAGACTGACATCCCTCTCTGGCGTGATGGGAAAATAAGATGGTGCTAGTTAAGACTAAACTTTATAGTTTACAAAAGCATTTAAATTATGCCTGAACAAGAAGATGTGCACCTAAAACTGAAAAATCTGTTATGAAAGAACACCACATTTGATTCTTCTGCCCCCATCTTTAAATGCGTAATGGCTGTTTTTCTGTTTTCACATCTTTAGTGTCTTATATTTTGAAGTAATACTAACTATAATCTATGAAAACAAATAAGTTTGAAACAAACGCAGAAATTATAGGAAACAGTTCAGGGAGTATAATTAAACCTGAGAGCTACTCAACAAACTTATCAGTTAGTATAAAAACTGGTATCTAGAATTTCACCATATGAACAAAAAGCCAATTAAGAATTAGTGTTGTCTTTAGAGTTAGAAATTATTATGGCTTTAATTACTTAGAGAATATGTGTTGTCTCACCTTGTTATATTCTGAACTGTACCTTGTTAGAATGATTTGAATTCTGATGTTCTTAATTTTTTATTTTTTGGTATAGAAGTTCTATACATCATCTAGTTTCAGCACTCTGAAACAGACTACTGCTTTAAAGTTCATGTTAATAAATAATAAATGAAATCATTTGAAACCCTGTTTAGAATTTAATGCTTAATTATATATTCCTTTATTACATATTCCTTTATTACAGATTCTGCACCATGAGGGCCTGCCATTCATTTATCAGTTGTTGTAAAGTTGTCTTCTTTTTTCTATTTTTCCTTTTTTTTTTTCTTCTTTTTTTTTTTTTTTTCTTTGGCTGTCTGTTTTTTAGACCACATGTAGACAACAATAAACAATTTTAGACAACAATATGTTTAAATCTATGCTGACATGATTTCCAGGAAGAAAGCTAATTAGATCTTAACATTGAGAGCACATACTCATAACTTTGGATGGAAAACTGCACCCAGTACAAAATTTGTTCTCTTAGAGCTGTGTGTGAATGAGAACAAATTTTTAAAATCATTCTGAAATGCTCGTACATAAGATGGTAGCTGGTTAAATAGAACAACAAACTAACAAACAAACAAACAAAAGAGAAGTGAATAGTTCTTTTTTTCCCTGGTGAACAAATAGAAAAAAATAACCAACCAAAACAAAGAGCAAGAAACTGTATTGGATTTACATGGCAAAGGCTTGGTAGCTGAGGGCTGCAGTGGTGGCCTCTGCAAGCAGAACTCAGCAGCTGCCCCATGTCAGGTCAGAGCCAGCTCCAGCTAGCTCCCAAAGGGACCCACCGCTGGCCATAGCCAAGCCAGTGAGAGGCACTGGGTGGGCTTTTGGGAGTTCTGATTAAAGAAAAAGAAAAAACAAACAAACAACCCTCACCCCCCCCCCCCCCCCCCCCCCCCCCCCCCCCCCCCCCACACACACAGAAATCTCCTGTGTAATAGCAGCTGAGAGAGAATAAGAAAATATGGGAGAAACAGCCCTCCAGGTCAGTGCAGAAGGAGGAGAGCAGGAGGTACTCCAGGCACGGAGCAGAAGTTGCCCTGCAGCCTGTGGAGAGGTCCGTGGTGAAGCAGGCTGTCCCCCTGGAGCCCATGGGTCCTACATGAAGCATGCTGCAGCCTGTGGAGGAGCCCCCGTGGAGCAGGTGGATGTGGCCTGGAGGAGGCTGTAGCCCATGGAGAGTCACTGCAGGAGCAGGCCCCGGGCAGGATGTAGAAGAAGATAGATGGTGGGGAAGGTGTTTCTAGTTTGCTTTTATTTTCTCACTATGCTAGTCTGCTAGTGATAAGCCATAAATTATATTAATCTCCCTATGCTGGGTCTGTTTTTCCTGTTGATGATATTTGGTGAGTGGGCTCCCTGTCCTTATCTCAACCCTTGAGCCCTTTTTGTCACATTTTTTCCCCTTTTCCTTTGACAAGGGGGAGTGAGAGAGCAGATATGCGGAGTTCAGCTGCCCAGCCGGGTAAAACCACCACCACCACCAATAAACAAAAAAGTATTATCTTAAACTGACAGTGCTTGATAATAGAAGTCTGATTATAATAAGCAGTGTTTGGAGACTATTTTACCTACTATAGGGTTTGTTTATTTTACATTAAACACATTTAGTTAGAGCTAACTTAACTAAAACATATAGCAATAAAATATACACAAGTGATACCCAGAAGCAAATTTTCAAAATTAACATGTAAATTATATCTGCAAAATATATGTACGTTTATAATTATGAGGAGAAATATATATTTACATATGCAGCTACATCTGCCAGTAACCAGAATGGTTTGGGGTTAATGGAAATACTTGTATGGGACTTGTCTGTGACTCATATTTTGTTGTGGTTTGATATTCCTATAGCCTTGAATGGCTGTTGTTTCTGCCGTTTTACTTTAAATTACCTACTTGCTATATAGAGAGTAGGTGACAAGCTGAAAAGCACACTTCTGTAATTTTACCATTTTACATATCAAAATTTGGAGAAAGCACAGTAGGTTCCTTGCCAGGAAAAATGACTAATT
This sequence comes from Aythya fuligula, assembly GCF_009819795.1. Classification (NCBI taxonomy): domain Eukaryota; kingdom Metazoa; phylum Chordata; class Aves; order Anseriformes; family Anatidae; genus Aythya; species Aythya fuligula. The sequence goes on from NC_045562.1 coordinate 50,858,683, forward strand.
TTTGAAATTAAAGAATTTTCTCTACTAAATAAGAAAATAAGTAAGATAACTGCTTTGTGTTGTAACCAAGGATTGGTAGACTTGATTTACAATAAACTCATTCCAATTATTCTCATGGGTGTCTCAGTAAAGATGCAAAGACAAGCCAGAAGAAATGCATACAGTACATTCAGGCTCTAGTATATAAAGGCGTTTATAAACTCATTTGTGAACTTGAGCATAGTGTATACACTGTAAGCACGTTAGCAGAACTTTCAAATAAATTTTATTTAGCAAATTTCACAAATGGTTTTGCATAAACAGTGTGTTCATATAACTCAGCAGAAAATAAAACATATGTCCTGTAATGTAAAATACCTATGTATATCTGGTGTAAGTTGGGCAAATGTATTTAATACTTGTTGGATGTTGGCCAAGAAGTATACAAGGAAGAAGAAACAAGGATTTTGTGGGTGGTAGTTTTTGCTATATCAAGTGACAGAATAATGTAACTCACTCCAGTTCTTGTGTTTTCCACTGTATGCTGGAGATAGAAGCAAAAAGTAAAAATACACTTTTGTAAAGATACTTACACAAACCTCACAGTAGTACTTTACAGTCTGAGATGAATTTGTCTGTCCAATATCACTGTGAAGCAGAGAAGTCAATTTATCTTCTTTTCACAGACAGGGACCTGAGGCACAGAGAGGCTAAAGCCCAGATTCAGACAATCTGAATTCCAGTTAAATCTCAAAGTCTTGTGTTTCCAATTGGCTAGGTGCCCCTGGTGCAGTGTCACAGGTCATATAGGATGTCTGTAACAAAACTGAAAACTGAATCTAGCTTTAACTCATCTCAAAGTAAGTCTGTAAATCACTGTATGACTTTTTTTTTTCAGGGACATCCTTGTATCACCTAGAATTCAGGGATAACTTCTACTTCATTGGTCTACCTCTGTTCCTTAGAAATCCTTTCATATCTTGAAATGCCCTGAATATACAGGGACAGCTGAGTTAATAAGTTGGTTAAAAAAATCAAAACCAGGACAGGTGAGTTAAGGAATTGGTTAAAAATATATACTCCAGGATATACTCCATGTGTGCTGTGAATTGATATAATCAATCAGAATATAGTGACATTTCCATTCAAAATACATAGAGAATGTTATTTGCACTAAATTTGCACTCCCCAAATAACCCCTCTAAAGCATGTAGTTGATCAAACTCAAAGAACCATTAAATAAAAACTGCAAAGTAGGACAAGTTTAAATATCATTTAAAGTAAGCAATTCATATCCATATTCTTCTCAAAGTAATAAGTATCTTGTCTGTATATAGCCTTAATAGTTCGAGTTCCCATAATAGTATATTTTTTGGGGAAAAACAAACAAACAAAGCAAGTAAAATGGCAGAACCCAGTTTAGGCAATAACATGAAGAAGAAAAAAAAAAAGTACTGGGATTTTTCATTTTAATCTGAACAGGCTTGCTTGTTCAGCCCCTTTAAATCTGTGCTGCTGATTCATGAAAGTAAGACATGTAAGAGCAACGAGAAACATTAATATTCAGACACAGAAAAGGCCATAAAGTAAACAGCAGATGAGGAGAGAATTTGAAGACTTTTTCACACACTGTGATTGGATAAAATAAAATTCTAAATAGTTTTTATTTCAATCTGATTCATATTTCTAGGGTTTCATCTGTGCACAAAGAAACCTGTTTTCAAACAGTCCTGCTTTCTCTAAACTCTTTATCAGGGGGTGTAGTGATAGTGCAGGGAGTAATGGTTTTAAACTAAAAAAGGGTAGACTTAGATTAGACTTTACCAAGAAATTCCTTACTCAGAGGGTGGTGAGACACTGGAACATGATGCTCACGGAAGCTGTAGATCCCCAGTTCCAGGAAGTATTTAAGTCCAGGTTGGATGGGGCTTTGAGCAACTTGGTCTGCTGGGGGGTGTTCCTGCCCATGGCAGGGGCGTTGGAATTAAATGGTCTATAAGTTCCCTTCTAACCCAAATCATTCTATGATTCTATGAGCCCACTCCAAATTTAACCTATGAAGTCTCAGTTCTATATCCTGAAGCTACTCCACTCAGAGATGGTGATACAGACTGAAAGCTGGTACTTCTATCTTGAGATCCCCACATACGCTTGTAATATCACTGGAACCCTTTGATTTCTCTTTATCAATAGTTGTTACTAGTTCCACTTCTAAAACAGGAGCTAGGAACTTATTGTTACCTAACTTCCTTGTCATCAGTAACAGTTATGGATTTTAGTTGTTAGGGTGACAATCCAAAAATATTCCTACCCTGAATCTCTCTGTAAGAATTGCATTCTGCCTGGTAATGGCTTCCTGTGGTTTACTCTCATACAAGTAAGCATATGCCTCTCCAAAAATGTTATGTACTACTAATAAAGGCAGCAAATACTTTTTAGAAAGAGGCAGAAGCATATTTTTAAACCATTCAACAATACAGTATTGTTTATCATTAACAACTATGGTTCAGGAAATGTATTCAAGTATTTCAGATAAACTTGCTTTCATCTGTATATCCAAGTGGCCAAAGGAGAAAATACCTGCTTGTACATAGGGAAATCCACTGTGAGTATTAGGTTAAATTCAAAGGCAGAGTATGAAGATGCAGTAAAAGAGAAGATCTGGCTGGCATCTTAAAACTCCATATTTTATCCAGAAAGAAGATACTTATTTTCTGCAAATAAACATTTGTCAAACAGGGTGACCCAACGCTTCCCAAAGTTACTAGAAAAAGTTTCATAGATTTTGAAGAGAATTACTACATTGTAGATTAAAATGTTCAGGACAGATAAATCTCATTCATGGTTACTGGTAATTGTCATGTGTGTAAAAACTTTCTTTTGGAAGTAATCTTGGTCAGGGGTTTCTTTGGTTATCTATTGTAAAATATATGATTTTATTCATTTAATTGTTTATTATTATTATTATTGTTATTATTATTATTATTATTATTATTATTATTATCAAAAAAGAGACATACTCCCCCAATGCACACAAATGAACATCTGTAGTGGGAGACCCATCAGGTGTTCCTGTTTCCCATGACCTAGCTGAGCATTTAATTCTTCTGACTATTTTTGAATGATTTATTTTTCTTTTCCTTAATATATATATATATATAGTCACTTTAAGTAGAATCTCCACCCTAAACTCAAATAACCTCCCTCATCTCATTTTCCTTGAAAATGATAGATTTATTCCCAAAAGCTTTCAGTCTCAATGAAACAGTATATTGGATGAAAAATTCTTGCACAGATTTTTTTTTCTTGTCCTACTTATCCTCTAAACTTTAAATCTCAAGTAAATAAAAATTTTCACCTATCTTGAAGTCCCTTAAACATCTGAATGGCATTAATAAGTAGTTGGACCTTCATGTTATCTGAAGTTGAACCTTTACTTATTTTCAGAATTACAAGATCTTTTATAGGGAAACAAACTTCTGTCCAAGGGAAAACACTTAGAAACCCTATATGGCTTTTTGAACTGTTTTCTGGTTTGTCACCACTGATTAATTATTATAATACATAATATATGATACTGATACAAAGGGATATGCTGACCATGTATTTGAGTCCTGGCCTGTACTTAGTTCTCTTAATATCTGACCTGTGGCAGTAAAGGTCCCTTTGGTGTCATGATACTTTGGTGTCATCATTGCTGTTCGGGGTGCCTAGATGTTTATACCTGTGACTACTTCTCTTCCATACTTTTTCTCCGTGACTCTACCTTTGTCATATGTGGAATATTTCATAGGATTTCTATTCTGGGTATATGTAGCAGATCTTATGTGTAAGCAGGCAGTGAAAAATAGCTAATAAAAAGAAAAAAATGGTAAATCTTGTTCTTGTAAGTGGGGCTATGGATAACAAAACTATGGTGCTGTTACTGATTAATGGTAGGTTTTTGACATATGAACATAGCACAAAATTTAATGTAGCACAAATCTGTGTGAGTAGCAGCTGCAGTGTAACTAATACTGTAATGTGTAATTGCTTTAATTAAAGAAAGGGATTGTCTAAAGAACATTTCTACTAATTATATAATTAATTATATAGTATTCCATCCAAAAACAATTAGAAATTTAAACTTTTCAAAAGTTATCACATGACTTAGCTCCCATCTTTACTGCACATCAGCGAACCAAAATAGAATGACAACTGTTAGCATTAAACAATTTACTGAGTGACTGTTTCCTGCAGTTTGTGAACTTCAGGTGTGTTTTAAAGGCACACCTTCCTTTCCAAAACCTACATCAGAATATTTTTGCTTCTCAGAAGTCTACACTCATGTTACACTGCATCATCCAAAGGCCCAAGCTAATGCAAATACTAGAAATAGTCTAGATATGGTAATACTAGGTAATTCGTTTGATAATTTATCTTCCTGAGAGAGAAAATTAGCTTATGAGCAGCTTCAGGCTACTGTAGATACCAGAACTACCTTATTTTAAATTACCATGCAGCTCCTTCTGATGTACGGCAGTCTGTGATGCAGCCATACCTAATGGCAGAAATATTCCAGTTGAGCATGAGGAGAAAATATCTTTTTTGTAACAGGATAACCACTTATGCCTTACAGCTCATGCCATTTGAGTTGTTCAATTATAGATGATGGCAATGCATGGAAGTTGCTAGTTTGAATGATTGTCAGATGTATTCAGTATTATCCCTCTATATTTTATGGTCCGTATTCCCCTCTTGTTCTCTGCTCTCTGTTCAGTTCAACAGATGAAATGTGACATGAGTTGCAAGAGGTAACTCAGATAAGAAAATGCCAAGTTTACATAGTCTGACTCCTGGCTGATGCTGTTTTTCTCTTTTATAAGTCAAATATAGATTGTCTGGGGACATCAGCGTACACTTTTGGCAAACAGAAAGATAATGGTAGACACAAATAAAACTAAATACACCTAATGTGACAGCATTATAAAGTTGAACACTGTGAACCCCCAGTATATTTCCCAGTATTTAGAAAGATCGGCAGCTTACAATGGAAAATTTACTTCTTGAAGAGCTTTGATAATGGAGTCACACATCAATGACAGCGTATTAATGAACTGTGCTTTAAACTTTAAGTTAATGGGTGACAACTGAATTCAAAAGAAAAAAGAATCCTGAAGTCATTCTTTCTATTTTTATTAGTATGCAATGACTGCTTATAATGTTGAAGAAATGAACATTTTACTCCATTTTTAGCTGTTAACCACATTTAATAAGAGCTATTAACTTAGACTGATGGAATTTTATTTCAAGAACAAGACACTGCAGATAATTTGGTTTGTCTTAGTTTTTTTTTAGCAGACTTTTTATAGATTTCCCTTTTTATACCCACCCTTGTACCTATTGCATCCTCTTAGAAACTCATAATGTTAATGGTTTAAATTAATGGAAGAAGGATTTCAGAAAAATTCCTTTGACCTAATCTAGAAACTAAGTTGTGGCATTTTTAGTGACTTTTAAATCTATTTGTAAATCTATTAAATCTATAAGTAACATGGAAGAATGTCTTTATTGCTATTATGGGTTTACCCTGACTGTGAGCCAAACACCCACCTGGGAGATGCTTCAACAGGGTGGAAGGGAAAATAGGATGGAAAAGCTCATGAGGTTAGAGTCAGGCCATAAGAGTTCCTTCCCACACCACCTTTCTCTTTCCTACTTTTCCTCTGCTCCTGTGTGGACTCTCCATGGGCCAAAGTCTCTGCTCTGTAGCCTGGACCACCTCTTCTTCTTTCTTGTTCTCTGAACTTGGAGTTCCATTTGCTGTTTTTCATAAGACTGTTTTTTGTTTGTTTGTTTGTTTTTGTGTTTTTTTTGTTTGTTTGTTTTGTTGTTGTTTGTTTGTTTGTTTTGTCAGTTTTCCCTCCTCCTCTTCTATTTGTCCAGCATTTTCTGCCCTCTCTTACATGTTTCCACCATCTTGGCTGCTGTGCCCAGTTGTGGTGGGGCTGTTGTATTCCTGTGTATGGTAAGGGGCACCACCTGGCCTCTTCTTAGAGAGGCAACCCTGGCACCCCCACCACCCCCTTAACAGTACTTTGCCATCTTTACCAAATACAATTGCTTTTTAGTTAGTTTTGCTAAAACAAGCAAATAGACAAATAAACAAACAAATAAGCAAAAATGTAATTATTTGCTTATTGCTGCAGAAAAACTGCAAATTCTTTTCTTTATATAAATTTAGGACATCCTGGTACTAGCCCCAGTCTCAGTTTGGGGAAGGGGAAGAACAAGTGTGTCAAGGTGAAGATTAACAAAATGGGTGATCCACTCAATCTAAAATAACTGATGAAGCTCTCTGTCAGTTTTTGTAGGAGGAGTTCATAATCTCTTAATGTGGATACTTCTTTCTCCACTGAACTGGTAGGTTACTAGGATAACCCCAGGGTGCTTCAGTCTGCTTCATGCAGGATACAAATTAATCTCTGTTCACTTTAGTTGTCCCAGACTAGGCATATAGTATTCATTTCTCTATGTATCTACTAGTTTATTGTATAATGTATTGTATATTATATAAGTAGTAAGTATTTCTGGAAGGTGATCATAAATGAGATGGATCACTATCCAGAAGTACTGTTCTCCTAGTTCATTAACTTTAGAAGATAAAGATAATGAATCTTATCTACCACTGAATGTCTATGGAATTAAGAGGATATAATAGATGTCTACATTACATTAAGTTCCAGTTCACCTCTCTTCGAAGTTACTCAGATTCTGTTCAGTGGGTCAATTTTTGGAGAGCTCACACAAAAAGCCAGGGAAATGAGGTGAAAACAGATTGAACCCATAATTCTTCTATCTCAGAAAAGACAGTTAGATACCTGTGTACCTGTGTTCTCCATCAGGCTAACCGATCAACAGGAATACAAGACTCAAATATCAAATATTCAGAGAGGCATCAAGTACGAGAGACTAAATCTGGCATAGTGGCTATAGAACAGAACAGGGAGACTGTCCCAGAACACAAAATAGTTTTTAAAAAATCAGATAATTCTGATCTGTGTAATATGCATAGGCATGCAAGAATTCTGGAGTTCTGTTGTCTTTACACCTGTTCATGCCAGACTCTGCATGCCTGCTTCCTGGCCCACTACCCTTAAGACAGAGGAAAGGTGGTGACATGGAAAGTGATGTTACCTGGATCAACCATAATCTACCTGACAGGGCATCCATATCCTTTGAACCAACAAGTTGGAAAAAACTAGCCTTCCAGTTTTTAGTCAACTGGGAAGCCATTATGGAAAAAGAAGATAATTACCACCCAACATCACTGTGGTTTTGTAATGTTCATCTCCTCTGTACTTACATGTAAGAAAGAAAGACTGTGAAGGAACATTGGAAGTAGGTCCTCATCTCCATAGGAAAGGCACCACTGAACATACAGGTGATTTTACAGTGTAAATGGTTGAAGAGTTTTTGAGATAAGTATTAGAAGACTGTTCAATATCTTTAGATGCCTAGGCACTTCTGGAGAGCATGTAGTCTGAATCTGCTGTGATATAGTAGATGTTGAATGGATGACAGTCAAAGCATCAAAAGGGAAAACCCCAAACCTTGTAGATAGTTACTTTCAAAAGAACTCTTGGAAAACGTAGTTATCTTTGGTAATAACAATCAAGTAATTCATAAGAACATAGCATGGTGACATATTATGAAGAAAAACATAAGACAAAATATGATAAATACTTTGAGATAGTTGTTCTGGGTTCTTTATAAGGGTCACCACTCAGTGATGACTCAGTGATGACAATGGCCAGTGGCTGAAGTTAGACCAACAAAGGCAGCAAAGGTTGGAATCAGCTGCCTACACTTAATTTGTGGTAGAATATAAATACATGCTTTCAATCTTGGACCAATATCAATAGAACATTAGCATTTTGGAATATCTATTTGATTTTAATTATATTATCTAAATTTCTCTTGTGTAGACCCAGAAGAACTTTTCTTATGACACACGCATGCCACCCTCCTTTTTAAAACACAGAAAAGAAATATTTATGCATCATTACTGCTTGTTAAAGATTGGTTCTCAGTTTTTCCCATCTTTGTTGAACAACATGTGTATAGTGGTTCTAGGGTTTTCAGTTTGTTACTAATTGTGTCCTTAGCCCTGATGATCAACATTCTTTTTCCTGCATTTCATCACATTCACAATCCAAGTTATGTTAATTTTTTTTTTCTTTTGTAGTAATGTATTATCTTTCATTCACAACAGATGTTTTTACTCAGACACTGAACCAAAATGGGCATTGTTGTCTTCTTCCTTTATTACCTTTCCAATCAGGCATCTAATCAGTTCTTCGTATAAGGGCCAAAATTTTCTTGAATTTCCTAGACTAATTGTCAACTCTAATTAATTTATTTTATAAACTTTCTGTAGAGTCTAATTAGTTTTTTTTTTTAAATACAAATTAAAAATAATTTTTTTTTTTAGTTCTTTTTTTCTATCTGCTGCAAATACTAAAAATTAATTTTAAACGTTTGAAGAGGATATGCAATCCCACAGATATATTATACAGTTTTATGTCAAAACACATCTGCAAACGGATTTAAACATGTACAGAAATATACCTCAAAACTGCTTTATATAGGCCAGTACATAGCTTGTATATAGGTGTTTTCTAAAACTAGAGTTAAAATTTGCATCCATTGCATATTAAAACATCCATGAAATAATAAAGTGGTTTTTCAGATAAAGAGTATGGTACAAAAAGTTATTATTGTTCTAGATTACTGTCTGCAAAATATAATAAAAAATGCAGAATACAAATGTGTTTTACCCAAGCCACAAGATATACAATAGACTCTTTATGAATTCCTTTGCTATTGATGCTTTTCTGAAAGTCTCTTGTCTTTGATTTTCTGACTGATCTATTGCAAATGCTTTGTGTCATTTTTTTCCTCCATCACATCATGTTAGGAGTCAGGTAGCATAACACAACATGACTGATTCAATTGAAAACTTCAAAAAGATAATGTTAGTGAAAAGTGTGGTTAAAGCAACTGTGCTTTGCTTTAGAAAACTATTCAGTCACACTGGCTTCATGCTATCTTTTGTTTTGCTCCTCTGTGATATTGTGGGATGATAATCATTTTGCATCCATCTGTCACATTGTAGGCTCATGATTTGACCAAGCTAGAAGGAAAAACTCTGGAAAATTGCATTTCTGCACTGAAACCTGTATCTTTTTTTTTTTTTTTTTCTATTAACAGTCTATGAGTTATTTCTTCTCTGATATAAAAATTCTTTTGTGCAGACACACATGGAGGCAATAATGATTTAACCACACATAATATATCTGTTAGGAAGTTTTTAGATCAGTGGAGTTCATTTATTTATTATACATTCTGTATTCAATGCCAATGATGTTTGTAATTCCCAGTTCACCTGCCTTGTAGTTGCCTAAGAACTTCAACTGTTTCAGGACATACAATTTCATATAAGGGTATATTCAATGGTACTTTTAAGAACAATTTGCCCTGATGCTCACATTCTAAACCTGAATGCCTCTGTCTTGGGATACATAAATCATTGGTTCACCCTCCCTCTCTTTTAAAACCAATAGCCTGATCTTAGAGCACTACTGGGGAACAGAAGCTCTTGGATCTTCTTTATGGTTTATGAAACAGACTTCTATGTCTTATCCCTTTGGTAAATGTCTTCAATGCTGGGTATCTGCAATAGGTCTTTCTCCAGCTAAAGCAGTTGAATTTGTTGTAATGTGCTACAGTGTTGACTTGATCAAATACAAAGTAAGAATTATTCTATAGCTAGGTAGTACGTGCACCACCTGAGAGACACAGGATACAATGCTCATCTGTAGGGTGTCAGTACATTTTCCATTATTTTTTCCTCACTTCAACAAGCCTTCTTCATGCCTAACATAAGCTAACCTAAGGATTCCAAACCACAGGAGTCCCAGTTAGAATTTAGACCCATATTTATAGGGAATTTAGGCTTTGTCACTTTGATTGCCACAGCACCTAGGTCCAGGAAGGGAATTCACAAACCTTAATTAATTGTCTTCATTTCCTAAACAACGTGAGTAAAAAATCAACATCTATAGAGATTCATTTGCTAGGATCAAGCAGTTTATGTGTGGCCACCTAGGCCAGCCAAGAAAGCTTCCCTTTTTTGTCTCTTGGACCTGTAATAAATAACTGTATGAATCTGAGATTTCAGTCCCAGCTGCCTTCCTGGGTGGAAGTGCTATTGCTAGGCTGAACAGGGAGCTGGATGTAGTTCTTCTCTTTGCTCTCACAGGTATCTTAAGTTCTCTTCTCACCAAAAGGGAACTCAAACATATATTTCCCTGTCTCTTAGGATAGCATGCTGATCAGTGCTGGGGAACTCCTGCTGAGCTAGTGGCTATGGCAATTTTCTAAGAAACAATAAGTGAATTTTTATGTTGAGGTGCACATGTCCTCTGTATTCTTGGCATTTTGTATTCTCAAATCAACATGAAGCTACTGTGAAAAGCAAGCTATTCCCTAGTATGGCAGACAGGTAGCTGTAGGCATGTAGGGTTGTTCAGCACCTAACAGTTATTTTTTTTTTTTTAATTATCTTTTTGGTTGTTTTTGTTTTTTGTTTTGTTTTGTTTTGTTTTGTTTTGTTTGATTGGTTTTGTTTTGTTTTGTTTTGTTTGTTTTTTGTTTGGTTGGTTGGTTGTTTTTTTTTCATACTTTAATTGAACCAAAGTGAAAGGCTTTACGTCTTCCCACTTATGAACACTTTATTACTATTACTAGCACTGTTTTCCAGCACTAAGGACATTCACCAGTATTAAACTCTCTCCCCATTCAACATAAGGGAGCTGCTTTCAAGTGCCATTTTGCACAATGTACCTCTTTACTCCCTGGCCCATGCTAACCCTCAGCCCCCAGCAAGAAATTATCTTCAACAGTATCTGACATAGGCCAACACAAAGTGCAGGACAGTGGCATAAATTTCACAGTACGGACAAACAAGTGTGAACAGTCAGTTATGCTCTGAGGTGCTGCTTGATTCACTGCTTGCTGTGAGCACAGTCCTTGTGAATCTGAGACTAAAATAATCATTCTTCAGTGTCTAGGTGTCTAGGTAAATATAGGACTTCAAAGAGTGTAAGCATAATTATGTTGTGGTTTTTTTGTTTGTTTGTTTGTTTTATTTTATTTTATTTATTTTATTTTATTTTATTTTAGGAGTAGAAATGGGGAGTCTTAAAGATAGAATATATATATATTAACCTGCAGTACTATAGTGATCATTGTGACACTAAAGCTCAATGTGATCCAAGCTAAAAATGAATTCCAGTAGTTTAAAAAGACTGTATTAATAGCTTTCTATTTTACTTGCAATATGTGAAATTGTGGAAAACAAATTAATACCCTGTTGTGAAGCCTTGCCTATGCAGCAAGGACATTCATTAATCTCCTCTTTAAAATATTTATTTGACATTTCAATAGATCTGGCATTTCAATAGATCTGTTGTAGAATTAATGTAAGGTGGTAATAGTAAAAATGTTTTGAAATAAACTATTTCTTCTACAAGATGATATATACATACTATAACAGAAAAAAAAAAGTAAAACTACTTAAAAATAGTTTTGAATATATAAACTAAAATTTAATTTAGTTGAATATGTTGTGTAAAGTGAAAAAAAAAAAATGGGGGGGGGGGGGCATTATGGAGAGAGATTGAGAGGACACACATGTCCTGAATGTCAAAAAAAACAAAACAAAACAAAAAAAAAAACACTTCATGGGACTGCGGCATGGCATATTACACTATTTGAATCAGTCCTGAAGACCATATAAAGAGCCTTCTGGATTGTGACTGAGTCAAAATTTAGATCTGTTCAGGTGTCTGGTTATGTGGGTATTATTCTTCTGTAATCCTGATCATTACAGGAGAAGTTTTATCTGTTTTAATGTAAAAGATTGTTGTGGAATGGTATCATAGATTTATTTAATAGTTACAGACTATGTGAATATTAGTACTCAAGAACAGTGGTTGACACAAATTTCCACACATAGCGCTAACATTATTCTCATTGTTTTATGGGTTGTATTTTTTTTTGCTTCTTTATTTATTGAAATTTATTTAAGTTATTGAATTTTATTAATTGTACAGAATTGATTTAAGTTACATGTAACATTACAAGAGGCCTTGTGTGATAATCAGAAACAAGTTTTATTAAAATGATAATCTAACATATACTAATATATAACATATATCACAGAGTAATAAACAATAATAACGGAGGGGCCAAAGTCTGTTGCAATTGTATGAACAGAAGTGGGATTCCTGAGCCAATCATTACTCCCAATTCATTCTTGTTGCTACTTGTGGAAATATTTTGACCATTGTGAGACTATATAACATGATTATATTGCTATCATATAACATGATAGCATTGGAAAGTGTTCACCTTCCAAAGCCTTAAAAAAAGTAAGTACAAAACAACAACAACAAAAACCCTTAAGTAATTTATGAGTAAACTTCTTAAAACCAGTCTTAAGCTTTCTAGTTATGAAAAAGACTGATTAATTATAATTGTAGATTGACTACTCTTTTGACTTTAACACTTCTGTTTGAGTTTCTAATTAGCAAAGTATTCAAATTAGCATATTTTCTGAGCTTTTCCTGTTTCTTCGTCTGCAACTTTTTCAACAGACTTAGTAGAAAGCTCTCCACAAAGATGACATGATAGAGTAATACAACGTATTTAAGACAAAGGGTAAATTTTCTTAACTTCAGTTTTGTTCCAGGTACCAGGCAGTGTGAAAGGAGCAGGACAACATGTCTTGACCTTTTCTTTCCAGAGTAGCTATTCTACTGAAATTCCTAGAGGAACTGTAAGGACGACTGAATGTGCAGAGTCTTAAGCTCCAGGGAGCAGGATCAATCATTCTACACATTAGTTAAATACTTCAATGCAGTGTGTGGGCAGGCAGTAATTTCACAGGAGATTTTAAAAAGGTGATAGATTCCCAGATCTGGGTTATAGTCCCATGGAACTTCTGAAAATTTCATTACAGGTTCAAAGACTATATCTTTAAGAACTTTCCTGGCAAGACAGTCTTTAACTTCCATCATTGCAGGCTTCCCCTCTTTCTATTACAAGCTTTCTATCTCTAGCAGACTAGAATATTTTCAACAATAGCAAAACTGACCTGTGAAACACTGTGAATTATATGGTGGTTGTAACATTATAGAACATTTATTTTTGTAAAAGGAGGAGGACGTTGAAGTAAGTGTATGTTCAGTTCTATTAAGCTTCTATTTTTCATGCACCTTAGCTTATCAAAGACTTTGTTGCTAAAAATATCGCTAATGCCAGTCACCATGGTTTCATGGAAATGAGGTCTTTTCAAACAAATATGTTACTTTTTAAAACAAAATTATAGGTCCACTTAATAAAGGCTGCTAGGCTGCTAGTTTATACTTCAATTTTATATCACATGATATTTTGATTTGAAAGATAATATTGTATGGAATGAAGTAAGTACACATCAAACAGAAAATTACTCTGACAGATCTCATAAAGTAATAGTTAATGGCTAGACGTTCTTTAGTGGTAGTCATTTCTAGCAGTTATTTCTTGATTTGATTCTGTTTAAAATCTGTATCAACAGTCTTGAAGGGCCACAAAAATAAACCAAGTACTAGAAGAGAAGGCTTGCAATTTAATGAGTTCTATCTATGTGATTTATTAAAGGCAAAACTGACACATGACCGGACTGTTTGTTATATGTGCAGTTAGGAGAAAGATCTGAGAGACAGGAGATTTTCAGCCTTTCAGGAAAGGAATAATAAGATGCAGTGAATGAATACTGGAGTTTGACAAATTCAGACTTGGAAGTAATTAATGGAAAGTTATTGAAGGTTAGAACAACTACTATGAGAAAATCTGAGAGGCTATCTACATATAAGGTGAGACCAGATGATCACAGGGGAACAGAATGGACCTGAAATCTATGCAGCCATAGATTTCCTAATGAAATGTAATATAAAATCTGAAATTTTCAGAATATACTGAATAAAGTATATCATATAATCATAGAATCATTCAGGTTGGAAAAGACCTCTAAGATCACCTAGTCCAACCTTATGTATTGCTTATTGCATATGAAAACCACATGTATTTATTGATAATAACATTTGTTTGACACTAAAGAGACACGGTTATGTAATATCCTAGGATTGGCTACATACAACCAATATTTCATTTGTAATACTTATGAATATTTCTTAAGTGTCCTGCATCCACTTCCTCTTTATGTCCCCTATCAGAAAGATCTCAGAAAAGCATTGGCTTGTCTAAACTTTAGGTTACATATTGTCTTCTGACAATCTTATCATCTGACAAGATGATATAGCTTAGCTGATGCTTGTTATGGTTTGTTTTATAGTGTTTTTCAAAGCTTAAGAAATACAACAGAACTGTATTTATTTATTTATTTATTTTCTTTTTTCCTAAATAGGAAGTGAAGTGCATGATGCAAACCACGGATAAAGTCTTTACTGACACTCCAAGAAAGATTCTTCAAAGTAGAAGCTGAAAAAATGCAGTCACTCAGTCCTGCCTTGCTCTTTCTGCAAGGGGATTAGTCTCCCAGTTAAATCTCCTGGTGTGTATATAAATGTCTTAGATTGGATAGTGTGTGTGAAAGAGGCATTCAATCACAGATTTCCTTGAAACTCTCCCCAGAACACATTATGGTGGACCAGCTATTTTTAAAATTAAAGCATTCTCTGAACTGGCATATATCTCACAAAAGGATCTATCATCTGTGCAGAACATCTGAGCAGACACCTTTTGCTCCTTTTTGACACGACATCTGCAAGTCTTCTGTTTGTATGCTTCTTAAAGTTCAGAAACTTAGAAGGTTTCTGAAACATCGAACATACATGATAAAAGGCACATAGCATTTCCAAAACAGATGAACCCTCTTATCTGAGTTTCTCTGCTGTGCATTTTGTGCGTACATGAAGGAACATGTGATGTAACTCAGTGCTGTGTGTCTTCTACACTTTGAAGAATGATTTCTTACAGTTTTTGGTTTAAAAGTCAAAAGAAAAAACATTTCAGATAAAACATCTTTTTTATAATAGTAATCAACTTATGAGGAAAGACGAAAAAATTTGTTCAAAAAATCTCCCTGGGAAAAAAAAAAAAAAAGAATTCAAAACAGAGAATCAGTACTTTAGTTTTTAAACTTAAAAAGGAAAATATGGAGGTATCTTTGGATTCTCATGAGAATAATTGTAGAAATTTCATATAATGATTTTAGCCATGAATGAAGGTGGAACTCTGCACTTTAATGACATTTCCTCAGCTGCTTACATTGCATAGGAAAAAGTTAGTAAAGGAGAAATACTGCAACAGGCTAACAACATCCATCATCACAGAGAATAATTGAGTGTAGCTGAAACTGGAAGGATGTGGGTAAGTAATAAACACCAGGTACCAGCACTTCCTGGCTGAGAGTTACAGCATGTGCAGTGCAGTTCCTATACAAGGCCTGAGCTGGCAACCATGAGTATGCAATCATGAGACAACAGCAGTGTGTATTTTCTAAGATACTATGCATAACTTGTCTTTAACAGCTTATGTGGTAAAGAAACATCTATGAATCTAGGTCTGAATGCATAAAATGAAACTTAAAAAAAAATCACCTTTTTACTTGGAAAAATATTCTGTGGTGATCTGGAAATGTCCAGCAAAAACACATAAACATCTCTGACAACTTAAAAAGCATTTTCCAAGAAAATATGTGCTCCCTGTGGAGGTGTAATCTATTATTTATATAAATGAGAATATAGTGTTACTGAGAATATCATGTGCAAACTATTAATGGACTTGGAAGCACTACAGGTGTCTCTCTCCTGGATGTCACATTGCAGTTCAGCTTGATGTTTTGTACTCTCAGAGGGTTTGACTGTGCAGGGATATAGGCATGCTTATTTATGATACTTTCTTAGTAGTTCTTGGAGCTTTTCAGGATACAGTGATTTAAAATCAATCAAGATCTCCTAATATTTTGTCTGGTTATAAATGATATTCATTTTTATGGTGATTAAATTGACTATTCTAAAATATACTGATTCTCTTTCAAGTGTTTACTGGCTACAGCAGGAAGATAGGCACCAAAGAGGATGAATGTTTTTTAGATAAAAACAATAGTATAGACTGAAATGGCTATAAATTCCCTTAATATGTATAGGTTGGAAATCAGAAGGTGGTCATCAAAGAGGGGAGGGTTAACTAAGTATGATTTGGTGGAATAAAATCAGCAACTCATTGAAACCTACATCTTCATACTATCGCGTACAAGCATATTATAATCTGTAGATACTTATAATGACAGGAACTAGAAGCTGTGATGAGTCTGAGTCCCTCTCCAAGAACAATAAACTTCTAAAACATTCCCTGCTTATGTCCACAAGGAGGGGGAATAAATTCACTGTAAAGATGTCCTTTTTTTTTTTTTTTTTTTTTTTTTTTTTTTAGTACTATCACAAATTAATCTCTCCACAAAGCTACAATAAATATGATGCCAGAAATATCTTTTTTACTACCTATGTTTTGATTATTATCTTGAATGGTACCACAGACTTATTACAGGCTTGATCCAAAGAGAAATCAAATGGAAGTATTTCTTTGAGTTTGGTGGGTGTGCTCTTCTTTCATTACTAAGAAACTTGATACGTTGTAAGTATCTGGCATCTGTACCATTTCACAAAGCTTGTATTTCAGAGAGTATTCACATATGGGATAGTTTATTTCTTGTTCAAAAATTTAGAAAGCTTATAAAATATGAGCGATCAGTATGCTCAGGCAGCCAGGAAGACCATATGATGTACCCTGGTGCATCAGGGAGGACTCACCTTGAGCACGGTGTTGAGTTTGGGGCATTGCAGTATAAAAAGGACATGAGAGAACTAGAAGTGTCCAAATGAGGGCAACAAACATGGTGAAGAACCTAGAGGTCAAGACATATAAGGAATAGCTGAGATTGCTGGGTTTTGTTCAGTGTAGAGAGGAGGACACTGAAGGGAGACCTCATGGCATGATGCCTCTTCATCATGGGGGCCAGCAGAGGAGCAGGCTCTGATCTCTTATTGCTGGTGACAGTGACAAGACTCGAAGGAATGGAACTCCATATAGAGCTGTGACAGAGGAGGTTCAAGTTGGATGTTAAGGTTCTTCAGCCAGAGGGTGGTCGGGCCCTGGAACAGGCTCCCCAGGGTGGTGGTCACAGCACTGAGCCTGCTAGATTTCAAAAAGCCTTTGGACAATGCTCTCAGAAATATGGTCTGAATTTTGTGTGGTTCTGTGTGGAGCCAGGAGTTGAACTTGATGATCATTGTGGGTCCCTGCCAACCCAGTATTTTCTATGATTCTAAGGCTGCTAAAATCCTGCAGTGCCTCTCAGAATTACTCTGCAGGTAAAATACTGACTCTAAAATCACAGTGCAAAATGAATTCTACGAACTTTGATTTGCAGTGAAGCATCCATGACTAATCCTCCTTTTGCTTGTGCTATCCGAGTAAGGTCTCAGATTGGCTGACTGGACTCAAAAATTCTCAGAGAAATGCAAAAACAGCATTTACCCACGATTGCCAGCTTTCATGGTACTGCTGTTGTTTTTCTTTGCTGGTGCTGACCAAGCTGCTAGTCTGGATGTGGAAGGGATTTTAATCTTCTCCATCTGTGTGACTGGAGTTTAATTTTGCAGTTTTTCCTGATCTCTCTAGAACAGGCTATGCCCAGGAAGGATGCAATGGAAGCCAACAAGAAGAAAACGCATCAGGAAAGAGGGGAAAAAAAAAAAAAAAAAAAAAAAAAAAAAAGATTTATTTTTGTGAAGCTTAGTCCCCAGAAATGATCATAAAGAAATGGTCATAAGTACCTAAGTACCTTAAAGACATATAGTTCCAACTCCCTGCCATGAGCAGACACTTTTCACTGCCCAAAAGTCCCATCCATCCTGGCCTTGAACTCCTCCAGGGAGGGGCATCCACAGCTTCTGTGGGGAACTTGTTCCATTGCCTCACCATCTTCATAGTAAATAATTTCCTTCTTATATCTAATTTAAATCTACCTTATTTCAGTTTAAAGTTTTTAACCCTTGTCTTGTTACTACTTTCTCTAATAAAGATTCCCTCCCCATATTTCTTGTAGGCTCCCCATTAAGTGCTGGAAAGTCTCCCCAGAGCCTTCTCTTCTCCAGGCTGAACAACCCTAACTCTCTCAGCCTGTCTTTGTAGGATAGGTGCTCCAGCCCTCTAAACATCTTTGGTTGGCCCACCTCTGGACTTGCATTAAGAGGTCCACATCTTTCCTGTGTTGGAGGCCCCAGAGCTGAACGCAGCATTCCAGGTGGGGTCTCATGAGAGCAGAATGGATGCAGAGAATCACCTCCCTCAACCTGTTGGCCACATTTCTTTTGAGGCAGCCCAGGATACAATTGGCTTTCTGGGTTGCAAGTGCACATTGCCATCTCACATCAACGTTTTCATGCAGCAGTACCCCTAAGTCCTCCTCCGCAGGGCTGCTCTCTACCTACTCATTGCCCAGCCAAATCTGTTTGGGATTGCCCTGACCCAGATGCAGGACCTTTCACTTGGCCTTGTTGAATTCCATGAGGTTCACATGGGCCTACATCTCAATCCTTTCAGCGTCCCTCTGGATGGCATCCCTTCCCTCCTATGCATTGCCTGAACCACTCAGTTTGGTGTCATCCACAAACTTGCTGAGGGTGTGCTTGATTCCACTATGCATGTTGCTTTTTTGTGTGATTAGGTTTGTATCCTGATTTTAATGACTTAATATAACATTTCACATACAAGGTATATCCATTCTATATGTTTGAAACAGTTATTCAAAATAGGTTACATATTTCCATAAAATAAAATGATATCAAAGAATGTTGCATAGCCTGGCAATAATAAATGAAGATTTTTTGTGTGAGTTTCTATAACTAAATATTGCAAATCTGATTAATTGCAACTTAGGCTAGATTGCTTCCTTATATTGAATAAGCATTCTACTTTTCTTATTATTTTTTTTTATCTTGTCTAATAAAAAATGTGACAATTTAAAATGCAGTCTATTGAAGAAAGTTTAACAAAAGAAATTCTGCACACAGAGAACTCCTTTGTTACTTTATATTCCTATGGAAATATTTATTTGAAAAGGTTTGTCAGTTTCCAGGGAAAATATTTCCTTCCCTGCTTTTTTGCTTCAATGAAATTTTCACTAGTCACTTCTCACAGGTGTAGGATGGATTTATAGAGCAAAATCAAAAATAGATGCCAGCAGTGTGAGAAGGGGTACTTGACAGTTGTAACATTCTGGTTGAAATCAACCCTTAGGCTGAGTGGGAGACTTGAACCTTGTTTTTTCATGTACAGATGCATAATCTTTATTAGCTGATCTCTTTGGATATGGTCAAAACTGTCTAATAGTCACTGAGTCTGTAAAATGAACATTGCCATGAACGCCAGGCATAATAAGATGTATGAAGTTCTCTTTTGAAATGGTCATGAAAGGGATTTGTTCTCATGTTCTCTAAATGAGCATTTTAAAACTACTGCCTGTTTTGGCATGGAAGTTTTTGTTTGTTTTTCCTCATGAGAACTTAAAACAACACAAAACAAAACAAAAAATCTTGCTGCATTGTTACCATAGAATGAATATCAATTCTGGATATCTAGAAATATTCTGTGTAATAGGAAAACTGTTACCCAATCATCTGTAGAAGTCCAAATGTTTGAATTAAAGTGATTTATCCAAAGGAACTACACTGCAAAAGATCAAGTACATTTTTTTTTTTTTTTTTCACAATTTTAGGTAATATGCAGCTGATATATAGATACATGAAGCAGAAGTTTAAAATAGAAGCATATTTAAAACCCCATTTGATTTGGCTGTTACCATGGTGGGGAGTTCTTTTCAGAAAACTGCCTGCACAAGATCAAAGATTAATAATAATGTTAGGGAACTTAATGCTTTATTTATTGTTGCTCAGGTGAGCTTCTTAAATTTCTCTTTAAAAAGCCACGCTGACTAACAGAGGTCTTTCTGCTTCCTCCTTATAAGATATGGAGTTGACAGAAGAAATCACTGCTCCCAAAAAGACTCCCCTGCTTCACTAAGTTCTTACATTTCAAAATAAATGTTCAGGATGGTTAAGAATGAAAACAAATCAATTTAAATCTTCTAGCAAATTGGAAAGATGATAAAAATAATCTAAGTATTTTAAAACCACTGAGAATGTCAAAAATGATGCTTTCATTTTGAGAGTGATGTTTTTAAAAGTAATGATAGTAACAGAAGAAAATTTGGAGCAAAATGTCATCATCTCTAAATGAAAAATCAAAATATTGAATATGGGTAATCTGTAATTTCAACAAACTAAAATTTATTAATTTCATAAGTGAATGGTAATGAAAATTAGCTTTTCTGGAAAAATTGCTACAGTGAATTTCTCATATCATTAAACACAGCAACATCTGAGGTTGCCACTCACAAGTGAATTGAGTGCCACTCACAGAACTCTATCAGTATGTATGCAAACTCAGAAATAACTACATAAAGTCTTCTTATGCCATTTTGTAATAACCAGGAATGCACAATTACAGATCTGACTTTACTTTCATTTCTGGATTTCTAGATAATCCTATAACTTAAAATTTATAAGAAATAATTCTGTCTCCAATATTAAATGGACATCATTTGCATTCAAAAGCCCAAACTTACCAAGGAAATCAGCCTGTCATAATTAACAGTCCTCAATCTGCTTAAAACTTGAAACTACTGTAAACAGAAGAACAATTTGCTGTGGGGAAACATACACATCTCTTTCAAAGTACGGAAACTTTTTTGGATGAATATGTCTTATTTTCTTGTTCAGGATTATCAATTTATGACATTTCTTTTGTTTAAGAAAAATAAATAAGTAAATAAAAAGACTAACTTTCAAATGCACTGTTTCTCCTGGAGGGGACAAAGGAACCTGTTTCTATTGCCTAGTGCTTACAGACAGAATAAGTTGCAGGACTCCGTGATCTTACAAGAAGACATGGCTACATGAATCAGCTCTTATTTCTATAGCTATCACAATGTAGGCTGGTGGCATAAAGCTCGTTCTGGATAACTAACATTCAGTAATTCTTTCAGCATGATACTACCACCACAACTGAAAAACTGAAAATCTGAAACAAGACTTAGACATAAAAATGAAGCATTGCAAAAATGTATCTTTCCTGGCAACTTGGTTGCTGGGTTCAGAAAAAGAACCACAGAAACAGAGTTTCTTTCACTACATTAATTTGTTGATTTTCACAGTGGAATTATGAAATTCCACAAATCAAACTTGATAAAAAGATTTATTGTTATTATTATTGTTATTTTTATTATTGTTATTATTTTCTGGATGAGGAAGACATGCTAATTTTCTTTCATATCAGGAGAGCAAGGAGAAAACCCTAAAATGTTCTTCTCTCATTTCTCTTGAAGAAGACTGTTTTTAACGCTGTTCCTCTTATGAGTCAGTGAAGAACCACCCTCCCCCAAAATAAACAAACAAACGTATTTTTAAACTACTATTTAAAAGAGTAACAGAAAAATAAAATATTCAAATTTATACAGTGCTCTGGCAGATAGTAGTTTTGTTAAAAAATGTTATTCTTTGATGCCCAAAACATTGCTTGCTTACGACATATGAGTCAAAAGGACCACATTCTGCTTATTCACAGCAATAAAAAACAGTGGAAGATGGACCTTGTTTATTACTGATACTGCTTTTTAATTGTCCAAGCTGTATTGACCTTGCACTCAGAAGGAAACTGAAACACTTTTGATTTATCTCTACTTGCACAGTAAATAACTGATATTTCCAAGTGTGGCTGTATATTTCACATGGTTTTCATCCCAGTACTTTATACTTCACTCATTTTATTTATTTGTTCATTTATTTAAAGAATCAGCTGTTTGTTGTTGTTTTTTTTTTTTTTTTTGATCTATTGTCAAATCATTAATCATATATTCCTGAAAAAAAAAAAAAAATTGCATGCATGTAAATTTCACTTGCAAGTAAAATTTTATCTGTCCTGAATTTCTACTCCTTTTTGTCACTCACAATCACCTGTAGTTATCTCATATGACCTATGGCCTGATGTTTTTCTGTCTTTTGAAATTTTCTCATTTAGTTATTTTATTATTTAGTCACATATCTATTGTAGTATTGCCAGTCTGATTTCCCTGAATTGCTTTTATACCATTTCTCTGATAGGCTGCAAAGGAGTTATGGAGAAAAGAGGAATAGTTTTCCTGCCCATCAGCACAAGTGTTTCTTGCTAAGTAGCACATGAAAGAATTTATTAATGGGATCCAACATGGCTGGAAGAATTCCTTCATGTTTCATTTGTCTGTGCCATTGCTGTTCATAATTTCTATTACTACCTTTCTCTCATGTTTTTTGCAGAGAGAAATTCTTGCTGAAATTCCTTTGTCTGTTTTGAATCTGTCTCCCATAGTGTACCTTTCATCTGTTGAATAAATAACCTACTGTGAGTAGGACTTGGTTTACTTGGAAAAGTAGATTTTCTCCTCTAACATTGTCTATGAGTCAAGTATGGAACTTTCAAATTTGGGTAGTCTCCCCTCTGTCTGGCTCAATGCAGATACTGATTATTACAGTACCTTCAAACCTCACTTTTCCCCATGCACTCCTCACAGTCATGCAACTATCAGCAGATATGACATGTCAGCACTTAAGACTTCTGAGATTCTGGTCTGACCCCATTTAAATGATTTAGCTAATCTCCATGCACAGTTTATCTCTGGTATAGCATATGGGAACCTTTTCTTTGACAGTGATGTTTTGAGACATGGAGAACACCAGAACAAGAACTGTTTTACTTCTGGTTAAATTTTAAAACTGGCCAGTGCATTGATGGATTTCCTGGAGCCTTCCATCAAAGATGTAAGGCTGTTCATGATGACAGACTGTGTCTCCCGTTCCACAGATCCATCTGTGCTATAGTGAAGGGGTGCTTTACACTTCTAACCACTAATAACACTCCTCAGTAATCTTATCTTCTACCCATACCACCTCTTTCTCAGTAACATGCACTGGCACTGCGTGGTGTACTCAGCAATGGCTTTTTCACAGTGTCTTCCAGTGCTTGTTTTCAGTCTCCTTTTGCCTGAAGGAGAGCTCAGGAGTGCTATCCCAAGACTGTGGGCACTAGTTCCTTTACTATGTGGACTTGTTGCCCTTCTGCATGTGTTCTGCAGGTAAACAGAAAGATCCTCAGGCTTTGCATTAGTGCAATTTCTAAACCTCTTTCTGATAGGGTGCAATGTAATTCTGGCTTCTCTGCAGTCTTGTACTTTAGTGCCTGGTTCCTACCCTGCAATTCTTTTCATTCTCTAAAAAAGTAGTGCTTTGATACGAATTTTCCACCTTGCATAATTCTTTTTTAAATATGTCATGGTTTAACCCGGCCGGCAGCTAAACACCACGCAGCCGTTCGCTCACCCTCCCCCCTCCCTCTCTGGGAAGGGGGAGAGAAATGGAAAGTGAAGCCCATGAG
Organism: Aythya fuligula; assembly: GCF_009819795.1. Lineage (NCBI taxonomy): Eukaryota > Metazoa > Chordata > Aves > Anseriformes > Anatidae > Aythya > Aythya fuligula. Next base: position 50,882,299 of record NC_045562.1, read on the forward strand.
TTGAGATAAAGACAGTTTAATAAGACAGGAAAATAATAATAATAATAATAATAATAATACAATGATGATAATAGTACTACTAATAATAATATGTACAAACAAGTGATGCACAATGCAATTGCTCACCACCCGCTGACCGATGCCCAGCTTAACCCCGAGCAGTCCAGCCCCCTCCCCCGGCTAGCCACCCCTATACATTGTTTAGCATGACGTCAGATGGTATGGAATACCCCTTCGGTTAGTTTGGGTCACCTGTCCTGGGTCTGTCCCCTCCCAGCTCTTACTGCACCCCCAGCCTGCCTGTTGGCAGGACAGAGCAAAAGGCTGAGGTGTCCTTGGCTTGGTATAAGCACTGCTCTGCAACAATTAAAACATCGGGGTGTTATCAGCACTCTTCTCATCCTAAGCCAAAACACTGCATTCCACCAGCTACCAGGAAGAAAATTAATTCTGTTCTAACTGAAACCAGGACAAAATATCATTAAATTTATCTCCCTATGATGTAAAGCTGTTGCAGCTTGATCTCATGATCTTAAAAATTATTTCTCTTAAATTAAAAATATCACACACACATACACATATATATATTCTTCTGTATCCTCATTCAGTTAAGGTTGGAATATTTCAAACTATGTCACCTACTCTCCATACTCTCCATGGGGATGCAAACCGAATGATGGGTACTAAAAAATGTGGCTGAGACAGGCGAGGGACAGGATGCACATTTGTATATATCTGTGCAAACAGGATCAGTGAATTGTTATTTCATGGTCAAATCAAGTAATGCATTCCTCACACTGATAATGTTTTCAATGCTTTGATGTTTCTGAGTTGGTGTGAATTCTTGGTGGGTTTTCTTACCACTACCAAAGTCCTGATCTTCTGTGGTAAGTGCAACAATTGCCTCTTCTTTGTGAGCTTGCCAATTTCATACTTGGCGATCCAGGCCAGACAGTTACAACTGCATCAATAGTCATTTTCAAAGGGAAATAAAGGGAGTCAATTCCTAATTTCAGTTTTGCTTGTATATGTCAGTGTATTTGAATTACATTTTATGTATGTGTTTGCAACTATCTGATCATCTTACAGCACACACAAGACCTGGACAGTTTGATTGATATGATAGAAGTTTGAAAATGAATTTTCTCAATGTGAGAGACCACAAACAAACTCCTCTTAATTCCATTAGCCTGTGCCATCTTAGCATTATGATAATTGGATACTTCTGGAAGGCAGAGGAGCATAAAAACTGCTTTGCTTTGAACTTTAGTGCTAACTTGTATGCTGTGTTTTGATTATCTGATTTTAATATTTACTTTTAGACTTTTTATTCCAGTTGTGTATTTATTCTCTGCTTCCTCATTGGGACCCAGCTTCTAGTATTTTCTCTATGCAGTTGAGGTTGTTTCTACGGTATTGTAGGCTTGGTGACATTTATTCAACATGTCAGTCCTTCTCTTTCCCTTTCCAGCAAATCGCACCATAGTATATCTGCTTTGGGGTTTCAGTTTTCTGAGACAGGACAGCTCAACCTCTGCACAGAATGTATTACTGCTTTCATATAGCACACAAATCCACCTCCCCTTATTCCCAGAGGGTGTCCTATTAAAGCTTCTCCTCTTAATGAGATAAACACATTTATCTTTCCCCCCTCCTTTTTGGATTTTGTCGAGCTTCAGTGCTTTCTATAAGGAAGGGGAACAGACTCATAATTCAGGCTGGATCAGGATGAGCTGAGTACTGGTCTATAGCTTCCATGTACCTGCTGCTGTGAGAAGTGATGCCTCTGTATCCTTCTTCCTGAAGATGGAGGAAGATGGGCCTTACCTACCCCTACCTATTCACAGCCCCAAATATATATACAGATTATAAAAAAGCAGGAGAGATTTACCCCAGGAAAAGAGCAGAGGCTGTCCCAATATTTCTGTGAGCCCTGAGTGTAGTCTTCTTCAGGCATTCACTCTCCTGTCTGCCATCAGTGACACACTTGTATGCTATGCTGACATTCTTTCAAGTAGATTTTGGAATATTTTTAAATAAAAAATGACACCAAATGTAGATAAAATATTATGCTTTCCCTGAGAAATAATAACATATATTTAGCACAGTATCTTTGTCTATCCCCATCTTCATTTTGAAGGAAGAGTGCAACCCTCCCTCCCCCTCTTAGATGTTTGCATGAAACCAGCTTTTAGAAACAATTCATTCTTGCTCCTTGAAACCTGCCCTGGGAGTTAGTAGCAGTTGATACCAAGATGGATTTTCACTGTTACTTTCAGCAGCTTCCTTTTTTTTTTTTTTTTTTTTTTTTTTTTTTTTTTTTTTCTTTTTTTTTTTCTGTGTGTGTGTGTGTGATTGGAGGTGGGGGTCAGCACGGTACGTATGCATAGCAAGCAGATATTTATTATGAGTACTGTAGTGTTTTAAATACTTTGCCTCCTATGCAGAGCTCCTGCACTAGTTGTCATGGAAACAGCCAAGAACCAGAAACTGGCAGCTGAAATTGCCTCATCTGCTAGTGGCTGTGTCCATGTCTAGTCCTGCTTCCATGGAAACACATGTCAGAACTGCAAACACAAAGTAATGGTTTCCAAAAACTGCCTTAAAAATAACCCTGAGCTTACAGTTATTTTGTTTGTGATCCTCTCCACACCAAGCCTGTTTAAGTGGAGCTTTTGAAATCTGTAGTATTTACAAGTTTAAAATAACTCCTGAGACATAAAAAAACAAAGGTCCCTGTCCTTTCTGTTTTCCTTTACTGGCATGATATATTTTCATTGGACAAACTGGTTAAGAGACCTTGAGCTGCATAGTTACATTAGCAACTGACTGTCAGAATTGTCTTTGGCAATTAGGTGTCCTTTTACATAGTTCTGTTTACACTGAACATTTTAGAAACTGAAGAATGATTGGCTTGGTTTCATTGGTTAATTAAGCCTCATTAATTCTCTTTTAGTAGTTTGCCTTATCACCTAAACCAGAATCCTTCATGAAAAGAATTAGATTCAGGCAATATTTTTAGTTAAGAAGAAGAAGAAGAAGAAGAAGAAGAAGAAGAAGAAGAAGAAGGAAAGCCCAAACATTTTATATTTTTCTATGCACTTTTTCATATTTTTTTTTCTAATAAATTATAATCTAATCCCTTTACAAATTTCCAGACTTTTCAGCTCATTCTAGCTCTTCTGCTTTGCATCAGACTGGGTATATTTGGAAGTCAGGAGGCTGACAGTAGATCTCTGGGAAAAGATGCTAAGTTTTGAAAAGGTTGAATGGGTTGCAGTGTGTTTGGTTTAAGTGCCTATTATCTTGCTGACCTTCTATTCCAGGTGTAATGTTCTGTTTCAGAGAGGTGAGGGGCCATTTTTTATCCCCCCACTCTCCCAGTAAATCTTCTGTTTATTGTGACTATATATGGCAGCAGAAAGGCTAGCAGAAAGTTAAATTATACCTGAATGGAACAAATTTTTCAGTGTTGCTTTGCTGGCATCAATATCTTGTAAGACATAAAGTGCTCCAGAATTCAGGTCCTTCTTCTAACTCACCATTGATCCTGAGGAAATGTTTGTGTCTCAGTAGCTCTTGCTGAAAAAAAAGAATTTCAATAGATATTCTTTGTTAAATAAAAAAATTATCCAGTTCAGTTACTGGAATAAGTAAATGTGCATCAGAGATTTAAGATTCTGTATAAGTTCCATGCATTGTACAGTAGCAAAAATATCACATCCTGAAGCATGTAGGTCAACTAATAAAAACAAAAAACACTTTCAAGTGTCCAGTCATTTTATTCTAAAGCTATCTGTGAAAAGTCACTATCTAAATCTTAGGGGAATATGGCCTACCACTGGTTCATGCTTTGACTTAATCCCTCTCTTCCTATCTATCTGGCAGGTCTCAGATGAATTGCTGAATTTTCTAAAGCAGAGAATAGAGAAAAGAAAGCTCTTTGCCTGCAGATTCCTCTGGGGTTTCCTGACCCACTGCAGAAGAACACAGCATGATTCTGCTTTGGTTTTAGAGTCGGATTGACCTCTAATATGTAGGCAATGAGATAGGTCTTAACAGTATATACACTATATTCTCTGTCTTCCACTACTGATTAATTTTCTTCCTCTTTTCTCTAAAATGAAACAGATGTTACAATTGATCTGAAATTCTGGAAACGCGTCTCTGGCCTCATAGGCTGTAAACAAATTGCAGTTTCATAAAAAAGAGATAAATTCAGAACCATAATTTTCCCCTTCCCTTCCCTTCCCTTCCCTTCCCTTCCCTTCCCTTCCCTTCCCTTCCCTTCCCTTCCCTTCCCTTCCCTTCCCTTCCCTTCCCTTCCCTTCCCTTCCCTTCCCTTCCCTTCCCTTCCCTTCCCTTCCCTTCCCTTCCCTTCCCTTCCCTTCCCTTCCCTTCCCTTCCCTTCCCTTCCCTTCCCTTCCCTTCCCTTCCCTTCCCTTCCCTTCCCTTCCCCACACTGCAGCAGAGGAAAAGCTGATGTCTATTGAATATGTGCAGAAGTCATGTGAGTTGTGTAATATTTCTCCAACCTCTGTTAGGCTGTAGGCTCAGCAGCATGGGCTGACCTGCAGGTCTAGTCAATTCTTTCAAATCATCAGCAGCCCAGGGACAATGCTTTGCCAGTATTTTAAGGAACTAGGACATTCAAATACTTAGGACCATTTTACTGCCCAGTTACTGATACACACGTACCAAGAAAGAAAACCTGCTCCAGACATATTCCTGTTGCTCAGAATAAGTAGTAGGAAGATGAACAAGGTCACTTGTTTCTTAAATATAATGACTAGATTGCAGAGTCAAACATCAAACAAATCATTGTATGGCTGTATGAGATGTTTTGTTGCTGCATTTATCATCTGTTGTCACAAGTATTCTCTGCTCAGGCAATGAATGATGCTGATCCTGATCTATGGAAACCATCTAACTAGAAAGTTTTAAAACACTGTGATTTATTTATTTATTTAATAGATTTTGATATCCGTGTTTCCCTCTCTTAAGGAAGACAAAAAAGCAGGTCATCATACAGATGACTCATTTATTGAAATAACTAGGAAATGGATAAGAAAAAGCTCCTTCCTAACTTTTTCAAGAAAGAGTAACCCAGTACATTTCTCCATACTCAGAATATGAGTCTCCATACTCAGACTTACAGTCTTTTAGACAACCCTAGGATACAGAGAGTATAAACATGATGGTAGAAGTTGAAAAGGTACATAAGGATGCTGATATAATGCAGCTTGGTTAAACAAACATACAATACAATATAACTTTTATGTTATATTTTTTATGTACATACAGTACAATATAACTTTTATGAAAGATACCATGCTGCATCCCTTTAAATCTAAAGTAGATTTAAAACTACCTTATGCTAGTCTCCTCAGCCAAAATATCTGTGTGCATATCAATGATTTCTGAACAGATCAGCAGATCAGTCTGTCTGCTTAAATCAGATATGGATTTTCAATAGACTCCCAATCATGTAGAAGTTCTCCAAACCAAACCAAAATACAAACAGATGTAGCATGAAAAAATGAATAATATTCTCCCAGTAGGAGATTAGTGAGACATTCATTTTTATTTTTTATTTTATATAAAAATATTATTTTTAAAAAATTACTATGTTTTTCCATATGGAAAGAATCTGGCTCAACATGTCAATATGGTTGTCACTGTACAAGTTAGTTGAATACTTTTGTTTATTTGTTTTTGAAAGAAAAATATTGTCAATCAATTTTAAAATTTAAACATGAATACTGCAATAAGTAGTCAAACCATCTGCATGTATTGGAAGCTCATTTCAAAATCTTCTGATAAAAATGTAGTTCCCTATTCAGACTTTGATTTTGCTGATTTTTCTGACTATACATCTTTGCAGTTGAGGATGCTTCTTCCAAAACCAAAACATTACCAAAGGAATTTTTTTGTCTTTTGCTGTTTAATTACATTGAAATTAATACAGAGAAACTGGATATTGCATGAATGATAACAGCAATCAGGGTAGGATGCTATTAGGAAGTTTCTCAGTGCTATTTATCCCACTTCAAGCCATCTGGAAGCATCTGAATGTGCCATTGGAATAATTAAGAAATATCAAGAACAAAATGGCTTTAAATGAATTTTAATGACGAAACTAATTAGGGGACCTTTCCCATAACACATAACAGTCACTGTATGTTACTAATGTGTCACAAGTGAGATCACTTTTGAAGGCTAAACAGTGTATTTTGAAAATTCATCTCACAGCAGTGTCTTTCTGGATTTTTTAAAATTATTTTTGATTCTAGAAAGAATTGCCTGTGATTAGTGTGTCTGAAATGCATGTCATATTTGTTTTGACAGTAGCTTTTCAATATTTTTAAAACAAAAAAGTTAAACCTCGTTTTCTTCCAGTAGTGGTGGTGAGGGTGTAGTTTAAGTATTCCCTTTATTTAATTTCAGAATTTAGTAAGACTGTGAAGTCATACACCTTTTAAATTGAACCATTTCAGCATTTCTATCATGCATTCCTTTACATGCAGCCAATGACACCAGTGTTATGGATAGTTTTAAACAAGTCCTGGTGCCAAATAGCAGAGGAAAATATTTTCAAAAGAGGCAGTATTCTTACACTAGTGCAAGTGGTAAACAAGAATGTTGACATTTTCTCCAGAAGGACATTGATATGCATAAAGAAAGCTGAGTGGTTAACTTTCATTTCTTAAGATCATATATATGTATATGTATATACATATATATATGTATATATATATGTATATGTATATACATATATATATGTATATATATATGTATATGTATATGATGTGACCTTTTTTTTTTTTTCTTTGAGCTTAACCTGTACATGCTTAGATTAAAAAAAATAATTAATTAATTATGTATTTCTTTTTTCTTATGCTTATTTTTTTTTGCATGAAGAAAAAAAAACACACTATAAAAACACAATTGCAAAGGTAGCATTCAATTGGTTTTGCTAACTGTATTAGTTAGCATTAGTTAGTTTTGCTTTATATTTTCATAGTTAAATTAACAATCATTTTATATTTCTTGGATACAGGCTCAAAGATAGCATCTTTTTCTGCAGAGCATCATGTCAACTGTCTGACTGCTACAGCCTTAATTCCAATTTACTTGTTACATGACCATAGTCCAGAAGATGACTCTCTCAGATTATATGAAATTTTATTCTTAGGGATTATTAAAGGCCTCTACTCTTGATAGGAAGTTTGTTGTGTGACTAGAGGAGCTGGCATAGCCAGAGCATCAACAGAGTGATGGCTGCACTAATTGATTTTGCCTCAGCTTAAACAATGTCACTGGAAACTGAACTAACAATTTAATAAAAGGCAGAGGCATCATGCTTAATGCAGACTATCTGACAAATTTGTGTTTATTAAGTTTATAATTATTTTTATTTACATATTGAAAGAAGAAAACAAGCAGGACTTAGACCTATTGCCACCTTGTATATCTGTTTCTATATGAAAAGCTGATAACATTGCAACATCACCACAAAGCAACAGAGAATTGAAGAGATACAAACTACTTAAGCAAAAAATTCGGAATCCTATGCTTTTAGGTAGTTACCTCAAAGCATGGTTGTTTTGTTTTGTTTTGTTTTGTTTCCTATACATCATATAAAGGGCATTATATACATGTCCTATTTACTAAGAATATATGTAACCTGAGTTCATTGGACTATATTGTATTCAGATGATTTACATAATTAAAATGGAAATAGAATAATGTACCTCAGCAGTTTACTGAACACTTGAAAAGCTACTGTATGAAGTTGTTCATAACTTATAACTTTTTATAACCAGTGTTACAAGGATTTTACACAGAAAACATATACTCCTCAACATTACTATAACTTGAAATGTTGCTGTGGTTTGAAAGCCATGTTTAACATCCATATTTAAGATCAACCTAGAGGTCTGTTCAAATCTAATAATGATCTGCTTATTAAAATAGCTTTGGACCATTTCTTACACATTAGTAATATATTGAAGAAATAGATGATGGATGTGAAATCACTTTATAATTATTCATTTACTGTCAAATTCAGTTTGTGTTAAAGTTAATTGAAAATTTGCATTTCATGAAAACATATTTATTCATTAGTAAATTTAAGTTTGCTTTATATGCAATTAAGCTTTAAAACTTTTTTTTTTTTTTTTTTTTTTAATGTTATCCTTTATTTTTTCATCTCAGATCTATCTACTAAACATTGCTTCTCCTTTATGTAGCCAGACAAATATAGTATATAAATCTATGGAAAGTCTATCCCCCAAGAATGGCTGAAATACAGAAAATGTCTGCCAAGAAGGGTTTTATGGTCCTGAAAGAAGGAATGAGAACCATTTTATTTACAATGGAAACTGAAACTGATTGATTGATTGATTGATTGATTGATTTAATATATCAGAGTAGTAGGGCATATTAAAATATTAAAATATTAAATATAAAAAATATAAAATACAGTTCTGTAATTTATTAAATTTAACATTTTGAAGTTTGTCTTTTTGTGTGCTCATCTGAGAATGCCAAAATAAAACAAATAAATAAAATACCTGAATTTTCCAAGTTGGTTGAAATTCCAGGGGTCAGCCCATAGAGAATGTCTTAACATTTACCAGTTTATGCTCAAAACCAGGTTTGTCTAATAGTGCTGCACTAAAGCACTGGATTATTAATTCTGATATAGTGCTGTGCAGACAGAGACATAGAGCCTCCAGAACCGATCTGGCTGGTGTCCATGTGGCTCTCTGGAGACATTGCTATCCACATACTCAGTTTCAGACTTTATTATACATGCAGCACACACTGTTGTACATATGCCCTGAAATACAAGTTAGATTTATTTTGGGTAACACAATTAAAGCTGGCATTTACTCTAAAAAGATTAGGAAGGCAAATGCTATAATGACACCATTTAAGCTGAAAGAGAACTTTTATAACAGCAAATAAATAAATAAATAAATAAATAAAAGGTATTAAACTGTCTATAGATTATTTTATACTGGAAATTAAAAGGAAAAAAGTAAAAATTAAAAAATTAAATTTGAAAGATTGTCAAATATTCCTCTGATCAAAGGAGAACCTCACTAGTTATTAAAACAGAACTGATGTTTTTTACAGCTCAGATGACATGACAAGGCTGTTTGTAATCACCAGTGTGCCTCTTCCCAGCCTGTGTCTTTGTCTCCTTGTAAAAGTGAAAGTGGAAGTACTTGAACAAAAATATTAATGGTAAATTAAATACAAACTTTACTTCATGGCAAATGAAGAAAAGAAAAAAAAGTCAACTGTCTTGAAAATTAGATCAATGAATATGAAATAAGGACTTGAAAAAATCTCTTTATATGTGAAAATAAATTTACTGCTATTCTCCATAAGAGATCAAATACAAAATACAAATCCAGTTCTTCTTGAGAAATCTAAGAAAGTTTTGGGAAGGGAAGGGAAGGGAAGGGAAGGGAAGGGAAGGGAAGGGAAGGGAAGGGAAGGGAAGGGAAGGGAAGGGAAGGGAAGGGAAGGGAAGGGAAGGGAAGGGAAGGGAAGGGAAGGGAAGGGAAGGGAAGGGAAGGGAAGGGAAGGGAAGGGAAGGGAAGGGAAGGGAAGGGAAGGGAAAGATGACCCCTTTTTCTTTCCCAGCTTGCAGAAACTCAGTGGAGCAATGGTTTCCCCTAACTTCCAAGGGATGTAATTTAGTCTTGACACATCTCCTCAGTGAATACTTCAACCTTGTTTCTTTGGTGTGGATCAAGACATAATCTCTGTGTCTTGAACTCACTGGTCATGAGTAAGAGGAGTGAAATAACATCATCAGACAACCGCTGTATAAAGATCAGTGTCAGTCTGAGATATTAAGCATCATTCAGCTCTTTGCTTCAGTCCCTCTTTTAGAGGTACTATTCCCAAGAAATAAACCTATACTGTGCATTATGAGATTAATGCACATTTTCCTTAGTGCAAACTCAAACAGTTTATCTAAAGCAATCTTCATAGAAAATCTAGATTAAGCTGAGTGAACTTGACTTGACAGAGATCAACCATATAAGTCTCATCTCAGTCTCAGCTACGACCATTGGAAGAAAACGGGTGAGAAATATATGGGACTGTAACACGATAATCCCCTTTACCTTTATGTTATAATTCTTCTGCACAGTTAGATGTGTGCCAGGGAAGATCTAGGTCCATTTACTTCTGCCATATTTAATTTCTGGGCCTTTAAACAGTTTTATGCTCACAACAGATAGTAACCTGATGGAAGAATTGCCGTTTTAATGAAAAATGAATATTTTATGGGAAAAAAAAAAAAAAAAGAACATTATATATATAAAATTTACAGATGTACTTCAAAAATATATTTTATTGAAAAAAAAACAATGTAGGTATCTACTATTCAGATATATCTTTGTTAACATAGCAAATTTTAATATCTTTCATATAAAGGAAAAGATTGATTCAGTGTATTACCAGGTCAGATATATTGGAGTGCAAGTAGCCATGACTCAATCTTTGCAAACAGAATCTTTATGGAGTAATCAGTCTGGATTCAATTTTCAAATGTATGAATTATAAATGTTTCTACAAATGGTTCATGAGAGAAAGCATTGTCTCGTTGCCAGCATTCCAGCATTAATTTTAACTATTCAAAGTTATTATTTTTAACTATTTTATTTACTACTGTGTCATTGATTGGAGCAACATTAAAATTAAGAACAAATTTCAGTAATGGATATACACCTGTGAACAAACAAATTCAGTTTATGAACTGCTAAGATGGAGAATAGTTCTCCTTACTCTATACCAACAGACATCCTGGCAGTGAGATACATTATTTTTTTTTTTCCACTTAAACAAGCTTTCTATTCAGCAACAATTTATACACTGTTTTGATCAGACACTTCTTCTTCTAAATGAATGAATAACTCAGACTCTATTTCCACTTAAATTCTTCTCTAGAAGGAGTGTTCCCAAAAATACCAGACAGATCAGAGAACATAGGAGATTGCTGATCAGGTCTTCTGGGGACAAATCAGATTCACTGGATATGAATTACCTAATAAGTGTAGTGTGTGTGTGTGTGTGTGTGCATGTGTATATACATCTCTACACTTTCCTTAATTTTTCAACAATAATTGGCAGCAATTAACCATTGCTGTTTGTCAACAATAGGAGAGCCTTCAAATAAAATTTTACAAAGAAAAGCAAACTTAAAAAGGACTTTTTCTTATCTGTCAGAGAACCTTTCTCCCTGTTTTTAACCAGAGATGACTATTTCTCAATTATTTTTAAAATATATATACATTTATCAGTGTTTATTCTCATGTTTCCTTTTTGGAGCTGTAAGAAAAATATTCTCAGAGGATGTTCTAAACCAGACTCTAACACAAGTATGACTAACTCAGTGTGACAACCATCAGAGACTTTCTGCAAATTGTGTTTTATGGGGAAGGAAAAAAACTAGAAAAACATCTTTTCCAATCATAAATACAAAGGTGAAAAAAGATGTGAAGGGACAATCCTATCTTAAAAAACTAGACAAGTTGATTTAAAAACCTAGTAAAAATTTTTGGAAAAGGCAGAAGATTTGGTGAAACCCATAAGGAATTCATTCACACCTCATTTGTTTGGGCGGTGCCTGGGAAGCATTTGGGAAGAGACTGCAGAAATTATCTAACAGCTCAAATGGAAATGTATTCTGTAATTTACCATTACATAACAATAGTTTGCTTCTGACACAGACTTTGAGAATAACCATTCTTTAGGATATTTTCCCAGAGATTCAGAGTTGCCTGGGAAACCAGCTGCCATGTGTAGTTCTCTCTTCTGAACAAATGTAATGTCACATGGATTGTCCATGTGTCAGGTTTAGGTGTCTTTTAAAAACAGAATATATCTGCTCAGCAGAACTACATCCTACGACCTTCACAGTCAGCTTTGAAAATATGTATTTGATGCTCTTTTTATAAATATTCAGAATTACGTCTTACATAAATAGGATTAGTGATCTTATTTATTTATATATTTGTTTATTTATGACTACTTCCACCTACTTAACTTGATTTTTTTTTTAAATCTTTGATTTCACTATTATTACCTCATAGCATCTATGCAAGCATTGATTACTAATCAACCAGAAATACACAAATTCAGAAATAGTTACTTGAGTCTGAAATGCAAAAATCTATTTTTAGAGTCAAGTGACTTGCAGACAAGTCAAGAAGCTAATCTGAGAGTTTTGTTTTTTTGATTGTTGACTTTGCTTCTAGATTGACTATTTGAAAACAAGTCATCAGTGACTTGTGAAATAATACTTATTCACTGGCTCAGCAAAGGGTTTAGTATATGTATTTCATGTCACTACTTCATCCATAAACAACTTCATATTTTGTCAAATGCTAAGAAACAGCTCATGTGGTTATCTGAGCAATTAGTACAGTATAAAATATTCTAGGCTTTTGTAGACATCTGCACACAGACAGTAGATGTCTTGTGAGATACATATATCCTAAATTTGTACTTGGGATCTAAGTGGAATACTGAAAGGTGTCTAAAGTCTTATTAATGTCTATGTTTAGATGTCTGAATCATCTAGATATTTAAGTTCTTTCCACAGTCATCTAATCAAATACATTCAGGGGATTCTACCTGTAAAAACAGGGACTGTGCTTATGATAAATCTTTCAATTTGAGAATAGCTTCTGAAAAAAAATATACAGGGAAAAACAAAACAACAACAACAACAACAAAACAGGCATTCATATCAAGGCACACAAAACTGTATCAGTTATACATGTATAGTTTCTATTTCCTTTTGTCAAGGAACACCATTAACCACATTGTGAACCCCCCATCCAAATAAGAAACAACTTCATCTCTTCTGCATACATTTGAATGTTATTCAGCTTGTCATAACTAACAAAAGTAGTCCATGTTTAAAAAGCAACATGGAGAGTTTTAACTGTGATTTGTGTAATGAAAACAAAAACTTTTAACCTCCTATATCACTGTTTCGGTTGCTCATATAGCTGTGGTAAAATAGTGCCAGTGTATTTATTACTACCACTAATAGCTGCTGCTGTGGCTGTTATTGGTATGACACTCTAGCCCTGATGCTTGCAAACTTCACCAGTGAGAAATTCAATGACACTGCAGAGATTTAATGCCAGCTGTACTGAAGCTTTTTAAAGTGATAGTGAAACATTTGGTAAATTTGGAAAAAGACTAATAATCACAAGTTGTAAATGGAGAGAATCCTCTCTAAAAAGGCTTTAAACACCTGAGCAATTATCTTTTCACCATAAGCATCTGTTCACTTTCTCTGCTAATGTAACATATTCAAAGAAATCATGTATTCTTAAATTGATGGTATACTTAAGGCTTACAAATAAATGAAGTGGTAAGCAGCATTTGTAAGCATTCTGTCTTCTTTGCTAAACTATTGTGTTCCAGGCTGTAAAGTGGGATGAAGCTTCAGAAAGGGATCATAACCCCTCAGAAAGAGTGCTCATTATGTAAAATTTAAAAAAAATAAAAATATGTAGGTACGGTGTCATCAATTCTGGCATAAATGCAGTATGCTATAAATGTTATCACACCTTATTTGTTAGCAATAAAATGATTGAGAACGCTGAGTTTACATTCTCACCTTGTGTTATGTCCCAGAAGTCTTAAGCATCATGTCAGCAAAGCACTTTGCTTGCTTATTTAGGTCAGGTTCACTGGGACTTAGATATGTGCAGAAATAGTTTGTTCACTTACCTAAATCTCACTGTAATCTCAATTTATGAAAGATCAGGTTTGGATTTTAAGATCTCTGTAATGGTTGTGATCATTTTTAGGAAAGCTAGATAGCTAGCCATTGTTAGCTATAGATATCAAGAACAGCTTTCCAGTGTCTGTTATTTAGTTGCTTGATAGAGAGACAAAAAGCACTTTTCAAGCCAGGTGGCCGAACAAGTAGACTTAGAAAACAACTAGAAAACAACTAGAAATTCTTTTAGTTTCATTGTTTCTTTCACATGATTTACTCTCATTACCTGAATTTACAATGTATACCTACCTGACTTTGAAATTTTAATTCAGAATTGTCAATAGCTGGAGAAGGAATGTAGAAATATAGTGTTTGTTTGTTTGTTTGTTTGTTTTTAACTTAAGAAGATTTTCCATTTCTTATGATTTCTTTGACATCTGTTTTAGGATGGGATGATTCACAGTCTGGAGTTTCCATCTCTCACCCAGAGAATTGAGGTGACGGCTTAGAATAAACCTGTAAACCCCAGAGGGCTACAGGTGGGTGAGATGAATTCAGTCCCTCATAATTCAATGCATTCAGCAAAGTGGAGCCATGAAACTATATAACAATGAGAACTTTCAGGACTATCTAATGTTTCCAACCAATCCTTACTCATTATTATTATCTTATTATTATTATTTACTGGAACTGCTGCTGAAATATTTGCCCAGTCTATTCTGCACCCCTGTAAAGTTTCTATATCCAAAATTCCCCAGTGAAACAGTTCCATACATCTGCCAGCTACAGTGTGAAAAAGTATCTTTTTATCATCTTGAGCCTGGCTTTCATCCTTTTTATCTGATGGTGCCTAGTTCTTGTATTCTAAGAAACAGTGAGAAGACAATCCTTACCACAGTCTGTAAATCAGAATATATTTTTTTTTTATTATCTATCTATCTATCTATCTATATATATATATAGATAGATATTTCCTCCTAACTCATCTCAACATCATCTCTCTATGCTCACTCAACAGTCTTTTTAAGGAAGTTATTCTATATCACACTTGTTGGCTGTCTCTGAACCTTTGCCAGCTTCTCTGTGTGATTTTTGAACAACTAGAACTGCACATGGGAACTGAGGTGTGCATAAACTGAGAATTTGTGCAGAAGTGTAGCAATGTTCTTTTCTTTTTCGTTATTCCTTTCTTCTTAGTTTCAAATATATGATTCTTTTTTCCACAACCAGCAAGCATTGAGATGATATTTTCATCTGTTACATATATAAAGACTTACTCCAATGGCAACCAGCAGAACTGATCTTATCATTTTACGCATGAAACTAGAAAGCTTCCCCCCCCTTAATTTTCTTAATTTTATCTGTTGGTTTATTATCCACTCATTTTGTATGCTCAAGCTGCAATTTTTCATAGTCAGCCCTTATTCTGCCTTTACCTTTGGTTCCTTTGTTTTTTACAAAAATGGTCACCTCACTGCTCACTATCTTTCCAGGTCACTTTTGAATATATTGAACATTGCAAGTCCCAGTCTCTGTGGAATGTTACTGGGAACTTTCCTGTATGTGAGATTTAATGATTTCCTCCTACTTTCGTTGCTATCTTTTAAACATTTATTTATGCAGACTAGGTTAATTTCCCCACAAGTGTTTTACATGAGATTTTATGAAAGTCTTTTGCAAAATCCGAGTATATTGACTGTATTATCCTTATTTATAAGTATTTTGATCCCTTAAAAGAACAGAGAAAGATTTTATTATAGGACTTCCTTTTGCAGAAATCACATTGATTCTTCTCAAGAAGTTTACATTCATCCATGTCTCAAATAACTCACTGTAAACACAGTATTTATTAATTTGCCTGCAGGTTTACTGGTCTGTGCTTCCCTAGATTTGTTTTTTTGTTGTTGTTGTTGTTTTTTTGTTTTTTTGTTTTTTTGTTTTTTTTTTTGTTTTTTTTTTTTCTCCGGGTTTATCACCATATTTGTCATTTTCAAGTCTTCAGGTGTTAAGAGTTAGAGGAGATACACAGTGCCTCTCTAGTTGTACTATTTCTTCTTTGAGTATGGTTGGACTTGTGGGTGAATAACATGCAATCTTGGCTATTTATGTCTTCTTCTGCTTCTGTTTACCATGATCACCTTCTACTGGTACTGTTGCTTCAATTTCAGGTAGATCTGTGAATCCACAGTTCCTTGTCCTCCAAACACTAATAGCATGGAAATCTCCCCAGGTTTTTCTACACTGAACACCAAGGCAAAAACTATTTCTGTCCTCTGAAATAGTGTCCTCTCTGAATCTTATACCATCATTGTCCATGGTTTCAAAGATTATCTCAGGGCCTTTTTCCTGTTGTTGCTTTTGATGGTTTAGATTACATTAGATTACATTAGTTTTCATTAAATCCTGTACTTACCTAAGGAAAAAGTCACCCAGAAGTAGTCTACTCATGGAAATTAGTTCCAATTTGAAAGTTGGTATCTGAGAGTAATTCCTTGTTATAATACAAAGAACAATTTCTTGACTAAGAAAATAAAACTCTCTTTTTCAAATTTCTAGAAGGAAATCAATGCTCTGAAAAATATAATTAAAACTACCTGGTGAAGTAACAACTATTTGAAGATCTATTAATTTAATTATATGATGTATAATTGCTTATATGTGATGCATAGTGCTTTGCCTAACAGTGAAACTATGGGGAGGGGGAGATGGGGGGGAGAAGGGGGGGGCAGGGGGGGTTGGAATTGATCTTCAGTGGGATTGGCTACTCAGATTAGTTTAAGAACAGACTACAACATTTTGGTGTCTTTGACAAAAAAGAATATATATATATATATATATATATACACACACAGAGGAAGAAAAAAGAGAGAAAACTAAAGAAACAAAGTGGACTTGACTATTAAAAGAAACAAAGCTTTTCTCCTAAACTCAGCACAAAGTGTTTTTCAGTCTCATCCTTGTACAATTGTGCATTACATTTGGAAAAATATTACTGTCAATTCATATTCAGGACACATTTTTAACAGGCTGACAATGTACTTGATTTTTTGTGTGCAAGATATAGTCCTGTGATGAATTATGAATCCCCTCTCTCCTTCAGTTTTTTTTTTTTTTTTTTTTTTTTTTTCCCTTTCCTTTTAAATATTTATTGTAAATGGACTTGCAGAAATGTGTAGAAGTGTCAGCTATAATCTGCTTTTTTGCATGCTGGGGAAGCTCTAGTATGCAAGCCATCTTTGATATTCCTCTTGTATCTTTCCTGTTGGCCTTTGGGGTGTCTTGGAGCTGACTGAAGAATTTCCTTACCCACCCAATCATTCTGAGTCAACATGGTTTGCTCTTTTACATCTCTGTCATTTCATATGATTGCTAAGTAATGCAGTGGTACAAGCTGGAAACGTTGGGAATAGGAGTGCTTGGACCAGAATTACCTCTGCCCTGTAACAGAATAATGTGGTATCAGATACTCCTCTTGGGAATCTATAGCTGTCACTTTAAAGTATTTTCTATTAGAGCTTCCCCAATGTCCTCAAGTGAAAGTTCATCTTTTTCCTTAAGAAGCAGAAGTGATGGAACTTGATGCTTTTGGCTTCAAAAAGAGAGGAAAAACAATATAAGATAAAATGGAATAAGCAACATCGATCTGTCTCCTGCATTATTTTGTGCCATTCTCTTACAGCACCATTTGCTTTTGACTGGCTAGATCAGGTTATCTGACAGGTTAAATTGGGCAAATTCACTGATATTTTTGAAGCTATGACTCTTTATAGTTGTTCTGAATCTGGCATAGAACTAGTTCAGGTTATCATTCATGAAACCAGAGCTTTGGATCTCAGTAATTGGGATGACTTCAAGGAGGATGTCTTGCAGGCTGTTTCTTTCAGGAGGGAAAATCAGACATTTCATTGATAAAATGCAATTTGTTCACAGATCTAGTTTCCTCAAGCTCAGGAGAAATCTACAGCCAGAAGATACTTCCTGGCTTATAATTAAAACCTCTGCCTAGTGAGTGCTTTGGACAAAAGTATTACTTGTAGGTGGGAGAGTTTTTTTGTCTTTGTTAGTCCTTGTGCTTCCCTGGAGTTTCTGTTGCTTCTTTGAGACACGCTACAGGAGTTAAATTCATTCCTTGCACTGGTATTTGCTACTGAACCTCCTATGCACTCTCTTTGTCTGAACCATTTGGCGGTGAAAAACTGATGGAATGAAAAGGCACCTTATTTAGGAACACCTGCTATGACAGCTCCCACTGCCAATGAATTCCTACACTGGCAGATCCACAATGATTTTATGGTTAAAAAAAAAAAAACAAGCATCGAGCAGTCACAGCATGACCAGGAATCTGGGCTGTAGTTTGTACTTTTGACTAAGTATACCGTTGTCATTTATGTTGATTTTGCAAACACACAAACTTTAAACAAATAAAATGTGAAATTGTTGGAGCATGGTCTCTTTTTTTTTTTTTTTTTTCCACTTATAGGCCCAGGGATAATTACACATTACCATTCTTTAAAATCATCCAATGAGAGTTCTAGGTAATGCTTTACTTCAGCAAACAGTTTTCCGAACTGTAACCTCAGTAGCTGAAATAAATATTGTTTGCTAACTCTATTTCAGTTTTGTCTTTAGGTTTATAGTACAGAAATGCTTCTAAGGGAAAATGACTTCTAATCCATGTTCTATCTCATACATTGTCACTTTCCTCTTGCAGAAAATAAGTAAATAAATAAATAAATTACCACCATGGTATCATTTTTCTGCTTGTGTGCAGCAGCATGGCTTATTAGAGTCTCAGTGCCTACAGCTATGTTAGCTACATATTTGCATCTCCCAGTTCAGATAGACTTTTGGCCCTATCATCTATCCAGATGGGAGAAATAAGGAGAAATGTATGTAGATGCACAAACCTCACACAACAGAGATGGCTCCCCTTGATCACTGTGAGTGCAGTTGCCATATGGTGTATACTCTATTGATCAGGAACCTGGCTCTGGAATGATCTGCAGAACTTACAGAAGAAAAACACAACACACATGAGATTCACAGACTAATTTTTACTGTCACTTTCAAAGTAAAACTACACATTCAGGTACAATCTACAGACTACATGGACAGCTGAGTGCACTGCTTGACAGCTTCTGTGTATATTAGGCTTGGATCCCTGAATTTGTAACAGGCAGCCACCCAGTAGCTGCACCACACAGTAGTTTTAACCTTGATATATATACAAGAAGATGACAAAAACATTAATAGAGGAGTTTGATAACAGTAAACAGTTTGAAAAATAAACGTGAAGTATGCAAAATGAAGAAGGGTTTGCAATTTTTGAGAGATTTCTTTATATAAAGATATTCATAAACCAGCATGAATCCTTGACCTATAACAATTGGATTTTGTAGTAGGAGTCAAAATCAATTTCAAAAGCAACACAAAAAAGTGAAATACAAAGCTGTATGGAAAACATATGGATTTTTTTGTTTTACATGGCTATGCATCCTCATTGCGTTTTATAGATGCCAAGGAAAACTCCCATATGCTATGAGGAAGACAAAAGTAGTCATTAAAATTCAGCCGCTCAGTATTTTAGAGATTGCTAGAAAAGAATTATACTGTGATGTTCCTCTCACACAGTAAAGACCTCAAAAAAAAAAAAAAAAAAAGTAAATTTAAATGGTCAAGGATTTGAATTGAGATATTGCAGAGGTACCAAAAGCTGAGGAAGGAAATTTCAAATTCAATCTCAGCTATCTGTGGGCACCAACAAGCCTAGTAACTATACTGCTTTCTACAAAATGAATTTTACAACAACTATTGAGTAGTTAGCTGAATAAACAAAGATAATTCTCCTGTAACATGTTTGTTTACAATACTGATAGACTGAAGAGTTTTTGGAAGAGTTTGCAAAGGTTAAATAGAAGCCATTTTATAGCTGTGCCTTAGCATCATAGTTTATTTTCAATGGGTAAATGGAAGGAGGCTGACTAGTCCTAGAAGACTGATAGAAGCCACACAATAAAATAGTCCACCATAATTTACAATTAGAGGCCTGATGCTCAAAATATTTACAGGATCAAACCTTCCACGCTCTCATTGATCTGAAAGGTTGTTTCTGCATAGGATCTCAAAGGAAGCCTCATCAGTATTTACCTTCTAGTTAGTGCTTGAGCAGTGAGTCCCTGGCTTCCTATGCATAGTTTTCCTCACAGTAGCTTGTGTGCTTCAGTGGTGAAAAGAGACACAGGCTCCTAATGATGATCCTGTGCTATTTCTGTGTCTGGGGTATTCAGAACAGAATTCAGTTCCTGTCTAATGCATGGGTGATATAAAGTCCAGGGATGGCCTGGAAACTACTCATCATGACTTCAATCAATTCCCTCAATCATATTGATTTTATACAAATATATTTATTTATTTATTTCTTTATATATATTTTTTTGGTTGCATCATCAACATTGTTTGGAAACCTATTTGTTAGTCAGAAAGAAAGTTGCAGCTCACTAACTCTCCCCAAGCATACACTCTTACAAGAGACTAGCAAATCACATTTCCATGGCAACACAGTTTCCAGAGACTGTGATACAAACAAAGGTAAAAAGTGTTGATCGCAGTTCATGGTAATGAGTAAGCCAAGTGACTAGCTGTAGCAAGCAGGATGTCTGAAGAATTTGACTAATTTTCAATTCAAAGTCTAGGGACAAGTATTGGTAATACCTGTTTCTCCTGTAGCTGGAGAAAGAAAGCAGGGACCTAATGGGGATCACACCACCCTTCTTTACACTGGAGAGTTTTATTCACTTCAGGGAATCAGGGCCTAGTCAATATTGCAGGTACAAACTCAGAAGGGAACATATCTGATGTAGGCAGACAGAAGCTAAAACCAACGAAATCAGAGATGCCGAACCTTACAAATCTGCCTCTGCCCCACCTTCTGCAGCATTCAGTTAGAAATGTCTTGCATATTCTTTTGTTCTAGCTCCTTCTTCACATCCCCACCCTCTTTTTAATTTCTGAAATTAATACTATATATTTTATTTTTTTTGTTTTAGGAAATCCCCTCACTAGGGAATTTCTAAGTAAAATATCAA
Organism: Aythya fuligula; assembly: GCF_009819795.1. NCBI lineage: Eukaryota > Metazoa > Chordata > Aves > Anseriformes > Anatidae > Aythya > Aythya fuligula. The sequence continues at coordinate 50,903,152 of NC_045562.1, forward strand.
GACTCTCAGAAAGTAAATAAGAACAAACATAAACAGTAATGTTATGTCTGTCACAATCACCCATGCACCACTGGAAAACAAATAATCATCTGACACTGATATGATTCTCTATCAAATTTTTCAAATTTTAAAGCTCTATCCATTACTTAATTAATTAGTTACAAAGTGAAGGCCATGGACAGTAATTAGATCATTTGTTCTTATTTTTCATGGGATATTAAATTTCACATAGATACCCTAATGGACAATTAGGGTAATTAGGATAATGATTACACTTAGGCCAAAGTGTACCCATCCTCAGGAGACCCAACTGCAGTTTGGCAAAGAACATGAGTAACTAAAATGTCACTATCTTAATTTATGCAGTGCTAAAAACTCCTTTGACAATCCTGGGAGATGAACTATGCCCTTATTCAAAAGATGAATGCGTAGGAAAAAAAACACCACCAACAACAACAAAAAAGATCACTTTATAGTAATATCTGGCCTTCATTTCAATAAAAAATAAAATAAAATAAACCTATGAAATATTAAAGCTTAAACAGAAAAAGATTGAATCACTCTATCACCCACTTAAAATGTAGTCTACCTAAAAACTTAAACTGCATGTCACTAGAATTAATGTCTTGGAGAAATCCAAGTGCAATGCCAGTATGCACATATTTTTTATTCAAACATTTTCTTTTCGTCAAAAGAAAAGTATTGTTTAAGACAGGGCAAAACTTCCATGAAAATATCCTGTAGATTTTTATCTTCTTATTCAGTATTTATAGAACACAAGAACAATTATGTCATCACTATCAGATGACTACTTTTTGTAGTCATGTTTCATGTTCATTTTAATGTTTCAGTTCTCTGATTTGATATTCTACTTCTTGAGCATTTGTTCCAAGTGTTTTCAAACATTAGCATGGTTTTTAGTCTGGTTAGTGCAGCTAATTTTAACGTTCTGATATCAAAGTACTTTGGGCTCAATTATTTGAAATGTTTATTTTTAACACACGTTCTTAACACACGTTCCCTCACATCCTCCTTTGTCAAAATTGTTTAATTCTGTTCTCATCAGATGGAGTGGAAAGACATGTCATTCTGCATTTTTCTAAATACGGAAAATTATCAGTATTTATTTTTGTTTTTATTTTTTGTATTTATTTTAAACTTTTGTTGTTGTTGTTTTGTTCATTTGTTTTCATTTAGCTATAGCATCCTCTCTGACTGCAATATATATTATTGTAATTAAAATAGTCCAATTAAAATGGCTTGGACACTTAACCCTATTCACCACTGATACTTGTTGACTTTTTTAGTTTCCCTCATCAGTCATGATGATTAAATGGTAACTTACATGTTTTGCCATTTGTTTCATCATTTTATATACTTTTATTTTTACATATAATTATTGTTTTCATGTAAGCTTTTGATTTCTATCTAGTGTAAGTTTCCTTTTGTTTGAAACTGTGTTTTTGAAGTCCATGAAAAAGTCTTACTTTTAATTTGAACTTTTCCAGTCTAAATTCATGGAATCATAGAATCATTAATGTCCCTAACTGGTTATGTTTATTTTGGGCCTCTTTCTTTCTTTCTTTCTTTCTTTCTTTCTTTCTTTCTTTCTTTCTTTCTTTCTTTCTTTCTTTCTTTCTTTCTTTCTTTCCTTCCTTCCTTCCTTCCTTCCTTCCTTCCTTCCTTCCTTCCTTCCTTCCTTCCTTCCTTCCTTCCTTCCTTCCTTCCTTCCTTCTTTCTTTCTTTCCTTCTTTCTTTCCTTCTTTCGTTCTTTCGTTCTTTCGTTCTTTCGTTCTCTCTCTCTCTCTCTTTCTCTCTTTCTCTCTTTCTCTCTCTTTCTCTTTCTCTTTCTCTTTCTCTTTCTCTTTCTCTTTCTCTTTCTCTTTCTCTTTCTCTTTCTCTTTCTCTTTCTCTTTCTGTGTTTCTGTCTTTCTGCCTGTCTGTCTGTCTGCCAGTTTGCTTGTCTGTCTGTCTTCCCGTTCCCGTTCCCGTTCCTGTTCTCGTTCCCGTTCCCGTTCCCGTTCCCGTTCCCCTTCCCCTTCCCCTTCCCCTTCCCCTTCCCCTTCCCCTTCCCCTTCCCCTTCCCCTTCCCCTTCCCCTTCCCCTTCCCCTTCCCCTTCCCCTTCCCCTTCCCCTTCCCCTTCCTCTTCCCCTTCCCCTTCTCAATTTCTCCTCTCCTCTCCTCTCCTCTCCTCTCCTCTCCTCTCCTCTCCTCTCCTCTCCTCTCCTCTCCTCTCCTCTCCTCTCCTCTCCTCTCCTCTCCTCTCCTCTCCTCTCCTCTCCTCTCCTCTCCTCTCCTCTCCTCTCCTCTCCTCTCCTCTCCTCTCCTCTCCTCCTTTTTGTTTTAATACCTTTAAACTCTTTAATAATAGGTAGATTGATAAACAGACAAAAACAGAACCTGGAAGAGTCTAGTTTGGATGGGCTTCATCAATTTACTTCTTGAATTGCTTGTGTATTAGAAAAGTAATTACAGTATATGAGCCTTTACAATTGCTTATATGAACTAAGCACTACGAGATACAAGAACAAAGACCTGGTCCACTAAAGTAATTATGTGCCTAACTCATGGATGCCACTGGGATGCAGGTGCTTAAAAGTGATTTACATATAACAGTCCTGCATCATTTATTACTTGCATTCACTGAATGATTGGAAGGAAACTCACTCTTCCTCTCTTTACCTTTCCCTTGAGCATGGCAAAAACTGGAAAAGTATTTGGATGGAAGAACAATTCTGAAAGCTTTCATTACATACAATGTATTTTGCAACATCAGTTGTAAAGCAGGGTAGTAGGAAACAACAGATGCTCATGACAACATGGGAATGGAAAGGCAAGATCCAATACTGTAATCGAATGCAGCATCTTGAGTTAAGGAAAGAGAATCCTAAGGGAACTGCTGCTTTTCTCAAGCATCACAAATTGTTTTTCCAGCAGCCTTCTACAGTTTGGTTCTTTTTTCACACACAGTACTGCTTAGCACAGAACGTTTCACATAGGTTATTTTAAATTAAGAAAGCATGCTTTCTCATGGCCATAAATAAAAACAGTAAAAAGAATACATAGATAGCTAGACAGATAACTAGACAGATAGATGAGTATGCACAGAAGATCCAAAATGTAACTCTAGAATATAGGGAACACATTATTCCTCAATGCAAGCCTTTTTGTAACTGAGACAAAACCTACACTAACTCACAAGACCTCAGTTTCAGAATGGAGCCCTGAGGGCACAGATTCTCCTTCAACCTAGCATATACATATCACTGTACAAAAGAAAAAAAAAAAAAGAAAAAAAGAAAAAATCCAATCCCCAGAGACATATTGTACCTACTTAAATATTTCTTACATGTTTCTTGGGTTGTTTCCTTGGAAACTGGAGTTTCAGCTTGTCTGCTTATCCCTTTGTCCAAGCTCAGGTATAGGAATTCATTAGCGAGTTGAGATTCTGGAAGCTCAGACAGCTTCACATCATTAGCATGCTAACAGGTGTGAAGTAGAAAATTGTATACAATTTTCTGCTTGTTCTCATATTTGTCCTGCTGGAGAAATGAGTAGATAAAAGTAGCAATAATATTAGCCTCTGAATTCATTAAAGTTCACATATAAATAAATACATGCATATAAATACAGACTTGAAAAGGCTGGGCTTACATATCAGATGTGGAAGAGCTGAAGTAGTGAGGAAACTTTCTAACTCTGCAATTTCATCCTGTTATCAATGAGTTGAAAGCTTCAGGAATTTTTGCACTTCATTGCATTATGATACATGCATGTGCATCAACAAATTAACACATAACGAAGTACTTGTCTTAGATATGTTGTCTTCAAAGAAATAAAAGAGAATAGAAGAGTCCAGCGGAGGGCCACAAAGATGATATGGGGCCTGGAGCATCTTGTCTATGAGGAAAGGCTGAGAGACCTGGGTCTGTTCAGCCTGGAGAAGAGAAGACTGAGAGGGGATCTCCTCAGTGTATATAAATATCTGAGGGGTGGGGGACAGAAGGATTTAGCCAACCACTTCTCAGTGGTTTGTGGAGGTAGAACAAGGGACGATAGCTGCAAGTTAGAACACAGGAAGTTCCGCACTGACATGTGAAGGAACTTCTTCACGGTGAGGGTCATGGAGCATTGGAACAGGCTGCCTAGTGAGGTTGTGGTGTCTCCTTCTCTGGAGATATTCAAGGCCTGTCTGGACGCCTACCTGGGCAGCCTGCTCTGAGGAACCTGCTTTGGCAGGGGGGTTGTACCCAATGATCTTTCGAGGTCCTTTACAACCCCTACAGTTCTGTGATTCTGTGATACCAAAAACAAAAACCAAAAACAAAAACCCACAAATCTTTCATAATGTTCTATTTGATTCAATTTGTGTATGGATTAGCAAATCAATGCAATAAATAAATAAATAGATGGATAAATTATATAATAATCTACTTTGTATTTCTGCTGAGTTCCTTTCCATCATGATTTCCCCAAACTCTGTAAAATATGGAGAAAATAACTACACCATAGTAACAGAAGAACGCATTTTCATGATGTCCAACTTCCTCTTGAAATTCAAGTTGAGTGTATAGTGTTATATTCTATTTCTTATCTTAAATGGCCATTATTTAAAGTTCACCAAGTGAACTATAAACACATTCCCCTCTGGGAAAAAAAAAATAAATAAATGAAAGAGTACTGAATTTAAAAGCTTTCTCTAAAAGTGATATATCGTACTTAACATTGTTGATCCTCTAAGTGTTTATGAACTTAGTTTATGATGTTTTATTTGTTACCAGTTGTGAGGCAATATTTTAAACTTTGTAATACATTCTCTTTTCATGGTAATGAAGTGTGATTACTCTGGGCACTAGACCATAACATTTTTAAACAGTGTGCATGAATATTGCTATAAATACCCATAGAAGTTAGCTAAGTTCCCATAAATATGTTTGAAAATGTGTATGTTAATGCTTTAAATTGATGTGTCATTATAATCAAGCTGCCTGTCTACTGCAATGCCCACACAATCATGTGGCAGAATGTTCTAACCAATAACAGATCTGTAATTCCTTTGCCTCCCTGACTCACTGTCCTAATGTGGACATGAACCACACATTAAAATAATTAAAATGTGATAAAATAATTCCAAAATGTAGGAAACAAATGTTCTAGTTATTTGGTATGTACAAATATTAAAATCATACTTATTTTGCTTCCCTCTAGCCCTGCTTATATTTATTTGTTCATATATGAAAATAAGTAATGCCTAAAGTGTTTACTTTCTGCAAGCGGAAGAGTATGACAGTTAGGGATGTTATCAACCCAGTCACATATGCAGGTATTTGTATCCTAACTAGCTTCAGTGCGTTCATTGAAAACTAATATTTCACAATCTATTTCTTAAAGCCATGAGTTTTGACTCAACATTTATTTATTTGTTTCTTTTTATGAAGAGTATTGATGATATCCTTTGTGTTTTAAAAGAAACTGGGGGAAATTATGAAAAGTTTTGTCTTAACTCTGTTATACAGATTGTAAAGAAAATAGTATATAAAATCGTAAAATCATTAAGGTTGGAAAAGATCTCCAAGATCATCTGGTCCAGCCATCACTGTATCACCTATACCACCCCCTAAACCACGTCCTTAAGCTCCACGTCCACCCTTTTCTCAAGCACCCCCTGGATGGTGACTCCACCACTACCCTGAGCAACCCATTCTCCTTCTGAGAAAAAAATTCTCCTAATTTCCAACTGAACCTCCCCTGGCACAACTTGAAGCCATTCCCTCTAGTCCTATTGCTGGTTATCTGTGAGAAATGGATGAGCCCCAGCTCCCTACAACTTCCTTTCAGGTTGCTGTAGAGAGAAGTAAGGTCTCCCTTGAGCCTCCTCTTCTCCAGACTAAACAACCCCAGTTCCCTCAGCTGCTCCTCATAGGACTTGTGTTCCAGACCCTCCACCAGCTTCATAGCCCTTCTCTGGACATGCTCCAGGGACTCAGTGTCCTTTTTTTAGTGAGGAGCCTGAAGCTGAACACAGCACCTGAGGTGCAGCCTCATCACAGCCAAGTACAGGGCAACAACCATCTCTCTGGTCCTGCTGGCTAAACTATTTTTGATACAATCCAGGATGCAGTTCTTGGCCACCTGGGAACACTCTGCTCCCAAGCCTGTATTGTTGTAACCAAAGTGCAGGACACAGAACTTAGCCATGTCCTTTAGCCTCATCCCATTGGCCTCTGCCCATCAATTCAACCTGTCCAGGTCCCTCTGCAGGGCCTTCCTGTCCTCCAGAAGATCAACACTTCCCCTCAACTTGGTGTCATCTGCAAACTTATTGAAGGTGCACTTAATTCCTTATCCAAATCAATATGTAAAAATATTAATTATAATTTTGCATTTGGTGATCATCAGTAGGACTCGAGGGAATGGCTTGAAGCTGTGACAGGGATGGTTCAGACTGGGTATAAGTTAAAGGTTCTTCACCGAGAGGGTGGTGTAGCACTGCAATAGGCTCCCCAGGGAAGTGGTTATGGCACCAAGCCTGAAGGAGTTCAAGAGGTGTTTGGACAGTACTCTCAGGAACATGGTCTGATTTTTCAGTTGATCTTTTTGTGGACCAAGGAGTTGGACTTGATGATCCTTGTGGGTCCCTTCCAACTTGGATATCATATGACTTGCATATCCTGTTATCCTATGAGAAAGAGTCCTACTGCCACTAAAACCAAATTTTCAATAATGTCTGGGTAATAAAAATTAGATATCCAGGAACTTAACCAATATATATCTCGTGCAGTCACCTTTACTGCTAGGAAGTCTTGGAAGATGAACTGAATACATGTCTTGAAGTTTCTGGATTCCTAAATATGAGTTCAATTGGAATTTAGGTGGAAGTGATTCTAGGGTGTTCTTTGCTTAAAGAGGTGCTGAGCTGCAAGTACCAAACTGATCCCTACTCTTGTGTTCAGGGAAATGAGATCTACTTTACATATATTTTAAATAAGAAAGATCTATTAGGAACAATTAAATTTCTTCATTAACACTTCAGTGTAATTATAGTGTCTCAAACCCTCTTTATTTTGAATTAGCCTTCAAACTTGAAAGGAGGGAAAAATCCTGTGATCCTTGTCAAAGAGAGAGGAGAAAGGCAGAGTGCTGGCATTCCTCCTCATATACATTGGAAATAATTGTGGCACTGCTCATACAACTTTCTGCTAGGTAAAGTGGAGTTAAAGGAAGAGTGGAAGACTCAACAATGGTGTGAAAGTAACTTTTGGATCTGTGTATGCAACTGAGAGGATTAGATGAACAGGAGAAAGGAAAAAAAAAAAAAAAAAACCTTTTCTTTTTTTTTTCAGATTGGCTTTTTGAAGACAAGGTACCCCCAATACCAGATGCTATGAAAAGAACTCAAAAGAAATGTAAAAACTCAAGACACTTTTGATATATATTTTAAAGCCGGCTGGTTATAGTTACCTGAAAGAAAAAAGGTAGTGTATACCTATTTATTACTACAGATGACTCAGAAGAGATCCCATTGTTCTGTATCCCAGAACAAACAAGAAAAGCCTTATTTAAGGGGAAAAAATCTATGGTAGCCTATTCTGTTTCAGATCTCAAATACATGTCTTGGAATTGAAGATGAAAGTAAAGTCACTAGAAGCCAAGTTAGGTGATATAATTTAGCTGATGTTGTAGGACTTGTGTCTTGGGAGACAGGGGAAAACAGAGAGAAGATAATAATATAGGCTATTCTGTGATATATATATACATTGTTGTTGATATTGCTTTTGTTATTACTATTCATTTTGACAACCATGGAGGTGGAAAGAATGGATCTGAAATCTATATTGTTTAGTTCTCAGCCATCCATAGGTATGAGTTGTCCAGCTGAGAGAGAGAAGGACATAGAAAGTGATGACAATTAATTTGACAGAAGTCTTGCACTGTGATTTTTATTCTTGATTTGAAGACATCTACAAGGAATTACAAGATAACTTGCCTTGACATGACATCAGTTGTCTGAAGGACATTCTTTGCAGGAGTGAAGAATTAGTGTTTCAATGCGACAGCCACCATGTTACCCTCGGATCACACCACAGAATATAATGAAAGAAAACAGCAGGATACACCAATATTTATGATTAATAAATATGGATGTCTACTTGAAGACATAAAAAAATGTATCAAGAAGACATATTGTGCAAGATGGAGAGAATAGTATCTAAAGAATGACTTGAATAATTATTTCATATCAGTACAGATTTTTACTGAATACTATTCCAAGAGATTTGAAAACAGACAGTGATTTTTTTTTTTTTTATTCAAAACTTGGAAACACTCACCCTTTATTTATTTATTTATTGTTTAAAGCCACACAGCAACATGAAAACAATGTTCTAGCATTGCTTTTCATACCATTACTGCCTTAATTACAACAGGTTACCTTATTTTTCTTTCTTAGTGAAACTTCCAATAACACAAGTCAGATTTATAGCAAAAGTGCATTTTTTCTCATATAAATAAAAAGTAGTTATCGATTTTCAGCTGAAATTTTATGTTAATGGTTCAATGGTTCATATGGTTAAACACCTCGAACAGCTGAAGGTATAAAAGCCATGTATGATAAGGTTAGAGGAACATTAAAAGTACAGCATTAATTGTTTAGTGTCTTAACCATTACTCTTAGAGATACACTACCAAATTCATCAGTGATAGTACTATGGTCATCATTAACATAGAAGTCAATTTTTCATAAGTTAATGAAAAGCTAATTTGGCATGTGGTGTTTCTCAAGAAAATTCCCAGCTGCTGAGAAAATAATACTGCATGAGATTTCCCAATTTCCTTTTTCTTAATTTCCTTTTTCTTTTTTTAACTCTAAAACTAAAGAAAAAAAATATATAATGTGAACTTTAAAGAGTTAATCACAATAAGATCAGTCACACTTCTGCAGTTCTACCCCTATAATTATTATTTGGTCAGCTGAATTTTAATCCAGTCTCCAGAGGTCTGACTTGTGTTTTTGTTTTTTGTTTTTTTTTTTTTTTAACATTAGGCAATGCAGATTACATTCAACATCTTTATTATAGCAATCCTTTCTTCACAGAAAGTATTCTACATTCAAAAAGAGAGAAAGAAAGAAAGACAGTAAGAAAAAGAAGGAGGGAGGGAGGGAAGGAGGGAGGGAGAAGCACTACGAATGAATGTATTCAACCCTGTCTGGTTTTTAGAAAGTAATTGAGGAATGAGGAGTCTGAAGGGTTCATTATTACTTAAAGACAAAGAGTAAAATTTACAAGATTTTTGTATGGTCTCTGACACACATGGTTTGTAATAAAATATTGAGATGTAAAAATTTTTCTTAAATTTCACATGGCTATGGGATTTTTACTCTGAAAACTGGTGTGGCTTATATTGTTAAGTACTGCAAGATGTCTACTGTGTTATTGGTTGTAATCACCTTAGCACTTCAGTGTGGATCAGGCACAGGCTTTTACACTGATTCTCCCAAACGTCCCTACTTACTGCAAGGATACTGCTTTTATATTGTGGAGTGGTCTCAAGACATTACATTTCTTTCAGAAGAACCTAAGCATGCTTAGGTATCTGTATTTATTTTTCTCCAGCTGCAAGAAATCATTCAGTCTAGGGGGTCAGTCTAGGGACTAGTCTGAAATAAAATCCATTTGAAATGTGCATGAAGATATCAAGTCTTCAGCATCAAGTCTTTTCTCTTTGCATATCCATGTTGATGAGTCCACATTACTTGCTGAAGTTTGCATAGCCTCTGTACCCAGCAATCTCAAGCCAAGTTGCCTTCTGGTTATGTCTAGTGTTGAGACCTAGATAAACACATAGATAAAGAATGTGAATGCATGCTGCAACAGATGTTGTGAACCTGATGGTTCAGGCATAAACACTGAGAATTTAGGATTGCATGAGGGTAAGCACAGCTAAGACAGATGTTCTTTATGCTAGCATGATCACAGAAAACTGTGTATTATGTTTTACTCTAGTGTGGGTCTTCATGGTGACTCTAGCATTAAAAACTACAAACTCCACAACAGTAATTATATTCACTTTGAGTATAACTGTTTATTTCTCTAGATACTGTCCCATTCTACACTAACACCCAAAATACATGGATTTGACAGCAAAGCCATTTTCACAGAAAGTCTACTAACAATGATTTGATGAGTTAAAATGTTTTAAACCACCAAACCATTATTACTATATGTAATGTATGATTTTATACTTTCTTTTGATCTTCCCTTTCTCTGGTACCTGAGGTCATGAAGGTGAATGAATACATCTCAATGCATTTTATACTCAGTATGTACTTTGTAGAGTAGGAAGTTATAGAAGAACATGAATCAGAATGGAGATTTTCTGGGAGGGAAAAACAGCATTCCCAGAAACTTAGTGCCTTATAGATTCCCATAAAGATGAAAATTATTCCCTCTACCACTGCTCTAGGGGTCACTCTCTCACTCTAATGGCTATCAGTTTAACTTTAATAGACCTATGGCTACTAGCTGCTCTCCACAGCAGTTTGGAAACTTTAAAACTACATATGTTTTCATGTATCCCATGTATCCTGCTCCAAAGTTATTCATCTGGGAAATACCTAAAAAAAAAAAAAAAAAAAAAAGGAAAACAAACAAACGAACAGACACTAATACTGGGTTGAAGTAGAGACAGAAGATATGCACATAAAAGATATGCCTCTATCAGAGATAATGAGCTTGATTCTTCACAGGCTAGTACACTGTGAAGTTATTTACAAATATGCAAGCAGGTACAAAAATCCAAATTATAGTGTCTATATGCAATTTGAGCTCACTTTCTAAATGACTCCACAAAAAGCTTGACAATGGAGAACCAAACTGACTATCTATTTTCACTGCAATCATACTACTTCAGATATTCATTACTGTGGAAAATATGTAATTTTTTTCATAACTGTAAACCAATGAGAAAAACAAGCAAATAACAAATCAAGAAAGAGGGGCTATATATTAAAATTATCTGGAGAGCAAAAGTCAAATCTCACCATACTCAAATAAGAATGTGAATAAGGAAAATTCTGTTACCACAGGTGTTCCAAAAGAGCATTACAACCCATTGCATTTCTACTTTTCAAAAATTTCTGACATTTCTGATGAACTTTCAGAAATCAGTTATTATTATTAGCCTATAATTTAGATCTTAAATGTTAGCAACACAAATTTAAAGTTATGTTTCATTCTACAAGCAAAGCTCTTTAGACAGAATTCAAAGAGTTTGTGCCCTCAGCTATCTAGATTTCTATGTGACCTTTCCTGTAAAACTCTATTCATTTTGCAGTAGTTTTCATTCTGCATGTTAAACTTTCTTTTTGTCAGGTAAAGAACTCTACATATCCTTATAAGATCCAAAATATTATTCTGAGTTTTACAGTGGATGAAAATTCTTGACAAAACATGTTAAAGAAGAATATAGTAAAAAAAAAAAAAAAAGAAAAAAAAGAAAGCACACTTCCTCTGTTTATTTCTAGAATACACTTTTGTCTGAGCTAGCTTAAAACAAAGCTTCCAAATATTAAAACAATCAAACAAACAAACAAAAACTAGGAAGACAGATAGCCATCACAATACCATTCCACATTATTGCATATATCATCATTCCTGATAGCATGACTTATTTTACCTTTCCTGCAGTGCCCAAACATCTAGATCTTCACAGTTTACTCTGTGATCTAACAGAAACATGATTTTGAATGTATATTACTGATTTTAGTACTTGCAGAAAAGATTGAAAAGCAAAGTAGTCTCCCTAGTATATTAAACTGTACCAGAACTTTCTATAACTCAGTTCATTACATATTGTTCCAAGGCAGCCCAGAAACAGTTTAATGAACTATTGGTCTCTCTTGTATTATGCCTTGTGCTGATTATAATCCAGTGGATCTTTGAACATATGCAGGATTTACAAGTGTGCATTTGTAACATTTATATTAACTAAGCCACGGTGTTTTCAGTAGAGAGTTAAACTTACCCAGACTGTCTCTAAAATGTGGAAGATGAAATCAATCTAGTTCCTTGCAGCTGATTCCTGCAGTTACTTTACCCAGTCCCCTGGGATTGCCAAGGAAAAGAAATGGCAGCCCTCATCCAATGTGGCTTCATCTGTATAACCCACATTGTAAAACCAGTGCAAATTAGTCAGAGTAGTTTTGCTGAAAACAACAACAAAAACTGTGCTGAAGCCTGCCATCTTCACTATATATGTCATCAGGTTTGTATGTGTTCATGTATATATGTATTTATTTACTGTAGAGCAGGTGTATCCTGGTGCAGGGCCTGCATATCCATTTGCCATTGAGGTACATGTATATTGGGTGAGCTTTGGCTATGCAGGCTTATCTGAGAAGAATAGAGTTCAGGCACTCTGAGGCAGCTCCATACTATGAACTGAATTGGGATCAGCTGGGAGATTTGTGCCAAAAGCACACTAACTACTACATTAGAACATATATGTAGATCTGCCCTGACAGATCTACTGATAAATGGGACAGCAAAGACTGAAAAATAAATTTCAGGTAAAGAAAAAATACTGAACCAGAAATTTCAGGTAAAGAAAGTAGATACATGAAGTTCTCTGCCCTTACTTCAGATGTTCTTTCACTATGCTTCAGTGAAAGTTCCTGAAAATGAGAATGAAGGTCCAGCACTGGCAATTGCTCAAAAATTAAAATGTGACTGAAAAGTTAGATACATAAAGGCTGATACTGATCCCCATTTGGGGCCCTCAGAACATGTGGTCATGGTTTCTTCTCAAAATCTAGTAGGAATTTAGTATAGAAGATACTCTTCCCCCTGGAAGTATATACCTTTACAATTCAATGCTAATTACATGCCATATTCATCACTACATGCAGGCATCATTGCATGCTTATATTGCCAGGCAGAGGAATTGAACTCAATGACATTTTGCCTGTGAGTTGCTTTTATTTATTTATTTATTTATTTATTTATTTTTACATCGGCCTCTTGGCTGACTTCTTCTATTAGTTGCTGCTGACTTCCAGTGAACAAGTAATTTACCCATAAGGACAATATGAGATGATTTATAAGGACTGTGTGAATTTTTGTGCATGGCCACAAACATAGGCAATTCAAGCTCAATGTAGTATGTGTGAAAGAAAGTGAGTAATGCTTAGTGAGAGTTATCGAAGGAAATGAAGGAAATTAAGACTAACAATAATGCTCTGTTGTTTTTTTTTTTATATTATTTTTATTTTTATTTATTTTTTTTTAATTTTTTTTGGATTGGTACTTCCTTCAGGCAAAAACAATGAGTCAGATGATGAAAACATTTGTCTTGGAATCTCCTCTTCAAGCCCACAGCCTAATGTCACAGCAGCTATAAAAACAAATCAAAGATTCACATCTCTAGCAATGCTTAGCATCTGTTGTTTTCTTACAATGCTTGCATTTATGAAATGCAATTAGAAGAAAATAATAGGATGTCCTGGACTTTCACAGTGTATTTTCAGTATTAAAAATAACATAATCCTTTGCACATTATTCTTTACAATAGTTTTTCTGGCAATCAGATTTTATTAATTAATTAAATAATTAGTTAATCAGTTTTAATTAATTATATATATGCATACACACATAATTTAGTATAACATATTTCCTCTAATTTTATTATTATTATTGCAGCTGGTGAAATAACTTAAGTGATACTTCTAGCAGTCTTGTTGCTGCGTTGTGTTAGGCATAATATAAGTATACTGAGAACAGTGTATTTGTGTATTTATGATATTTATGGTTAATACTATTAAGCAAAATGAAGCACAGATCTATATGTTTAGAGTATCTGGGCCTCCATAAACTACTGGTATACTAGAAGTGAAGGATATGTTTTCAGTCACATATAATTTTTTGATAAACATACAAAATGTTCTTAGATAATTGCACATAAATATAAGGTATCAAATATTTCTGTATTTGATACAAGCAGTCTCTATTCAAGTATATCTCACTATTAGAAAAAATATATATTTTCTCCTTTACAAATTGTTGTGCTCTATTAATAAGCACAACATTGTTTGTGGTTTGCTATGTGGAGAAAAAGACTGCATTCAAGACTGTCTTTGACAACATTAGTTATTTCAGAAGTGCAATAAATCCTAAAGTGTTTTGTGTTGTTGTTGTTGTTTTTTTTGTGTGTGTGGGTGTTTTTTTTTTTTTTTTTGTACTTGTAAAAGTGGAATTTGTCCCTTTATGAACCCAGCTATCTTCCTCTTCCTCTCTCTCTTCGCATGGATAGATAAAGAATCTATTGCACTAACTAAATATTTCAAGAAACCTTTTAAATGAATTTTTAATATAATATCATAAATTTAACATGAATGATTGTACTTAATTTGAGAAGACTTTATCTGATATTGGTATGTTTTAAAAGGGGGAACATATTTTAGAAATATCATTAAAAACTTTTGTGGTCAATAGTTCAAAATTTCTGGTAAATCAAGTTGCAAGTAGTTAACGTGTCTGGTACCCAGTTTAAAGCATCTTAGTTGAACCAATAGTTGTGTTCTAAAAATCCTTAAGATTTTAATCTTCAAAGTTGAGCAAAAATCCCCCAGGAGACACTTAATATAATTTGTCTCTTTATATCATTATGAGTATCCTTCAAACACAGGTAAGCAACTTGAAAAAACAAACAAACAAACAAACAAACTTCTTTTTCTAGATGCAAAAGATTTTTTTCTTACCCAAGACATCAAGGAAACATAAACTTACTGAAAAGCACCAAAGAAGGTAGTGGATTCATTTACATTACTGTTTTAGTTTAAAAAATGAGATTTTGAATATGATTTCATTCATTATCCTCATTTGTTACATTGTGAATGACATCATAGAGCAGTATGGAAGAGAAGAAACTGTATTTCTTTTGAATGAGACAAATAAAAGCAACATTTCTGACACTTGCTTTTTTTTATCAGTCCTCAGGAAACTGATAAAGCTAGTCCAAAATAAAACTGCTGAAACACCTTTGGAGCGTATGCCAAGTCCTCAGTACCTCCCTTTCCATTTTGCATGATACTTTCCCTGTGGCGCCACTTTCTTTGTGAATGTCATTTTAGCTGAAGTTTGCAATATGCAACTATATAAGCATCTTGTTGAGCATGACTGTGTGGATGGTTAGTTTTACAAAACCAAAGGAATGATGTATTGCCATAGAAGATGCGTGGGCATTTAGTATTCCACCTGGCTCCTCATGTCTGAGCACACCAGGACTATATGTTAGATATCATTCAGTTCTTCTATATGATTTTGTATAATTTTCATATGTTTTCATTATAATCTAATTTTTTAGCTAACTTAACTTGTAGTAAAAATGGCTTAGATTACCAGGCATTAAAAATAAATAAATAAATAAATAAATAAATAAATAAATTAGAAATTAGTATGGATCAGATCCTGTGCTGGAAAAAGTAAAAATGATGGATCTGTGATGATTATGCCTGCTGACATTTTCATTTTGATCCACTCAGACAGAGATGTCACATTATCAAAGAAAAGATATCATCAGAGTAAAGTAGGAATTTACAAACTACAGAATAGATGAGAATCCCTAATGCAGAATGTAGAACAAAATGGAAGTTTCCTACCAACTGTTAGACTGTTAGATAGATTTAATAATTTTATCAGAAAGGGAGTACAGCATTCAAGATATTATCACCATATCAAGAAAAGTACTTAAATTTTTAAAATGTGCTTTCATTTACTACACAGAAAAAAATAATATCTTGTGATTCAGTAACTGAGATTGGTTAAACAGTGAGATACGTTCTTGATTTAAGCTTATCTGAATGGTTATGAAATGATTCTAAATAAGAGAAAATAGTTTCTGAATTTATACATCTGAGACATGTTTTGCCTAAAATAATTTTTGGTGTTTGGATCAACCAGGGAATATTGTTATCAAGCAGGGAATATTCTTGATGAACATATTTTTAGAGGAAAATATATTGTGCCAGATTCAACATCTTTAGAGAGGTAAAGCTGATCCAGCTCCATGACTAAGGTCCAACCAGCAGTGAGGTTGAACACTTATTTGGAGTACACATGCGCACACAGACCATACATATCCAAAACATATTCACATATACCCAGCCAGGCTACAGGCAGACAGAGAACTCACATGAACACAGCCAGCACCAGCAGTGTTATCCTACTCAGGATGGAAGGCCTGCTGATAAGGACATGTATATATATAATAGGATAAGGACATATACTTGGGCTCCCCTCACCTGTCTTTTTCTCTTTGTGTTGCTTTGTAGGTGTGCAGATAAACTTTTATCACATATTATAACACATTTGACTGTTCCAATTCAACAACTATTTTTTTTTTTTCCCAGAGATGACTCATATACAGCAGTTAGAAATAGAGAATTCAGCATAAATTAGATTTATTTTATAGTCACATGAGATCAATATAGTAATATATATTTCATATATTTATTCAGACTGAAATTGTGAATGAATTGTGAGAGAAAAAAATATTTTATTGGAACACTTTCATAAAATTTGTATTATTTTGCAGTGAAATAAGCTTGGAGAGCAGTTGTAAACAATCTGCTGTTACTACTAGAATTCATAAAGTAATATACAAAAGTTGTGGACTATATTTTAGATATACAGTATAAGAGCAGTTCTGAACACTTGCACAGTTTCTTTTACAAAATAATACTTTTAATATGGTCATTAAAAGAATTAAATATTTTGTGAGAACTTCCAAGACCCGAGGGACCAGATGAAAAGGTGATAACTATAGTTTGATCTTTTGTGTTGTCTGAAAATTTCCAGAAGTAGAGAAAATTGGCATTCTTCAAAGTACTGCACTCAGTTCTTGAGGCAGCAGTGCAACAAGAGGGAACAGAAGCTGTGATCTGAGTTCTCAGACCCTCAGATACCAATTATTTTGTTACTTCAAATTATAAAATACATTTCCAGCACACATTAAGCTTTATATTTTCCCCTTCTGATGGTGTGCCAATAGTTTGTCATTATATATTTGATATTTCAAGCTGTATGCTGAAGATCAGTGGATTTACATTCCCTTTCTGCAAGTGAACCATCCACAGTAATTCACTAATTACCTTCTCTGTCATTTCTTGCCTTCTTCCTCTTTGCAAGGCTAGACAAACAAAAGTTTGCCTTTTCCCATGCTTCTAGAGCATCATCCCTCCTATTACAAGTTCTCTGGGATAAGGACAAACAGCTCAGAGATTACTTCACCTATTTCTCAGAGATACATATAATGGATTTCAGCGGGGCCCGTCCCATTTTAAAGTCTCTGGGTCCTTCTTGGTTTGTTCTTTCTTGTTTCAGTTCAAGTTCTTACTCCCCATTTTGTTCTGTTCTTGTAAGACTTGTTCTGGACAAGTTGCTGAGGGAGCTGGGCTTGTTCAGCCTGGAGAAGAGGAGGCTCAGGGGCGACTTTATCGCTCTCTACAAGTACCTCAAAGAAGGCTATAGTGAGGTGGGGGTTGGTCTGTTCTCCCACATGCCTGGTGACAGGACGAGGGGGAATGGGCTAAAATTGCGCCAGGGGAGTTTTAGGTTGGATGTTAGGAAGAACTTCTTTACCGAAAAGGTTGTTAGACATTGGAACGGGCTGCCCAGGTGGAGTGACCATCCCTGGAGGTCTTTAAAAGATGTTTAGATGTAGAGCTTAGTGATATGGTTTAATGGAGGACTTGTTAGTGTTAGGTCAGAGGTTGGACTCGATGATCTTGAGGTCTCTTCCAACCTAGAAATTCTGTGATTCCGTGATTTTCTCACACTTGTATTCATCACCTGATTGAAGCTGGCCTTTTTTTCTGAAGACTAAAAAAAAAGAGGCATTAACGACTTGCATTTTTGATGTCATCTGACATCAGATCTCCTATCTCTTGGCCTAGTGGGCCTGCTCTTTCCTATCTTTTTTTTTTTTTTTTTTTCTCTCAGAGCCAGTGTCCTTTGGATTTCACAGTGTTAGAATGTATTTCAGAGTGATGACTTCACCACACATAAAAAAATCAGATTGTAAGACATATTTTTCTGATTTGCAGTGTAAGCTTTATTTAAAAAAATATCTAATATATAAAAAGAATTACAACTTAAATTTGCATTATTCTACATTCACATTTCTCATCAAAAGCAAACACATGAATAAATCTAGAGTCAGGCACAGCTTATCATAAACAAAAAATAGCCTGTTTTTATTCACCCTACACAGAAGATACCTATCTAGAAATAACAAAAAACAAAACAAAAAAACAAAACAAACAAACAACAAAAAAACACACAACCAACACTTGTTTCATTGATTTGTCTACATTTTACTGCATATTCATTCAATGGTGTTTGTTTTGTTTTTGTTTGTTTGTTTGCTGGCTTGTTTGTTGTTTAGTAGATGTGCCTAGGTGCACCTTTGTTTGCTTTTCCTGGTTTCTGTGCTTTTGATAAGGTGAAAACTTAAAGAGACAGAGGCAATATGCTCACAGGATCCTTGCAATAGCATACTTGTCATCCCAGTGGGAAAAACAAACAAACAAACAAACAAACAAACGAGAAAACAGTAGTGACAGCATGATGAACGAGATTCTTTCTGCTTCCAGAGCAGTTTGGTGGTAGAGAAGAAAAGAGAAGAAAAGAATAGCAGGCATATGAAGTGATATTGTTGTTTCTATGTATGCATGTACTATGGATGTGTATACCCCTAGGAATCTCTTGTCCATCTCTGTTGCTATTAGCTGAGAAAATTAAAAGTGCTTGGAACAATGACTTGTTTAATTCCATTTCTTGAGGAGAGGGAAAAAGAAATGAAAACAGCTTTATAATATTGCATCTGAAGATGCTCCCTGGAGCAATATCTTGTTGTCATATATTGTAGATAAGATGATCACCAGGGACCGCAGAAGAACATTATGATGTTGCAAGTGAATTTAGTGGATTAATGGTTACTTTCCAGCTGTAGAATGAAATGGATTTTGCTGATTTATAGCATCTTCAAATGACAAAACTCTGAGACAGAGTCCAATGACATTCTGTAGTGATTGGCATATACTGTGAGTTGTGAGGTTGTCATCTGTCTCGCCATGTATTTTGAACCAATTAATAAAGTGGAACTATTTACTGATATCCTTAAATATTAAATAATTGAAAAGCTTTACTAAATAACGTTTACTAAATTTTTGTCTTCTACCCAAGTGCTTAGTTATATAAGAGAATACAGAAGAACAGAGAATCTAATTATTCATTTTAATCTTTCAAATTCCATAATAATGAGAAATGCATAATTTATAGAGTGTCAAATGCTAAGTATGCTACATTCTTTATGATTTTGGCCAAGAAAGCAAACAAAGATACTCCTGCCAGTTTGCCATTAAACTGAGATTAGATGTTTGCTCTGGGCAACAGCTGAAGTCAAACCAAACAAGATTAAGCTCTGGCCTGCTACTGCAGGTTTTATATGTACCAACTTTCTGCAGAGTAATAGTGCAAGTAACCTGATACTGACACCAGGAAGGAAAGAAGCTTCCAGTGAAGCCACATGGAGCTGTTCAGAAGACTAGGCATCTTTTCCCAGGGTTGCTTAGGTCTGTTTTGGGAAGGAGTCATCTCATGCAAGGCATCTCATGCAAGGCTCAGCTTCTCTTATGTGTGCTTGTTGTCCCCATCTCAGCAAGTGCTTAGCATTACTTGTTGCATAGTTGTCTTATTGTTTCTGTTCACAGTCAGTGACTGCCTGCATTATATTCTAACTCAAACAGTCTTAATCTTAATGGCCACTGCTTATCTTTATAATTTCAATTAATATTAAAGCTGAAAGAAAATGGCCTGGGAAGGAAAATACTTAACTCATACTGTCAATATTAATGTTAACATTAATTGCGCCAGGTCAACAAGGATTGGCATAAGGATGGGATATTAAGAATTTGGGGTACAGCACGGAAGAGGTGGTCAGCTATCATATGGAATGTTTTTGTTGATAGTGTTGTTTGTTTGTTTGTTTGTTTTCCAGAAGAAAATATGAATTAGTCCTTTTGCCATTCTGTGAGAATCACCTGGGTAAGGCATTTCCATACGAGTGTTTGTTGCAGTGAGTGTGTGTGTGTGGGGGGGGGGGGGGGGGGGGGGAGGATAGTGCATGTGTATGTGATGTCAGTAGCTCCTTGATGCTGAATTAATTTGATTCATTACAGCAATTATCAATCATTTTGTGTCAATCGCTGTATAGCAATGTTTCTATAACCGCAACATATAGCCAAAGCTAATAACCATCAGGTTGCATATCTCATGCTATTTAAATTGTTTTGGGCCAGAAACTAGACCACACTGCGATTCTTCCAACAACCAGTATGTGAAAACCCAAACAACAATTCAGAAACACCATTCAACTTACCATTCTTCAGTACTATAACACGTTGGAAAATGATATAAAAGAGACATTTTTCTTCACGTAATGGTACAAGAAAATATGTGGACATCAACAGTAAGTTGATGCAGCAAGTATAAATGCTGGTTTTGCATGTAAACGATAGCCATACATCTGCCAGTTACATAGCTAAAGGAACTGGCTTTGGAATCGATACAGTAAACTAGTACACAGTTGTGCCAGATCCTATGGATGTATCCAACATAGCATTACACTAATTAAATTAATAATGATACATTAGGGTAAATATTGTGCTAAAAGAAACAGCTATCAATCTGTCTAGATAATTAGAACATGCCAATTTGATTTTTTTCATTGTTTCCTCTAATATATATTTGTGCATTGCTTTGGGTTATTATGTTCTTACTCCTGGTGAGAAGTTCAGACACAGGCAACTAAGTTACACTTGGTACCTTGTTTCTTCCAGATAACCCCTAGAAGGAAGTCAGACCTATGGCTAGTCTACTGGTTTGAACAGTAAGCATTGAAAATATTGCACTTAAACTTTATAGCACTGTGAAATTTCATGGTTCATTCCTGAGTTTAACTCTGTTAAATTTAGATAAAATAGATCTACAAAGTATTTCTTTAATAAACATAAGGTGTTTCATTTATTTCAAAAGGGTTTTTTGTTTGTTTTTGGTTTTCTCTGAGTATCTTGTTTTCTTATTCATATATCTTATTCCCTATTTAGAGAACTTTTTATGATGTATATTGAAATTCCCTATATAATTATAAATATATAAATGGAGAAGTGTGAAACCATGTCCTTTATATGTAGGCTTCAATTCAAGCTCATTCCTCCATGGCTATACTAGCAACTGCAGAATGTTAGACAAAGATAAATACATAGGAAAATCTATAGGTGGAAAGAACATTGAGATTTTAATGTTTGCTATTGCTTCTATGGAAGAATGTTTTTAAAGTTTCTAACATATTTATCCCACTTGAACAGAGTGGGATTTACTTCAGAGAATTAGGTGAAAGGAAGGTACTCTGTTAACAGGTACCTCACTCATTACAAACAAAGCAAGTTAGGAAGAATGATTCAAATTCAGAAATGAAGTACAGGTCTTACCATAAAAGCTATTGTTTCTATACTTGTGATTGCCAAGAGGTACCATTGTTTAAATTAATGTAGATATAAAAAATTACACTGAAAACACACACACACACAATCAGCATAGATAGTTACAGGGGAAGGTGGTAAAATTATACTTGCAAGCAAGGTGCAGCGACAGAAATCAGGTCTAAAGTAAGGGTAATAAAAATTGTTCTTTGTGGATCTCCACTTTCCTCCTGCCAGTTTCTTGCCATCTTGAAGGTAAAAATGTGGATATAGAGACACCAGAATGCAGAGTTCTACAGCTAGCTATGGGCAAAATTGTTTTCTATGTGTCAATACTGAGTTTGGTTTAAACACTGTCAGTCAGGGAGGAAGAGGGAACATAAGAGCTAAAGGCATGATAAATTGTTCCTGTTTTGTGTTAGATAAAATTAAGATAAATTTTAAGATAAATTTTTAAGATAAAATTAACATTCCTCTTTCAGTAGGAATGTTACACTTACGACTTTTTTGAGGATTGCTAATTAGGTATGTACAAGTTGTAGCCATTGGAAAAAAAAATGCAGAAAGTCTTGTGCTTGATGTAAGGCAAGGAATTTGTAATATGTTGAAATTAAGTAAGGGAGACTGCCAAAGGCAAAAATGGCAGCCTAATGCCCTCCATACAGTTCTGCCTTTGATAGGTCTTTTCTGAAATTTCCTTCCCCACCATGAGCTATGTACTCTGATTTCACCTAATTGACAAGAGGCAGGTAAATTCTATGTCCTCTGTTCCAGTGGGCTGCCTAACCATTGCCATTCAGATGGAATTTTACCTATGCTGTGATTCAAATTTCTAAACACAGGGACAGAAACAGGCATAGAAATGCCTGTTTGGAAGTTTTGCCTCTTGGAAGCTTTGTCTGTGAAGGAAACTTTCCCTGCATGCTCCCTGCTGCCTGCACTACTCAGATCTGTAATTTATAATAGGTAAAGGCTAGCACCTTAGAAATAAAATTAAAACTAAAATTAGTAGATATTTGTTATCTTAATAGTCATCACTAAAACACCATGTTCTTATTGCCAGTACAAGTTTTTCAACCCACTATGTGTCAGGTTCCCATTACCTTTCCCTCTGCCTCACATATTTTTAGGAAAAAGCCTTTCTATGGCTTCATGATCCACTGTATGTGAAATTATGGAAGAGGCAAAGCATTAGAGCACTGTGGTGTGCTGCAGCATGGTGGAGCTTGTGTCTTTGCATGGGGTTTAGTCCCTGTGGGTCCCACCTGGAAGAACAAGCTACTGATGTGCCATGTGAGCAATGTGCTGCTGTGAGATACCCCTGGCACCTTTCTCTTCCTGGCTGGCTGTGTGATTTGCTGCTTGGGGCCTCGAATGTCAAAATCTATTCTGGATGAGAATTCCCTTCCTGAACAATGCCACAAAGGATTGCAAAGCTATTCAGGAGGTGGAGAAGTGCCTAGTTACTCTTCAGTCTTTTTCTTATAAAATGCTGCTGAAGAAAACATCAGTATAGATGATTCTTTCAGTTTAGGTGCTGAACTGAAAAAGTTGTAAAAAAAAAAAAAAAGAGAGAGAGACTAGTTAGAGGTAACAGGAAAAGATTGATTTTGTTGCACATCTTCAGCTTTTTATTCTTTTCAAAAGAGAAGAAAAAAGAGAAGATCATCTTTCTGGGTCTGCCTGAGGTATATTTTGCAAGTGAAGTGAAATACTTCCTTTTCAATTATTTTATCTTTTTTATCCATTTTTTACTTCATTTTTCTTTAAACATATTTACAAATGCAAACGTAGTAAGTAAAGGTATTTGACTGATATAAATGTTAAAATAAATAATTTCAAAAATTTCCTGATGTGTTTGACCAATGCCATTGACAAAATTCAGGCTCAGTCAAGAGTAATTTTGTTCTTCTGGAAACTAGTTTTTCTATATTTACAACACAATCTAATATCAAACACTTCTTATTCAAAAATATTAAATACAACTTGATAAGTACATTTTAATGTAAATTTGAGTATGCTAAGAATTGTTTTTGTTTGTTTGTTTTTCTCATTTCAATTGTGGATACTTATTTATTCTGAGTTTAATACTTTGATTAGATTTATTTCCAAAGATATTCAGGATTTATGTTTGCTCAGTTGCCACATCTAGTATGTCTGATTCTCTCGATTCTCTCTTTATAAAATGAATTTGAAAATAAAATAAACTGAAATGTCAGAATTTCTAGTGAGCCAGAAACTCCAGCTGGGGCCAAGTCTTTAGCATGTATGCAAATCTGTAGTCAGATTTTCCTATATCTTCCTGAAGTCCCTCTAAAATAAAATAAAAATAAAATAATAATAAAAAAATTACAGCACCTGAGGTTAAGCTTTTAGTTGAAACTTGACATAAATTTGACACAAAAGACAGCATGTATGTCCAGTTACAGTCTAAAAGCTCTCTCTCAAAATTACTTTTCATTCCTCATGTAAGTACATTATCAAGAGTAAGAAGTCTAGTGTCAACCATTGCACCTGGATGAACTGATGTATATCTTTCCACTGGACAAAAATTAAATTGTGCAATGGGTTAACTCATGAAAAGCTGTACAGAAAGATTGTAGCTCTCCATGATCTGCAGTTCAGATTTTAATTGTTTTTGCATTTATGCAAAATATTACTGATGCACAACAAGTGTTCATGAAGCCAAAAAAAACCCTTCATTAGAAACTGAAAACAGACTTATTTTAAAGGTGTTATAGAAGTGTTAAGTCATGACTTAAATAACATAGGTAAACCCTAAATTAGCCATGCTGTTCTGGGGCTGATCTTATCCAAATCTCATGTTTTGGTTCAGCTGCAGAGACTTATTAACTGCTAGCCTTCTGCACTTTCTCTTTTATTCTTCACCCGCACTCCCCAGCCACCTTTATCTGTGTATTTATTCATTATTAAAGCAAAAAAAAAATTAAGCCTTCATCTGTTGTGTGACATGAACATGTGCTAAGATGTTGAAACTGCTTCTGAGAATACAGAGAGGAAACAGGACAAGCTAAAGCAGGAAGTTTTGCTTGTTCTGACTAAGTTTTTCTTAAATTATTTCCTCATTATCCTTGACAGGAGAATCACAAATGTGTCTTCATGGATGACTGTGAAGCTGTTCATGTTAGTATCACAACCTGAGTTTATGAGTCATAAAATAAGATTGGATATGCATGCAGTCGTCCCAAACACCATTGCTGCCCAGCAGAAACATTCTGGGAACTGGGTTTCTGTGTTGAAAATACATATAAATGTTTTGTAAATGAAGCTAAATAGAATACAACATCTGAAATCTAATACACCACAAAGGAAAACAGGTTATGTTATTCAGTCAGTTCTGGAGGGAAAAAATAAAAATAAATAAATAAATAAGTAGTCCTTACATAAACATTAAAATTACCTAAGCATTCTTTGTCACATGTTCTTGAAAGAAATTTTAGATATTTACATGACCCAATTGATTTCAAGATAAATGCTATTTCCTTTAATATGAAGATACACATTCATGGTCAAAGAACTGACAAAATTATTACCAGAGAAGTAAATAACCAATGACGGCAATACGAGCATGTGCCATAAGTTCAGAAAAACACATACTTTTCTGCATTGTAGTGTGTGAAAAGGGAAGTTTCAGAGCATTTTCTTTCACTGCTGCCAAAAAGGGTCTGACAACTAATTTGCTTATTTTAAATAATGATGTGATTAATAGTCCTTCCAAATATGAATGGTGATTCAGATAGTCTCTTTAGTTTCTCCTAAGTCTGATCTCTGTTTAACAACTCCTCAGCTCCACACCTAAATCCAGTCAACATGCTGAGCTTTCAGACTGATTACCTCACAGTTACTCTGGGGAAGCTAACATGTCATTCTTTAAAATCTGTCTGTTCTGAATATTTTCTGCACACATCATCAGCCATGATCTATTTCCAATGTTACCTAATTGGCACAGAGATTTGATTTAGCTGTCAGTAGACTGATATAGAGCTGATGTTGACATCACCTTGCTCTCTCTACTTCATAACTTTGGCTTTTAAACATATAGACAAAGAATATAAGTGCTTTATATAACTCCTTCATACCTCACAATTGTACATTATTTTAACTAGCTTTGTGATATCATGCACTTTTAATAGGTTCTACCAGAGTTTTATATTATTATTATTTACCTTCTACTTTTCTGCCAATCTCAGGGTGGCAAGCTGAAAAGTAGAAATCCTCTTAATTTACATTATATGTCTGTCTTTTTGCAGCTGGCTCAAATGTGCACCTCTGTGCAGGTTGCCATGGAGACTCCTATTTAGGAACAACTATATTTGAGGAGAATTTCCAGCACTGCAGTACGTGAACAAGCAGATACAAATATCAAAGTGTTGCCTGTAGATCAAGACAAGTGTCAGGAATATCTGCTGGATCAGGATGAGGGGCCTTCTGGAAGGGGGGTTTGAACAGGAAAAAATCTTGCTAGCACAAACCTTTAATTAACATGTTGCTGTCACATCTGTATCATTTTCCTTTCCTCTAATATGTACTTGTTCATTGCTTTGTGGTTATTATGCTCCTACTCATGGTGAGAAGTTCAGACACAAGCATAAAAAAAGATAGTTCTGTCTGTCCAAATAACTGTAGTAATGTCCAATACATATAATTTCTAACATTTCCCTGAAACTAAGCCCAGTATGTGCTTTACCTTCAGCATGACTATTCACTAATGCATAGGTTTGTAGGTCTGGCTTTCTATGTACTTGTCCACAGCTGGTGCCCAAAAGTATTTACTTATTTTTAGTTTTGTGCTTATAGTCTGTTTTGTGCTTATAGTCTTCCATGATGTTTCTAGGCTTTTATTCACTAAAAGCTATGACAAAATTGATTAGCTATTAAAAAAAAAAAAAAAAAAAAAAAAAAAAAAAAGGTAAAAAGTAATGGGACAAAGTACACTAGAAAACCAAGATAGGCAGCCAGAATTTATAAAAAGATATATTTATTTATTTATTTATGCTAGTTTAGGGCCAAGACAGTGCCCTAAGGGCAAATAAATTATTCTTTTAGCAGAAATTTTAAAAACCTTTGGCTCAGCATTTCTCAAGGCTTATTTTATAGCTAAGTCTTGCTTTGACACTCAGTGAGCATTTTTTAACATTGATTTTCACAGGCATATCTGTAATCTTTCCATGTTTTGGTTTATATGATTTTGTTTGCAAAACAACTTACTGGCCAAAGCCTTACCTAGGAGAATTAATTCTCCTAGTCTTGGAGAAGTAAATATTCTTTTTACTAAATTGCATAAATATTTTCCATGCTATCTAAGTTTTTGAGAGCAAACAATGATTAATCATAATACTTGAAATAACAGCTTGTAAAGAGTTTCTAGTATAAATATGAGGTCATATATGCTTTATATTACATGAAAGAACAGACTCTTTCTGTATGTTCTTGGAATATCCAAGGCTTGCAAATCATTGTAACGAAAGCATACAGATCTTAAATAAATAAAATTGTTACTTGTACAGAAAACTACGGTAAATAATGACATGTTAAGACCTTCTTCCTGGCAGCTCATTTATTTAGTTCAGTCTGCCCCACTAAGCATTCCTTTTTAATTCACTGTTTTTTCCAAGAATAGTCTCAAAAGTCTTTCACCGCTAACTTAAAGAATCCAAATGACTCTAGTCTTCAAAAGAATCTATAGAACAGATAAGGGGGAAAACAATGCTGAAGAAATCTCTACCCGAAGACAAACTGTATTGTTTCTGAATTTCAGTAAATTCTGTATTTTATTTTATTTTATTTTATTTTATTTTATTTTATTTTATTTTATTTTATTTTATTTTATTTTATTTTATTTTATTTATGGTTACAGCAATAATCAGAAATTAAATGGATACTTTCAAAATATACATGGAGAATCAGGGATGTGGAAAGAATGTTATCAGTGATTCAGAATAAGTGACATTAAAACAGATTAAATAAAGAAATCTGTAGACAACTATGTACACTCAACAACAACGTGTTTAAGTGTATAGCACTTAAAATGATAATATTAATTCATAGTTACATAGAAAGATTCATAAAAAAAGCTACGTAGTTTTCATTAATTTGGTAGAGTAAAAGTATAATGAAGTGTTCAGTGGCATCACATAGAGTTAAATGTTAGGAATTAGATTAGAGATGTGCAAGCACCTTTCAAACACTGTTGTCAGTTTAAACATACAAAAGATAAGATACTGGCAAAAGATACAAGCATAGTTTTTGGATGTCTTACTATCATCAGTAGTGGATATCATCTCTATGTTTCGAAAGTGCATCAAAATGTTGGGATATAAATACCATAATTCCTTTTCTGTCTATTGAAGGACCAGGATCTCTTGAAGTTTGATATCAAAATCCTACAGTTCATGATTGATTGACACATTATATATATATATATATTTGATAACATTTATACTTTTTATTTGACATCTAAGTCAAGAAGCTTATAGAGATTTGGGAAAGTAACCACACATTGGGGGGAGAGGGGGGGCAGTGGAGTGTCAGTATATGCAAGACTAGATTGTGTTGTGAGTATCATGAAGTACACTGTTATTTCTATTATTTTTATTTGTATCTTGTTTCCACAGAAATATGTTTTTTTTTGATCCACTAAGAATTTTTCAGCCTATACTTCTTTAAGATTATATAACATATTCTACATACTTTTCTAGTTCAAGTCAACAGTAAAAAGAACAATTGGTATAGACACGTGTTGTTACATCTTTTCATGAATACCAATGAAAATCTAAAGAAATTAAGAAGCAGCAGGAGAAAAAAAAATGCAGACAATAGTTTGGAACAAATTGGTTTAACAGCAACTTGGTGAAAGAAAGGAAAAAGAGAGCAGTAACAATAAAATATAGGAAATGTGAAGACTGGGGAGGAAAGAGCAGAAAGAAAGTATAAGTGAGAACAAAATAGATGTGGAAAAGTGAAAAGGAAGCATGGCATCAGGAGTACATTTTCTGGCAGTATATTCAAGTATATTACAGGTGTAATAAATCCCCCAAATGACATATCCTCATTATTGCACGGACATGATAAAATATATAAAAATGAAGAAAATGAAAATATGTTCAGTATGTTGAAAGAAATTAGAATATATGCTTTGGTCTGTTGAAGATGAAGAATTAATTACCATCTGAATATCCAGTGTTTCATCAAAACCAATATGTTTTGTTGAGATGCCTGAAAGAATTTGAAGTTCTAAACAGTAACTTTTTAATATATACTATTATATACATACAAACATATTTTTAACACAAAGGTAAAATGATAATATCAAAATAAAATATTTAATCTCTATTGAATGATTATAAATAGTAGATTTTACATAGTATTTTTGAGATTTTGAAAATTAACCATTGTGAAATATTTAATGTCAGTATCATTTAAAATTGTAGTCTGTTCTGTGGAGAAGGAAAAAAAAAAAAAAAAAAAAAAAAGAAGGAGGAAGAGAGGAAAGGAAGAAAGGAGGAAGGAGGAAGAGAGGAGAGAGAATTATTTGCCAGAATTCCTAATGGACTGAAAATTCTCTTCCTATCTAAAGTGGAATCAGAGAATCAACTATAAGTTGGCTATAAATATAGTGATTCCAGTTGAAATAATTGAGAACCTGATAAATAAGTATATTAATAAAGAGCATTAAAGAACGGGATATTTTTGACATCAACTTCATCCTTCTTAGTACATTTACCTTACTGCTCTGTCATATTAATTAAAAAAAAATAAAATCACAGTACAAGACCAGTAAAATTCAGGCAAAAGGATTCATAAATATCCAGCTGATGTTTAAATGATTTAACTTGATTATCTTATATACATAGCTTTGCTATATAAGGTATTTATTCTTTAATCTAATGTTTAAAGGCAACACTAAAGATGGTTGGGAGTTTAATGAAAAACACTGAAACTGGAATATCATTGTTGCTCTTATGATTGAATATATATAATTTGTAGCTAAGATGCAGCATATATAATACATATGATATGATATATATCCATAAAATATATATGGAATATAATCATTCAGTTCCTGGGAAAGTCAGCAGTTTAATTGCAGCCTTTTTGTCTACACCTAAATTGTGGAACTGAAACACGCTCCCAGATCCTAGGTTTCGGTCCAAGCTAAATTCTTATCCCATTCCTATGTCAGGATCAAACACCATCAACTTCATATGCTCTAAACAGCCTCAGGCTCCCACCTGCAACAAGAGCAGCAAGGAAATTGCATCTTCCGGAGCAGTCTATACAAGGGATAGAGATAGCAGTGGGCACTGCAAAGTATGATTCCAAAGCTGATTCCAAATCTAGTTCTCAGTCTTTCCAAATCAAACTATTTACCAATGTATAACCATAGCTTTGTTATCAAAGTCTCTTATACATCTGAATACTTTTTACTGTCACATGGACAGGCATCTAGTGTTGCTGTTAGCATTTGAAGAAAAATCATGGAATTGGAAATGCTTGTACTTGAAAAGGCAGTACTTGAAGTGGCATAGAAATATATCGCAGTATTTCACAACCCCCTATAGAAATACATTGCTGAAAATCTGCATTGCAAAACACCTGGTAGACATTCTACACACTTTTAAATGAAAGATTACTTTCAGTTTTACTTTACATATTTCATTTATGATCATAAACATTCATCCCTGGTAACAGGATGTCTAGGTAATATGGCATATACTTTCTAATTGGCATCACAAGTCCTTACATTGAAGTGAAATCTACTTTAGGGACATCTGCCTACTTAGTATATTATAAACAGAATATATCATTTTCCCTTGTGCTTGAAGGATTACCTAAGTACATTCCAGTGGTATATTTAATGTTATTAAACTCAATATTGTAGCTGGATGTTTTAAGGATACCAGGAGAAGAGTAACCCACCCTCTTTAAACTAGACATTATGATTAAATCTGATTTATTGTTCCTGAGGTGACATTCATGATTGGTATGCACACGAAGTTGAAAAAAATATCCAAATTTTCAACTTCTAAGCTTACATGTATACTGTTGTTTTGTCTATTGCGGTAACATAAGACTATGACCACAAAGCACAATTATTTAAATCAGAATTATTTCTAAGCATAAGTGTGTGTTTCTCACCTTTGCTATCCTGAGATACTGAACCACAATTAAAATCAGGAGTTAGGCTGAAAACTGACATTCCATATGAAGGAGCTTAAATTAACTGCCAGGCTATGGTGATGAGGCCATAAATTGCTTGAGTCAGGGAGTGGACTGAAGTAAGTAGTGATCCCTCACCCATTCTCCATTCTTCTGTTCTGACTGCAGTTTTTCTGCCTGCGGAGGCCACTCTTTCTTGCTTTACAGGACATAAAATCCTTTAGGAAGGACCATGGATCATTGGTGACTGTATGATATCACCATAAGACAAATAGGTTTGAGTGTAGAGGGAAACTTGGCTAGGACAGGACAGTCATTATTTCCATCCACATCATGACCTGCAGGTGCTATCAGCTCAGATGTTCTCCTCCACCATGACACAAACTTGCACTTCACTGCTGCCAGGCACAGAATCAGTCTGATCATGAGAGTCGGAGATCAAGCTTATGCACAGTCTTCAGATATCACAGATACTACCATTGTATCTTGCAGGTAGATTTAGAAAGCTTGTGAGCTCCTGGCACCTAAATAGACAGTTTGATTTCCAGAGACGCCAATCACTTAGTGATATCAGTGCTGTTCACTGAAAAATCAGTATGCAGAATTTTTTAAAATTAAGGCATTAGAATTTAAGTGGCTAAATATGAATTTAATAGCTTAACTACAGACAGAAAATGTCTGAATGTTTCTTCTTTCATTCTCCCTAATATTAAGTAATTTTTTCTCATTATAGTAATGACTTCAGCAATATACTGTTGAGACTCAGTCATGCAATTTGCACTTCTGTTGCCAGGCATTCAGGTTATGCTTGTGTGTCACAGTGCAGTATCATATAGAAATAATCAAGTAGTCTCTAGATAAACTGTATGGGGTCCTGTAAATATTGTTCAATGCTCTATTGTGTATTTTATATCTGCTGACATATATTCATACCATAGCATGATGCTATTTGTATTTCTTATTACTGCATAACAGAAATAGTTTCACAGGTCACTGTGAAGGAACTTTCAGGGTCATTAAAATGACCAGGGGCTGCATCATTAAGTCTTAAGTTCATAACTGTTTTCTACTTCTATACTAGAAAAAAAATCCTTTCTATTACTATACCACTTATTTCATGTATTTTATTAAATAGTCTCACTCAAGAGATATCCTGTACCAAAGATATCTGTCTGAAGATCATTCAGGGGACAGAAAGTTTCCTCTGAACATTTTAAACTATTCAATAACACTTTTATTTTGGAATCACCTTGCCTCTGTTTCACTTAAAGTTTTGACTAATGCTGTGTGTGTAGCATTGAACTATTATTAGAGTTCTGCTTCAGTGCCTTTCCGGGGAACATTGAGAGCAAATAAAATTAGCACTGACTAAGGACCTGTCTTGAAAGACAGACTTCCATGTTAAGATCTAGAAGTTTTCACACAGAGAACATAACAGTTGAACTTACCTTGTTTCCAACATACACGATACTGAATGAAAATAAGAATGTCATTGGTAGAAAAGCAATGACATTTGAAAAACAAAAATTCCCTTTCAAATGTTACTTAAGTAATCATCACTACAAATGAAAACATTTCTGCCAAGATACTTTTAAATCCAACCCCTCATATCTTCTTTTCTTCTGTTAACACTATGAACACTAAACACTTAGAGCCCACTGTGTCGTCAAACAAACCAGGGCAAAATATGCAATGCATTGTTCATTTTCCTAAATGTAAGTCTGTAGGAGGCAGAAGAGCTATTGCAAATCTTTGAAACTATCAGTTCCTCTGAGACATGGAATTTTGAGAAAGAACCTTAAAGAGTGATTGTGCTTTTTCTCTCAAAAACCCTAATATCATTCAAGAGAAAAGAGAAAGCATGGAGAATTCAATATAGCCCTTACAGAAGTACAGTCAATAACAGTATACTTCTCATGATGACTGCTACACTGTTAGACAAGCAGAGAGCAAGCAACAAGAATTTTTTTTTTTTGTTTTGGTTTGGTTTTTATATCTGTCATATTGGAAAGGTAGGATGAAGATGAAAAGTCTCTAGCTATACCAGTAGTTTAGAAAGGGAAAAACTTATATTAGGAATTTGGGAAGGAAGAATGTAATTTTGTGTGGCAGCCTGGAAGTGAAATGTTGTAAGTTACTGTCTTTTAAATCCAAAGAAAGGGAACAGCAAAAGAGATGGGACTTCAGTTCACATATTTTCTAAAAAATTACATATCATATATCACCTTAAAAGGCAGAAAAGCTGAAGGAATTTGAGAGGTTAATAGAGGTGTACCAAAGATACTTGCCTTGTCTTTGGCATACAGTCTTTCCATTTATCTTAATCCGCCAAAGGAAGTGATTACAGATTTTTATTCTAGGCACATATGACAGCCTGGCCTTTATATCATCATCTATATATCATCAGCCTATATATCATCTTAGTATGAGTATTTAAAAATGGATATGATTGGAAAGGTCTACTGTGTCAATGGAAATTAAAGTATTAATGGCATAAGGAGATGCATTTTATAGAGCTCATTATGAATTTGTATATTTAAAAATTAAAATGTTTTACAATACTTCTACCCATAATAATCATACATAATAAGTATGAATAGGAAAATATTCAAGTGTAGTACTTGCTCGTTTATTAACCTCAGTTCCTAAGTATTTCAGTTTTAAATTCTTATGCGTTTCATCTGAAAATGATGTCATAAAGCCATTCTACTATAAGAAATACAGAAAGGAATACCTGTTTCTAATTTTTTTTTTTTTTTTTTTGCTTTAATGTACATCATTCTGACTTTGTGACAACTACAACATAATTGTAGATTGCAAATTTTCAAATTAGAGAATCTGAAAATTATCTCCATCAAGATAATGCATTTGTTTGTTTATTTATTTGTTTGTTTGTTTATGGTGAGGGTCAAATAGTAATTTTCCACCCTTGTTTTTTGACTATTATTGTAAACCATAACAAAACCAATGTTTTTCAACTGTCTCTGGACTTTCTTTTTTTCCAAAATGCATGCACAGTTGAAATTAATTTATTAATTTGATTTTTTTCTGAATATAAAAAGAAGTACAAAAAGACTTTGTCTGACCTCATACTAAAATCCCTTTCAATAGCAGAAGAAATTTTTCTGCCAGCTATGGCTCACGTCCTATCTGGTAACAACAGTGACCTGAGAATATCTGTATTTAAGGAAAACTTGATTCCCCAGAGTGTTCTTCTTATAGCTGCTATTTGTCAAGTGATCAAGCTGCTATTTTTCAAGTAAGTCAGGCTCTTTCTCAAAAGATATTTGTCGCATGGAAGAGACCACAAATCAAAACTGGTATAAAATTGCATAAAAAGAAATGAACATGGAAACAAAGGAAGAGAAAAAATGAGAGATGATGGCTTCAGCTTGACTATTTCATATCTTGCTTGAAATGATGAGATTTCCCTTATAAATTAAACAGATTAACTAGATTTCAAAAGTAAATGAGAATTAAGGGAGATCAAAGTCTAACAAACCCGTAAATGAGGTGATCAAAGTAGAAGAGGTATCCTAGAGCAAGGAACAAGGCAAAGAGATATTTGTGAAATGCAAAATTGAACTTGATGTAATTGATGGAGAGGACTGAAAAACAGAAAACTTGAAAAGAGAGCTAGCTAAGGGTTACAGAGAGCAGAGATGTGTGCAAAGCAAAGAAGGTTTCGAAATAGCTACTCAGTATGGTGTCCAAGTTGTTCAGAGAGCCAAGACAGGCCAGCATGCAGATAAGCTCAGTAAGAGATGCTGCATAGGCTCCAGAAAACAAATAGGTTCATCCCCTTCAAGGGGAACAATTAATTTTTATTTTTATTTTTATTTTTATTTTTATTTATTTATTTATTTATTTATTTATTTATTTTTTGAGAGAGAGAAACAGCATAGATGCACTTTAAAATGTTTTTGGAGATACTTCACAATCTTGACATGGGGAAGAAAAAGGAAGAAAATTATGCTGAACTCTTTTTGCATTTGACAAACTGTTCATTTACCTCACACTCTACCAAAACCAATATTTTACATAACTGGTGAAAAATTCCCTCTGAATCCCTGAGTAGGACAGGGGGTTGGAACTAGATGATCTTAAAGGTCCTTTCCAACCCAACCCATATGATTCTATGATACAATATGATTAGCAGTAGAGCTCATATAGCTTGTCAAGACTTGCTTTTTGCAATCTAATATCAAAAAATGTGGAAATGAGCTGAATCGTGAAGTGTGATTAAATTCCAAACTTAATTTTCTCTTCAGTTTCCCATTTCTCTAATCTCAGTTTGTGGAACGTGTTGCAACTTGCTTGCTTGTAACTTGTATAAGATACACATGATTTATCATGTACACATGATAAGTGTACATGAGCCTGAATCTGAATTTGTAAATCAAATAAGTTTTTATTTGCCTTACTCTGTGAAATGTAGTGCAGTTTGTTTATATTATTTGAAGTGCTAAATAAGGGATTTTTATTCCACTTGACAATACATTAGTGCTTAACACTTGATTGGCTTTTGTAAGATACTTTTCTGACAGAGAAAAAAAAAAACAAAAACAAACTATAAATGAACTATAAATTTTATTCTATTACTTACAGAAACAATCTAGACAAAATACTTAGTACTATGATCATTGGACATCTCCTGCTAAGAGGTATGATATCTTTTCTTTTTTTTTACCTACAGGCTCTGGAAAAATGAAACAAATTATATAGTGTATTTCTAACAGATCCTTGTCCCTGTTATCCTAAAGGTTACTCCCCTCATTTTTTTTTTTTTTTTTGTTTGCTTGTTTGAAGTGTGAATTTGCAGCAGTAGGTTTCTTTATTTCCTCTAGTCCCATGCTCTAGCTTGTGTAAATTTTCTCCATTGTCTGTATCCCAGCTATGATATTGTTCCGCTGTCTCTTTGACTCAATAGAAGAATCTATTAACAGCCTTGGAGAGCATCCCTGTGCTTTGTCTCCATGCCTGCTTTTGGTCTCCAGACAACGTGGAAAACTGTCACATTTATGTATCTTCAGGTTTCTTTCTGAGCCTCTGCCACTTGAGGATACCGTGTATTTGAGAGAGATGGAATCATTTAGCTTTGTCCAGGAAACTAAATATAAGTTATGCAAAACAAACAAACAAACAAACAAAAAGATAAAAAATAAATGAGGTCCACCGTAGATAAATAACATCCTGAATTTGGATAAAAAGCCTAGATCTTACATTTTGTTGTTACCGAGTTTTTGCTATTAGAATATCTTACTTCACATGCAAGTTTCCCAAGGAAGTCAAACGGATGTCTTGGTCATTCCAGTGGCTATGGGATGGTCATCTCATCACTTCCCACATGACATTGAAAAATTGGAGAGCTGGATATCTGTAGCCTCTGAGCTACATGCTTTCTTGTTACACTTCCTAGTGAGGTGATAAGAAATTATCCTGGAAACCCTAAGAATTGAAAACCTAAGAGTCTCAAAATTTAGGGAACTTGAAGACCTGCTTCTTAGAAACTAGGAAATCTAAGGTGCTTGCCCAGTACCTTGTCCATGAAGACACAACAAGCCTGCAGAAAGTGTTCCTGGAAGATAAATAAAAAGTGATCTGCGGGCAGCAGCTCTTTGTCACAAGAGAAATGGGAAGCTACGAGGAAAAACATCTCTTTCTCAGTTTTTCTCTTTAGTTTCATGTAAGTGAATCCACTTTAATCCAATCTAGCCTCACTTAAACTGGTGGGAGGACTGCATGGTGGCTATGGGGCTATCAACCCCAAACTAGAACTTTCAACTCAGATCCACAGACTCCAGACATTGCCTCTCTCATGTGAAGATTTTTCTCACCAGTGTTTAAGATTGCCCTGCACTGATTTTTCACTATGATGAATCTCAGAAAGTTCAGATGCAGTTCAGCCCACTGGCAGTTTTCTTAACTCATACATGAGCTGATAAAGTGAACCATAGCCAGCTAGTTTTACTAATGCCTAAATATTACTCGCATCTTATACTTTTCACCTCTTTCCCTCCTTCAAGTCTTCTCCCACACAGCTAGTTTACCAGATACAGCATCTCTTAAACTTTAAATTGTTTGGAACTGGACAGGAATACATATACATATACATATACATATATATATATATATATATATTTTTTTTTTTCTACTGTTCATCTGTTTTGTTTTCTGTTGTGTTGTTCTGTTTGTGTTGTTTATTTGTGTTGTTTATTTGTTTGTTTGTTTGTTTTTTTTTTAAGTGCAGCTCCTGAATGAGTTAGCAATGTCCTTTTTTAAAAATTTCTGAAAAGAAATATTTTTTTTGACATTCATGACCATTTTCTTTTTTAGTTGAACAGAACATAAGAACTTTTTCTCACCAAAATTGAAATATCTACAGTGTTAGAATTTGTCTTCTAGTTTTGCCAATATAATTGACAGAATGGAGGGCAAACTGTATCCATTTTACATTTCTTGCATTCCTACTTCATCTTAAATTTTATGTCCTTGAGGATCACCATATCAAATGTTTTCACAGACAGACTGAAGATAAATTAAGTTCAGTAAATTTAAATCCATCTTCATTTGTCTGACACAATCTACCTGCAACATTACTTTTTTGCATTTCATCACATTTTCCTTCGATCTCTACACCCTTGAGCTTCCCTTCAGAATTTGTTCTAAAAGCTCATGTGGTAGTAAGGTCAGACTAATGGGACTTACACATGTTTGGTTTTGCTATTCAACACGTAGAAGATGACAAGTTCTTCAAAAAATCCTTGCTACTGAACTTTCAGCATCATACACTGTTAGTGTTATAATACTTCACAGAATCCTGTTTCCTTAAAAAATAAAATAAAATAATGAAATGCAATTAGTTGTAGATAAATGGAAATAAAAGATTCCCCTGCCACTTTTGTTTCTTGTCACAGTATAACCAAAAAAGGTGGATAGGAAGGATCTTCCAAAGATCATCTAGTCAGTCTTCTTTCCCCAGTGCAGTGTCAGTGCATGCATACCATTTTGCAGTTGTGTTCGTGTTATCATTAGGTACCATTCTTAACAGATACCTGTCTAAGACTTCCAAATACAGACTCCATGCCCCTGTCAGGTAATCTATTTTGATGCTTCACTATTCATAATATTAGACATTTTTTTTAATGTCTTACCTGATTCTAACTTGTTTAGTTGGAATCTTCTGCTTGTTTTATCATCTTTCATAAGGTCAGGAATTGGTTTTATGTCTCTTTACAGTTATCTTTTGCATACTTAAAGAGGGTTATTAAGTGAAATAAAGAGGCACAGACTCCTCCTCTAGCCACTCTGGTCCAAGACCACTCCTGTTTGGCCCCAGGGGTCCAGCTCAGTGCCCAGGAACCCAGAGTTTCTTCCCAGGTGTGGGAAAGTACCAGCTTCTTTCCCCACTCCGGCCACTGGTACAGAGCTCCACACTCACCTCACTCATGCTGCCCCCCCCAGTAGCTAGTTTGGGAGCACACACTGCTCCCACCCCAGAGGCTGTGGGTAGAAGACCATCACAAGCTCCAGAAGCTGATGCAAGGACCCCACTCACTCCAGTAGCTGGCACCACAGGTTGCGGGTGCCTGCCTCCCTGGCCTGATTCCAGTAGCTGACACCAGCTTCACTCACATGTGTATGTGTGCTGGTCTTGCCGGTAGTGGGCATGTAGTCCTTGCAGTCACATACACATGGAAGAGAGAGCACAAATACAGACAGAGTCAAGAAAAGATTTAATGAGAAAATATAAGAAGATAGCTCACTCTGTAGTAATTGGCTGCAGGGCTCTGGAAGACAAGTGTCGTAACTGGCCCCATTTTACACAACTGGTCCTTTTATATACTATTCCACCCCCCTTCTTGTTCCTCCTTCATCTGCATGTCCCCCGTGGGTTTGCAAAGCTCTGCAGTTTCCTGCATCCTCCTAGTTTAGGGCCCCTTGGTTCACAGTCTTATCAGCTGGAGGGTTCATCCTTCCTGGAACTGATGCCTGTAGCTTGATAGCCTCCCAATTAGTGCAACTGGGAGGTTTGTATCTGGTTATTGTCTCCCAGCTTGGAAATCCTCCATCAGATTATCCTGCTGGAATAAACGTTCCTATATTCTCACATACTGTTATTAATTAATGTGACTGCCCAGACTTGATTTCCATCACTACCTCCATTTCTTATTATCCCTTACTGAATTTGAAAAGGTCCTTGACTTTGGAGGAGCAGACACTCTCCTTCTATGTATCCTTACAAAGATTACTGTATCTCCTTTGAAACATCTGTTCTTACAGCTAAGCAATACCAGTACTCTTTCCTCATACATGATCTCTTTCAAAACACTCTCATGGTCTCTCCTATGGTTTTATCATTTAGTCCAT
Organism: Aythya fuligula; assembly: GCF_009819795.1. NCBI lineage: Eukaryota > Metazoa > Chordata > Aves > Anseriformes > Anatidae > Aythya > Aythya fuligula. The sequence continues at coordinate 50,942,241 of NC_045562.1, forward strand.
GCCTTTTTTTGTTGTGAAATGTCAGAACCTGGACACAATATTCACCAAAACTTTAGCAAAACTGAGAATAACATAGTATTTCCTGCATATATTTTATTGGTTAATCTCCTGTTTAGAGGAAAAAGTGTGTGCCCTCCATTGGCAATAGTTTTGAATTTATCACAGAATAACAGAATTTCTAGGTTGGAAGAGACCTCAAGATCATCGAGTCCAACCTCTACCTAACGCTAACAATCCCCACTAAACCATATCCCTAAGCTCTACATCTAAACATCTTTTGAAGACTTCCAGGGATGGTGACTCCACCACTTCCCTGGGCAGCCTGTTCCAATGCCTAACAACCCTTTCGGTAAAGAAGTTCTTCCTAATATCTAACCTAAAACTCCCCTGGCGCAACTTTAGCCCATTCCCCCTCGTCCTGTCACCAGGCACGTGGGAGAACAGGCCAACCCCCACCTCACTACAGCCTCCTTTAAGGTATCTGTAGAGAGCAATAAGATCGCCCCTGAGCCTCCTCTTCTCCAGGCTGAACAAGCCCAGCTCCCTCAGCCGCTCCTCGTAGGACTTGTTCTCCAGGTCCCTCACCAGCTTCGTCGCCCTTCTCTGGACCCGCTCAAGCACCTCGATGTCCTTCTTGTAGCGAGGGGCCCAAATCTGAACACAGTACTCGAGGTGCGGCCTCACCAGAGCTGAGTACAGGGGGACAATCACCTCCCTAGCCCTGCTGGTCACACTGTTTCTGATACAAGCCAGGATGCCGTTGGCCTTCTTGGCCACCTGAGCACACTGCTGGCTCATATTCAGCTGACTATCCACCATCACTCCCAGGTCCTTCTCTGCCTGGCAGCTCTCCAACCATTCCTCTCCCAGTCTGTAGCTCTGCTTGGGGTTATTGCGCCCCAGGTGCAGGACCCGGCACTTGGCCTTGTTAAACTTCATGCAGTTGACCTCAGCCCATCGGTGCAGCCTATCCAGATCCTTCTGCAGAGCTTTCCTACCCTCGAGCAGATCGACACACGCACCTAACTTGGTGTCATCTACAAACTTACTGAGGGTGCACTCGATGCCCTCGTCCAGATCGTCGATGAAGATATTAAAGAGGACCGGCCCCAGCACCGAGCCCTGGGGGACGCCACTAGTGACTGGCCTCCAACTGGACTTGGCTCCATTCACCACGACTCTTTGGGCCCGGCTACCCAGCCAGTTTCTAACCCAACAAAGCGTGCGCCAGTCCAAGCCAAGAGCAGCCAGTTTCTTGAGGAGAATGCTGTCGGAAACTGTGTCAAAAGCCTTGCTGAAATCAAGGTAGACCACATGTTTATGTTTAGACTGGAGTCAACCACACTCATATTTTGTTCTCCATCCTAATGATTTATCCAGTTCCCTAGTCTCTATTTATGTAGTTGATCATTCTAGTTTAAATGTAGAATTTTCAACTTGTCCTTTTCAACTGCATTTTAAGTTCCAGCCCCTTTTAGGTTTAAGAGTGCTTTGAGTTTTACAGCAGCTGTAAATATAATGCACATACTCTCTGTACACAGTTTAATAATGAAAATATTAGTGGTAATGGAATCAAAGGTGAACTTGGACTAAGTCTATTCTTTCGACTTTCATTTTCATTGTAATCCACTTCTACTTGTGAGTAGTTTTCCAACCAGTTATGTATTTGAGATTAGTTTTTCTATACTGGCTTATTACTTCCCAGTGCTTCCTCAGTCTACTTATAAGAATGTCACGTCAGAGTGTTACTGGCAAAATCCTTTCTAATATCAGGATACATCCCTTTTTTTAAGTACAGCTCTGGTACTTTTTTAAAGAAGAAACTGAGGTCTGTTCAACACAAATTGTTCATAACAAGCCCAGGTTAGCTTACTCACCTAAAAAAGAGCTTACTCACCTAAGCTGTTTTCTTTTAGGTGCTTAGACATTGTCCTTGTCCGTTTTCTAGGAATTCAAGCTAAACACTCCATCCATAATTACCTGTCTCCTTTTTAATTCCTTTTTGAAGGTAGGCATTACAATCACCCACCAGCAATCATTTCTTAAATCGCTACACCTCTTTTAGAGTAAACTGAACTGAAAATGCAGTGCAATGGAATAAGTGGAAAAGTCTAAATGAAAATCAGCAGCATAAATGAAGAACAAGAAACTAAGCAAATGTTCTGCAAAATTGAATCTGAGCACTCAAAGTCTACCATTAGGATAATCATTTATTCTTTTCTTTTAGCACCTAGAGAGAATTTATTCTGACCATGGCAATCTAAAATGTAGGTTTTTTGTTTGTTTGTTTGTTTGTTTTTCGTTTGCTTTTTTGTTTTTGTTTATTTTTGCTAAATATTCTTTAACCTGTTTGCACACTATGTGTGGAGAAAATCTTCCCAGTGAGTAGCAATTTCATTAGCCACAATTGTGCTTCGTATTTTCCTGTAAACTCATGAAAAATGATACTAAACATCGTGATTGCCAAGTAATGGTTTTCCTAGACTCCTACAGTGTTTGCCTAGCTATTTACTTTCTCATGTGATATACCTGGAGAGTTGTCTGTATTTATTTCCCATGGCTTGTCTAATTTTGTCCTTGCATACTTAGTCTTCAGTTTTATTTGTCCATCGAAATCTGATCAAATTTTTACTTTCTGCATGCTTTGCTCCTGAAGTTGAGTTCAATTCAATTGAGTTCATTTCATGGTCATATTGTTCTCTTAGTACTATTATAGTTTTTTTTTCTCAGCAGCGGGACAGTTCATAATGTGATCGCTGAGGCGATCGGCTCTGGGGCAGACATGTTCTGCAGCAGAGTGGGGGGATCTTGGCGTGTGAGGGTTCTTTCCTTCATCAAGGCCTCTCGAGGCATCCGAGTAGGCTCCACGCCCCAGCAGCCCTTGTGAGGCATGGGCGGAGCTAGCAGCGGTGCCTGCTCCCTGCCTCCCCTTCAAAGGCAGCCCAAGTGGCCTGGAGTGTGGGGAACCGAGTTGGCAAACAGGGCATGGAGTGTCCATCAGGGCAGCACACTCTTGGCCACGGCAGACTGTCCCTCCCCACTCAGGAGAATAGCTCATCTACCTGTAGCTAAACCAGCCATGGCCTGCACTAGGCAGAAAGTTCTTTCCAGAAAGTCTGTGGTGACCCAGACTGACTGCCAGCTCAAAAATGCGGCAGTTCAGTTCTCTGGATGCAGGGAGTGCCTGAGACTGTTGCTTCCGTCAGAGGGTGGCAGAGACACCGTGTGTGAAGTGGAGAGGTTAAGTGCTGTCAGGGAGTGTAAGCAGGAGATAGACCAGTAGAGCAGCTCCCTGCCAAGCCTGAAAGAAAGGCACCGGGATGAGACACCCCAAATAGTGGTGGACCCCCTGCCCTGTCACTGTGAGGCAGAGGGAGGGGAACTAGAAGATGAGGAGGAATGGAAACAGGTCCCTGCTCAGAGTCACAGGGAGTCTTCCTCCCTACCAGCCTTGCCTTCCCAGGTTCCCTTACACAACAGGTTTGAAGCCTTGGAGCTTGAGAGACTGGTGGGTGAGGATGTGGTCAGAAGTCCACCCAGGAGGTTGCCTAGGGCAAGGAAGTTGACTCCACGCCTCAAGACTACCTCCACCAAGAAAGAAAGAAGGGTAATTGTTGTAGGTGACTCCTTTCTCAGGGGAACAGAAGTCCCTGTATATATCTCGGCCTTACCCTACCCACAGGGAGGTCTGCTGCCTCCCTGCGGCCTGTGTCAGGGATATTGCCAGAAACCTCCCCAACCTGGTTCGCCCCTCTGATTCCTATCCTCTATTGATAGACCAGGCTGGCAGTGAAGAAACTGCTGAGAGAAGCCTAAAGGCTACCAAAAGGGACTTCAGGGGACTGTGGCAGTTAGTAGATGGAGCAGGAGTACAGGTGCTGTTTTCTTCTATCCCTTCAGTGGCAGGGATAGGTACAGAGAGGATCTAGAAAGCCCACCTGATAAACACATGGCTCAGAGGCTGGTGCCATCAGAGACATTTTTACTGTTGTAACCTTTCTTTTGCACAATTTTTTTTTTTTTTTTTTTTTTTTTTTTCCTCCCCTTTATATATATTTAGAATTCCCCTTGCTGCAAATTGCAGCTGTTGCCTCTTGTCCTTCTGCTGTGAACATTTGAGAAGAGAATGGTCCTGTAATCCTCCCTAGGTCATGAAAACAGTAGTTAAACTTAAAGCTTATTCTTCTCTAGGATGAACAAACTTTTATTGTAAACCATGAGTTCCAGCCCTTTCACAGTCTTGGTCATCCTCTGCTAGACTCTTTGTAGTTGATTAATGCCTTTATGATTCTGGGCCCTTGAAACTAGCTACAATAGTCCAGACCCTCTCATAAGCTCTGACAAGGGGGACTAATCCTTTCTTTTGACCTGCTGGCTATGCTTTTTGTATTGTTCACCAGGATGAAGTTAGTCTTCTTCACCAAAAAGATACACTACTGGTTCCTTTTTAGCCTGTTTGCCAAGACAAGTCGCCCAGGTAGTTTTCTGTAAAGTTACTTCCCGGCAAATTGGTCCTTGTAGCCTCTAGCCTGAGTTAATGGCATCTCAAGTACCTTTACATTTGCTTATGTTAGACTTCAAGCAGCTTCTGTGAGCCCATTCTTCCAGCTTGTCAAGGTCTCTGAATGGTAGCCTTACCCTCTCAAATATAATTCCATCTGCAAACTTGTTCTCCTCTTCATCACATAGGCCACCATGACAATCACCCTCACTTTAATTACATTTGGTACTCTCAAAGTCTTTCTACGGAGTTTTATCTCCTATGACTTCATCCAGGCCACTCCTTATAGACTGTTCTGAAGCCCTTAAATCAGTCTGCATGAAGTCTGTGTTCTACAAACCAACAAAATAGTCATTAGAAGATAAAGGAAGAGAAAGACTACATTTGGATAGCAGAAGATCCCATAGATGTGAAAGCAGAGCTCTGGTATTAAAATACCCAGCTTAGTTGGGTGTTAAAATAATATATATAATTAAGCTTATATTTAGATTTTAGATATTGCTAGATCAAGTATTCTGTTCAGTTTTCCAGGTATAGACACAACTCACTGTTGTGAAGTGACAAAACTTCTAAGACAGCCAATTCAGCCTGTTTGTGATGCAAAGTTGAATCTATAGCAAATTCATGTGGATTTTTTTTTTCTTCTGTTTAACATAAGCAGTTCAGATTTCCTGTTGCTAGAAGCAACAGTTTTCTAGAAGCTAAGATTGCTTGTTAATTTCAGAAAAGATCAGAATGACAGTTAATATCTTCCACATGAATGTACACCCAAATATGACTGTAATTATTAAAAGAGCATATACCCAAAGAAGTTAACCCTCATTTGTGAACATAAAGTTGAAAAGCATAGTTTTTTGTTTGTTTGTTTGGGGGGTGGGTGGGTAGAGGAAAAATCTATTGATCAAAAATGTACATATTATAAAATCTGTAACACTATTTTAGATACTTTTTTTTTTTTCTTTATGAGAGAAAACTCATTACGTTCTGAAGCTTTGTTTCAGTTGACATCATTATTTTGATAACATAAAAATATTCAGGGTTTAAAAGTAGTCTCAAGAAGAAGCACACTGCACTCAATGAAAAATCCATTCTGTCAATCAACACAAATTGTTTAATCTCAGCTGAAAGAAGATAGCAGAGAATAGTCTTTATTTTATCTTATGATTACTTTGCCTTAACTCTCTGTCCTAAAGTAAAATAAAATAAAATAAATAAAATTCAAAGAAAGGCAATGAAAAATAACAGTGAAAATGAATCACCAAATGAGGTACAGAGTAATCACTCATGGAAGAACAGAGACTGATAAAAGTAATAACATTTCACTGTCTTCCTAAAAGAACCTGAAATTAACTGTTAAATACTAAACTCAATCCAAAAGATAAATCTATGATAAAAAATATGGTTACGGTTCCATACAGAAATTTTGATTTTTACAGATAAGCATTACGTATGATTGGAAATATATATATATATATTAAAAAAATAATAATAATAAATAAATCAGAATGTTACATACCAGGAATGTAGAATTAGCCAAATTCCACTAAAAATTGGTATGACTGGCTGCACTCAGGCAGAAACACAGTGTAGAATCTTAGACTCAGTGAAGTCAAAGCTACAATTTCAAGTCTTAGTATCAACTCAAAATTCTTATACAGGCTTTGAAATCATCTCCAACTCAACTAATCAGTTGCTTGCTCTTCCTTGAAGTTTGTCATTCCCATTAGCTGGAGATTCCTGACCTTCCTAACCCCAGCATCAGATTAACACCAAATTCATTGCTTAAGCTTCCATTAATAAGACAGTAGAGCAAAAAAAAAAATAAGCAAACCAGAGTATACATTGATGGACAAGCAGCAAATGTTACCTATCCAACAGATGGGATACAAAGTTCCTAGCTACAGCTTTTAAAACACAAATTACTGCTTTCCAATAAAAATCACAACATGGTTTCTAACTGTCTGCAAAACAAAATTAAGTATTTTTCATCTACGCAACATATAACATTCATATATTTTACTTCATGGATCCTTGGCTTACTTAGACCTATAATGGGAGGCAACTGAGTATTTGAATTAGGTTTGTGATTCTCCAAGTTCCAGCTTAGTTTGACTGAATACTAGGACATAGTCATCATTAGTCTCAACATTAATATTTCCTAGAACATGGACCCTGCAGTAGCTGAGAGATTCCCTTCAAATTGTTACATACACTTTTTATGATCAGTTATGCACATGTTCACACTATTCAGTTAGGTTATCTATACCTGAAAACAGATACTTGAGTTTGTGAATACATTCTGCATTCCAATGTGGATATAAGTTTACATTTTCATTCTGAAAATTATAGACTGAACTTTATGCTACACGGTTCTAAAATTTCCAACATTTTTTTATGCAAATGCTAGTCCAGCATGCACCATATTCTATCACTGAAAGGAACATAAAGCAAAGCAATATTTCTGTCCTAATTGCTTGGCAATATAGCCAACACAAAAATAACCAATAAGTGAAAATGTTGAATAATTATCTTTTTTTGTTTGATTATCTACCTGCAGCTAATAACAAATAGATAAGTATTAAAATTGCTAGTGTAGTTTATATAAGATATGTAAATTGTGATTAATTGCACTCTCAGACTTTGGAGGTAGTCTTTTTTTTTTTTTTTCCTCTTTTTTTTTTTCTCTCTTTTTTTTTTTTTCTTCTTCAAAAAAATACTCTCCCTTAATTTATATTAAACTTATTTATTTAATTATTTATTGAATTATTTTTCTGAAAAACAGACTCTGTGGTGAGGCCTCCTTATTGTAATCATTCCTGAGCTATATTAAACCAGTATTTGGTGAAAAAGGCAATTTTCAGTCTTTTGGGGGATACATCGTAAATTCCAAAACAGTTCTAAAACTCATCATTCATCTGCTGATCTGAACTGATTTGTTCATTACTAATTCCTTATTCTTAATCATTTTTATTATCTGTTCAAATGAACACCTTTTAGATTCGTAGCCTGTAAAGTGTATATATACATATTTAATGTAATACTGTAACCATACTAATCAAAGGATCTGCTCAGTAACAAAATATAATGAGTAAATTATGCACTTGTACTGTAACTTAGATGCCATTTTACAGGACTATGTTGTGCTGTGGAGGAGTTCTGGAATGGTGGAACTATAGAATTATTTTAATCTGGGAAACATTATTTTTTTTCCCCAATACTATTATTTTAATTGTTTATTTATGACATAATAATTCAGTTTACTGCTGGTCCCAAAATTTTCCAGACTTCCATCTTCCAGACTTTTCCATCACCTTACCAAAACCAGTCATTTTTTCTTTTTCTTTTTTTTTTTTTTTTTCTCCTCATGCTTCTCATTCCCTTCAATATACTCTGTAGGAGATCTTCAGCCATTTTTCAGATTTCAGCCAATTTCCAGATTTCAAGAGTTCACATTTTATGAAGTTCTTCAGTTGCTAATCAAATATACTTTGATGGTTTGGCATTTGATAATCAAATGTGTTTTAGTGTTTGACTTTTAGAATTGGAAGAGTATTTAATTGCACAAACAAACTAAAATATCCTGACCATGCCATGGCCTTCTAAGGGCAGAAGGGACAGAAAGATGCAAAATCTCTTTTTGAAGACTTCTGAATGCACATCACACTTGCTCCAACTTTCACAGGCTCAATTACTCATTTAGCTTCAGTCAGACTCCCTTAGGCTCACACCCACTTACTGACACAAAATTACCTTTCATTTCACAATAACTCTGATATGACTCCTGGAATCCAACTGTGGCAAAGTCTAACTCATAGGCCAATTGTAAGAAATAATTGTGTAGCCAAAAAGAAGGGGAAAAAAAAAAAAAAAGTAAATGTATGTAAATTGCAGCTGAAGAAAATGCTTATAATGCTTGTTCCTTCCTGGGCCCCCCTAAGATTCAGCTTGAAGTGACTAATGCTCACACCTGAGCTCATACAAGTCAGATCCAGGAATTTTTTTTGAGTTATTTATATTATTTGTGCTGTCTTTTACTCCTTCACATGTCTCTCTCTCTCCTTTCCTCTTCATCTTCTTTTGCATTTCTACTCACAACATGTGTGCAAGACACAAAAATAAATACAATTGTATGTGAAATAAATTGATATAACTTCGAGATTTAAGGAGAGCATTTTCTACTGAACTGCTGGTGCTGAAAGCAGCAGGTGTGTCAGAGTTACACTGATGCAGGTAATATACACAAATATATCCTGACTACTCGTGCCTTTAGTCAATCAAAATAAACTTTGATTTGCAAATCCAGATTTAATTTGGTAGAGAATTGTAACTACTGCTTATACAATAATGCTCATTGCAAATGGTAAGTAATACAATAGATTCCAACCCATGTATTTCATTGTTGTTTTTGTTTTTCCAAAAGAAGAATAGCAATTATAAAAAAGAATGATAGTAATGGAAAAGTTTAATAGGTAGCCAAGAAGTATACATTCCTTCTTTTACTATCATCTCATAGAATCAAGAACACAATTAAAATTATTATTCTTATTTTACTGAAAGAAATCACGATGCATTTGATTTGATTATAAATTATGTGTGTGATTAAAGCTTTTTTTTTTTCCCTTTTTTTTTTTTTTTTTTTTTCCTAGTTACACACATTTAATATATTATTCGGGGTGAACAGTGAAATTACTTTAATCCTCAGGAAATATTCTCTTAGGTGGCTGCATTTCCTGCCATCCAAAAGGTTGTGTTAAACAGAGTGGAAAATTCTTTAACTCTGGTAATCTAGTTGGTTTTTGAGTCACAAAGTACGTATTGCTTAAGCAGAAGAAAATGAAAATGAATGTCCATGTTAATTTGTAATGAATTGTTGCACAGGGGTGTGAGTCAGACTGTGTATCTTCTCTATTTTGATTGTGATTTACACAGACATATGGACATGTGGTTTCCCTATTGTTCACTAAATTCCAATTAAAATATCATATTTGCCTAAGCAGAGGAAAAGTCACGATGTATACTATTTACTATTAGAATAGCAATTCTGTGATCGTATCACATGGCGGATAAGGGCACTATTGAAGTACAATTTTTAAGAAACTGAAAAATCAAAACATTTATTTTCTGCTACCATGAGTCTATAGAAATAAAGATGCAGTTGTTTCAATACAACATGCAATATTTGGAGAGAGAAGAAAATTTAAATAAGAATTCTTGTGTCCTTAAAACTGGAAATTAAACACTCATCCAGACAAAGAAATGACAGAGATAAATGACAAAGACTAGAAATGTATTCTCTAAAAAATAAATTGGAGCTAGTTATTGTAGGGGAATCAATTTTCTTGTTGACCTGAGCTTAGAAGTAATGCCAGATTAATCACTAGTTTGATAAACAATTAGGCAAGATACCCATGGGCACTGCATTTCAGGTCTCTTTTGCAAAAATTCTTCAGTGAACATGTCACAGAAGCAGTTTGTAACAAGAAATATAAAATGAAAAAAATGTTTTAGGGCATGTTTGAGACTACAAATGCCTTGGAATTTGGCAATTTTCATATCTGGATGTTGGGTAGGTATGGGTAGCTGATCAAATTGACAGCTAAACGGTACTTTAGTAGCTGTCCAGAGGGGGACATGTCTGATATTAAGATATTAAGGCTCCCTTCTGCTCTATGCATTTGGTCATGGAAAACAAGATATGAAGGAAGGATAAATTTTGCCCGGATATTCTGCGAAGAAGTGAGATACAGCTGAAGCACTCACCTGCTCTCAGGGCATGAGAAGCACTCCTGGGTCCCTGGTTTAGCTGTAGTCTTATTTTACCACTTACAGAAAAGGAGGAGCAAGAATAATTTAATGTGGAATGATTTGGGGAATAGAATTAAGAACTATAAATGCATGTAATAAAAAGGTGTTATAAAATAGTCAGAACTTCTAAAAAATGTCTTTTTTTTTTTTTTTTTTTTTTTTTTTTTTTTTTACTATCATGTGGAACAATCTCTAAAGGTCAGTGGAGAATACATTAAACGACCTTTCATATCTGGTGCCTTAGAGGCATGAGACAAACTATTTTTCCTCAATATTTTTCCTATTCATTAAGAGTTACATGATACTAAGGTTTCATGCAACAGTTATTCTCTATGATTTCAAACAATTCTGAAAAATAATAGTTTTTGTCCCTGTTTCCACAAAACTATAGTCTTTGATCCCAAATTTGCTCTTCTTGATTGCCAGTTTGCTGAACTTCTGTGTATGCAGCCTGATACAAAGACTTTAAAATTGATGTATTTTGCCAAATTTGATATATTTTGATGATATCTGATACACAATGATATATATTTTTAAAACATTTTGATTTATATGGTATATTAAGTGTGTATAGTATCTGGGACTTTAAGGAGTATATTTTAAAATGTATTTTTTTAATAATCTTTTAAAAAGAAGAATATTAGAAAAAAATAAGAGAAACATGACTTTAAATGAAGGTGAACAAGTTATAAATAATTGCAAGAGTTGCTTCAGTGTTTCTGAAAAAAAACGTAAGGAAGGAAGGAAGGAAGGAAGGAAGGAAGGAAGGAAGGAAGAATCTAAATACAAGAAAAAATAGTTTCAAGTAAAATTCGTCAAAGATTTTGTTTATATTGAAATTAAAACAAATAACAGGTGAGAGCAGTCTACAAAAAAGCTGTGTTCAATGAAAATCAAGGTTTTCACAATATTCTTTAATACCCTCGTTTTCAACAAAGTTCACTTCAAACTGCTTTATGTGACTTCCTATCTATATTTGCATTGTAGGTCAGCTACTTCAAAATGGTACTACCTTCAGAACAATGTCCTAGAAGCAGAGTGGTACTCTTCTTTTATCTCTACACAGACATGGCCTAACACAATAGGTCAGTACCCAGACCTGAAACCTGACATGCTATCATGAGTTCAGTGGGATGGAAGTAAATACAGAAGTTTTTGAAATAAAGCAGAAAGAGTAAGAGAATAATTAGCATAAAGAAAAATAAACAAACAAAAAAACACCAGAAGTAACAGGAAATAAATAGATCAATCTAGAGAGGTTTACAGATTAACATGGAAGGGAGGAAGGGAGGAAAACTTTTAACAAGTTACCATTTCCTTACGATTGATACTCAGTGATGTATTTGATAATGACCTTCAGTAACCTGGTTAGAATAGATAAGAAATATTGTAGCTGTGATATACCTAAGTACAAAGTTTTGATTAAGGTTAATTGTCTCATTAATTCTGTCAAATGAATAAATCCTAGCATTGACCATATATTTGCGTAATTTACTTTGTTACTGATACTTCTTTGTATCAAAGAAGGGGTGGGAAATGAAGTAAAAGAGAAAGATGACTCAGTAAGAAAGGAAAGGCAAGGATAGTTATACTCACTAAGAAAAGGCATTTTCAATAGCCAAATACTTCAGGTACAGACTACATCTTTGTGCTTTGAGTCATAAAATAATTTAAGCTGGAAAGGGATTTCTAGAGATCATCAAGTTCAACCCTTTGCTCAAAATAAGGTCAGCTCTGAAGGACTTTTCCCTAGAAGAGAGAAATTATGCATAAGATGTCCTAGACATTCTAAAGGAGTAATTGATATAAAGAGAATGAAAGTAATGACAAAAATCTACTCTTTTGGTGTGGAGACCAGACTTATATGCATAATGGGGAAGAGCTGGTGCTAGTAGCTCAGCAGTAGATCTTCAAAAGAAGGATCCCATTTCAATTTCCTAAGGAGAAAACGAGATATAGATTTGAGCATTTATATGTAGGTTTACATATTTGTATTTCCTCAATTCTGACATCTAGGATAAATTCAATTTCAGAAGGTCTATACTGATTTGCTTAAATTACTAAATGCAGAAAAAAAAAATGTTTACAGTTGTACTACCTGAAAATTTACCTTCAGAAAATGTTGAGAAAATAACAGAAGACAAAACTACTTGCCTTCAGATTTGTTTTGTTTTCCTTCTTCCACATTTTCCTTTTCACAGAATCACAGAATCACAGAATTTTCTAGGTTGGAAGAGACCTCAAGGTCATCGAGTCCAACCTCTGACCTAACGCTAACAGTCCCCACTAAACCATTTCCCTAAGCTCTTTTGCAGAAGATATTTAAACAATCGTTGTTACTGGATCACTTTTATTAACAGATTAATCAGAACTCCTTTTGAAACTGTAAAAAGACCTGGAAAATCTTTTTTTTTTTTTTTTTTTTTTTTTTTTTTCCATTGTATAAAGCATAATATAAATCAATTGTAGCATAATCAAGGGAGTGTTCTGAGCGTAAATGTGACAGTCACACAGAAATAGCACAATGACACAACAACTGGAGGTGCAGAGATGCACAGCACTGGTAGCTTGTTTAAAGTTAATATATATTTTCTTTCTAATTTTTATCAAGGTTAGCTGAGAACTTCAGAAATAGTCTTTGGGAAACTGAATGGAAACCCAGAAGAGAAAAAAGGAAATACTGAAAATGACCAAAGATGTTTGTCATGTTGTAATAGGAAAATGATAAACTAGAACTGTCAAATCATATATCTGTCAGTTGGGGCGAGTGTTGTTTGTGAGTGTTTTATATTGTCATTGGCAAAACTTGAAGCTTTCCTAAGCATCAGCTGCACAAAAATGTTAGTAGTGTAGGATTCCTTACTTTTATGTATGCCTTGAAAGTTTTAATGGGTTTCATGCTCATGGGTTTCATAAAGCTAGAAGGGCAGCTGAGATATTTCTCTACTATTCTACTATTCTACTAAGCTACTATTGTGCTCAATTTTTTAGTTATTTTGATTTTAATCAATCAATTTGAAATAACACAAACTCTGATTTTTTGTCCTTTATCCATTACTAACATTGAAGAAAAACTTGCAAAGGCTTTCAATAATTTTACGATGGTAAGTATGGATCTTCTAAAATACGTGCTATATTTAAAAAAGTTATTTGCTTCTGCATTTGTGGTAGGACATTTTGGTGTACTTAACAAGGTTTAGAGCATGCTGAAATGCTTGTTCAAAAAAAGATAAAAACATTGCTGGAATCCAATGAATATCTTGGACAAACTTCACTTAGGAAGTTACCTGAAATGTTCTGCTGAGTCAGTAGTATCTTAATGTGGGATACTTACTGTGCTTAATGACAGTAAGCATGTTTTTAAGAATTTAATACAATCTCTATAGTCACAAGAATGAACACAGTTGCCTGTATTTTCTAGAAATTTCATACCTGAATTCATGCGTTACACAACTCTTCTTCCCCCAAACCTATGAATAGTAAATTTAGTAAATATTTTCTAAAACACAGTTTCAAAATGCTTAAAATTCTATAAATCATGCTCAGATTAAGGTTTATTTTCAACACGCAGGAACACTGCTATTCAAAATGACCTCATAAAATTGATCCAAATGCTATTGAAATGTAGATCTCTAAGGGATTGCTAAATATTAGTCATTATAGCTGACATATGAATCTGATTTTCTTTAGTATATACATATATATATTTTCTTTAGTATATATTCAAACAATGAAACTTAAATAAGCAGTATTTCTTGGATACAAAAGCTGTGGGAGATACCATAAAAACAAAACCTAGCACAAGTTGTGATCAAGGATTTATTAGAAGTGGAATGAATGTGGCACATATCAAGGAGCTGTGCTCTCTGATGGCATATTCTATTTTTAGATTTGAGACAATTTTAAGTAGTACATTATTTTCTTTGCTTTGTAAAGTTTTGCACTTTTGGGTTGCTGATCTGTGACAATCCAATTCAATTAAGTACAGCATTTTGTGTTAGCACCTGTGACATTTCTAAAATTAAAGCACTTTTTTGTTGTTTTGTTTTGTGAAAAAAAGATTATTAATAAAAAGAAATAAGTAAAACCCAATGAAATTATATTGCTTTACTAAAACTTGAAGAATAATGTTTTTCATGAAAAAAAATTATAAAAATAACTTGACTTATTAATAATAAGTCAAGATCCTACTGATAATCACATTCTTTAAATCTGAGTCTAACTATACTTCCACTAAAAGCTAGTCCTTGAGAAACCATGAAAACTGAATAACAGATAAATGAGGAAAATATCTACTGGTATACTAGTTTATGAAGGAAAACTAAATTACATAATTAAAACTGTTAGGCAAAAGTCTGCTTTACAGCTATTAGGGTAGATTTTCATTTTAATGATTCAGCAAGATGAATGGAAAACCCTTTCATACCTGTGTGGTGGGTTACAGCAAATGTTTTGTACCATTAAAACCATGCAAATGTGTTTTAAATGATACATTCTTGCAGCTCAACATACTTTTCAGCATTTTGTAAACACTGTTTTGCTCAAAATAAACATTCAGCATTAAGATAGTGACCTAGCATTTTTGTGACTGTCAGAATTCTGCACTTTTCATGAAACCATGAAAAAGAGTAATAGAATGTGTTGAATCTGGCATCGCTAAGTAATCTGAGAAACCCTCCATCTCTCTCTGGATGTGCAAGCTGATCTGTCCTCAGTTGTCAAGAATCTTTTTAAATTTTATCCCATAAGCCCAGCTGCAATCATTGTTCTGGTGACTGTAAATTCAGGTAAAAATGTGGTGTGTATTTTCTCATCCTTCTCTGTGAGCTTTTTATTGGAAAATTGTCATTAATTGCTTTGCTACCTTTATAATGATGTGCTTTGTTTTGCTTTCTAACATAACAGCCAGGAGTCAGACAATTGTTACTGATTGACTGAGCCCTAGAGTGTGGAGATGAGCCCTCTAAAAGCCAGTGAAGCACTTACAGAAAGGATGATGTTACAAATAGGAAGTTACTTTCCAAAATAATAACAGACATATTATTTTAAGCAGAATGCATGATCTATAATGAAAGAAAATAAAGGGGAGGGTGAGGGGAAGGAAACGTGGCAGAGACAGGATGACACCTGTCAAAACATGGTTGCTTTTGTTTTAATGAGACATAATGAATTAGTTCTCTATGGGGAAATAAATAAATAAATAAATAAATGGTGACAATAAAAATTGATGAAATTGCTTTATTGGTTGGAAATTTTAACCTGAACTTCAGTAATGGCAGTTACAAGTTCTTGCTTTAAATATAGAAATCAGAAGACATAATTTGCAAGCCAAGAAAATGAATGCGTACTCTAAGCAATGTTATAGACCATTAACTTTTTAAGTGTGTTCATTGAGGTGCTTTATTTACAAAATTGTGACTTAAAAACTATTGTGAAGCTCATGGAGCTGCATTTCACAGAACATAAGAACAATTTTCAAAGCAAGCACTGCCTTCTTATCAAGCAAGAGGCATTGTTCCTTTGATTTCACAACCATATGCAAAGAAACTATAATATGAATACATAACTACATTTGTACTACAGTACAAATATATAAAAGGTATAATACTACTCCATTATAGGAGTGAGTTCATTACGCTGTGCTCGCAGGAGATTTGTTTCAAATTTACCCTTATGAGGTACCCTGATGACCTTTCATTTCTCTCAGATAAAATTTAACAGATTTCAAAAATGCTTTCCTGATGCCTGTCTTATGCAGAAGAGGACTGTTTAATGAGCACGATTTAGACTTGTTAAGTATTATAAATACAGAACTAAAACCTTCTGAATAAGCAGCACTACCTACTAGCAAAATAAAATAAATAAAATTTTGCATGTTTTGAATCAAAAGACAATAATGTCTTTTGTTTGTTTAAAGGTCATCTTGTAATCTTGTAACTCTTCTGAAAATATTTGTTTAGAATGCGGAAATAAAATTTACTTCTGAAATGTTCTGTCCATTGTATTTGTATGTCAAAATATGACTTCCGTTATACTCTTCTTTCTACCCTGTTTATAAAACTGTTTTTTTCTTGCAGTTACATCTGTTTAACCAGGTGGAGGATTGGAAATAGAAAATCTCTCTACAAATTAGAGAGATCACGAAATCATGGCTATCATCAAGATTATTTTTTTTACAATCAGGGTAATGTCAAGGTTCAGAGGAATATAATAGTAATTAATATCCTTACAGTGAAGACATTCTGTAAGTATTGAATTATATGAAGAGAGAATAGAATTATAGATGCCCCTAAGAGATAACTTTTTAATTTTTAAAATTTTTACAAAAATCTCTAAATCTGACCTCTCATGTTCTGAATAAAATTAGGGTTGTTATTGATACTACTGGCTTAAACAGGATTCCTTACCCGTCATCTACCTGCAAATGATACTGACTCATTTAGCTATCAATCTAAGCTTAACACAACATCCTCTGCTTCCCTTAAGGCTTTTTTTTTTTTTTTTTTTTTTTTTAATTTATGTATTTATCTGGGGGGAGGGAGGTGAGGGAGAAGAGCTTGATGATTGTTTCTATATTTATTTGAATAGTTGTAGCATCATAAACTGTCTTTCTTTCACATTACATTACTAAACATCTTACTGGTAGAATTTTTAAACATATTAAAACCTCAGTTCCTAATTCAGCCAAATAAATCTATAAAATGTCCTTTTAACTTTAAGTTGATTCCAAACAATCTGGAATTTGTTGGAACAATTGTACTATAGCTTTCATAGTCATAATTTAAATAACCCCAAACATCATTGTTTCTTGCACGTTTTAAGAGCTAGCCTCGTAAGATTTTTAAGGTTGACTTCCAAGAACATATATCAGCAACAACAAAGAGACTTGTACAGATACCACATGTTCAAATACATTCACACTGAGAAGAGAGAGTACCATTAAATATTAAAAATTCATTAAGATTAAAATAGTCCAACAGGCTAAACAACATTGCTATGAAACACATCCACAAGTTGTTATTGCCAGCTGGGAATAAACCCATTTCAATATCACTAGACTTCCCCACCAGATGAGCCCAGAAGCCCTGACTGGACTTGAAAATGAGAGCTGGGAGTAAAAGAATTTTTCTTGTACGCAACCTGTGTCAGTGATGAGCAAAATAGCTCTCAGACAATTTCTTGTCATCAGAAAGCCTTGAAGTTCATATTTCTTTAAGAAAAGGCAGAAGGTAGCTCATTGCTCAGTATTGTTGATTAATATCTTAGTGGGATAAAGAATAAAGTCCACGTTAAAGCATCATGGACTTACACATCACAGAGAACTACTGTATTCAGAATGGAGAAAAATGTAAAGCAACCTCTATCAACACATGAGCTATATGCCCAGAAAATCTTCATTCTAGATTTGGATCTCCTCAGTCTTTCAGCGTCACCATTAAGATATACTAGGCCTTTGGAAATTACAGTATTCTACTCTACAGAAAAATCAGACATATTTTCTCCAGTTGAGAAATGGGCAAAGGAAAGTGTATTTTAGTTAATTTACTGCAAGGGTATGAAATATTTCAGCAGTTAATATTCAGTGTGATGTGATGTCCTGTGAGAAAAGGCATGATACATTATAATGTCAAATTATCATCACTAACAACTTGCCACTGAGAGAACATTTTGTTTATTATAGCTGAACTATATCTCATGCATTAGTATTCAAACTCTATTGACCATTTTTATTTTATTTTTTTTATTTTTAATTTTTGCCATTAATTTCCCTATCAGATTTTGCTCACTCTCAGGGTTAAAATCCATCCTACTCTTAAAGCTGGAATATATTCTTACCTTGTCTTGTAAAAACAAAGACAGGTAGAATTGGGGGTACCTGAAATTCCTAGATCAATATTCCACTATGACACGTAAAAAACAAACAAAAAAATACTCAAGCAACTAATCCAACAAACCTATTATATTCAGACTAGAAATACATTGGACAGAACGTATCACACAGATTTTTAAACTGTTTTGTTTTCCTTTCTCGTCCAGTCAGCATGTGAGCTGGAACTGTATAATCATAAGACAACTATAGCAGTAGGCAGATGGTGTGTGGGTAAGCCAAGAAATGAGCTTCACAGAAATGCATTGGTGGAAAAAAGCTACCTGGGAGTAATCCACAAGAGAACTACTTTCAGTGATACAGTTTGATTTTATTTTAGTCATGAGTACACTTAAGGGTTCTTCTCCTCCCTGTTTTTATACGTGCCAATGTGAAGGGGAACTGTTTAAAAGCAGTGGGTTTGGCAAAGCTGCTGTTTATGTGGCAGGGCCATGCCAAGTGTGCTCCATAAGGGGTCATTTGCACATAATATAAGAGGGCTCATTTCCACCAAAGGGTGGATTTGGAAGGAAAAGAGGTTTCATGATCACCATAGGCTTATACATTCTATCAATTTATGCTGGCAATATCACACACATTGTGTCCAACATAAGAATTTAATGGCACACTCCAATTTTCCTTCCTTCTTTCAAATCCCACATCACTTTCCGAGCACCTCAGCACAAGAAATACCCACAGACATACAGAAACATGTCACGGGATAAATAGCAGGCTCAAAAAATAACAGCAATCATTATTTTCAGAGAAACTATCATAAAGAATATGGTAATGACATCAGACTCGGGTCATATTACAGCCACACACTGCAACATGGAGGGTTATCTCAGAACATTTAAATCAAACGTGCAAGTCCCAGATGAAAAGAAGGGTGGATTATTAATAATAATAATAATAACAATAACAATAATAATAATAATAATTAATAATAATAAAAGTGAAACACTCATTTTAAAAATCAAGGCGAAAAATCATGAATCCAGATACAATTGGGTTGTAATTTGCTATAGTGTCTCCAAGGCTCCTTTGCCTTCAGAAGTTTCACTAACCTTAATTGTAATTTGCTTTGGCTTAGGAGACTGTCCATATCAAATTATTTTGCAACTGATTCCAGGTAATTGGATTAATATAGATTCAAAATCCACAGTCACAAAATTATTTAAGCAACTAATATTGTAGCAGAAATGTTGGTACCTGAATAAGCAACTGTAATTAGTATTTCAATTACATTGTGTTCCCTGATTAATTACACATTTAACACAAATACTGCGTCTTTGAAAATGAAAGATCAAGATCTCGTGGGAGAGAGGGGAAGAGAATAGCCCACAGGGAATTCATCATTAAGTTATCAGATGAGTCTTCACACCTTGGCATGACAAATTTCTCACAAAGCCATGACCATCATTTCAATGGCTTGCCTAATTTTTAACTATAACACATACATACCAAAGGAGTGTGGGGGAGAGAAATGTAGGGAATGCAATTTGCACCAGAAGCTTAATCGATATTAAGTTAAAGGATACACACTATCTCTATGTATACTCAAATTTATTGCAGTCCATAACCATCAGACAGTTTCATGGAACCTTTGTTTTATGACAATAAAAAAGAAGACGTTAGTGTTTTTCTGCTAGAGGTAAGAGAGATGAAGTCATTAGCATTTGTACAGCAACTTTGTCTATCGAGTGATTTAGTAACAAGTTCGCATCCTCTTCAATTATAAAGTTCACAGAAATACCACATTACCTGCAAACCGAAAGACAAATCCCTTCCTAATGTAGCTCTACTGAGACCTATTTCTATGAATAATTTGACCTTAAATTCTCAGCTCCACTGACTACAACAAGCTGATAATTTGTACAATTAATTTAAATTAATAGTTATGTGTTGCCCAACCAATAATAAAGTGCTGCAAGAATTTTCATGAGGACAATTAACATCCAGGAAAGCCAGAGTAGGAATTGAAACCCACATCCATGCAATTCCAACAGGCACACCAGAGCTGGCATGCCTTTCTGTTCCAGGAGGTGGAAGAGAAACCAACTGTATGAGAAAGCTGCAAGAAACGTTTAGGTAACATCTTCTTTGAGCTCAAGGGAGACAGGTAAAGCAAAAGCAAAATCTGAAGAATCGAGGGCATAGGTCCCTTCAGGGATCAGTCTAAGACTAAATTATGAATAGGATATTTTATTTATTTATTTATTTTAATTTTCTGCCTTTGAAAAAGTCATTGCTTTTTTAAAAATATCTATATTATTTTTCATAGCTTATTCTGATCACATGGCTTGCAGAAATCAGTTTAGCTTTGATCTGTTGGATATAGAGTTGAGAAAAATCCAACCAAGAACAATTCAAACAAGTACAAGATCTTCTGCAAGGTCAGATGAATTATTGAAAAAGGGAAAGATAACCATTGGATTTTACCACACTTATTGGCAATATATAAATAAAAAAATATACATTTGTAATTACATAATTATCAAATGCAGATACATCACGGCATTGGCATGATAACAAAAGTGATAAAGAAAAGTGAGGAGTGTTATTTTTTCCAAACTCACAATATATTAATTTTTATCATGCTGTGTTTACTCTGGACACTTAAGTAGACAAGTAGACAAAGAAGAAAATATTGGAGCTTAGATACCAATAACAGCCAAAACTCAGAATAAATGCTTGAAATTCTTGGTTCCTGAGACTCATTCCTCCTTCCCTGTGTTTTATTCAGAATAAATGTACCTGCCTAGGATACCATCAACAGTCACTTGAAGCAACTTTGAGAAATCAACATTTGCTAAACCTAAGTATTGCAAAAACATAGCTCTTGCAAATTAGAAAAGGAATTAATGCAAAATAATATTATAAAATAATTGAAAAAATGATACTAAATTTAAAATGGTACTCAGTATAATTAATGTGTTGCCTCATAGATAAGCTAAAATTCACTTTGATTTAGAACATATAGCCTATATACATTTCTGGAATATTATATATGATTGTTTTTAATGCATTACAGCTGGCAAATTATAATAAATAAATAATAATAAAAAATAAATAATAAAAAAAAAAAAAACTGTGTGCAGAATTAACATCTGAGTATGTCATGGTGTCCTTAAATCACACTGGATGCAAAATTAATCAAATATTCATACTGCCATATTCTATTGTTATTTGTAGAGAACAACAAATCCACACACAACTACAGAGAGCACAGATATATCAAAGTCAGCACTTGAAAAGGCTTTACAATGTAAAGAACTAGATCCTCCAACCTTATTATACCTATGCTTAGGATCAATGGAAAGACAGCATCTCCTTGTTTGTGTGACCCTGAAGGGAATTCTATCAAGGCAATCCTCACTGTTGAAGTGTGTTTGTATGCAAGAAGGCTTTCCATGTTGTGGTGCTCATCCGTGGCATGAGAAATGGAAGAAGAACACAGAGTGCAGGCAGCCTGAGGTAGCACTTTGGTTCCTATGCACCATTTTGATTGTCTGTTCAGTCTTTAGGCACAGGCAAAACAGACATTATCAAGCATCGTCTATTAGAAAGCAGGCTCAGCTGCCATTTTGACACTCTATTTTTGTTTCAGCTAAAGCCTTGGAAAGCTAAATAAGAACCTGATGCTGGGGAAAGGATTGTGCTATTATTTCTAAATGAGAATGTACAATTTGGAAGTCATTTTTAGTGGCTGGGGACCATCTCTCACTGTTCCACTGTTCCTCTTGCATAATGAAACAAAGAAACAAGAAACAAAGTTCAGAATACAGTTTCGCAGTTTTGTCTCAGCTCCTTTTTCCTTTTTTTTTTTTTTTTTTTTTTTTTTTTTTTTTTTGACATGTTTTTTTTCCTTTTTTTTTTTTTTTTTTTTTTTTTCCAAAGGAGGTCTAGCTTTGCCATGGCCACCCATCCTTTGGTCAGCAACCAAAGTCAGCTCTGCAAGTGTCAATTAAATCTCTCTGAGCTGGTTTTGTCTTTAATATCTACCATGTGGTTGTGTATGGAGAAGACAATTTACTGCCCTGGGTAGGTAAGGCATGATATTCATCTCATCAATACACATATATATATCTGTAGGGAGGGTGTCAAGAGGAACCAGACTCTTTTCAGTTGTGCCTAGCAACAGAATGAAAGGCAATGGGCACAAACTGAAACACAGGAAGTTCCAGCTAAAAATGAGAGGGCACTTTACTGTGAGGGTGACAGAGGACTAGAACAGGTTGCCCTAGTTGAACTAGAACAGGCTGTGGAATCTCCTTCTCTGGAAATATTCAAAACCTGCCTGGATGCCATCCTGTGCAATGTGTTCTAGATGATTCTGCTTGGTAGTGAGGGTGGACCTTTTCAGAGGTCCCTTCAAACCTTGGCCATTCTGTGAAAACTTCTCTTGTGTTTCTCAGGCACCAGAAGAGACTATCAAGAAGACCTGTGCCTCATAGTGCTTGGAAAAATAAACCCTTGATACTCTGTTTGAAACCAGTGTCCTGATACTTCCATCCTTTCATTCCAAAATTAGGTGCTGTGAATCTGTAGCCACAGGCATCAGGACTTTATTGAGGGCAAAGCCTACATAGGCAGGCTCTTGTGACAAAATTGTTTTTTCTAGAGTATTTTAAGGAAGATAAGTTTAGCTCATTATTTCTACCAAAAAGCTTAAATCTAGTCTGCTGTTTGTAAGTATCGGGGTTTATTCACAGCTTCAAGGTGTGGCATCAGAGAACCAGCTACATTTAGAATATACAATCCACCGCAAGGAAGTGTTGGTAGATTTTGATTAATTTTTTAAGCTGTACCATGGTCATAAAAAGTTTTCTGGTGTTGATAACTACATAATATGACTGCTAAATTTCCACTACACTATATGGATTTGTGTGTTTAGCCTAAAAGAAAAACAGAAAGAAACAAATACTGTAGCCAAAATCTAATTTTCCAATTTCTTTTCCAAATGCCAGTACATAGCCAGATATACACCATAGTCTATCCAAGGATTTTCAAAGATTATCTGACCACCAAATTAATCTGTTTTTCTGACTCTTGTTTATAGCTGCATTGTCTTGAGAAAAGTCTGTTCCTACTTCTTGTCAAATCCTTTCCCAGTGCTTTGTTGAGATCTTTTGAGAGAAAGCAGTGGAGGTTTTAAATTAATCTTGCTGCATAGTTATTCATGAATAACTAAAATATACCTGCATGCATGTTTAATTGTGTCATGTATCTTCTGATCTGGAAAATTGCATGAGACTCAGTGCTAGGATATGTTATAAGTTTGTTTTTTTTTTTTTTTTTTTTTTTAAGTTCAGTAGTGTAAACAAGAGTTAAATTATTTGCGTACATGCAGATACTGAGACAAGCCCAGGGTGGTACCTGTTTTGGTCTGGCAGGTTTTTATGGTTTGCTTATCCCATTTTGTATTTCTTTCTCGAAGTTTTTTCAAAGCATGTCTATGACATTTCTGGAGTCCCTTGTCTCTTCCAGTACTGGAGTTATGTGGCAGAACAAGATAATTTAGTTAAGTGTCCCTGCTAAATTGAACTACACTGAACAAAGTGAGACACTTACAAAAGAAAAACTATTTGAAAACTATAGATAGACTGCTTCACTGATTAGACATTTGTTTTGCAGAACAAGCAATATATAAATATAGGCTGTTCAAAATCCCTGTCTAAAGGTTTGGATGTAAAATTGATTTTAGTTAAATTGTTTTTCTCCTTTTGTTCAGTTAAGGTTGCTATTTTTTCTTGTGAGATTTTTTTTTTTTCTTTCGAAGCTGAACTAAAACCAAGAAGTGTCAGCACAAATCCCAAATATTTCCACTTTGCTTGGCTTTTGTAGTGCCTCATCTTAGATACTGTTTGTTTTCTTTCTGTTATCATTCACACTCTTTGCTTTGACTGAGCTTCCCCACTGGTTCTCCTGAGTGGATTTTATGATTCCTGTGATTTGGCTGCTCTCTTCTGCTCTTACTGGAGAGGTGACCACAGCAAAACAACAGAAACACTGCTGAAAACCAGTGCAAACAAAAGAAGGAAGAAGTCAGCCATCCCAAATCTCACATTTCAGGTGTTTTGCCTGTGCAATATTTTTCTTATAATCTCTGTGAGAAATTAAAAAGCTTTCTGTGGACAACATATGTATTTTGAAAAAGGTCTCATTTTCTCTGTAAACCCAGACCATTAGAATTACACCAATTTCAAGCCATTATGATTTCAGGTGAAGGATGCCAGCATACTCCTATTCATAGTAGATGGGTGCTGGCTGCTTATCTTCTCAGGGAAAATATTTATGGAATATGAACTGTCTTTTATTTCTTAAAAATAAATAATTAATTATGTATGTATGCAACATCACTACAAAATTATAGTGATTATTTTGTCATACATTATCAAACTGGCAGTTCTAAAGAGACTGGAAATTGCCATAAGATTTCCACCTCTAGGTATACAAAGAGATTATACTGTGGCTTAGAGCCACGTTGCTTCATCTGGCTAAAATCTCACTTTCCTTAGACCACCATTTTTACAGACAGTTATTTTAAAATAAAAATGAAAATAAAAAAGATTTATTTATTTAGTCTACATATAGAATGCAGTGTTTAGACTAGTAACGGCATGAAAAACAATTTAAATTAGATAGGTGCATTTAGCCATATACCATTAAAATTGTCATACTGAGCTGCAGGTCATGGCACAGATGGGCTGCCAAATATTTGTCACAGCATGGCCAATCACCAGACTGTATTTCAGATAAAAGAGTGAATTGAAATAATTAGTTGCACTATTCTGTTGAGCTGAATAAAATTAAATTAATTCTCTGCAAATGCAGGATCTAAGATCAAGCTAACCTTATTCTTGCTTGTGTTGTACACAAAAAAACATTCATTCAACTTAAGATAATTCCTTAGATTTCAAAGCATCTTCAGTTCAGGTATGTATTCTAAAGAGCTGTAGAATGTGGATTTTAGAAATCTAAAGAAAAATCAGACATACTGAAATAATACACAGGAGAATCAATCAAATCATAGTTACAGTTCTATGTGGACTTTCTACTATCGACTATTTCAAATTGATTTCCCCTTTACTGAGCAGAGAGGACTGGGCAGAACTGTGGGCAGAATCCTAAGTGTCTTACCTCTATGTTGGGCAGAGTAAGAGAGAAAAGATCTTCCTATGGGAAAAAAAATAAAAATAAAGTTCTGTTTAAAGTGCTCTGGTGATATTTCACAACAGCATGATATTTGGGCAAAAAGTGGTGCAATAAAAATGCCCACGATTGAATTTATTGAAAACATAAATATTTGATAAATTGCCATGCAATCCCAATTTGATTGTTTGTGTGGGATATATATATATATACATTTATATACTGATATATATATATCAGACTGATTAAACTGTTTACATATAACAGTGTGAGATTTAGCAGCTTAAATATTTCAGTCTTACATTCAATGAGACAACCTAAAGTAAAATAAAACAAATTAAAACTGATAATATAACTAAGGCCTGCAGCAGGATAGTTAACTTACTGAATGCAAGTGTCTAGAAAACCCATTTGTTAATTCGAATAGCTAGTATTACATTGCACACACAAATCCATGAGAGAAAATCTAAGCTGTAACCTGAAGGTAGAAGTGATAGAAAGAAAACAAAATAATGGAGCAATTGAACCTGAAAATCTGATTCACATTTTCATCAAGGTGAAGTGCTATATTCCTCTCTGAAAACAGTCTGTACTGATGATCAGAGAGTTTGGGACTGTGAGTTTTGCAGAAACTACATTTTTTAAACTGTTTTCTGCTAGTAGTGCTCTATTACTGCCATCATCTTTGTTTAATCATTAGGTAGCACAAAAAATGTTAGTTTCAGTAACAGATAATGCATAGGTTCCTCTGCTGACAAAGCTGAAATGTCTGTGTTTTTCAGTTTTATCTTGCTGTGACAGGCATTTTCAAGACAAGGTGACTTACTTTGCTGGCTCTGTCTTTTATGTTTAATTTCTTTCATAACAAACAAAGAAACTAAACTTGATGGCCTGACTTATATATTCCCTAGAGTGTCTTCAACCCCAGAACTGATAAAGAGCTGGTAAACTAAATTTAAATCTTCAAAGTTTTTATTTTAAGGAGCAAAACCTAGCTGAATGTCTGTATACTTGTACAAAACTTTCATAAGGCAAATCCTTCACACTTTCCAAACACAGTAACTATTTCTGTAGTTACCTGTGAGATGTTACTTGTGAACAGTGAAGAGTTGCAGGCCCTGCCTAGGAGAAGAGCTGGGCTACAGCTTTTTCTGTAGGACTGAGTCATGTCAGCTGTGCTGGAGTGAAGAACCTCTGACGTCATTTTGTACAGTTTTCCTCATTTAATCACTTTTTTCCTTATTGTTGACACTGCAGTCTGTGTTCTCTGATGGGAAGCAGAGCCATGGGCTGCCAGCACAGTGGATTCAAACAGTTGCTGTGGCATCTGAGCTGTAATGCCCAACTTGAAGTCCTGAGCAACAAAACTGTCTACTTATAGGTGAAGTTGCTTGATCTGCCTAACTCAGCTTCATGTCTCCTGCTGCTGCCCTCATTGCTCTACCCCAAAACTGGCCTGGGATGCTACCTCAATAATGAGAGCTAATGGCACTACATTTGTTGCTCTCCTCACTCCTTGCTAATGTAAGAGAATATACTAGGAGTCAGGTGGTGGCTGATAGTATCCGAGATTCAGATTCTCTTTATGACTTGGACAGGGTTCAGGCAATAAGATAAAAATAAGCAAGATCATGTTGCAAAATACAGATGCTGCACTGCAGCTGAGCTTTTCTGGTTAAGAGGTTAAAAAAAAGACAGACAAACAGACCATAATTCTCAGGGGCCCCGTACTCACCCAGAACTGTTGCAGTACATTTATCATTGTTACATAACCCTAAAAGGCTTTGTTGGCTCAGTTTTCCCTGACTTGAACATTTTAACTGCAAATTAATACATGCATATGTAGATCAGTCCACTGCATGTAGCTACCTGGTGGGTAATTCCCAGATGGGGATTTCTCTTTCTCTACATTGGCTTATTTCTCTCTCTCTCTCTCTTTTTTTTTTTTTTTTTTTAATTTATTTATTACTAGCTCAAAAATAGTGTGTGGGTTATATAACTAATAAATGAAACCAGAGACAAATCCTAGCCTTAGGCAGTATGCGGAAAGGATGGCAACTGTCAACCCTGACTCCCTGTTTGTCAAATACTGAATAGGATGTTAACTCATGAACAGTTTACAAGCTTGGAAATGTCACAGACATGGGTGAGTCAGGGTTATTGTCCAAACCCACCATAAAAAAAAAAAAAAAAAAAAAAAAAAAAAAAACCTGTGGTAGGCAAACATTTCATCTGTAAAAATTAAGGTTTTCTTTTCCATATGTTGATATAAATCATTGCTAAGGTGTTCTGCAGCAACTAGGTAAAGGAACAGGCTGCTGTTCTGCTCTGACATGTCAAAAAGAAAGACTGCTTGGTCTCTGGAAGATCCCCTACTGCCTTTCCAATAGGAAAGGAATGTCCAGGGCTATTTCTCTATTTCTATGCTATGGAATGGTCTCTTAGCACTGTCTTCATTTTCAATGATTTTGGATCCCTAGGACACTCAGGGTGAAATTTAGAGAAAATTGTCTGTGTCTTACAATCATATTATATTTGAGGGTTCATTAGCATAGAAAACTGTTGCTTATCTTTACAGGTGAACTCAAAAGGGAGAATTTAATAAGTTGTTGAGGGAAAATATTATTGGGCCAGGAAATTACTGAGGAACTTTTTTAATCTGTCACAGAGAAAAAATCCCCTATTGAATCATCAACTTTTTTACTACAACATCTGATTACTTCTTAAAGGTATCCCATACAACTCCTGACTGCTTACAGCCCTCCTTTAAATTGAAAGATATAACAAATCTATGATACAACTTGGCTGACAGTCAATGTATTTATGTCAGAGATAAATTTGCACATGAAAGGTGCAAAAGCAATAAGGAAGACAGAAGCAAAAGGCAATGGAGATCAATTAGCTAATTAATCTTGAAGTAAAGTTTCTCAGCCTTTCCATCTTATTATGTAAAAAGGGAATACCACTAGCCTGGTTTAATTGAAAAAATACATATGCAGTTTTTTATATATTGGAATACTAAATAAATCTCTGATGTTTAAAACTGAGAAACATCAAACCCAACATAGTTCATTTAAAAAAAAAAAAGTGACTGATTCCTTTTTTTATCTTTTGCTTTATAATGTTTTTTCTAAGCTGTTTTTTATTGTTATCGTTATTATTTTTGCCACATTTTAAAATAAGTTTACATATAAAAAATGATTGGTTAAAATTACATGCCTGTAATAGACAATGTACCAATTCTGCTTTTCAAAGCGACCTCAAATTGTGATTAACTATAGTTGAATTGACAGGAAAAAAAAATAATGTTTCTGACTGTTACACCTCTAAGACCAATTAATCACTGGAGAACTCAGATGTGTTTATATGCAACTGTTGACTATCAAGTAAAATCTGACTTAGCAAATTGAATTGACCAATATTTTCTTTCTGTAGTGATTGTTGTTAGTGTTGGTAGGAGTCTGGCTTGGATTTCAGATCATATACAATCTGCAAATCTGAGAGATATATTTTTAATGCAGAGAAAACTGGACAGAAAAAAAAAAATGAAAAAATGAGCATAGCATCCTCACTATGTCATGCCTTCCATCCCAACACTGAATGCAACTGCCTGTAGACTACTTCTTTCCCAGGAATAGAAATGCAGTGTTTACAAGGAGTTGCGTCTCACTAAGAGTGCCCAAGTATCAGCTTTAAAGTTTCTCTCTGCATTCTTATCGCTCATTATTATTTTATGGTGGTTTCCCTCTTACAAGCTAGTCAAACTCTGCATGAATGGAGCATTTTATTTTATTTTATTTTATTTTCCTGCAATCAGTTCAGAAATATTTCTAGCCCAGGGTGAGTTAGATTTCAGTCACCTTACTTACATTTTCCAGTCACCTACTTTCCTGAAGTCACCAACTTATACTTCAACAGCAACATAATGACATCAAGGAGAAGAAAGAAAAAGCAGAACATTTTAATCAATAAAAAATAATATATTTTTCTTATGATCTCTTTCAAACATTAGCAGTCAGAAGCAGTAAAAAAATAAAAATAAAAATGTTTTGAATCCTCTTTTCATTTTGAAGCAAAGAATAGTGATATGTAGTGGTATGCTGAAATTTGTAGAGTGAAATTAATGTTGGGAGGATACATGGCTGCTTTCAGAACAAATATCCAAAAACTTCTTAGTAGAAAATGCACTGCTCAAAGCATGAGTCATAGAGGCAGCATGAAAAGGAGATTTGCAGCTCTCCTGAGCAGACTGACCAGCCTTGTATTTGAACTCTCTACACAGAGCAGCCTACATACTTGCTGGATTACCCAGTGGTATCTATAGAAACTATGCACTTGCATCTTCAGATCCAAAAATAAACAAGTAGGACTACTGTTTTTCTACCTGTCCCTTTGAAGAACAGGCAAGAAATAGCACTCTCCTTTCCCTAAAATAGAACCCAAAATGTTCCTGCCTCTATGTTCAGTAAGATTAAAAGAGGTCAGTTCCAGTTCACCATAAAGCACTTATGAGAGAGTTCCCCCATGCCTTATAACCCAGAAAGAGCTAGTTTAAGTTTTCTGAATTCAAAATCTTTATTATCTGTTATATTTACTATAATTTCACATGCAATTAAAATAAAGAGAAAACATATGTCCATTACTTGATGGCATAGACACCTCACAAACAAGGACTTCTTTGCCTCTGTCTTCAACACTGATGATGGACTTTGGGACCCTGAGTGCCTTGAGCTGGAGGACTGTGGTGGTGGGAACTCCCAGCCAACCCTGAATGTGTGCTGGATTTGGTGCTCCACCTGGATCCATACAAGTCCATGGGGTCTGATGAAATTCATCCCAAGGTGCTCAGAGAGCTGGCTGACATCATTGCAGGACCTCTCTCAACTATTTTTAATGGTCTTGAGAATCTGGCAAGGTCCCAATTGACTGGAAGCTGGGCGAGAATGAAGACCCTGGTAACTACAGGCCTGTCAGCCTCATGTCAGTACCCAGTAAAATTACGGAGAAGCTTATCCTGGGAGTTACTGAAATGCATCTAGGGGACAATGCAATCATAGGTCACAGCTAACATGGGTTCATAAGGATCCTGCTTAACAAATTCAATTTCATTTTATGATAAGATCACCCATCTAGTCTATCAAAGGAAGCCAGCTGAAGTTATTTTTTGGCTTTCTGTAAAGTTTTTGATATGGTTTCTGATAGGATCTTACTGGACAAAATGTCCAACGTACAGCTAGATAAAAACATCATATGATGGGTGAACAATTGGCTGACTGGTAGGGCTCAAAGGGTTATGGTAAACAGGTTTACCTCAGGCTGGCAGCCAGTCATCACTGGGGTCCCCCAGGGCTCCATTTTAGAGCCAGTTCTTTTCAATGCTTTCATAAATGATTTGGATGTAGGACTAGAAGGTGTTTTGAGTAAGTTTGTTGATGATAGTAAACTGGGAAGAGCTGTTGACTCGAGGGTGGAAAGGTCTTGCGAAGATGTCTGAACAAATTGGAGAGCTGAGCAATCTCCAACCATATGAAGTTTAACAAGAGTAAATGCCGGGTCCTCCAACTGAGAAGGGGCAACCCAGTCTGCATGTATATACAGACTGGGGAACGAGATGCTGGAGAGCAGCCCCACAGAGAGGGATCTGGGGGTTTTGATGAATAGCAAGTTTGAATATGAGCCAGCAGTGTGCCCTGACAACCAGGAGGGCCAACTGTACCCTGGGGTGCATCAAGCACAGCATTGCTAGTCGGTCAATGGAAATGATTGTCCTGATACGGCCTCAACTCTAGTACTGTGTGCAGTTTTGGGCACCAAAGTACAAAAAGGATGTGAAACTGTTGGAGAGTGTCCAGAGAAAGGCTAAAAAGATGGTGAAGGACCCAAGGGAGAGGAGCAGCTGAGGTCATTTGTCCTATTCAGCCTGGAAAAGAGGAGGCTGAGGGGAGACCTCATTGCAGTCTACAGCTTCCTCATGAGGGGGAGCAGAGGTGCAGGCACTGATCTATTCTCCTCACTGACCAGCAATAAGACCTGAGGGAATGGAGTCAAGCTGTGACAGGGGAGGTTCAGGTTGGATATTAGGAAAAGGTTCTTCCCAAGAGGCTGGTCACACACTGGAACAGACTCCCCAGGGACACAGTCACTGCACTAAGCCTGTCAGAATTTAAGAAGCATTTGGACTATGCTTGGAAAAAATAACAGAGCATGTTTCTAAGATTTCCTTGATATTTTGCAGTTTTGCTTGATGACATGGCAAGAGCTCCTGTCTGTGCTATGAAAGAGAACAATGGCGTTCCTTACTCTTACAACTGAACCATTCTTTCAGAAATCTTTTCATTCTGTCTACAGGAATTAAATTCAACATCTCTTATCACAGTAATCCAATAGACTGCCATCTTTTATTGTACTACACACAGAATCCTGGAATCAAGATTTTAATTCCTGTTTGCCCTGCATCCCCCACATACAACTCTGTGTCCTTATTTTAATCTTCTCTCCCACATCCTTTCACAGAGTATGTCTTACTATAACACAGTGTGATCTGTGGTATGTGACCAAAGTATGGGAGATAAAACAGTGAAAAAAAGTCCTGGGAGAAAGCATCTGATGTGTGATAGCCAATAACAATTTCATGTACTATATAAAGCACATTTGTTTTGCAGAAGTTTTCATATTTTCTGAAAGCTGGGCTTTGGTACAAATGACAGCACAAGCTCCACAGTTCTATGAAGCTTGGGCACTTCTGCATCTGTGCAAGGAAAAAAACAAAAACAAAACAAACAAACAAAAAACCTACACACATACACATTCAGATATATATACATATACATCATGATGTATATACATCATACACATGGGAAACTTTAAATTCACAGGCAGTGTCACCCATGCCTCTTAGGTGGCCTTGGCATTAGGCAGTCACAGCCCAGATCATTTGTCTGCACTGCCAGGTTTAGATATTCATTTCCTCTTCCATGGAAGAACAAGAATCTTTGTCACTTTCTCCTATGTTGCTTTCCCTCAGCATCAATCAGAGACTGACTACAGCCCTCCATGACTGCTCTCAGGGCTATGCCCTTGAGTTTATTACCCACAGAAACCAAAGCAATGGAGGTGGAGGAAAGCACGTGCTGAGATCTCATCCTGATATTGAGTTAAGATATAGCCTAACAGGTTCACATTCAGATTCAGGAGGTGGAAATGCTGCCACGTCTCACCAGAAAACTTTAGTCACTTAAGCGAACTAGATATGGCCCATAGACTTTCTAAAGATGCCTATAAATAAGTTATTTATATATTTATATATTATAATTTAGTTATTATATTATAATTTATATTATATTATATTATATTATAATTTAGTTATAGTTTAGTTATATTATATATATTATATATTATATAGTTATAATATATATATATTATATATATATTATATATTATATATATATATTATATATTATATATTATATATTATATATTATATAGTTTAGTTATATTATATTATAATTTAGTTATATATTTAGTATCCTGAAAATCAGTGTTCAGTTTAACTGATTCATTTATTGGAACTCTACTGAGAGGGCAGGGAATTAGGAAAACCATGAAGCAGAAGGACACAGCATAGCTGTGGGAAGTTAAATTGTAATAGAAGCAAATAAAAAAAGTCATTCCTTCCCAGGAATGGAAATATGCATCTTTTTTCGAGTTTTCATAGAGAAATGTGACCAGAAAATAAATTAAAATAACTACATAAATAAATAAATAAATAAAATGACATTCACAGGACATCTCTTTTAACAGGTCACCTATTTAACACTTGGTTTCTGGAAACCCAGCACATGTATTTCTCCACATGGCAGCTCATACAGGGGTGGATGCTCTTTTAGGTTTTATACCAATTCATAAGTTTTTCAGGACAAGAGCTCTTTCAAATGATGAAACCTCAAACTCTATCGTTGGAAATAAAGTGCCTTTTTTAAGCTTTCCAAATAGATCTTTAAAACCTTGAAAGGAAAATTAATCTTGTAAATCAGTAATGGAACATGTGATTGTTAAAACAAACAAACAAACAAAAAACAAAACAACAAAAAAAAAACTCTAGTGCCCAGAGACGTGGTAAATAAATATTTCAATACTGAAATACTCTGCTTGGGTTACAAGTTTTTCTTGTTCTCAACATGACAGATCAGGGTGTAATTCTGTGTAGCAGGGCTAAATATGTTACTTTAGCCAAACAATTAAAAATCTGTACCTTATTACAAGAAAAGTGCCAGAATTTCTAAGAATAATTTCCAGACAAATCATTAATATTTTCTGGTGTTTGTTGTTGTTTTCTTTTCTTTTCGATTGTTTGAATGTACAAAAATATTCCCTAGCTATATATATTTTCCCTTAACATTGATTTTGATCAAAGAGTATTTACATATTAAATATAAGATTCTCCATAGTGTTAATTTCCATATCAAGTAATAGCCTTACAAGTATCAATAAATGTTCTTTCCCCTTGAAGGAAAATATTCAGTTTAAAAACAAAAAAACAAAACAAAACCAAACCAAAAAAAAGAGAGAGAGAGAGAAAGTCTGGAATACTTTGTAAAGGTGTTAGGTATGAAAACATGACAGTGTTAATGGAGTTAATGGAGCACTGGACTGCTGAGAAAAGGGAGGGAAGGCTGAGTAATTCAGAAGGAAGGCTGCCACTGAAGGTTGCAGTTCACTCCCTACCTCTCCTTAACCTCTCCAGCAAATAGAAAAATGATGGATTCCACTCCTCCATAGTCCCTGCTTTCTGTTATTTTACACTTCAATCTTCCTCTGATCCCATTGACACTGTGCCAAAAACCTAGACAGACAGTAAGTTCCCATAGGATTCAATGGACAAGATGAACTACAGAGATTTTTCCTCAATAATAAAAAAAATTCCAGCACTGGTTATAAACAGACCTTCACACAGACATTCACAGCAATGGTTAAACCAGGACTCTTTGTAAGGAATTACTTCTAAATTATCAACAGAGTACTAAGGTCCAGGAAGACTTTGAGCTACATTTTTCAAATGTCCATTAATGTTAAGAGACTACATTTTTGTAGAAGCTTTCACTGTTATATCAGGACTCGCTACTATGACTCATCACCACTGTTGCAAATAAAACCTTGAAATCTTACCAAGCTTTTCAGGTTTTTGAAAGATGCATATAAATAAAGAGTAAGATGTCAAAAAAATATATCAGACTAATTTCAGATAGAAATTAGACACTTTGACATATAGCTGACATTGATGCTTTTTTTTTTCCTCTGTTGGTTTTTTCACCTTTTGTATTCTGTTCTTGTGGGAGATGAAAATATCTTTAACAAAGTAAACACTTCAACTCTTTCCAAAGAGGAAAAATAAATAAATAAATGAATAAAGGAGGAGAGTACCTTTATAGCGAGACTCAGATTAACCAGGGAGCTCCTCTGACCCCTGGCTATATTGAGAATGATAAGGAATTCCAAAGCTTAAACAAAAGCTTAAACAAACAGAAAATATTAATTACAAAATGTTTAATGTTTATAGTAAATTTAGGCAACTGTAAGAATAGGTAGTACTGCATAATGAAAGGACTGGGTCACTCTAACATTTAGGAGACCCGTCAGCCATCTAAACTTCAATTTAGCTAGAGAGGAAAGTTTTGCTCAGCATTTCTGAGCACCTGCAGCTTCCTTTTATGAACTGAATATCAAGAGAAATTTATGTTTAGATGACTACACTGAATTTTAGGAAAAGCCTGTCACCTGTTCTGCTCTGAAATTTAATAAACGCTTCCTTACACATGCAAGAAAGAGTAGCATATTTGTGGTTGGTGCTTGTTTTATTTGGTAAAAAGTAACCAAGTTTTATATGTATAACAATATTTAAATGCAAAGAAATCTTCCTTTTAATAATGCTATCTGGTATTCCGTATCCTACATCATTTTGTACAGGAGAGAAAAAAGAACTGGAGTGATATGGGAGAAATTGTCCACACTGAATTATTAAGATTTATCTGAAATCAAGCAAGCCAAAAGATCTTGAAAGAGCAAATCTTGAAAGAGCTTGTATTTGAGAGAACATCTATTATAGAAATGTTGGACACATGAGCAAAAAATGGCATGTTGAATTTTAACTTGGTTTTGAACATTGAATGTTCCTATTTGCCTGAACTGTGCCAGAAGAGAAATTCAAAAGCTTCATCAGAGCGTTTTGATTTAATGCCTTTGAAGAAGTTTGTTGATCATCTGCCAGAAAAAATAGCCATGTTGCTCATGTTTGAAAACATCTTACTGCAAAAGATGAAAGTATTTCTAAATTGTTACTTGTCTATATAGGCAAACAAAGGTCCTACAATTAAAAGACTTAGTAAGAGCTTTCATGAATTGAACTCCCTTTTCCAGGAAACTTGGCAACACTAAGTCTGTTATTTCAGGAGGAAAATAAAATAAATAAATAAACTAATAGGAAATCTCTATGGCTAAATAGGTTTGGGTTATTTTAGTTTATTTAATAAAGAAAGGAGATTCTAGATATCCTCAGAGAAAGCTCAACAAATTACAATGTAACGTTATGGCAATCTAAAGGTAAAACAATAAAAGAGACAAATTAGAAGCTAAATCAGCTGATATCCAGTCGAATATGAAAAGGTGGATGAAAACCGTGGCATGTTTCTGAAGCACACAAAAGCACTAATTTGAACAGAAATATCCACAAAAGTGAATTCTTCTTACATCATGGATGAATCTGTTAATTAACAGAATATGCTTTCTACTGAAAGATTTCCTTGATTATATCTGATATGATTTTCTCTGCTAAAATTATCAGAAAAGGAAACAGAATTCAGTGGGGAACCTGACCAGAGCATGTAAAAAGGCGTGAGAAATAGTTTTGCAGCATAACATTATATTTCATTTGCTCTGAGGAAAAACAACCTTGTGCAATCAAATTTTTCAGGATTCTGTTTTCTATGTCAGAGGAGTCCTGCTGCAGGCAGGAGAGGTATGGACAGGAAAGACTGTGAATAAGAAATAATATCTATATTTATATATATATGACCTAATTTATCTATACCAAGGTAGAAACTTGTCTGAATAGTTCCTGAAAGAGCTATTTTTACTGTGCAAAAATGGAAGGGGAGACCTCAGATCACCATATTTTCATTGTAGAGGCCCAGCCTACAGACATCTTTAGGATAATGAACAAAATCAATACACTGTTGGCCCTTCCTACTTCACTAGCAAATTCTATCTGTGGTGCATCTCACAAAAAACAGCACGATCCATTGATAGTCCCAAGCAAGAAAACAGTTTAGAAGACGCTGCATCTCCCTTCCCCTGCTGAGTGTGGATCATGTCTCCAGGTCCGTAAAGAGCACAGAGATGGCCAATGGATGTGTGCAACAAGTTGCTCACTGTAGAAACAGTCACTGAAAATTAATCACAGAAATTTCATGGAGGTGAAAACAAGATGTTTATTTCAAAGGAAATCCAGATTTCTACAGCAGGGTTGTATTCACAACAACTGGCCTTTCTAACAAAGACTGCAATTTCTGGAAAACTGATTAAATCTAGTGAGGAAGAACAGCATAGTGATCAAGGAGCAACACAGTTCTTAAGACTGCAAATAGTAAATTCAGATTAATATACTATTCAGAATCAGACAAATATTACCATTCCCATATACTTCAGGAAAAGGTTTATTATTTTGAAAACCACTTTGGATATAGGCTGTTATTTGATGGTACTTCTATACCAAATATAGTGGTTTGTATTGATTTCAGAGTCCAGTTGCTTTATGCGTGTACATCCACACTCACACGCACTCATTCAGAGTAGTAGCAGCAGCATTCTTTAGAGCTATTCAGGTATTATATACATAACCATCCTTTGTGTGCTTGTGTGTGTGTTCATCAGAAAATGCTAATTATTATTTGTTTTTCTCCAAAAATTAAATGTTTGGAGGAAAAAAAAATTCTGTACAACTTTTCTTCTGAGTAAATTTTTGAACTTTTTTTTTGTATTTCTATTTTGTAAACAAGCAAAGAAAAAATCCTAGCTGTTCTAGAAAGTATTTATAAACTATTGTGCAATAAACAAATAGAGAAATTGAAATAATTTCACTGATATAAGGGTATGATTTTAAATACAGTTATTTGCAAAGGTTGAATTCATAGATATTTGTCCATAGGCTCTCATTTTCAGGTTCACGAGTGACTAAAGAAGCAAAAGATTTATATGTACATCCAAGCACTTCTGACTCCTTCTAAGTATGTCAGCAAGAGTGCTGTGGAATGAATTTTAAACTGTCAATAAAATCACAGTATTGCCAGTTCTACTGAGAACAAATTTTATACTGAGAATTCATTTTGATGGATGACTCCTGATTAAGTTCTGCTATTTGTCATGAGACAGAAACTAACCTAATTTTTGTGTGTTTTCTTTCTGTACTTTGTACAGATTTGGAGATATATGTTACTAACATGAGTTTCCAAGCAAAATGTTTGTCACAGCATGACACAACTTACAGTCTTGGGTATGCTGAGAAGAATTTCTTACTATCTCATCCATCCTTAAACTCAATTGTGAGAAAATACAGTGTGTTTTTTGTCTAGTGTTTTTGACATCAATATCAGTATAGAAACCTTTCATGAGTTAAAAAAAAAAAAATCCAAAATGCTAACAATTTTTTGTGAACCATGATTTCCATGGAAAAACTCCTCAATGACAACACTAAAGGAAAAAAAAAAAAATGTTTGCACATTAATTCCAATCACACAAGTGAAAGACTTTACACATGTCAGTCCAAGCTCTACTGAGTTTCTCACACCAATGCCAAACACTGTTCATTTCAGCTAGGTGCTCTGTGCTCTAGGGGAGACGCAGCACATGTTGAACCCACTGAGAGTTTCCTCAGTACTTATAGAAAAAGTACTCTACCTTACAGTGTAAATCCGGCAATCAGGTTAGACTTAGTTTAAAGGGCAAGATTCCCTACAAGAGTTCCACCGACGGCAACAGATACTTTACCACAGGTTAAGAATCTGGTTCTCTCTCTCAGCTGCATTTTGAAGAGTGTTTTCTGCACACTCTTTTCCCCTGATTAGTCCATAAAGGTAAATTGGACTTTAGTTCAAGTGTTTTGAAAACCAGCATGGGACATGCATGAGTGATCTCTTTTTCACCCAATTATATAAAAAAAAAAAAAAAAAAAAAAAAAAAAAGTATTAGACCTCCCACTGTGCCTAGAAACTACCTCCCACTCCTACTTGCATTCTTTATTAATTCTGCAGCATTTCCTCCATGAACTCCATCCTCTTTGCAATTCCATGTAATTTGTTGTCATTTCACAGCACACTGACAAAATTATAGGTGTAGAAAATCTGTTTTCCATTCAAAACTGTTACACTATAAAAAACTGTGAAATCAGTGTGAAGTGCAGTACTTTCTAGCCAGCCAAGCCCAGTAAGCCCTAATGCTCTACTAGACTTCAGGTTCCTCCTTGAGTTTTGAGGCATGTGTTCCGTAGTCAGTTTTCCAGCTTGCTTTCTTTCTTGAGCTTTCTTTAGGCATTTGAAGCGCAAACAGAGAAATGCAGTGCAATACTGATTGTATAATCTCACTCTCTTAAGCAAGCTTGTGCATGATATGGGGGAAGTTTGCATGGCATAGCATTAACAGATTTGCAGTTCCTGCTTTCCTCATCAGATATGTTTCTGTGATACTCAGTTGTCCCATAGGACCAAACTGTGGGCTACTCAAAAGCAGTTTTACTAACTTTTGTGTTACTAAAATCTTTGTTAAGTAGAGCTGCAGGAGCTGAGAATCTCAGAGAGTTTCTTTATATTTCAAATAGTAAGTGTGTATGAACATCTAAACCTTTGTCAGCAACAAGAGTTTTCCTTATCACTTTCCTTCACGTCTGACACAGATCTTCATTAGCTTTTTCATTTTTTCAGCTTCTACTTCACACTTTTGATATCTGATCGTGAATAAAATGAACACGAAGTTTACCGTCCAAGATCACTCTTGATGCTTCAGCCCAGTACATTTATTTATGATAGATTTTACATCCTGTCTTTCACAGTCAGTATTATCTACATGGTGATATGTACAGTGACAAATACACTAATGCAGATGTAAAATACAGGTGATTTCAAAATATATGTGAGAAGTATAATTAGACAAGAACAATTATTTTTTTTTACTAACTTTTTTTCTCCTCCTCAATTACTTTTTAGTTCCTTGTATTTTTTTATAAAATTTAAACAACCAGAAAAAAAAAATCACCATCCTGTTTGACATTTCTTACCTACTGTTTTGCCAAAAATAACTTAAAGAATGGCATGATGTTCTGTTGCACTGGCTCTGTTTGAAAATGGTTCTCTAGATTTAAATGAACTGCATACAATGTTTTGTAAAAGTAAAAATGATAGGCTTTATTTTTCCAAGATTCTATCCTATTCCAATTTAAAACAACAACAACAGCTACAACAAAACAGATTTGCATTGACTTCATCTAGTCTGATTTCATAAAATACTATCAGCACAACAGGAATCAACCTCTAAGCAAGAAAATATCAACATAGAAAAAATATTATTTATAAATAACCATTTTAGTTCAGAAGTATTTCCTCTCTTCTTTCTGATAGTCTAGTTGTGACAATAATATTTTATAATAAAAAAGGCAAAAAGCAAGTGAAACTTCCTTATTATACTATGGAAATTTACACAAAGGAAATTGATGTTGAACAGAATAAAGACATTCCAGAATAATTGTACAGTCTCTTACATGTAGAAGGAATTCATGCAATTTCTTAAGCTTCATATAACAAAACTTGTATTGTTTCCATTAAAACAAACAAACAAACAAACAAACAATGTCTTCCAAGTTTAATAGAGTATCAGAAAATAGAATCAGAATATCTTTTGATAGGAATTAAATTCCAAACAAAATTATTTTGGGTCTAGTCACTGGTGGAAAGTCTCTAAATACTGCATTGCACAGCCTTTATTT
Source organism: Aythya fuligula (assembly GCF_009819795.1). Classification (NCBI taxonomy): domain Eukaryota; kingdom Metazoa; phylum Chordata; class Aves; order Anseriformes; family Anatidae; genus Aythya; species Aythya fuligula. The sequence continues at coordinate 50,982,594 of NC_045562.1, forward strand.
CCAGACCAGTGGCACACAGAGTTATTCTTCTCTGGGCTTAAGATTTGGCCAAGCCATATTGTTTGTTTATAATTAAAAAATAATTTTCTGAAATTAAAGAAAAAAAGTAGAGAGATCTTAGGTATTTAAAGTCCATCACAATCTACTAGTGCCATGTATGTTGATGTTTCCTCATTTGGATCTTGGCCCATATTACTATCTTTCCATATCCTGTTTCCTATTTCTGGAACTATGGAATATTCCAGGTTTCCTTGTTTTAAGCAATGAGGGCTGGGGTGCTTTTTTTTTTTTTTTTTTTTTTTTTTCCAGTATGTGGCCTGTAACAGTCCTGATCCTCTCTGTGGCACGGAGGAAGAACAGACAGGAACTTGAGTGGAAAAGGATCAGATGCCAAGTGCCCTGTAGAAATATGAAAGCTAATTGGAAAGTATTGGTCTCTTATCTGGAAACAGAGCATTCAGAAAAAGCTGGAAATCAAACTGGTATTTTTCAGGGATTTGACAGCAGGTGGAGTTTTACAGAGAGTTTTAAGTTTCTCCAAGCTGTCTCTGTAGATGTGACTTCAAAATCACTAATATTTGATATATATAATATTTAATATAATATTTAAAATAATGCATGAGGAGATTGCTAACTCGCTCCAAGGCATCACTATGTTGTGACTTTAATCCTTAAAATTTTAATCCAAAACTAACTCAAATTCATAAGAATCATAAATTTCAAATGCTGGTTACTCAGAGGCCTGAAGAAAATTAAGGAAATGTTGCCACCAGAACTATTCCTACTCTAGCAATTCTGCCAGATTTCCATGGACCTGACATAGTGAAAAGAATATTCCCAACAAACTTCACTTTATGCTTTTTGATGAAGAGAATCCTGAGAATCAAGTTCAGAGGTGAGTTGTGCCATGTATGTGAGTCTGTATACCTGTCAGCACCAGCTAGCACACTGAAACAGGGAACAGCGCTTGTGCTTTCCTTCTGCCCACTGCCCCTTACTACATGATGATCACTTTGGGGCTTGAAGCAAAGGAAATGGAAAGCTCCAGAGAGGATTTGGGGATCGCAGAGCAATTTGATTTTCTAAACCCTGCTGAGCTGAGCAAAGTTCAAGCAGATGCATCTTGTCTATTTTTTTAGATACTGTATTAGCCATTTTAATGACATTTCAGTGCTCTTGCTCATGACTTATACAGCATGAATGAAGAATCACGCATCCTTTGTGCTCAGTGAGAAAAAAACGTAAATACAGATAAATTTGTCACTGTGTGACCATTAAGTTAGAATGACAGAGACTATAAACCAAAAATCACATTTTTGCCTCTTCAAAGATAATTGTTTTTCCACAACATTTTTTGTTGTTGTTATTATTAGTATTATTTTTCAGAAATCTCAGTTGCTGCATTTCTCCTCACTAAAAAACTGTCAGTTATGTTTCTTTCTTCTGGTTCAAGTGGTTTATGACTCATTCCCTTATTGTTGTATACTATACTGTAATTGTTATTTCCATTATCTAGAATATGAGTCATTTTCTTTGCACCTATTTGTTACAAAGTATGATTTTCACTTTTCTTAACATTTGTTTATGTCCCTTCTGCACTGATGATGATCATATCCATTGAAAGCTACTTATTTCCATCTTGAGCATTTAACTGCACAGTTGTTTACCATAAATGGAGCACTACAAGCATCACTTATAGATCATGTCTTTCCTCAAGTTTTATTTTATACAGTCTTGATCTATCTTTTTTTCCTGGGCAGTTTTGGCACAAGCATTAGACAGAAACTTTGAACTTGTGTGATTTCCTGGAACCATGTCTAAAGATCATTGAGAAAACAAGTTTTCTTAAAATTAACCCTCTCTCTTTTGCATATATATTTTGAAAATATAAATGTAACAAACCAATGAGTGAAATACTTACCTCTGTGTCATCTAGGAGGATTTTACTATTGACTTAATGTAGGAAATAACCTTAGGTCCAAATGCCTTCATCTAACTGCTACCTGCAGTTATCCATAGGAAAACTATATTTCCTGAATGTATACAGGACTAATGAGTCCCATACCATGCTGTGCTACATTTGAAATCAGAATTGGCAGATACAGTGGGTAAAAGCAAGCCCAGAAGGCCAGGAAAATGTCCTTGCTCTATAATAATCTTATTTAGTTATTCAGAACAATAAAATGGAAGTATTGCATATGTTCTATCAAGGTTTTGTCCACAAGGAAAAAAAATGCATTCACTGATCAAAGACTCAAGATACTCATACAAAATTAATATCCATGCCAATGCATTCCCATAATCCAGCTCAGCAAAATATGTAAACATTATGTTTAGCTGGACCTTTGTCTTATTTATAGTTTTTTTTTTCTTTTTCTTTTTTTTTTTTTTTTTCTTCCAATTGCAGTTGATGTACTTTATTTTTCATCTGAACAATATACTTCTTGTTACTTTTTTTTTTTTTTTTTCATAATTGATTCAGGTTCCTTCCTTCCAAAATAAGAGAAGACAGCCTTAAAGGAAGTTTGCTCTTTCTTGTTTGTGCCCTGAAGGCATTGCCTTCTTACCCTGTGCTTCTGGTTTCACTGAACACCACCCATGGAGAGGCAGAAGCAGTGCACTCAGAATATTCACATGTGAAGATAAGTGAAATCAATTTCTATCCCCCAAAATACAACATTGTTTAGTGCAAAAGCTCACTAAATGTTACCATCTGTGTTTTATATTACAAGGAGAGAGGAAAGAGAAAAATAAACATGGACTGGAAGCAGGTAACTATAGATTTTCTTCCCTAAGGATGTGCAGCGGGAACTAAAATCTCATTCCCTCATGACAAAGCCCGATACAACAACTATGGCATAAAGGAGAAAATAGAGATGCTCAAATGGTGGTGTCCTCCTCCTCCTTTTTTTTTTTTTCCTTTTTTTTTTTCCTTTTTTTTTTTTTCTTTTTTTTTTTTTTTTTCTTTTTTCCTCACTAGTCTGAATTGCTCTCTGCATAAGCTGGAGAAAAATTTTACATCCTACCAGGTAGAGCTGACTGATTTCCACATATAAAGCTGAAGCAAGTGTTGCATAACTTGAAAGACACAACAGATAAACCAGAAAATGGACTTGTTTGCACTGACCACAAGAAAATATCTGTATATATTTGTAAATCAAGACATATGAAAGAGGTTTGTGTGTCATATATACATACTAATCAGTTTCTTTCAATGAAAATGAATTATATGTTAGAAATAAAATAATATTAATAGTATAATATTAATTATAAAAATAATATCCTTTATTCAACAAGAGTAAAAATATTTGTCAGTTTGGCTTGTATAGAGTACTCATGCCCAGACAAACTGGGCATGCTCTATGAATCACACATTCAATCATTTTTAATATCTTAAAATAAATCTGAATGATGTTTTCTCATTTTATGAATGTGTGTCCCACAGACACATGACAAATTTCTGATCTGCATCATTAACCATCATTAATCATCAACTGAAGAATTTGATAATAACGTGTTCTACAGTAACTTTTAGATTATTTTATATAACACACATTTTCAAAGTTAATAAGTATATCTTAAAAGAAATAGTGAAGATATACAAGATTTCATCTAAGGAACAAGTTTCATTTTAACAGATATTAGAACACAGAGTGCAAAGTGTTTAGGTTTCTCAGACACACACATATACACACACACACACACAAAAGTAAGTGTATTCCTTTTAACACATTTTTGAAGTGTAAAAGTGGGATTGCCAAACTAGAATCTTAATTGTTGTATTTTTCAATGCTGTTTGGCTGTTTGAGGAATATAATACATTTATACATACATTTATATCAGTTTGCATATATTTTCCATTTTTAGCTTTACAAGATTATTTTGAATTAAGCTTTTACAGCAAGTCATGGTATCTAAAATTTCACAGAATCGCGGAATTGTCTAGGTTGCAAGAGACCTCCAAGATCACCTAGTCCAACCTCTGACCTAACATTAACCAGTCCTCCACTAAACCATATCGCTAAGCTAAGTTTATTATTATTTAAAGATTTGATTATTTCTAGTAGGCTAGAAGGATGTCTAGATCCCTAGGAATCTGACATGTCTGATCAGACTTGGATTACTGGACCCTCTAATTCCTCTATTTATTCTAATTCTTCCATTTTTTTATTGTCTTCTGTCTCATTGCTTGAACAAAATTGGATAATTTATCAGAATTTAGTTATTTATTGAGCTGTATTACTTCCGTCAGATGAAAATGGAAATCCTTGTGATGCCTAAGGAAAAAGTCTACAAAATGAATTAATGATAATTTCCTCAATGAAAGGGAATCACAGGCATCTGCAAAAATGTATGGTATAAAACATGAGCAAAATGGTTAATAATGAAATGTTATAAATCTTCTGGTACCTGAAAGGAGTTCTTTTTGTTCTGAGGAAAAACCGTGCTATACATATGTAAGAGCAGAACTGTTTTATATGTTACTATTTCTTTCTGGTTTTACCTTGAAAACAAATCAACATAAAAACAAGAATAAACAAACAAAAATTAAAACAAAACAAAAATATAAACAAACAAACAAACAAACAAAAACAGATCTATTGCTAGCTAGTTCATTCATATTGCTGAAGCTTCTATAGAATGGCTACAGGCAGAAAACAACACATTCATTCCAAATACATTTTAAAGCCTCTTTGCAGAGCATCTCGCTGAACATCACAAGTATTTCGTACATGTTGCTTGCAGGACTGCAGAGATCCCCGATATTTTGTACTTAACTATGATCTAAATATATATTTTTGACTTTGTTCCACATTGAACAAGTTGAACTCCTTGAAGGAGAGAGAACTAATTGTTTCACAATCAGGAGTTCATGTAAATATACTAGCATACTTTTAATTTTGCAGAAGAAATCTATATTATAGACCGCTTTTTATTTCCTCATTTTTTTGCTTTTGCTAGTCATTCATCTATATATATCTATATATTTCTCTGCTCTATTGAGTGACAGGGTGTAAATTTTGCAAGGTTTATGATATTAAAAGCCTGTTGGTAATAATTTTATTTCTGGTAATACCTCTCATACCAGACCTTACATAGGACTTTCAAAAAAATAAAAAAAAGAAAGAGAGGGACAGAGACCAAAGGTCTAGTAAGGACTATGAGTTTGCTACTGAACTGTTGTTACAGAAACAACAACAAAAATGTTTCTCACTATATCAGACTATGGAAATCCTTGTGATACTTAAGGAAAAGTTCTACAAAATGAATTAATGAACATGTGTCAGACAATAGACGATTCAATCTATTATGAATGATTGTCGTGGTTCCGCTCGAGTGGGCAGCCGAGCTCCACCACAGCCGCTCTCTCACTCCCCCTCCTCAAAGAGGAATGGGGAGAAAATATGTAAAAAGGGCTCAAGGGTTGAGATAAGGATGAGAAAATCACGCAATAATTATTGTAACGGGCAAAACAGACTCAGCAAAAGAAGACAGTAGGATTTATTGCTCATTATTAACAAGCTAGAGAAGTGAGAAACAAAGGAAAGAAACCAAAAGCACCTTCCCCCCCCATCCACCCTCTTCCACCTCCTCCCCCCGAGCGGCGCAGGGGAATGGGGGAATGGGGGTTATGGTCAGTCTACAGCACTTCTTCTCTGCCGCTCCTTCTCAGTCACTCTCGTCTCCTGTGCTGTGGGATCCCACCCACGGGATGCAGTCCTTGATGAACTGATCCAGCGTGGGCTTCCCACAGGCAGCAGCTCTTCCAGAACTGCTCCAGATATGGGTCCGTACCACGGGGTCCATCCCTCAGGAGAAAACTGCTCCAACCTGGCTCCCCTACGGGCTGCAGCTCCTGCCAGATCACCTGCTCCTGCGTGGGCTCCTCTCCACGGGCTACAGGTCCGGCCCGGAATCTGCTCCGGCAGGGGTCTTCCACAGGCGGCAGCCTCCGTCGGTGCAGGGCCACCTGCTCCACCGTGGTCTCCTCCACGGGCTGCAGCGTGGAGCCCTGCTCCACCGTGGTACTCCATGGGCTGCAGGGGGACATCCTGCTTCACCATGGTCCTCACCACAGGCCGCAGGGGACTTCTGCTCTGGCGCCTGGAGCACCTCTCCCCCTCCTTCTACACTGACCTTGGCACCTGCAAGGCTGTTCCTCACTCCCTTCACTCTCCCAGCTGCTGTGTGGCGCAGCGTTTTTTTCCCTGTCTTAAATATGCTCTCACAGAGGTGCAAAACAACATCGCTTATTGGCTCAGCTCTGGAAAACAATGGGGCACTTCCCAAACGTGGGGCAGCTTCTAGATCTTTCTCACAGAAACCACCCCTATGGCCCCCTGCTACCAAAACGTTGCCACGTAAACCCACTACAATGATCAAGGAAAGAAATCTTCCAAAGCAATTGGTGACATTTTCTGATTATTATTTTTTGAGTAATTTTCAACATGCATGTAAAGAAAAGTTAATTTTGAGACTTCTGCAAACAGCAGACTTACTACTGCATCCAAATATCATTTTTTGTAGTGGAGGAAAACACATTGAATCACATTACAGAGATATTGTAGAAGAGCTTCTCCACCTACTAGTTTGAGCCATTTGGTTTCCTCATAAACAGCTTTAGAAAAGAGTAATATATGCTAAGTTACCAACATGTTCAAATAGAATCCTCTGGAAGAAAAAAGAAAAACTCACAGGTTCAAACTAAACTGAACACAACATTTTCTGAAGTTCATAAAATTTGATCTAGCTCACCTAAACATGTTAAGTCTTAAAAGGGAGAGCTTGAGTACTTCAGTCCTTTCTTCACTAAGGAAAGGAGGTACCTTTTCCAATACAATGTGTACAGACTTGCAGATCCTGATGAATTATTGTCCCCTTACTCCACTATTAACAAAACAAAGTAATGCATTTAAAGAGGTGGAAAACATACGAAAAAGGAGACAATTTCTAATACCTAAATATCTAATAATCAAGATTCTTCTATACTCATGCAAGTTATACTATTTAAAATATATTCCAGCCCTAAAATATAATATTGTCATATCAAAGGCCACACAGACCTTGGCATTATGTTAACGATAGCTCAAAGACTGCAAACAAATCTCACAAATGACTTTTAAAGACCACAATGAAAATAATTTTTGAGTTGTTACATATGTTGTACAAAAAAATAGGGATAATTCGTGTGTTAAATTGTTAGCCTTACCAAGTGAGACAACAGAAACACACAATAGAGTAATAGCAGAAAAAGAACCATTCTTTCTCTAGGTGATCTGTGAGAGATTTAGATTTAGATTATTGAATGTTTACAAAAACAACTGTTCTTTTGTCCCCCACAACAGCATAAAACTGTGAGCATTGGAAAAGGGTATAGTCCAATGCCTATGAAAAAAAATACGATGAAGTATTATAGTAAACATAATGATAAGCTTATATCAATATGCTATGGAGCAATATACCAATTTCTGTTTATAAGTGAACAAGCAAAGTAATAGCAATATTTATTTTCAACTGTGTGACTTCCAGCCAATTCTCCATGAAGGTAATTATTAAATGAACTCTGAAAAGAACTGCTCTGTGTGCAGTTCATGTGAGGTTGATCTGCAAAGTGATTGAAACAACAAGCTCTCTCACTGCATTACAGAAGAACATTAGGCATGCCTATTATCAAAAGTAATCTGTAAAAGTAAATAAAAAAAGCTGTACAATCACTGTATTTAAGAAGAATTTCTTGCAGCATCCACAAAGTCCTGCATACAACCAAAAGAAAGACACTTAGGTACAAAAAGCTATTCTCACTGTCTGAGTAGAAAATTAAACAGACAATTGACAATACAGGGATCAAACTTTTATTTCAAAAAGCAAAACAAAGCAAAACAACAAAAAAAAATCAGATGTCTCTGTCTCCCAGCAACATCATTATTTGAGTTAAGACTTGAAGAAAGAAGGTGTACAAGTGAAGCAAGTATGACAAGAAATGTTTTGAACTTTTCAAATGAAACAGGTAGAATCATAGAATCATAGAATCATAGAATATCCTGAGTTGGAAGGGACCCTTAACGATCATCAAGTCCAACTCTTGACACCGCACAGGTCTACCCAAAAGTTCAGACCATGTGACTAAGCGCACAGTCCAATCTCTTCTTAATTCAGACAGGCTCGGTGCAGTGACCACTTCCCTGGGGAGCCTGTTCCAGTGTGCAACCACCCTCTCTGTGAAGAACCCCCTCCTGACGTCCAGCCTAAATTTCCCCTGCCTCAGCTTAACCCCGTTCCCGCGGGTCCTGTCACTAGTGTTAATGGAGAAAAGGTCTCCTGCCTCTGGACAACCCCTTACGAGGAAGTTGTAGACTGTGATGAGGTCTCCCCTCAGCCTCCTCTTCTCCAGGCTGAACAGGCCCAGTGACCTCAGCCGTTCCTCGTACGTCTTCCCCTCAAGGCCTTTCACCATCTTTGTAGCCCTCCTCTGGACACTTTCCAACAGTTTCATGTCCATGTTTCAGGTCTGGAGATCCTTCAGAAGACCTGAGGATCAATGCAGTTTTAGCAAATGCTAAAGGTGTCAGATTAATTATTTCTAGATTCCTGGTGGACTGATCCCCCAACACTGGAACAGCTTTGAACCCAGTCACAGACCCAGAACAAACTTTACCAGCTTTTGAGGCAAACAGGAGTACTGGTGGCCTTCTGAGGTTATTTGCCAAAACTGGTTTGTCTATTAAATCATTTTTTTTGGTACTTTGCTTGAAAAAGAAAAAAAAATATATATATAGTATTTGTCTATAAAAATAAACAGTATAAGAATAAAAATAAAAAGCTTTTAACTTCTTCATTTTCCTCTTCCTCCGACCCTCCTCCCAAAAAAAATAAAAATAAAAAAAGATTCTTTGTATCAAAATTAAGTATTTCAATTTTCTCACTGTTAAATCATGTTGTAGTTCAGGCTCAACCATATACATTCTTCATAAAAACTATTAAACAGTTGACAAAGGTTTGCACATGACAGGTATGAAGGAAGAAGAAATAGCTCAACATCATCATAACATTTCCTGAGAAATGATTTTGATTAGGGAAGAAGGATCAAAGGCAGCTTTGGAGAGGGTTTTGAATGGCACGCAGTTGTTTCTGTGTCATTAATTTTCATTAGTAACGAGTATTACTTAAAACCTTTTTTTCTGCTTTGTTTGCAAACACCATGCAGTTTTATTGCTCCATATTTCTTTCTTTTTACTTCTCCCTCTTCACCCCAAGAGTTTTATAGTTTGCTTGAACTTTGAATCAATTTTTACTGCAATGAAACTTCTTGCAAATTTATTAAAACCCTACTAAGAAATACTAAGAAAGTGAGTGAAAGCTGAACAGTGAAGACCTGGAATTAGACTACAGTGGCAAATCTGGCACAGGTGTTGCTAGAATTTTGCAAAGCCAAAATAGGAAGGTTTTTCACTTCCAGGTGGTCTTTATCCTCATATTTCACAATAAAGTGCAGCTGAAAAATCTGTAAGAGCCCCAAATCTGTATGAATACTTAATAATCAAAACATGAAAGGAAAGAAAGAGCAGAAAGCTGGCTGAGGTTACACCAATAAGAAAGTAAATTCCAGTTGTCTTCTTGATTTATAGCAGTCGTTTACTTGGCTACTTATTTCATGCAAGTAAATGAATTCAGATTTCCCCTTAATTACCTCTCGTTGCTATTCATCATCATCATCATCTTCATCTTCTGTAGGAGAAGTAAAACAAACAGCCAAGAAACTATAACTGCCTTTGGAAAACTTTGCAAAGTGAGGAACCTGTAGGAGCATTAAGATCATGTTCTTTCTTTTTCAATGGGCAGCAAGATAGAACAGGCTTGGTACAAAGCCTTTCACTGCAGTCTGGCTTTTGGTGTCAGTGCCATGTTTTATTTATTTTTGTTTGCTTTGCTTATGTTTGAGCCAGATTTCAAGAATTTCCTCCTGAGATAAAATATAGGCCAGAGGAAATATTTTTCAAGCTCTCAGTACTCAGGGCTCTCAGATTTATTTTGCTGAGGACCAAAGATGTAAAATATCTTTCCTTTGTGACAACCACATACAAAATGAATTGTTAATAACAGAAGTCCTGATACAGTTCAGTGTAATGTGGTGCTGCCTGGGAAATGCCTGCCCAATGCAGAGTCTACGGAAGATCCCTCAGGAAAGGAGGATGCACTTTGCTTTGTTTAATCTGTTTAATTTGCTTTGTTTAATTTGATTGTTTTTACATATGCGTATGAATAGTGACAAGTATACCATAAGGACTATACTTAAGTATGTTTTATGTTGCTTTGATTCTCTATTATTAATTGAAAACAAGCTAAATACAAAGATCCAGTGAAAGGATGTTTGGAGAGCTAGACCTTCTTGTAGTAGAAGCATGAAGAAAATCATTAAAGGTCCATAAGATGGCAATGAAACAAGTAGGAAAGGTGTCCTTTAAAATTGCCATCTATGTTATATTCTGAATTTGGAAAAAACTTTACTGGCTATTAGCATCATCTTTGCTAGTAATTATTCATGTTTAATGTGAAAGACTGTTATTAAAAATGAACACTCACAATTGTATAATTTTATAATCTTCACAAAGTCACCTGCATTACAATCAACATTCCAAATTCCTACCAAGAACTGAAAATTTAATCCCAACCACTCAGTGTTGTTTCAGGAAAGTAGGAGTAACCAATACTAGAATTCAATTATAGATAACAGACTATTCCACAAACTTAACTACATAAAAACCTCTCCACCCTAAGTGATAGTTACTAATTTATTTCAAAGAGACAGAATCTATTTTAACTTTGTCTATTTAAAGGATAGTGGTGCTCTTCAAAAGAGTAGACATGGGCCCATAAGGGAATATTCACACTGACCAAGCTCTTCAGTAAAGGCAGATTCTTATCCATGTTGGTATTAAACAATAGCCTCTTAAAAGGAAGCCTCAATTAGTTCTTGTAAAAATCTAAGCCGTTCTTACAGCAAATCACAGAATCACAGAATTGAAATACTATGTTGTTTAGGAATCTGATTGAATATTATTGACTCTTTCCTAAGTATGGAGAACAACCTGTTCTCTTCCTGTAACAGTATATCTGGAATCTCTCAGTCTCACTACATCTCTCACTACAGCATTCCCAAACACACCTAATTATATATTTTTTCAGGTCATTCTAAAATGTGCATGTTGCTGCTCTGTTTTTCTGTTAGCACAGATCCCATTATTTGCTGCAGTCACCAGTGTCTTTCTTCCTGCAGCATGAACATTGTGTATACACATTTATTAGGTCTCCAGAAATTTGACAAAGAGGCATTCACAAAATCCATTAAAAATTTCATATACTGGTCCAGAATCTTATGGCTTATGCTGTGATTCCTTTCTGTGGTTAATCACAAACCATCTCCTCCAAGAACATTTACTTGCACTTTACTTAGACTGATAACCTATTCTTAAATCACACACAAGTAACTTAATTCATGTATCCTGCTGAGTTCACTGTGCCTGCCTGTATGCATAAAATTATTCAACTGTGTGCTTTCCTAAATCTGTCTTTAATGGAGCAGATATATATGTCTAGACAGAGAGATCTTTAGTTTGGTGGGTTCCTACACCACCACCCCACTCCATCCCCCGCCACCACCCCAGCTGATGGATTTCTAGTGTAACCATGAGTATTTCTCAGTCTTTGCCAAAATAAGTTTCCAAAATAATAATATCAAGGAACATCTCATGTGCAAACACTGCATACAAAAGTGAATCCATTGTCATTGCATGTGTTAGAATTCTTGAGAAAAATCAAACTGGCTGCAGCTGCTGACAACTCTTGAATATTCATGTTGTTCAGTGGGTGGTTTGCAGCCTGGCAAGAGCAAACAATGAATCTGTCACAAACAAAATGAAATAAATAAAAGCTAATTCCTGCACACATTTCTCTGCTGTGCACCTCTGAGTTCAGATAAAAGAGAATAGTGCAGTCCTTAAAATGTAATCAAAAACATAAGCCACAATGAAACACTGGGTGTGTCTGGAAATTTATTTACATGACTGAAGTATATATGAATTTATACACACCTTGCTTTTATTTGATGGACAGTGGAAAAACAAAATGTCAGTTGATAAATGTATTTTGTACAGAGTGCTTTCTAAATATGAATAAAGTCTAAAAGAATTGTAATAAGTAATAAGCAGTAGGATTTGGGGCCCTGCAGGAGGTACTCTGCAACATCTGGAAATACTGGGAAATTTAGGTTATTCCTCAGGGCTGGAACTTTGTTTTTACATCACAACAGAATCTCAGTTCATAGGCATTGTGAAGAACTACCACACATCATGCTCACAGATCACAGTAACAGTTAAATGAAGGGCTACAAGTCTTCACAATTCTGCCTCAGAAACATATTACATTGTTTGATATAATAGCAAGGTACAAATCATCCTCCTCTTAGTGCAGGATGTCCAGGAACAAAATCAGAAATAATCTATGTCATTGGAAAAAATAAATAAATAAATAAATAAATAAAAGACCTCATGTTTTGTCTTGCCCAGTCTGAACTGGTTGGCACTGTACCTCTTTGTCCTGGACACTTTACTATTTTACCTACACACTATGAGTTTACATTTTACTTATAACTGCTATCAATCTTCCCATTTCCTCGGCTCATCTAATTCAAAACAACTACCTTTTCTTCATGAGTTACTGGATTCTCACTCAGCCCTCTGACTTAACCTTCACTGTTTTAGAACTTGAAAAATAGACAATTAACTCAGTTACTTGCAAAGGAATGTCTGTGTCCCATCTAGTTAGCATAAATATGTGCAGAAAGATGCCACCCATTTCTCCATATAAACAGCTCTATTTATGTCAGATTGCCCTCATTAAAGGTGCAATACTTGCACCTGACCAAACTTTGCACCCAGAGCACAGGTGTCATGGTGATAGTTTGCACCCCTTGTGGAGCTTTTGCAGCCCCCGTATGAGGGTGTCTACCAACAGCATAGGAATGAGAGCATCTGTGAGCATGAAAATTTGTCAGCTGTGGATGCCTCTTAAGGGATGTTGAATTGTATGGTAAATGGCACAGTAATTGGCTGGACATACAACAAATGTTCAGAGTTCAGATCCTGAATATCTCATCTGTAGGTGTCCTTTGCACAGGTGAAACATGCACTTGTGACACTGAAACCCAACTGGAGCCCAAACAACATTTGGGTAGCATCAGAAATAAATCAACATTAAGAATAAATTCACCTAAAAAAAACAGCAGTGCACACCTATGTGTATACAACAGGACAGAGTATCTATATATTAATGGGATGACATAGAAATTTCCCTCCTTTTGCACCTGTTCACGGAGTGATTAATTAATGAAATGACCTAAATTAAAACCAACCATCATGTAAAGGTCCCTATTGTGTAATTTGAACCATCTATAGAATGACCATGAAGTTATTAGGAATATGGAATAATCCTTGGCAATACCCTGCACACGCAGCTCTTGTATATCTATTCCTTCCCCCACCACTGTCTACCTGTGAACCTAACACAAGGAAGAACCTTTACTTTAATTTATCTTTTTCTTTAAATAAAATTATCTCTCTTCCCTTTACTTAATCCTCACGGTTAAATATACCTATAAATATTTACACTGGTTTTCATGAATTCATTATTCTGATTGTTACCAAACCAGCCGTGTTTATTTTAACCTGAAAAATTTAGTACATAACCTGTCATTTTACAAGTCAAGCAACTATTAAAACAGTACTTGTTTGAATAGTTTGGATTTCTTGTTAATGAGACTAATTAAAGAAGGGAAAGTAGGTAAGTACTTAAGAGAACACAGTAATATATATATACATATAAATAAACACAAAAACTCTGGCCTTTTAAGATCCAGTTCTTATGTTTTCTGCATGCAACTAGAGTCCTGAAGTGAAAATTGGGCATATAGTCATATGTAAAATTTCTCTTCATTCCAATGGAGAGAAAATTCATTGTAGTAGACAGCAAACGTGAAAACAGGTTCTGTGGAATGAACACAAAAGTGTTTTGAATATTATCAGAAAAGGAATTTCAGTTTCCAGTCAATACAGACATATGTTGCAATCTCAAAGATGACATTGAATTTGATTTAAATTAGTCTGTAAGGATTAAAATCTCTTTTTTGTTACACATTGGTGATTTTAGTCTATTATTCATAATGTTATATTAACTGTCCATAAAGCAAACAAAATATTTTTCTAAATATTCAGTTTAAAAAGTAATACTACAAAAGCAACTAATTTTTAGAATACATCTTTTTAATTGGTCCCAACTATCCTGTTTTTATTACTTCCCAGTAATGACCATTGCCTCCATAGCATCTATCTGCAAATGATATAATAATAAAAAATAATAATAAAAAAAAAGGAAATCGAAATAAGTCAGAAACATATTATCAAATACATAATGCATAAGGTAGATTCCTGCTCTGTTAACATAGGCGTCTCCCTGACCTTAGACATGCTGACCATGCGGACCATCCATGGCCTGGTAGCTGATATCTAGCATAATCACATCCAGCATGACCTTAAACTTAAACTGATTACAATACTAATTTATTTGGTTTTTGATTTTGTTGGGGGAAAAAAAATATATACACATATATATATTTAGTATGTGAGGGTGTTTGTTTTGTTAGTTTCTTTTCCACCAAAATGTAGTTTTTTCATCATCTTCTCTTGCAAATTACATTGATTTCTAATAAATAAAACAGAATGTTAATAAGCAAACATCTACATTTTTGTAAGTGTCACAATACACTGTAGAGAAACAATGGAAAACAAATAAACAAACAAACAAAAAAGACTATAATGTCAACAAAGGAAAAATGCCAGATGCCTTAAATATGCGGACTTTGGGCACTGGTTTCCAGCTTGCTCTCCACAAGACTTGTGATCGTGTACTGGTTTTGTCTGGGATAAAGCTAATTTTCTTCATAAGTAAATCATAATGCTATGTTTTAAATCTGTGACTGAAACAGAGCTGATAATACACCAATGCTTTATTGTTGAGCAGTATTTGCAAAGCACTAAGTTTTGTTTCCCACTGTGTCCCCACAGCAAGTAGGCTGGGTTTGGACAAGAGACTGGGAGGGGACACAGTTAGGACAGCTGATACCAACTGGCCAAAGAGATATTCAATACTGTGTAAGAAAAAACTGTGGGAGAAAGAAGGGGATACAGTAAGAGTTACAGCAAGCAAGTGCCTGTGTGGGGTTTGGCTGCCTAGGAGGGATAATCCACCACACTATGTAAATCAGTATATTCAGGCTATATTCGGGTTGATATTTTATACTGGTATGTCACACTCAAATCAAAGATCAACAATATTTGTTATATGCCTGGCTATCTTCCAGATCATGGCCTCCAATATGATATGTAGTTTGTAGTTTCCTCACAGCTTGTCAGAATTACTGAATTTTATTTATTTATTTTACTTCTGTCAGTGACTTATTTTTACATGTAGGACAAAATATCTAGTATCTTGAAATTCCCTTAAGTATTAGAATAGCTCTGAGATAGTTAATTTGCAAGTTACCTGAAAACATCAGATCTAAGTATCTTTAAAATTCTAGATTTTCTTTCACCTTTCCTCTTTGAACAGAATGTTTGTTGGCAATAGTATACTTTTTTTTTTTTTTTTTTCCTTAACATGTGGTACAACAGAATGAGTTAGTATAAAATAGCATACCAGCACTGAAGCATGGGACATGTGCTGATATACACCAGTCACATAGTAATTTTATGACTTGCAGTTTACAGGTAGTGGCATTTCAAAGGCCAAGATAATATGGCAAAATATAGAATTAAACTGTGACGGAAGTTTGTATCTACCTCTGATTTTAATTTGTAATAAAAATAATTAAAATCATGCACTGCAAAACAGAGTTTAGATCAGCATTTTGAAAGATTTAACTTATATAAATTAAGAAGCAAATTCAGCATCTCTCATAGGGTAAACTCTTCCTAATCCTAATTGGTGCCTACAACTCTTTGTGCATGTTCATTACATTTTAGAAAATATATTTCAGTTTTCACCTCTAGATGAATGTCACATTTCAGTATAAGAAATCCCATATCCTTGGCCAAACTCAAGCTGCATTCAGATAATAGATTGGGAAGTAAGGGAGGGGGAGGGGGGGAGGAAGTATTCAAAGGTACCTGTGCAAACAGGTACATGCCCCAGTGCTGAGCACCACATCTTTCTATTAGTTGGCTCTCCAATACCTAAACCATATTACAGGTAGAAAGCAGTCCCCTGGGTTTAAATGCACCATGGTCATACTTCCACCATTTGGCCAAATCTGTGCCAAAAGTACATATTACCACAGGTACCACAGAAGCTCCATTCCACCTTCCAACTTTAGCTTACCAAAAATGCCTAACAACACAAATCTAAATCTGGGCATTCAAAGCAGCTATATTACAGGATGAATGGATCCAAGAGTTCCAAAATCCAATCTTCTCCAAGATCCATGAAAACTGAATGTATATAAAACCATGAGACTGATTAAATACAGTCCTTTATACCTTTGTGCTGAAACTTCAGCTATGTTACAGCATTTCAGTGTACTTGGATGTGCGGTATTTCAATTAATTATTGCATTATTATTAATAGTATTATTGTTGTTATTGGTATTGTTATTATTATTAAATATTTGTTCTGCCAGTTGGATGTCAAAATACAAGTTACTATGTCCACTTAGGATTTACCTGTGATTTGGTCTTAGGCTTTCCTGCGACTTCTCTGAGCATGGATAAGACTAGCATGAAGTTGCAATATACACTGATTTTCACAATAAAGGTCATATTTCACTTTCAGATCAGAACTGAATGAATTTCCCTTTATTTGAATGATGTAGTCTTCTCATGCATATCCTCAGAAAGTATAGCAATGCCAGCAATAAATAAAAAAATAAATAGATAAAAACAGTATTGAAAAGATGATTTATGATGGCAGAAACCTTGAGCTTGTTCTGCATTGTTTTATCTGTAGATGGTATTCCCACCTTTTGAAAATGAAACATAGAAAACTCTACCCATATTTACAGATGGTGACTCGGTGGAACATGCTGAAAGCTGCTTAACTTTAAGGTGAGCATTTGGGGGGCTTGTATAGTGGCTATGGTCAATTGTTAACAACTGTACTTCTTTAATTTGAGATTAGAATAGGTTTAGGGAATCTTTGCCTAAACATTATAAAGTCAGCAACCTGGGCCACATGGTCAAGTGTGTATTTGTCTCTATTCTGCCTTATAGCTTTTTGTAGATTTATATTGGTCTAGGAGATCAGAGAAAAACTGACAAATATAAATACTTTTATGACTAGAATGAGTCTCACAAGACAGACCAAACAATTCATTTTGTCCTTTACTCCATGACTGTTCATAACTTCAGTCATCAGCAGCATTTATCAGCAGCATTTATCAAGTAAGCTAGAAAACAGAGTATTATCTGATTTACCATGCTTAGCTGTATTATTTCTTATTTTGCAGGAATTACTGTTCTGAAACAGGTTGCAATATAATTGTATCAATACAATGTCTTCTGAGTATCAACTTTTCTTGGTCAATGTTTCCAGAACTGTGTATTACACATACGATCTTTGATATAATTCATATTGGAATAAAATAACCATTAATTTTAAATGACCATTTGATACTTCTTTATCTTAGCAGAGTACCCAACACACATTATCACAAAAAAATCTACATGTGGTGCTCCTCTACTTGTAGCAAATATAGTATTTTCCCAGCACCATTGCCATTTCCTATCAATAAGAATACATTTTCTTATAAGCACTCCCTGTAAATTTGAATTGTGGCAATACACAGATTCAACACTTACACAAAATGCACAGAGGAAACTGAGTGTGCTAAAGTAAATGAAGGTTGTCAGTGTCTTAAGTCCAAGTGGTTTCTTCCAAACACCGAAAAAAGTATGAAGTTTTTGAGGGATATTTTCAATAAATTTTCATTCACTAAAGGCTGGGTGCTTTCTATTCCTTGAAAGGTCTCTGATGGAAAGGTATCCAACAAGTTAGTGGCCTGTAAGAAAGTATCACATAAGTTGTGTTCAAACAGATTTATTTTACCTACTTCAAGGAGGAAAATTTCCAGGATAGCCAAAAGGGGAATATTGACACTACATTGAGAAACTGTTTGTGAAGTTCTGATGTAGGATGAGGAGATCTGCCAGGTTTCCAAGGTTCCATAAATTCATAATGCCTGATATGATATTATGCCTATGATTAATGAATAATTATTAGCATAATTACGTTTTAAAAGGTCAGACTGTTGTGCTTTTACATTCCAAAATGAATGCAGTCTTAATTACAGTAGTACAAGATGCAGTCAGAATGGAGTTGTGTCAGTATTAATGTTCTCACAGAAAAAGAAACGTTCTAATTAGATTAGGGTGTACTGTGTAATGCATGTCAAAATAAAATTCACCACTAAAAGAGGTATAGGAGCATATGACATTTCAAATTCAACTATTGAAGCAAGATTGTTATTAAAGCCTGAATGTTATTACTGCTCTCGAAAGGGTTACATGCTAACTGTGAAAGGTCCTCATCTTCCAACAGCATCTGTCTGCTTGGCAAAGTCCAATTAGCAGCTGTGTTGGTATTGCAAAAGGGGATCTCGGGACTGTCACATGGTTAAACTGTTTATGGTTGTGTTGCCTCATTGGCCTGGATAATATATTCACTTGATTCACTTATGTTTGTACAATTGTATTTGTCTGTGAAAAGGTTTCCAGATAAGAATAGAATTATGATGTTAAATATTCTCATCTGAGATAATTGCTATACTTATCTGTTGTTCATTCTTCCTCAAACATTTTTGCTTTTTATCTCTGTAGCAATCAACAACCTAATGTCAGTATTTTTGGTCTCTGTCACGTCTATTCAAAAATGGTGTGTGACTCCCTTTACATTTCTTTAAGACTTCCACAGTGCATGCCTCTCCACTCTCTTTCCTGTGGTTCAGCTTTAGTAAATAACTGTAAAGAGTTTGTCAGAAATAAAAAATATATATATTTTTTTAATCTACATCCTGAAGATATCTTCTTGTGATTTCAGGACAGCTTGGAGCCCACTGAATTCAAAAATAATATTAGAATAGAAATATTTCTCTCATTTCCTTTAAACTAGGCATGGGTATTCTATGAGGAGAGCAAAAGATTTATACATATGAGCATAAGTGGAAATAAGCTCAGATGAAAGCATCCATTCACCTACCCACACAGATATTCTGTTTCTGTCACATGTACAGTGAAGCTTTTTTGTACCCATCTACTATGAGGATTCTGGGAGAGCTTTAAGGCCACCTCTCAGTGTGTGCTCCTTACATGCCACGACTTTTATAAAAAATCAGAGATAAAAATCAGAAAGATCTATAAGTATTCAGTTACTTCACCACTACTGAAGTCCAAATTTTAGATCATGCTTGGCTAGTCTGATGGGCATAAAGTCCCCTAGGTGCATACACTTTCTGTTTAAAATCAAATACCTCTGCCTCTAAGGTAAAGGTCAGATAATTCTGCCTCTTTCAGGGCTGACTTTAACAGCATAAACTTACCCCTAACAACAGTCAGGATACTTATTCTAGCTCTTCATACTTTTACTTGTAAAGGCACATTAGCTCTGTGACTAATTTCTGCTCTTCCAAATGGGTATACAGAATAAAAATAAAATAAAATAAAATAAAATAAAATAAAATAAAATAAAATAAAATAAAATAAAAATAAAATAAAATAAAATAAAATAAAATAAATAAAATAAATAAAATAAAGGGAGCTCTGCCCCCAGCTTCCAGACCAGAGGGAAAATCTAGGAGACAGTCAGCCAGTAATCATGAGAGCAAAAAAAGGAAGGTGCTCTTATCTCCCAAGTGCTTTACAGCACGTTGTAAAAAATCAAGCTGTGAGACAAATAATGACATAAAAAGACAGAAATCAGAAAGGTAACATCCTAAATGAATGCAATGCATTTTGAACATAAAAGCACAAAGACTAGTTCTTCTTTTCCCTATAAAACCAAACTAAGTGTCATCCCTCCCCTTTGCCTCAGAACCAGTTATGTTAACTAACCAAGTCCTCAGAGGCATTTGTAATGTAAGGCTGGGATTTTCAACACTGCTTAAAGGATTATCTATTAGAAACTGAGCATGTAAATCCCTTTTGAAAATTCTGTCTTCATATTTTGCCCTTTAAGAGTTTACAAATCCTGAGAATTTAACTTTTAAGATTCAGAATCAAGTCATTATGATAGCTATGCTAACTATTCCATTACAAAACCCTACAGTTTTTTGAGCAAAGTTTCAAACTCTTTTATCCCATATAAAGTCATTATTTCCCCAAATTCATCCATTCTGCTACATCTTTATTTCTACAAAGCACTGTGATTTTTGCATACTTGATGAAGATTTTCCACCTGCTTATAAAATGGTTTAGAATATTAACATGTTAGCAGGGCCATTCAGCATTTCACTCTCTCAGTAAAGCTCCAAAATACTGCAAGGGAAATAACAAACCACTTCATCAGTGTAGTCCATCACTGCTGACAATATTTACCATTTCTACATTTTGACTGTCTTTGGAGCAATCTGAAAATGTTTTAATATAAGCAGCTCATCCCAAGAGTGTTTTTATAAGCAGGAAGCAATATACAGGTACAATAAACTCACTGGTAAACAAATTCATTGTACATAGATTTCACAAAACATTTTGCTGAAGTATTAAAGAAATGTTGCCTTAAATCTTAAAATTAGAATAAGGTCTAGGTTTTATTCACCAATATCATTCTCAGTAGACTTGCTACCAGACACTAAAGATGTGGTTGTTAGAGGAAGTAAAACTAAACCACCCAGAATGGATGAACATAACACTGCAGTATTTGACCCTTTGGTATCACAGAGTATAATGTAATGTAATACCCTGGAAATAAAACAAAAGTAGAGGTGGAGAATGGGCAAAATCATGCAATTTAATATTTATTTTTTTATTCCAGCTCTAAACATATCCACTCCAAAGCAGTTACAGTAAAAGATGTAAATAAAAGGTGTAAATACTGCCCTAGAATTAATGGGAGGCATGAAGTGAGGACGATCTAGGTCTGCAATATTCCTGTCTCTTTTGTTAAAGAAGTTGGAGAGGCCTATGGCCAGGGTAGTCACCTATTGCTAAACCCTATCCTACTTATAGTATCCTGGCCAGAAAATTTAAAGTAAACCACTCATAGCCATCAAGATTCTGTATTCCTTTCAGCTGTTTTTTCTGGCTTCAGTTTACTGGGGACACCTATCTGCAGAAGCATTGCAGATTTGTAATTCATGTTAAAAGATAATGAGATTGCACTCTAGAGAAATCTAGGACTAGAAATCACAAACTTATTTGGGAATCTATACTCTTGAAAGGGATGCACAAAAGTACTATTCTCTTCTGACATCTGTGTGATTGAAATCCTCTTCAGTGAGAGACAATTTGAGATCACAGTGAAGACATTCATTACTACCCCTGATGTTACTGTTATGAGCTGTTGAAACACCTGTGAGGATGCAGGGTTTATGTACTATGCAGCAAAATAGGCAAAGGACATGCATTTAATGAGGATATAAAATTGAATGGTTGTTCTATCAGTGAACACCATATATTTTTGAAAGGAATGATAATGAATTCTTCTGGAAAGCATAAGTGATATCTTTATAGCTAAGGGATGCTGACAAATGAACAGGAACCAAATAGGTTTATGCAGACAACATCAATTCATGTGTTTTCTTTCTGTTGACTTCTTGATTATTTAAGATCCTTTATAATCCTATCAATATTCTATATGATAATGTAGAAATTAATTTCATTTAAATATTTATAATTTTATTTATAAACAGATAAATGATAAGATTTTGCAAAATGCAAAACGTATGGGCAGATTCTGGAACATTTCTCAGACTTGCACTTTCCCATACTGGATTTTTCATACATTTATGATTTGAAATAACATGAAGGTCCTCCAAAGATGTAAAAGCAGACCCCCACGTAGAACCAGGATACCAACCCACATCACTGAAGGCTATTTTTTATTCCAAGCTTAACATATAGGTTAGCTCTACAGCTTTAAACTCTAATTGCAAAATTATTTCAGGCTTGTGGTTTTATTATGGATTTCTTAAAGGAATATTGTGCTAATAAACTGAACACAGTCAGATGTAAAATTTCAGGGAAAAAAAAAAAAAGTATATGTTTTGGCTTTAGAGACATATTGAATCACTGTGATAATACACCATATACCATGGGGGGGATGGAGAGAAGGGGGTGGGGGAGAAGGAGGTGGGGATGAGGGAGCCAAAATGCATGGCTTAAATGAATGCATGTTCATTAAAATCTTTTTTTTTTTTTCTTTTTTTTTTTTCTTTTTTTTTTTTTTAATATTTTTCTTCATTGAGAGCCTTGTTTTCCTACATGGAGTAAGGCCAATATATCATAACCATTAAGTTTATCTTGTTAGCTGACTAAAAAAAAACCTAAGTTATTGAGAGAATCAGCTGGCTAGCCTATTTCTTTGTTTCTAACTATTGATAAACATGCAGTGAGATAGTTCACAGAAATAAGCCCTTCTTGACTGTTATCACCACCCCATGTGCTATCAGGGTATACTTAAAGAGTACAAAAAATAATAATAATAATAATAATAAAATAAAATATACCTCGGTCTTAGCTGAATTGAACTGACCTTCCATATCTGTTTATATTTACTCACATACACGTACCTAGATAGCTCTGTGTGCATGTGATACAACTGCAGAGGAACACAAGCACAAGAAGAAAACTCTTCAAAAAAATCAAAATGGCAAGCTATTGCCTAGATTGAGACTGACATCTCACAATAAATCTACAAAATCTTTACATATTGCATATTTGGATGATTTTCTAGGTTACAGTGCTTCTTGGAAGACTTTCTTCCATCCAGCATTTTATACATACGTCATTTGTGATTTCTTACAAACTAAACACTGAAAGTAAACACAGGATAGATAATAAGACTAGAAGACCTTCATTAAATAGAACAGATCCAGCCTCCATTCAGCAATACTTCAGGGGATAACCTTGTCATTTAGTAGGCAACATCTTGCTTGTTGTGCAATCTTTAGGAAACAGCTACCTTCTTATCACATCACTCAACCTGGTCCAGATAAAAATAATAAATAATAATCAAAATAAATTAAAAAAAAAAAAAAGAGCTGTGTCCCCATTTCTCTTTCACTAGTAAATATGGCCTATAAAACACAATAAGGGTGAAAAAGTTGTTTGTTTGTTTGTTTGTTTGTTTTTTTCACACAGAAATCAAATAAATCCTGTCACCAAGATTTAAAAACAAGCAACCAAACATGCACAGAGCCAAGCTCTGATGTTCTGGTCTCAAGAATACAGGAGGAGGAAGCACTGATGCTTTTTACTCCACGGTACACTGAGAAGTCCCAAGAACTAGTAGAACATAACAGTTGAATAACACAATCTGAAAATGATTTAATTTTCAAAGTTTATTGGAAAGAAAAAAGCAAAACAGGGAAGTAAAATGCAAATTGTCAACAACTAGTTAGTTAGAGGTAAGACAAAGTTGAACAAAGACATTTGTTCTTTTATAATTCCAAGTGTGGAATGACACACACACAAAAAAATTATACTACATTTGCTTCATATATTTATAATGTTAATTAGGATAGTACTTGCTTTATATTTGTTGATATTGCATTTGTTAAAAACTTTGGTTTATTTAGATATTTTGTATAAATACTCTTTATTTGTTATTCACTCAGGAGCTCTGTTAAAGAGAATATGAAATACACAGTGTTAAGCCAAAGAGTCATGAAACATACTTGAAGATTTTCTGTTTCTGCTGGTTGGACAATTCCTTCATTCTCTAGAGAAACTGGTCATCCAAACTGACAAAGCAATTTTCTCACTGGATAACTGAGGACACTTTACACTTCTGAGGACAGCATGACATTTTGATACTCATTAGTTTAAAAAGTCATCTGGAAAAAAGTCAGTTTCATTTGGCACTTGCAAAAGTTTGAGGGTTATTTGCAGTGATTTATTATTATTATTATTTATTTATTTATTTTAATTTCATTTATACTGTTGTTGAATTAATATATAACTATAGAATTACAGAGAGTTTTTCTAAAATCTTGTGCCACAAATAATATATTAGGATCACCTTAATTCTTGCATGTGTTGTATAAGAAGAGATACGGACCAGAGTAAAATAGCACAATTCAATTAAGTGTCTGTTCTAGAAAGAACATATTGCTATTGAGAATAGAACGGAAAGATTTATTATTGGTCTTTTCAGCCTTTTGGTAATCATTAATAACATCTTCAAGAAAGAAAAGGCCAGCTACCATGAGAAGGTGAATAATATGACCCTTTTTTTAAGAAGTGCCCTAGCTAGAGGCTATATTTTCTTTCACAAAGACCATTCTGTGAATTCCTTTCTTCCCAATGATGGTATTCTTATCTATCTTTGGATATAGAGTCAATAAAGGTAGTACTCTAGACAAGCAAAACTGAATACATCTTTTACAATATTTGAATAAATAACTCATTGTAAGCTCAATTTTCTACTAGCATTAAAACTATTTATAAAACTACTTTTATAGTGCAGTACGTAGTGTTAGCTTACTAAATTCTTGACAGCACTTCTGATAACCATAATACAATGTTATCATTTAATGTTTGTGGACATAAATGTATAAAAGCAATTTTTGGTTATCCTGCTAAGAACTTCAGGGAGTTCATTTCTGGCATTGCCAAAAACTCTTGAAAGAGAGTAATTGGAGTAGACCATACAAGAAAATAAATCTTTAATTATCAACACTAGTAAATTCCAGCAGAAGAGTAGATTTGCTTAATGGTTAGTTAATTCCCAAAATACGCAAAAGACTTTAAATGAGTAGTAAAGCCCCAAGGAAAACAATAGATTACTGAAGATTAGGCTTAAAATACAGTTTTCACAGAGCAGAAACTGGATTACTAATGAAGGTTTATAATTTACTTATTTATACACATTGAAAGAATGTTGAGTACTGGCAAGTTACCAGCGTTTATTATTATTATTATTATTATTTTTAAAGGACAGTCTCAATTCATTTTAGTTTTTGGTTATGAAACATGCCCAATCTGAAGTGGGCCAAACTTGGGCATTTTGGGATAATACTGATTACAATTCATACACAAGCACATTTAAAATTATGCCTGCATGGCATAACATTTGCTAGGTAAATCTGATTTCTGCTATATTTATAATTCTACATTGCATGATCAGATGCAAAAGATTCTCAAGAGATTATTTAGATTACCAATTTTCCCCCATGTAAAATGAGTTGCTCCATTTCTAAAGGATGCTTGTCTTTTCAAGTAATGGCAAGTGAAGGCAGCGATTCATTTTTTTCCTGACTGGAAGCGTTTCTACTATCTAATCTGAACACTTCATGCTGGAAATTTATTCCCACTGTTTCTTGTCATAACCCATCAGGAAGTGAGAAACAGATCCTTCTTTTCTTCTTTGTAACAACTTTTCACGTATTTAAACTGGATGTCTTCTCTATTCTATAGGTTAAACATATCACAAATTTGTTCAACCTGTCCTCCTACAGCAATACTTTCTATCTTTATTTAAAAATAATATATATAAATAAAATAAGAAATAAAGGCACATTCTTGCTTCTCCCATCTGGATTTTTTTCAATTGATTTGATCCATGTTGAAGTAAGATGACCAAATGGGGAACTGTATTTCAGCTCAGTAGTCTTTCATGCGGGTTATTCATTGTGCACCATCATCATGTTGTACACATACAAGACTCAACGCAGAGTTTATATACATAGAATTATGTACCTATATAATAAAGAGTTATTCACAAACGTGACATTAAAATATATATATATTAATGAATAGAGAAGCATTATTTAATGTCTCCTCAGGGATACACGGGATACACAGTTTATTTTCCCAGCTTCATAGAAAAGCAAAGTGTATTGCAGAGCGCAAAACACCTTCTTCAGTACAGCCCCTAGCATATTTAACTAGGGTTTCTGCAGCTTCTGAAAGAAAGAGGATATTTCCTTGAGGAAGCAGTTATCAAAGTTAGAAGTTGCACATCTCTTTTGTTCCTATCAGGAAAGTTACAAGAATCCTGTTTAAAATTTTCCTCCTGCTTAGGAAAATTCCAAACACTTAATGCAGTCACAACGTGCTTGAAGAGCATGTCTGTCCAAGACTCTTCTCGTACAAAACTAAGACTGTATATTTCACGAGGCAATAATAAGCAACCTCTGCTTTTCATGTCATCTTCACATGTGGTAAATTTCCTTCCAATTCTAAACTGCTAGTGGTGAAACACTGTGAAGCACTCTGCCTATTAGATTAATTTATCTTACAGCTTTCACCTTACAGTCCTAGTGACAGATTTTACAGTCATATGAACCTTCCATATAGATCATGAGCTAGAGACAGCCCTCAAACTAAGGGAAACTTCACAAAGTTTAGTCATGGCAGCCACTCACACTACATGCCAAGTGCATCTCTTCATGTAAAGAGCAAGACAGGTCAAGCACAATAGCTTACAAGGATGAGCTTTGTTTGTTTATATTGTTTGTGTCATGTTTTTTGCTCAAATTCCCATCAAGTTCACTTGGAAAGCTCAGGATTTGGGCTCAATATGGACAAGAAAAAATTAACTACAGATATTCTTCACAAGATGTTTATTACAGGATGCAAACAAGAGTTATGAAGCATGTGTATCATATTGGCTTAAAAGCTGCACAGAATGCTGTTGTCACAGCACGTCACAAATAGAGCCACATCTTAGTGATAAGTGTCACAAGAGATCAAAGCGAAAAAGTTTAGTTCACAATTCAAGGTCAACTTCACTCCCCTGCTGAAGCCTTCAGTCTGTCGTAGAAAAGGTCATCTCTGACTCACAGCTGTAAAGATTTCTGAAAGCAGTGATAGTTCAGTCCCCAGAGGACACAAGTAAATAGCGTAAGTCTGTCACTAATTCAGTCATATCCTCTAGGGTAAGCAGAGGATAAATACGAAGGAAGAAAACTTGGTTTTGATACTGAGGCACTGGATTGAACCAGCACTGAGTTCAGCAACACAGACAGAATACGATGATATGAGACATACATCCATGTGCATCTGAATGCTCTTTCAACAGACAATATGCTCTCGTTTTTTTGTTAAATATTCAATATAGAACACAGACAGCTTGTAAGCAACATGTATTATTAATTAGTGTCACAAATCTCAGACTGTTTTCAGACTCTCTTTTATCAAGATAAATTTGTTGTGACACTGTCTAAGGAACTTTGCCTGGTAACATCATGATAAGATAATTTCAAACAAGAAACAATTTAGAACCTGACCCTTCTAAATGATAGGTTGGTTAGCTGCAACCATGAAAATAAAGCCACTTAGGTGACTTCTGACAGTCTAAATTAAAATTTCTTGCTTATGTCTCTCTACATCTAAGTCTTTCCATCTGTGAAATTAGGAATTGTCTCTCTACCTATTTTGTATAAACCTATTTTTCTGATATTTCTTATACCAGAAGTTCCATCTTGCACTATTCATTACTTTTCACTAACACCATTATTTGCATAATATTTAAGTTCCAATAAAATGCATATTAACTATATTTTACTTAAAATGTAAGGGTTGTGACTTCACAACCTGTCTCTTTTGTTTCAGGTCATGCTTCAAAAATAGCTAGTTAGATATAGCAAAGGGTAATAATTCAAAG
The DNA here is from genome assembly GCF_009819795.1 of Aythya fuligula. Lineage (NCBI taxonomy): Eukaryota > Metazoa > Chordata > Aves > Anseriformes > Anatidae > Aythya > Aythya fuligula. The sequence goes on from NC_045562.1 coordinate 51,010,458, forward strand.
GAAAACACATAGGCGGAAAAAAAAAAGAAAATATCATACAAATATCAAAATATCAAAGTATCATAGTTGATATCAAAATATCAACTGCATGAAGAACCCTCCTTGTTTTTTTTTCTTCAGTTAATGTTTTGAAAGGGAGATGTGAACTTAACACATCCCCATCATTTAAGGAGTAGTAACTTTAAGAGGACTTATCCGTCTCAATATTCGCACATATTACCTGTTCCTTTTGCTTGCCCTAAATCTAAAAACCTCATAATATTGAACCTTTTAATGCCTTATTTTAAGTAACACATCAGACTGTCATCTCTCCTTCTTTACTGGCTTACACTCACCAAATTAGTTGCTACTGTCCTGCATACTACAGCTTTGTTTCCACTAAGCTCAACTCCATCTACCTGTTCCCAGTACCATATTGGAGGCTTGAAAAAGAAAAAGAAAAAGAAAAAGAAAAAGAAAAAGAAAAAGAAAAAGAAAAAGAAAAAGAAAAAGAAAAAGAAAAAGAAAAAGAAAAAGAAAAAGAAAAAGAAAAAGAAAAAGAAAAAGAAAAAGAAAAAGAAAAAGAAAAAGAAAAAGAAAAAGAAAAGAAAACAAACCAAAAAAGAAAAAAACAGATAATGCTATTCTCACCTTATTTTAAAAAACTCAAGGTGTACCAAGCACACCTGTGGAGTGGCATTTCTAAGATCCACCCTTGCTCTTTCTTAAAGGTCCAGATCTTGCAGAACACCAACTTGAATTTCCTGGGAAGTTCTGATGGTGTGTTTTGAACTAGAACATGCTTTGTTCTAAGTCAAAGCTGTAAAATTGAGTTAGAAAGGTCAAATCAATTAATTGATTGATGATTGATTGATTTTACTTTAAATATATATATATATTTATTTTATTATTAATGTCGTCACTATCAAAAGAAAACCTGAAACTGTAAGCAGCCTGTAGTCTGTGAGGCACATATCAAAGCTGAAATTACACAATGTCACAAAACATGAAGGAAGCAGGATGAGAAATGCAGGATGACCTCAAAACAAATATCTGTTAATTGGTATAATATACCACACATTCAACAAAACTGAGACAAAAGTGCTACACAAGATATGCTTCTTCAAAATCTTTATCATCGTGGCATGGTTTGCGGGGTGTTGTATTTTGTACAGAGCTGGAGACATGTTTTTGATTGCCTCACTTTGAGTACCCCCCACTTGTGTCCAAGCACTACTGTGATCAAAACCTGTCCTCCAGTCCATGGAAGAGAAAGTGGTTGACCTAAAGATAGCCATATACACCACGGTGCAGTTCACCTGGTGAAGTCACCAGCGAGCTCTCGGTACATCATCCGCATTTCACATACTGTTTAGGAAGGCCACTGGTCTGGATTTTTAATTGAATTCTCACAGAGAACTCAGTAGTTATTTGACAGTAAGGACATTAGAAAGGGTTCCTGCAGTCATCAGCAGTAACAGTGAACATGAACAGCTCAGAGAATTCATTTAGGTGATTCACAGACATGTAAGATTTATTTGCATCATCTGAACCTTTTTTTTTTTTTTTTCTTCTCTACATTTTTCTCAGCTAATGCATGTCTTAGATTGTGACTGTAATCACATTTTCTGAAAGGGATGGGAAAAAGAATGCACATGGTCAGTCTGTCTATGGCAATGGAAAGGCCCTGAACCGAAGCTGAATAAGCTGAATAGCGGGTCTCATGGTCACAGGAAGTGACGTGTCCCAGGGAAACACAGCACTAAACAAAATAATTGTAAAGAATCTGAAAGCAAGTATACTGGCAACTCCAGGGAAGCTGTCATTTCTGTTTCTTGGATTTTCCTTTCTCTGCCACACTGTTCAGTCCTGACTAATTTGAAACTGCAAATATCCTGAGTTTGTGGTCCCCAGACTCCTCATTCAGTTTAATACACTATAAAAATGGTCAGCAGTGCAGCTATTAGTGAGAGTAAGTAACATGCTTCCTGTGGATTTTTCAGTTGCTCTCTGGTAACTGTCAGAATTAGTAATGTGTTCAGTGCTGGGGATGCTTCCCCTGTAGAATTTCTTTCAAGGAACAAGTTATTTGTACTGCCAGGATAACTCACCTTATTTTTCCCTTATTGTCTGTGTTAAAGTTTAACCCAAATCATTGCTGGGAAAAGAAAAAAAAAAAAAAGAAGAAAAAAAAAAAGACTCAAACAATCAGTGGAATTAGGAGACCTCTTTTCTACACGTGTTTTTAATCTAGATTTAAGAATAGGTACAGTGGGTTACATGCATCGGTATTGTTACCAGTGAAAGTACAGTTACAAATTTATTGCAGCTAATTTCTTGTATTGCCTGCTCTGTCCTTAATGAGAGGTGTAGAGAATTTTTCTCCAGGTTTCTACGGCAACTTCATAATAATCAAGCAGGACAATGAAGCTGAATGTCTGGAACACCAGAATCACTATCACTACAAGGACATAGGGAAATGTGTCTTTTCTCTCAGGCATTCCTTCTCTCAGGAGAGCAGTAAGACATGGGATAGGTATAAACACTGAGGTTTTGCACACTCTAAGTTTGAAAGTATTGCAAGATTTTGAAAATCATTTTATGCCCAATTAATATAAGTCATAGACATTTGGAGGAAGGGAATGAAACTAGCTGGAAATTCAATTCTAGGTGTATCTCCTTTTGAAAAGATTAATCATTTGACATGTTCTAAGATTCCAGTGATATATCTTGTGTATATTTTTAAGCCCTCAAAATATCAATGTAGGATACTCTAAGGACATTTTAAAATGCAGTTTTTTGATTTTTCTTTTTTCAAAACTTACTTATTCTCATGAAAATATTTGATTCAAAAATAAGGATTTTTCATATGAAATTAAAAATACCTACTACAATCCAGAATTAGAACTCATTATGAAAATAATAAAATTTTATTTAGAAAGCATAATTTTCCACTTTATCATTCACTATTCCTTATTAGAGAACAGGAAACCAGTGCAAGGCTTGTTGGAAGAAATTTTCTGGAAATGTTATTACTAAAATGTGACTTTATCCACCCATTGCTATTTCTACATTGATGCCTTCAATGTAATTGATGGATCAAGTACAGGAGCAAAAGTAGGAACTTTTTTCAAATTTGAGTTTTGGCTGTATAGCTATACTCTTTCATCAGCATACTCACATAGGTATACAAAGACAACACTGCAGTGAAGACAGAGCTTCTTGTGACAAAACTCTGCTTTTTGACATTATTACATCAACATGAGCAAAAACACCTGGCAAGACACTTATTCTGACCATGTGATTTAATGCCTATTGGAACTTTTACTAATCTATATATTTTTGTTTTGAGAAGGGGGCTTTTCTGACATTGTAAGTGATATTAAGAGGGAAGGTCTGAATTTTAGTGCAGTCCATACAAGAAAGAAAAAAGATGGGAATGCATTCATTCATTCTGTGAGAGAGCAAAATTTTATTTGTGATTGTCTACTATTGAACATGTTTAAATGTAAATAAAACCAGGAACGAGTAAAGACACAACAAGATAAAGCACAAACTACCACACAGATCATCAATCTCTCAATCTCAAGGGAGGCTACAAGTATTTCAATGGAATGTTGAAAGCTTTCTCTTAATGACTTAAATTATTTGAAAAGTCATATGTCTGCATAAAGTATTTCCAAAGTGTGTTCAGAAACCTTACTCTGTGAAAGATTATTACTGAAGTGAACTGTGAAGCAAAAAAAGTAGTAATTTGATTAGTACATGCATTTACACAATTCGTCATTTAACGGTGCCTGAAAATAGCAAGAAATCATGAAGAAAGGATGCTGATAGATGACACTGGTTCATTTCCTTTTCTCCAGGCAAAGGTGAGGCTTATCAAGTCACCCTGTACTCAGGAAATCCCAAGGACTGTTTTTAATGTCACTTGCATCCCAAAAAGAACCTTGAGGAGAAGCTGCAATAAGTCTTGATAAATAACGGGGGCAGGTGGTCAGCTCTCTGGATAACCAGGTGTTGTTTCAGTTCTTCTATTAACCTGCTTTATGGTCCTGGACAAGTGATCTCACTTTTGTTTCAATTTCCCCTTGTTGATTTAAACCATAAACATTTGTTTCAGGGAAAGTTTCTTACAATTGTCTGTATATTTCTTTATTAAAGAGAACTTTAGTTCCAGACAGCATCTCTAGGTATTATTTGAACAGTAACCTTGAGAAGCAGATGTCCGTTACAGACATGGATGATGACCATTGTACCAAGAACACACAAGATCATTTCCCATAAATAATATTTATTTCCTTTCTGTGTGACTAGTGTAGGACACAGATGGATGACAGGCTTCTCAAAGTATTCTTTGCCTTTTTTTGCCATGTCCTAGTGGCACCATATCTCATATCTTTCAAAGGCCGCCATTAACTAAGAAGTGTCAACCACTCGTCTGATGCCCTGTTTCCTGTGTTTTCTCATCCACTTAACACCAACATGAGTACCCACTTCAAAATCATGCATTGGAGCTAAAATTCAGGATTCAGCCATATATAGGTTCTTCAGTAGACATTCTTTACTTGTTTTTCGTGGAAGATAGGGATAGATAACTACAAAGAGGATCCCTTTTGCCCTTCTCAGCAGCTTCAACGGTGTGAACATTGAGGCAGATCCACATGTAGCTCAAGGTTTCAGGGGATTATTATGGAGATCAGGACCTGACTGCAGTGTTTGACAGCAAATGAAGCTGCAACACATCTCAAAAGAATCTTATGCTGTTTGGATGACCAGCTCATTTGCCACAAATGCCAGTTTGTGCCTCTCATCTGGAGCTACCATGTATTTGTTTCTCATAATGCAATGTACACATTATCATATGCATATCTGTATACAGGTATACAGAATATGTGGCATAGATACAAAACTTTGCTTAGTAAGAGAATAAAAGTTCTGACTTTTATTCTGTTTTACAGGAGGTGTAATTATTTGCATCCACAGGGAAAAAAAGTGTGAGCAATGCCATACTACTTTGCTGCTGATCACTCAACTTTTTAATCAGCATGCACATATTCAAACTAGTAAAGAGTCACTTTCACAAAGTGATAAAATGGCAACGTGCTAAATGAAAGATGGACAAATGCTGTCTTGGCAGGACTTGCAGATTGACAAGCTGAAATCCTTGCCTGCCTGAATGACAATGCTTTTGCCACTTTGAGTGGAGACAGGATTTCTACCACAGATGTTAGGATCAGAATTGTTATTAAGATAATATCTCTTCTGATGCAAAGCAGAAGAAGTGATAGACTGTCATCACGTAATTCCTGAGCTGCAATTCAACTTGAGTAGATTGTTTCAGTGAGATCTTAAAATAATTTAGATGACTGATTTATTGCCCTTTGAGATAAAGACTAGAGAAAAAGAATTTAGCTTTTTCTCGTTTTGTCAATAACAACAAAAAGCTGTTTGAATACAATGAGTAAAGTTTTAAAAGCATTTAAGAGAAATGGGAACTAAAGTCTTATTAATTTAACTATGAATTTAGGCATGAAAGTCATAAAGGAGATTCTGAAAAAAATAATTTAATAATTAATTAGGATAATACAGATTTTTTCCACATGCTGCTTACTAGGGGCTGTTGATTTTGTTATGTCTGAAATTTCATACATAGAATCAATTCAAAACAGATGAACTTGTATATTCATTTAGATTTTCAAGTTGTTTGTGTGTCCTTTGACACTAACAAAACAAACAAATTAATATAAAATATATAGAGGCAATCTTGCTATATCTACTATGCAAGTCTATTTTCTAATGACGTATGTGACTCATTAGATTGTAGTGACTGTGTCAAGTAATATCAAAGAATATCCAATTGAATCATGCCTGATTCATGAAGTCTTAAACAGCCTGGGTGATATAATCCAACATGACATGGAGCCTGATGTGGTATCAAACTGTTACTATATTTATCCAGATATTAACTTCCTTAAAATACTTTTCTAAGCCAGATCTACGCCAGATTTTTTTTTTTTTTTTTTCTGTTATGTTTTAACTGATGACAGCAGGAAAAATTACAATTTCATTTTAATTTATTATGAATCCAATACAATGCAATGAAAGCTTTAAGACCTTTGGATTTACACTAGTGCAAATGAAATAACTGATACTTAATGGAGTAAATTCATCTTGTTATGTTAGAAGACGTTAGATGTATATGAGTGGAGAAGCCACCATGCAATTCTTCATTATATTTCTGCCATACTTTTAATAAATTTAGATACAGAAACACAAGATAAGATCAAAATTTGAAGATATTTAGATCTTTGGCTTTTAAAAATATGCCTTTATCAAAATTAAATAATCAAAATGTAGTTATTTGCTGTAATTGCTTCATCAATGAATCAAAGAGATAGCTTTAATAACTATACAAATGTATTTGTAAAACTTTTTGAAGTTACTTATCAGATCAGGTCTGTACTCTCTGTACTCTAATTACATCCTGCAAATTAGAAAATTCTGTGATATGGTTTGTAACTTCCAGAAATAAAAACCTTTCACATTGTGCATCTCATTTATTTTTAAATAGTAACACTGACAATGTTCAGCATAGTACTGGAAAATAAACCTGAACTTCATATCATTTTCTAATTTCTACAGAACCACCTGTCTGTTACACATCCCACCCTTATCATTTTTATCTTCATTAGCAAGTCCCATGTCAGTATGCTATAAAAAAAGTACAAAATGAATATTTTTTTAGAAACATAAACCCAACTGTCTCAGCTGTGTCTGTCAAAATGATATGTGCCATCTTTAGTTACAAAACCAAGTCATGTTTTTGTTCTGTCAGTGTATATAAATATTGATTCCTTATGTAAATAAGTATATTATAGTGTGCACTGGAAATTCTTTGGAATTAGTATTCATAATCTATACAGTTGAATTATAGTATAAAGACATTTAATAAAAGATTATAATGCATATATTTTTGAGATAATCAAAATAGTTCACACCACAGACCAATTTTTGCTTTAGAAATCTTTCTTCTTGATATCAAGAGACAGATATTTTTATTTCCTCATCCTTAATTATAAATATTATATTTCAAACATTAGTAATTTATGTTGCCATGATAATTTATATCCTACAACCTGAAAGCTGTTGAGGAGTTTTCTGGATCATTAGTGCTGAATTTTAGAAAGATATGTTGCCCTTTAGGAAGAAAGATAAAATTATGTCAGTATGTGAAAGAAATAAAGACTGTAACCTGGACTAATCTGTCAGGAAAGCTTCTGCTTAGCATTCTGTAAATTCAAATAATTGTCATGGCTTGTGCCAGGCATAGTGCAAGACTGAGACTGCCTTACCTTCAATTCTTTTCTTGGGACCCCTAAAGAGCTGAGGACATGACATACTTCCACAGATAACACCCCTATTATAAATTTTGCTAATTAATGTGCTTTCTAATGTGCTATGTTTTCATCTGCAAATAGATTTCAGAATGTCATATTTTATCCTGAATGAACTGGTAACAAGTAGCAGGGCCTGAGAAAATCAAGCTTGTGACCTCAAGTGCAGTAAAGCAAAACCTTTCCATTGCACTGCTCTGGATTTCTGAATCCTTGAAGATAACTGTGTGAAGACCACATTTTAAGTGAAAAACATTTTCTTAATATTTTTTAGATTTAAATATAATGTTCTTGAAAACACATACATATATATATATATTGTTTTAAATGCAAATATTACTTTTCTTTAAGTTTTGTAAATATCTTCACTGTTTTGGGTCTGCATTGAATATGATGCTGACCGCTAATTTCTTTTTTATAATAATTTGTAAGTCTGCACTTTATCAAAGAGGAAAAAGATTGATGGAAAATGTAATGTTCGCAACCATTTCATGAAAAATTAAGCATCCGTTTCCTATTTTATAATGTCTTATATGTGTCTCACATGACCACATAAGAACAATCCTGGTGCTTTTCATTCAGACACACATCTGTATTTTCTATTACAGTCTAGGCCTAATTTCTCTCTGAATATCTTATACATATTTATTTTCAAATAAATCTGTCTTAGCAATGTTTGTAATGTAGCATAATATGTAGAAAAAATTATTCTTTGTGTGTTAAAAAGGAGCTGATATATCACAACATCAGAGGTCTCCAACTTAACTCTGCAAAGTAAATCTGAAAGCAATTTTGTTTGTCATTTCTCTCAGGGATTTTCAAGGGTTAGTTTTAGCAAAATCCCATGCTAATGAAAGTGAATTTAACAATACAGAATACATGAATCCTCTTCTCATTGAAGCTCCTGATACAGCTCCCAATGACTTCAAAAGAGTGCTGGATAAGGCTCACAGCAGGAAAAAATTATTAGTACTTGTTTAAAAGAAGTTTACTTTGCTGTCCAGGACTCCAAGGATGAATTTAGCACTGAAAATGAGTTGGATCACTAAAGACATTAAATCAAACTGGAGACCTCTTTGTGTGGATTCAAGGCACTTGAATAGTCTCTTTGGAGATCAGGAGCAGATTCAGTTCTTCATGTAGTTATATCCTATGCAAGTCGGAAATACACAGAGATATCAATATTTTTTAATGTATAACTGGGATTGCTCATGGAACACCATTAGACCAGAAAACATAAAAACCTTGCACAGAGGACTTTAAAACATCTTATAACTTTAAAGGTCCAGACTCAGCTAAGTAAAATCATCACAGTATCCTTAGACCTTTTATGAAATAATTATCAGCATTAGTAATTTGCAATAGTGAATTAATAACAGTGATTGTTATAGAAAATCTTTAAAAAGCCCCACCAAAACTTGCTGGTTGCCCATCACACAAATGATACTTTGCTTTTGTACACAGAAATTCATAATTCAGGTATAAAGTGAGGTTTGTTGTTATGTGTTTGAAGCCTTCATGGAATTCCCTCTTCTGGAGTAATAGAAATGTTAAAGTGTATTGCTGGAGTGGTTTTGATGTGGCAGTTTTTTGAAAACAGCAGGTCATTAATATTAACAATGGGTTTAATATTAATGATAACACTTACAATATACTATTAACATTGGAATGAACAGACCACTATGCAAATGCCAATTGTGCACATGAATTAAAAATGGAGGATACTCATATGGGAAATAGCCTGTGTTTCCCATCCTTCTCCAGTTCTGAGTGCATATATTCAGTCACATTTTGCTAAGGAGAAAACTAACAAACACAGTCAGGTGGCTCAAGCTCCCTCCTAGATTCATAGGTTAAATATAATTTTCTATAGCTGAATCTTGAAGGAAACATGGTTTACAGTTCACCTCTTCAGAGACATGGTATAATTGCATTAGAGAGTTATGAAGAGTTTATATAAGGGTTCTGAAAATAATAATTTCCGTTTTAAAAGAAAGATACAGACTGAAAATAACACCTATACACACTTTCATAAATGTGGCTTCTTGATCAAGTTCTTCAAACATAGGCAACATTTCTACAGGGTACCCAAAGGGTAACTAAAGGGTTTGTCTTAGGCAGCTGTTACAGAATGTTATACAAACCCTGTATAAAAATGCATAGTTCCTTCCTGTGTATGCACAAAGTTAGGAACCAGTCACTGCTACAACCAACAACATGCAAAGACTCTAAGGTTTATGACCCCTGCTTAAAAAAGAGCATGTGGCCCTCCTTGCAGCTGTGCATATGTCTTTTACCACAGGAGCACAGCTTCTGCACGGAATCAGTTTTCTTTTCCCTACACAGTTCCCACAATTAAATAAGATCAATCTGTAGTGAAAATATGCCCTTGCCTGCCTTCTCTATATCTCTATGAACCTTCTGTATGTGTCCAGCTGCTCTGTCTCCAGAGGCAGAGGGTTAGGTAGAGGAATCCCAGCACTTCAAAATTCCTTCCTGTCAAGACAATCTCATCATCTTCAACACCCTGATCCTGGGGGCCCAGGCCTAACATCTAACTACGGGGTACTCTTGCTGGAGTATCCCAAGATACTGCAAGCAACTTAAAAACTGAAATGTCATTAGTGATCTATTCTCATCACAGAATTGCCATTACAGATGTAATGTTGAAAATTTATATAAGCTGGAACTCTGGGCTCAAAAAGTGCTTTGTTTGTTTGTTTGTTTTCATTACATTTTTTTTCTACAAATACAATGCTAAATATTGTGCACATGATTAATATTGTGTTAAACAACTGCAATATTATTGATAGTTTACATGAGCAGTAGTGGTGTAAGACAAATCCTAAATGTGGTCAGAAGGAGCACTACCTTCATTTTGTTAGATTAAAATACTTGCGAGTCCACATTTAGAGATGAATATAATTTTTGAGTACTGGACTGTTCTCTGCTGGAACAGTTAGTTTGGGGATTTGAATGTTTCTCTACATTTGCCGAATATGAGCAGTTTCATGCATAGATTTATCAAAATGTCCTTTTCTACCAAGTACGTATAGCTGCATACAAATTGTGTTGCACATATAGATGAGCACAATTTCTTTTTCAATCTCCACTCTCTCTCCTCAAATACAAACTATCACTCTGCTCTTATCACTGAGCACTTGCTTAATCTGTGATTTGAAAGTAAAGGCTTGCACAAATGAATTTGGGAATGTCATTAAGACATGGTTAAAATTTCTCTTCCTTTTTTTTTTTTTTTTTTTTTTTTTTTTTTTCTATTTTAGCTCTCAATTCACCATGGTTAAATTCAATATGTCCTTATACCATATATATATATAAGTGTATGAATATATAAACCTATGAAAGAAAAATTGCAGGCTGTGAAACCAAAATCACTTATGTTTTTTGTTTTTTTTTTTTTTCCACATGAGGATTCTTTTAATGAGAGTTACACATATATAAAAATTTAAAAAACAAAAAAAGGAAAAAAAAAACTTGAATTATAAGAAGTCTTGTTACAGCTTCCTATTCTGTAAAGAATATTGTTCTCCTTGATTCTATGCTTTTTTCATAAAGAGGGAAAATGTGGTAATCACAATAACTCAAGTCTGAAGACCTGATAAGAAAAAATCTAAAAGTATCATTTAATGAAAAGAGTTTTGTGTTATTATTACATTCATTCAATACCATGTCCTGAGTTCCTGAAGTTGAAATGGACAGTCATTCTGTCCATTAATAAGGTATATTGTTAGGCATAGGTGTATACTGATATCAGATAAAGTTCATTGTGACTTTGTGTAGAGAAAAAAGATGATTTTACACACTGAAGAGTGAGGATAAAGTGTCTAGAAATAGCCAGTGAGGATTCAGGGATTTCTGAATTTGCAGAAGTTTTGTGTCCTATAGAACTTTGATGCAGGATATTGACAGAAAATTGACTATTTCTCTGTTCTACAATAATCTGAAATTTCAATACTCTACTTCTTAGATCCTAATTTTCACTTTTGTGAAACACAAGATCCAACGTGACAGTTGGTGGCTGTAGCATTAGAGCTGCCTTGGAACCAGGGATCTGAAGGAAAGAGTAAAACACTTCATAGTATATGAAAGGAAGTTGTAAATTTGCCCTTTGACTTTGCCACCCTGTCTCCTGTATGTAATGTTGGCACTGGTTTGTACATTTTCATCCTACTGCAGGTGTCATTCTACAACTAGAGTCCAAGGCCACTGCTTGTAATATAAATAGTAATAACTGCAGTTATTGAGCAAAGCTAAATTTCAGCATGATATAAATGCTACTGAAGCATATTCAGGAGAATTTTTTAAATCCTTTTGGGACCAAGTGGATTGCAGAGATTCCACAGGGTCTCATTGCTCTTTTCTAATGGTTTCCTTAAAAGAAATAGACTCAAAGTTCCTTTCATTAGCCGTATTTCTCCTAAATGTGGTTGATTTTCTATCTCCAGGTGCACATCATACAGCTCTGCATTAAACAGTTTCTGTCCTGGTGAGTTAGTCTTCTTTAACAGATAGAATAACAGTCATTCATGATTTTGGTGAGCTTTCTGTATTTTCACCAGGTGAAAAATATTTGTGTACAATATAATTTGGTTTCTTACCATGTCAGACCAGAAGCAAAGCCTCCACAATGGAAGCTTTATAAAATAGGTTGACATTTCTGTGTGAGAATTTAGAAATCCAGAGGCAAGGCTTTGTCCAACCTTCTCTGAGTGTGAAATTTATCACTTTTCACCTATTTATTTATTTTTAGCAGCAACAACAAGCAGAAGTAGTAGAAGTGTGAAGCTGTCAAGCTTCTGATTTAATGTTTACAGAACATTAAACATCAAACATCTTAACATCAAGTTGTATTTCAGGTTACCAAAGTACTTCAAGAAGTAAACACAGAGGTCACTCCCTAGGGTAGTGGTCTCTATCTATCCCTGGAAAAGAAAGTAGGAGCCCGTTATTGCAAACAATATAGCTTCAAACTGCTATTCCAAGAAGAAAATGAAAAATCTCAGTTTCCACAGATAAAGGAAAGCTTACTGGTGCAACCTCAAAACTGGATAGTATTGAAATTCCATCAGGCTGAATCCTACTGAAATGACGAGAACAAATAGAAATATGACTGAATAATATATAATATGGCTGTGCCGCAACTGAGATTTCCATGATATTTCCTTTTTTTGCCTACCCAGGTATTGTATGCATTCCTCTGCAATATAATCACTTTAACATGCTAATACACAGTTTGGGTTTCAGTTTGCAAGTCCTAACCAACCCTTTGAAAAGAAAAAGACCCCCATGCCCTCACCAAAAATATGCTGTGAAATTGCTTAGGGCTTTAAATATCCCAAATGATCAAACTAATCAAAATATTCCCAACAAGATGGCAATGTCAAGTGTCTTATAGTACTGTGGTATGAACATTGGTTTGATAATATTTGTCGGTCACTAATGGAATGAGTTTAACATCATCTTATACAAAAAACACCTTTCTGTCTTTTAGCTATCTAGCTCTTCTTTTCTAACTCATAAGGGTTGTTTGAGGCTTTTGACCAAGATAAATATTCATTTTTCCTCACCTTGGTAGGTTATATCCCCTCTTCAGAAGCAAATGTTCATTTCAATTATCTGCAAAGGGTCAGAGGAGCCTGAAACAGATATTCCCACAGCAATTTGGAGAGTAAAGAAAAGTTCAGCAAGGAAATGGATCCCCAGCCGAGACCTGTGCCAGTCCATGATTATCCCCTTGCTACCATCAGCTGTGTTGGCACGTTCTAGGCAGAGGATGTACCACACATTAACTTCTCACCAGGATTTATCAATCTTCCTACAAATACCTCTAAGCTTCTGTTTTGACATTAACGACAACCATCATGAATAATGAGAAAAAACTATTACACATTGCATGGAATTCACAGAGCATATATTCACTTTTGGCATTCAGTCCAGCTGAGAAAACTCTGAGATTAAGTAGTTACATCTTTCAAGCTGAGAGGCACATTTGCTGTATCTTTAATAAACATCATGGCTTTGAGTGTATTTAAATTAATATCATTTGTTAAATCTTTCTGTACAGAAAATCAATTTTTCTAGGATAGAGACAAAAAGTTAATCAAGCTTAGTCAGAAGAAAATTGGCCTTTTCAATTTTGTTTACAGAAAAATAACCCCATACACTTTTAGCAAAAAGAAAAACGAGCAGCTGAGATTGTGAAGTAAAACATCACTGAGTTGAATAAAAGAATTCTTAAAAGTCAGGAAGACTTGACAGGTTGTTTACAGTTCTTACTGAAGTTTCTCGAATTATACAGGGAGTTACAAGTAGAGCTTCTGTTCGCACTAATAGAATGACAATGAAAATGCAGCCCTTCAAGTGCTCTGCAGTCTAAGGAGTCTATGCTGAGAAAATATCCCTCCCAAATTATTTTGGATTATGTCATATGCCCAAGGCAAATCAGTAGTTTTCTCTGATCATTACCAAAGTGCTGGTGTAAAAACATAGACATAAAACAGTGATCTGCAGGGTAGAACTTCCCCTGAAAAGGCATTCATGTGTCCTGATCTTTCTCTCCACAGTTTCAGCTTATCAGATGTTGTGGAGGAGGAGTATCAAATTTTCAGTGGCTTCATTTTACATTTTGGAAGATTGATGAGCTATATTCACTGGCAGAGAACTAAATCGGAAAGAAAACAAAAGCTGGGAATAGACATTCTGTCTGCCTGCTGTAGGTTGTCATGAGTAATTCACCAGAAGGCATTCCCAGATGGTATAACACGTCCTTTTAATTGTTCTTTTAATAGCAAAATTTATAATTATTTCTATTTAGGTGTTTCCACTTTTTGAAGTTTCCCAAAGCAATGCATTCAGACTTTATGTAGGAAACTGCTTTACTCAACCCTGAAATAAAATAGAGCAATGACAGAGCAGTAGAAGAGAACAATCCCACAATGACTGGTGAAGTCTTTGCAGAACAGAATTGTCTCCTTCCAGCAGTCAGAGCAGCAGCAGAAAAAAAAAAAAAAAAGCCTCTTTTTTTCTCTTTTTTTCTCTTTTTTTCTCTTTTTTTCTCTTTTCTTCTCTTTTCTTCTCTTTTCTTCTCTTTTCTTCTTTTTTCTATTTTTCCCTTCCCTTCCCTTCCCTTCCCTTCCCTTCCCTTCCCTTCCCTTCCCTTCCCTTCCCTTCCCTTCCTTTCCCTTTCCTTTTTATTTTTTTTTCTTTTCTTTTTTCCCTTTTCTCTTCTTTTCTCTCTTTTTCCCTTTGTCTTTCTTGTTTTCTTTCTCCTGTCTACTACTATTACTCCTTTAATCTAATGCAGAGCTGACAAATCTATGTTGCCAAAGTCTTCATCTGCAATGATGCCATGCCATTTCCTGATTAGTTAGAAATGTGTATATATATATTATATATATTAAAAAAAAAACAAAAAAAAAAACAAAAACAAAACAAAACAAAAAAAAAAAACAGTTGTTATGTCTAGGACTAGTAGTTTAAGTTTAAGTTTATACATAATTTTGATGATTTTTGTTCCGATACTCCAGATTCATAGTTGCAATAGGACAAACTCCTTAGATTATCTGTTCATACAGTTAATACCACCTTTATATTTTGTATGTATAAAGCAGAGGGAGGGGTAACTCAGAAAATAATGAGTTTTGCTCTTACCCACTCTCTTCTGTCAACTTGACTTCTATCGTCACTGTGCCTTTAATCAGGTTTCACATTATTTTCTCCTCAGATTAGATTTCTATTTCTTTTTCCAAATCATTAAAATAGAAGCTCTAAAATTGAACTGCAGAAGACATATCTCCATATTTTTCAATATCTCTTTCTTCCTTCCACCAGTCACTGAAACTACACTGCAAAGCCATTTTCTTTCCTCCTTGTTCCTTTTCTCACAAATTGTGTCATAAGAATCCAGCCTTCTAGTCCTAGTCCATCTAGTCCATCCTTCCTTCCTTCTAGTTTTCTTTGGATGTTTCAAGCTAACCTTTCTTTCTTTTGGTAAATGGCAAATGACCTCTCATTACATAGGTTTCTTCATGCTGTGAGATAGAAAGGGCTGTTGGTGAGACAAGAGCTCTCTGCCAAAGGCAGGGAGGTGGATTCTGTCAGAGTGGTAAATGTTCAATTGTTCTAAATTTCAAGATACACAGAGGTCTGGATTTATGTTCAGTGACATTCCTATCAGATTCCTGTCTCAGACTGCATGTTATTCTAGACAATTATATATATATAATGTACATTAAAATGTTATTTATTTTACAAGCATTTTTCAAGCCAGTTCTTGTCTGCTTCTAAATTGTGTGACCAATATATTGACAGTAGTAACTCTACTAGCACTCATTTTCAATGGACAAAATTTTACATTATGGACTTTTACATTATTTGGTTATGATTTTGAATAATATAAATCCAAATTTCAGACTTCATTAATGGTTTCTGCTTTGGGAATGATACATTTAAAAAATATATTTTTACATTTTATTTATTATTGGAGAAGCCAAAAGAAAGAAAGAGACTGTTTAAAGGTCTCTTCCTTCCTCAGAATTACACTCCTAGGTGTTTGTCAAATTGTAACTACATTTGGAAATCAGCATAGGGAAATTCAATCAGCTCTTATTTAAGAGTCATATAGTTCTATGTAAAATCATTGCTTTGTAGGTAAAATAATTATCTCTGCACCTTCCTCTCATCCAAACTTAAAATTTCTTCTAGCCTTTTAGAATACGGAGAGGACAATAACAAAACCAAGGAAGTAATATATGTATTTCTAATCCCTTGTTACAAAGTTCTGGTTTTAAACCACTTAAACTGGTATTTGTCTTTCAGATTTTAGAGCCAACTTCTCTTGCAGAATCTCTGGTGTTGCCATATTATATATATATTATTTATTTATTTATCTATGCTACAGAAGAAGAATCAGTATGCATGTATAGGGAAATGTCTCACAAACAGAATTGTGTCCAAGTAACCAGAGCAGCACCAAGATATGCCTCTAGAGGAAGAGGCCTGGTAAATTGTGAACTCCCTGGCAACTGTCTGCTTGCTAAAGGAGTATCAGAATAATCAATAAAAGAGAAGGGATAGAAAGTGCCTTCTCTTTGCTGTAAGCCAATGTCAGGTATGCTTCAGGCTTCTGTGGGACTGATAAACCACCTCCCTAAGATTACACAACCACTCTGTTGTCAAAGAATTTTAAGAGAAAACCAGCCACACTATTTTTATAAACCTCTAAAAGGCTGAACTCCCTTGTGGGGCTGCCTGTAGCCTGCACAGAGTTACCACAGCACATTAAATTCCAAAAAGGAGAGCTTCAGCATTCCTGGCTGTTTTCCCAACAGTTCTGGAGCCTCATAGGGAGAACAAGGTGTTCAGATAAGAAGTAGAGAAAAGAACATTATGTCCATAATAGCAATTGAATTCATAATGACCAATGGTAAGGGATGAATAAATATATAGAGCTACGTGCAAGATGTGAAGTGTGTCTTAACTAGGCTTGCAGGCCACTTAGAGCTCAATGCAGTACCTGCTTTGGCAGCAATACAATTAGTGGTCCAAAAGCCACAGCTATGACTGTAGACTCTATAGTTATCATCTACACATTGCATGCCAAGATCATTTACTTCAATGAGAAGTGAATAACAGCATCTAAGTGGCACTGCTGAGCCCTTTCAGTATCCAGGCAAAGTAGGCCACTCTCAGCATGACTATGCTATTTTCTTTTATATACTATGTCCATATGGTAAAATAGATTTTACAGAGTTCTCCATACAGTTAGACTTGACTTTTTAACTAAACCAGGTCACTGTTTTGTTGATGCCGTTTCATGTATACCAATATATATATATATATCCTTGCACTGAACTGAAGGCAATAACAGTAATGTAAAAAACCTTATTACATTATTTTCTAGAAGCATTCATATGCATATCCATGTAGCACGTTACTATACATGAAAAAATTGTACCTGAAGACACAGAAAAAGACTAAATTAAGACAGGCACTGAAAGTCCCAGTTGCTGGTATCATTTGTCACTACCAGAAAATCAATGGTCTTATTTAAAAAAAAAGACATCTTAGCCCTGTGCAATACAAAGTAAAGCCTCAAAACATAACTTGATCAATCTCTATATGAGTCCACTGACATCTTAAAACATTTTCAAGAGTAGCAAACATCCCTACTTGTATTATCTTTCAGGTCTACTGCTCCCCATCTGGGATCATCTGGGAAAGGTATGAAAGGTTTTACTTTTTTTATTTCCACAAAATAATCTGACTCAAAAACCAGTGAACCCTGATTTTCAGATGTTTACTACAAACAAGATCTTTATGTACACATTCGAAACATGAGTGACTGAAACCATATACATGGGGTATAAACATTATTATCCTGAGATTTATTGACAGTCATGACAGTTCATGAGATATTTTTTCCTAGGTCCCTCTTTTGGGTCCCTGACCATCTTGGCAGCATTCTACTTGACAGTCTGTTGTTCTCTCAACACTCTTCTTGAAATGTGGACCCAAAGTAGTATGAACATTAGGTGTGACCTCACCAATGGCAAGCAGAAGGGAATAACTTACTTTGATACACAGTTCATACTCCTCCTAATATACCTCTGTTTCATGTTACTTTGTGCACTTTGTCTTAACTGAAATGAGACCACAGTACTGGCTAATATTCAAACTGGCATCCACTCTGACCACTCAGGTCCTCTTCAGCAGGATTGCTACTCGGCTATTCAGTTCCCAGCCTATGCAGACTTATGTGGTTATTTGTTGCTGGGTTGAGTCATTTATATTTTCCATATTGAGCATCATGAGGCTTCCATTGGTCCATTTTTCTATTTTGCTGAGGTTCTTCTAGATTGAAATTCTGCCATTTGGCATGTCAGTCACTTTTCTCCCTGATGTAGCATCATCCATAAATGTGCTGAGAGTGTATTCTGCTGCATCATCCAGGCTGCTGATAGAGATATTGAATATCAGCTCCAGTATTGACTCCAACGTACACGGTTACATCTGCCAAATGAACATCAAACTATTGATTACTGTGTTATAAGCTTGGCAGTTTGGCAATCCAGCTTGTCTTTGACCTGTATAGCAGTCCATTTGCACAGCCCACACTTCCTTCTCTTTCCAAGTATGATTGAATGGGAGTTGGTGTCAAAAGCATTGCTAGAGTCAAGTTACAGTACTTCAGTGTCCTCTCACCAGAATACTTGTTCTTTTCTTCATAAAAGGCAAACAGGTAGGTCAAGATTTGCCCTGGTAAATACATGGTGACTGATTTGATTGCCTTCCTACTTGGAAATTAATTCCAAGATGACACTTTTCCCGATCAGCCTACACTTCCCTGAGTTCTTCTTGATGTTCTTTATGTGGAAGTAACATCCTGGTTTTTTGTTTGTTTGTTTGTCTGTTTGTTTTTCCAGATGCTGGAGATGTTGAATGCTACAGCTTTTTGTAGATGATGGAAACAAATCTTTCTGTATTTTCTGGTGTCCATGTGTGAATTCTCTTGGGATTATATTTCCATATGTACCAATTCTCTGCCTAGCCTGGAGCCTGTTGTTCCCTCCTTCTCTTTGGCTGTCTTCTCCTTCTTAAACTATAGCATAGCTATAGCATAGCTTAAAAATCCTTTCTCAATGCATAGCAGCCATATGAGTGCTACTGATGTAACTTCAAAATATTTTCTTTAGCTAGCTGAAAATATTTTACACTTTCCACAGTACAGAGATATTTTATCACTGGCTCTGAAAACTAATGCAACTGTGATGGTTTTGTTGCATAGAAAACCTGAACAGAATTTAAAAAAAATAAATAAAAATAAAAAAATCCAGTGAAGCATCACTATTCACAGATACTTTCAGCAAGGTTGTGACTATCTTATCAACTGACAAAAAGAACAGATTTCAGACCTTGGGAGGAAGGCTGGTGTCATTCTGTTCCTAACAGAAGTGGCTGCTTCCACATCTCTTGTTTTGCTGCTGTTGATGCTGCAACAGCTGTCAAAGTTTCAGTATTGCTTCTATTTCAATTACTTGAGGAATAATTTCTTGTCAAATTATACCTGACGATCTATCAATGCAGCCCCTCCACTAAACCTGCAAGAAATAATAGATCTAATCATTGATCCTGAATTAATGTTACCATAGAAATACAAATAAGTATAAACTTTCTGAGGGTCTTCAGATGAAATATTCAGTTTCCTTTAACTACTGCTTGTCCAAGACATCCCCTAGATAAAAGAATCTAATGAATCTGCAGAAGAATTTCATGAATGCTGTTGGTTGAATGAAATAAGCCTTGGCATATGATCCGTATATTACTCCTGTTTTTCTTCTGCTCTGCAAATAGCCTAAGTTGGCCACAATTCCCTCAGAACAGGAAGTAGGAAAACAACAACAACAACCAACCAAATAAACAAAACTTTCCATACAGAAATAAATAAATAAAACATGAATAAATGTTAGAAAATATTCCAACAGACAGCTGTATTCTGATTTTATTGGCATATATTTGAAATTTGCAATAATCTCAGTAGTGAGATGCTTGTCACTGTCTGTGATCACAGGGATCATCTTCCATGGGAATACTAGTCTGTTCCCTGCTTTATATTTAAATCCCAAAACACAGTCATCATCTCAAATGCAGGTTGGCAGAAGCTACATCCAACATCATGCCACCCCCTGCTACACTTTACGTATGCCATAATATGAGACAAACATGATTTATGAATGCAATATTATCTACGGGACTACTTGGCACTTCTGTGAGTGAGGCCCAAACTAGCTATGATCTTTTTACGTAGGATCAGAAACATCATGTCATAAGAACTACTGTCTAAGATAAACTGCAACAATAGACTTTACCCACCCTTCCTAGTATAAGATGCATCCTAGGATAAGTTTTGAGAGGAAGTGGTGAAGATTAATGGATAGGGTTATTTATTATTTGGACATCAGTAGCTTCACAGGACATCCACGAAATAATTTTGCAGTTTTTATGGAGACCTAATGAAATAAAGCACATGTTGATTCTCTTTGTCTCAATAACATCCTTATTTTACAGAAGTGTGATAGTTTTGTTCACTTAGCTGCAGTCCTCAAACTCCAAATGAGGACAAGAAGAGATCCTGCATGTATGCAGGATCACACTGTTTGTAGACTCTGATTTCTTTGAGCATTTCAGATTTTTCAAAACATTGATTTGGGGATGTAATTAAAATCTAGATTAGGCTCATCCTTGAAAAGGTAAGACTTAAACTTATCTTTCCCACTGTAATAAAATGAAACAGTTCTTCCAAAATATGCCTCCAGTAGATACTGAGATTCAGCTTTAAAAGAAGCTGCTGTATCATTAAGGATAACTAACGACAAATAAAACAACATGTTTTTAAAGGTGAGCACAGTAATCAGCAGCTGAGCTTGTTATTACATCAAAATAGATAAATCTTTAATTGATATGATTTTGGGGGACTAAACCTTAACACAAGTCAAGTCAGAAACAATTAGCAAACAGTATCGAATTTTTACTAAGCTGTCCTGAATTCAAGATTCACATAGACAATAGGCTACAAAACACATAAAAACATTAGTGATTCCTGTTTTCATTTGGTAAAATCAATGACATTTTTGCCTCTACCCATTATTGCAATTCACCCTGTGGATTTAATGAAATAAAATGACTCATCTCTTCTGGAAAAGCCATCAAAAGAGTCTTCCTGGGATAACAAAATCATTAATTTTAATAAAGTAAGTTCTGGCATGGACACTTGCCCAAGTGACCACAGGGGGCTTTGATGTCTATTTAAAATAATGAAAGAGCAAAAGAGATCTCTGGAACATGCTAGAAAACTGGCAGTAAGCAATAAGGTTTTGTATTAAATAATGTTATTCTTAGTTTGTAACTAAGTACCAGGAAGTACCATGGAAGTTTTGTGCTGAGTCTGAAACAGAAAAAAAAGAGCCAAAACTTATTCATTAACCAAAAGGAAGACTCATCACCTGAAGTTCTAGCACCATTAAAAAAAAAAAAAAAAAAAAAAAAAAAAAAAAAAAAAAGTTTGCATAAAAATCTAAAGAAAATGAAGAAAAGAGGAAGAAAAAGAGTGAGAGAAAAAATATCTCTGAATCTATTTCTGTAGTGTTCAAAAACATGCACTCCAAGAAGGCCTCTTTAGTTCTCAAGCAAGCTGCTACAAGACAATTAAGTCTGAACTAAAGACTATACCTAGAACTGACTGATTGCACCCACACTTGTATAACTCTTGCTTTTGGACTTCTCTGGGACTTTTGTGTCCATGACCGTCGTGCTAGTTACTTCTTGAATGGTTCTTTCTGTTGGAATACTTCAATATGACAGTCTGAAATAATGTGATGGGTGATTTTTATCAGATGTTGCATGACCTAGGGTGCAGGAAGCAGTCATGTGTGGGCATTAAAGGGTACAAAGCCAGCGGAAGGTCCAAAAGAAGCCAAATCTGGTGCAGCTTCAGCCATATACCTGTCCCATTCATAGATATAAACACCTTATTTTTATTGGACTAAACGATCTCCACAGCCTTACCTGAGTGTATTAGTCCTGGAAGGAAATAACTGACTCACTCTAAGAGAAAGCCATGGAGATAATTAGCTGTTATACTAATACTAGGATCAGGACCCAGAAATGCTTTGGGGAGCTAGCTCATTTGACCGTGTAAAAATGCAGCGCTAATAGGTCAGGAGTTAGAGATATGGAAGAGGACGCAACTGAAAGAAACACCTGATTAGTTCAAGAATCAAAGAAACCAGAAATTACAAACTAGCAGGTGAATTACTTTCAACATAGAAGTGTTTAGCTTTAATGTCTGTAATGATATATTTAGCTCATCTTTTCTAAATCTGATACTGAGTAGAGATTCACAGTTCTTTTTTTATGTCTTAAAGAGTGTTTTATTCAAACAAAATTATCATTTCAGGCAATGGCTTCTGAAGGATCATCTCAATGGATATAAAAGGTTATATTTGGAAAGTGGAACCGATAGGTGTCTGGAATACTCCAGACTTGAAAAAGAAAGAGCTCTGAAAGAGATGGTCCTTCGTAATAATTTATCCTGAGCTGCTTGGACAGTGACCTGGATAAATAGCAAGATCGTTTATTCTAACCTCACACATTTATTAATTCTAGAGAAACTAAAAGACAAAAGGATAGAATAAAATTATTAGCCTTTTAAACTATGATATACATGTAAGAAAATGAAGAAAATAATTAGAAGGAAAAGACATTACAGGTTGAGTATCTTTTTGTCTGATGTCAAAGGGAAGGCAGACGTTAGAGGTCTTAGGAAATAACTCTGGGCTTTGCAGATGCGGTATCACTTTGAGCAAAGAAAGAAGTAATTTTTTTCACCTGAGTTTAGTTTTGTTTGTCTGTTTTGTGTGTGAAAATTAGGTCTGAAAACTGAGAAAGCACTTAACTTATGCCTACTTGAGTTAAAAATCCAGATATGAAGAGGTAAAAATAATCAGCTCTTTCATCCCACTGATGTCAAAATTTTGGTATATATATTGTGGGTATAATTTCCACCTCCACAGAAAAGCTACACTACTGACCCTTATTTCTTATTGTACTTCCCTATATTTCCTCAGATAAATATCAGTGTTTCTTGTACTTTTTAGACAGTTTTTATGGGAAGTTAATTATATTTCTGAAGCAAGATGAAGTTCAGATTATTAACACTATTATTACTATCATTACTATTATGCTCTGACTTTAAAATTTCTTAAAAGCTTATTTAGTAGAGGATTTCAAAATATACTATTACAATTTTCTTATGTCCCTCACAAAGAAAGAAATATTTCCAAAGGTGATTTGGCTTTGCAGGACAGGAAATTGTTTCCCTCTTGTAGGTAACATTTTCAAATGAATTTGTAGAAATATTTCTTTTTGTCTTCCTTCTGACTGTTATTTAAAAAGATCTAATACATTCCAAAGTAGATTTTGGAAAGAGCAATTCGGTAAACTGGGTTCTGTGACCAGTGTTCCTCTCAGGGTGTAACACTTGAAGCTGTACTCCTCATAAGACTTGTTCTCTTGGAACAAGTATATAAAAATATACCCTACTAAAATATAAACATTAAAATATACTATACTAAAAATACAAATTTTTATATATATAATATGTACATATATTAAAAATGACTCCATTAAAAGTAATGTTTAAAAAAAAATAGATTTTGAGTGACTAAGGAAATCCTTGCTGAAACAGAATTTAGAATGTGAAAACACTATTTACTATTTACATCAGAATCATTATTTCAGGAAGTTTACATTCAAACAAGAAATGCGGGCTAGATATCAACATAAAAGAGAAGTAGAATGTGTATTGATGAGAAACTGTTTTTGTAAAATTCATACAAGATTTTACTTGTATGTAAAATGTGACTCTTTATGCTTAAAGTGTAAAAGCTATTGAGTCTAAGAGTTAGTGACTCTTAGAGTTAGTGACTAACATTGCTCATAAATTTCATTAAGTAATCAAACTGAGAAATCATAATACACTTGAGAATATTCTATGAACAAGACAGAAGTGCTAGTTTTAAATTATTTGTTTCAAATTATTTACTCATATTATGTAGTTTGAATACCTACCCCTTTCAAGTAAAGTAATACATTTTAATAGCCATATGTAATGTAATGTACGACATATTAATGAATCGTGAGAGACAGATAAACGAGTCTTATCAAAGTACAAATTATAGTAAGTGTTTCTGAGCAAACATCATCCTTTTGTCTTTAGTGTTATTAAGATAATAAAAAGGAGGAACCAAGGAGGAAAACTTATATATGTATATTCAATAATCTGCATTTAGCCACTCTACTTTCATAACAGTGTATAATCATTAGATAACTAAACATTGTAAACCTTTATTTTTCATCAGTCCAGATCCTCAATAGTAAACAGAAGCAAGAAACACTTTAGACCTAGAAATGAATGAAGAACTGGAAACAGAGTAGTGTGTGACTTTCAGTCTTGTGCAGTGTTCTGAAAAGCAAACAAACCACTTATCATATTATTCATTAGCACATATATAATTCAAATACTTAACCTAATCTCCAAAGATTAAATTTTGTTTCTCAAGTCTTGATCTTCTGATCACATCTATTGAGAGAAGAAGAAATGTCAGGGGTACATACAAGATATATTCTGGTTTCTTTTCATGGGGTGTTAGTCCTAATGTTTTTTCCCTCAGTGAATAAGACATTAATAAAGCACTCAGAGCTCTTTAAAATTTCCTTTGTAAATACATAAAAGGATGGAATACCTTAGGATGAATTGAGGCCTAATTCAAACCCACAGCAATTACTGTATATATTTCAATGTATGCCAAGTAGACATCAAAAGCAGGGCTTTAATGAGGTTCAGATTAACTCCCATTAGTAGGACTAAGATCAAAGTTGGGTCGGTTTTCTCCAGCTTTTACCTCTGTCTGCTCTCTAAACAGGAAAAAGAGAGAAAACAGACTCTTTTGCTGGTAGCTTGCCTGACACCAAACATATATCCAGAAAGATTGTCCAATTAGAGCCCATGACTAGCCATTCAGATGGGTTCCACCAAGCATTGGATGCTGTCTTCAGCAGGTGCTGGATGAAGAATAAGAATAAGCAAGTGGATATGCCATGTCCCTGAGTACTCAGGGGCTCTGATTATTTTCTACTGAAGTGATATCAGGAGCCTGACATGATTTTCCTGTTTAGTGACAGCAGATCACTCTTCAAAGTTCTTGTCCAATCTCCCCTTGAAATGCTCTATATTTTTGTCATCTACATTCTTTGACAAAGAGTCCCACAAGTCTACGGCCAAGTCAAATTTTCAAGGGAGCCCAACCCATGGGCTTAAAGCCCGACAGACTCCTACTAGCCTCACCTAATGATCCTTGTTCTTTTATTGGACAGCATGCTGGATAGTCTCTGCTTGTCCCACTATATTACTTAAGGTTTTGTAGACTTCCACTGTGTCCCCAGCCAGCCAACCCACCTGCAGGAGTCTGAGATGTTACAACCATTTTTCTTAATAATTCTATCAGCAGAACAAAAACATATTTTAAATATTTTTTTAAATATTCATCAAGTTGTTACATTATAAAGAAGTTGATAATTTAATAAGTGTATCCACTGCAGTCCTCTGTTTTGGGAAGCAACCTACAGGATTTTTTATTTTCAGAATTCTTCTTTAATGACAATGATTCTGAAAGTATTTCATGTAGATGCATTATAACTTTCTTGAATTCCTTACTACTATAGTTATTTCAAGTATTTGTTCTTTCTGAAGGACTCTGTGTTCCAATTTCTCACTGAACATTTATGAATAGGAACAGACCTTGAAAGATATTAATGGTATAAACATTTATGAAAATACATATTTGCATAAACAGTTCCTGCCCATAAAAGTATTCATATTTCCTCTTTAACATTCTTAAATAAGTGAGGAGGAATAAATATGTGTAATTATAGACAAAAATGTTAAACTCACTGCAAGTACTGTCCAAGACTAATGGTGGGTTTTATTTGAATTCGAATTTACATTTTTTATCTTCTAGAGCTTAGACATAAAAAGAATGTATGGTAGCTGGAAGTGAGGTCAGGCAATATGAGAGGACTACAGGGTAGCTGTTCAGCTTTGTAGGAAGAAAATTTGTGCTACCAAAATTCAATTAGAGTCAAAGCTGGCCAGTACTGTGGGGAACAATAAAAAATGGTTGTGTTTTTTTTTTTTAGTATGTTAACATCAAAAGAAGAAACAGAGAAAACACTGATGAGGGTGGTCACCTCACTAACAGTAACATAAGCAAAGCAGAGACATTTAATGACTTCTTTTTCTCTGTCTTCAGCATCAATGATGGGATCATTGATGGGATCAAGCTCTGGGATCCTAGGTGCCCAGTTGGAGGACCGTGACTGTGGTAATGATAAACTCCCAGCCAACCCCAAACTTGTGTGGGATTTGGTGCTCCAACTGGATGCATGTAAGTCTATGAGGCCTGATGGGATTCATCCCAGGGTACTCAGAGAGCTGGCTAATGTCATCACAAGACCTTTCTAAATATTTTTTCAACAGTCTTGGGAATATGGAGAGGTCCCTGTTGACCAGAAGCCGGCAAACGTCATTCCAATCTTTAAGAAGAGCAAGAAAGAAAAATATGGTGATTATAGGCCTGTCAGTATCACCTCAGTGCCTGGTAAAATTATGGAGAAAATTATTCTGGGAATTGCTGAGAAAAAAAAAAAAGGACAATGCAGTCATTGGTCATTGCCAACATGGAATTGAGAATGAGAAGGTCCTGCTTAATGAACTTAATTTCTTTTTATAACAAGATTACCTGTATAGTTGACCAAGGGAAGACAGTTGATGTATTTTTTGTTTTGCTTTGTTTTCTAAATAAAGCTTTTGATACTGTTTCACAGTATCCTTCTGGACAAAATATTCAGCAAACAGCTAGATAAAAACATAATGTGATGGGTGAAGAATTTACTGACAGGTCATGCATTATAGTAAATGGAGTTACGTCAGGCTAGTGGCCAGTCATTAGTGGGGTTCTGCAGCGCTCCATTTTAGAGCCAGTTCTCTTCAGTGTTTCTTAAATGATTTGGATGTAGGACTAGAAGGTGTTTTGTGTAAGGTTGCAGATCATACTAAACTGTGAGGAACTATTGACTCGAGGGTAGGGAGGCCTTGCAGAGATCTAGACAAGTTAGAGAGCTGGTCAATCACCAACAATATGAAGTTCAAGAGTACGTGCTGGATTCTGAACCTGGTAAGGGGCACACATGGTTATACGTACATACTGGGGGACAGAGAGAGCAGCCCTGCAGAAAAGGGATCTGGAGGGTTTTGTTGACAGCAAGTTGAACATGAGCAAATCTGGCAGCCAGGGGGGCCAACTCTATCCTGAGCACCATCAAGCACGGCATTGCTAGCTGGTTAAGGGAAGTCATTGTCCAGTTCTGCTCTGTGCTGCTGCAGCCTCACTTCAATCACTGTGTGCAGTTTGGGACATCACAGTATAAACAGGATGTGACACTAATAGACATCAGCCAAAGAAGGGCAATAACGATGGTGAACGGTCTAGAGGGTAAGCTGTATGAGGAGTGGCTAAGGCCATTTTGTTTGTTCAGCCCAGAGAAGTGGAGACTGACGGGAAGTCTCAAGGTGGCCTGCAACTTTCTCACAAGGGGAGCAGAGGGGCAGGCACTGAGTTCTCTCTGACCTGAAGGAATGACATGAAGCTGCAACAGGGGAGGCTCAAGCCAGATATTAAGAAATGGTTCTTTGGTTCTTTACTTTTCCAGTGGTTGGGCTCTGGAATAGGCTTTCCATGACAGTGGTCACAGCACTGAGCCTGCTGGGTTTCAAGAAGCCTTTAGACAACACTCTCATGCATATGGTCTGATTTTTGGGTGATCCTGTGTGGAGTCAGGAGTTGCTTTATATCCTTGTGGGTCCATTCCAACACAGG
Source organism: Aythya fuligula (assembly GCF_009819795.1). Lineage (NCBI taxonomy): Eukaryota > Metazoa > Chordata > Aves > Anseriformes > Anatidae > Aythya > Aythya fuligula. The sequence continues at coordinate 51,038,347 of NC_045562.1, forward strand.
ATATTCACTGCTTTTAATTTTTTTATCAGTTTTTTTTTTTTTTTTTTTTTTTTTTTTTTATCTCCCAAAAGAGGCAATTATAACCATCTAGTTTGACCTACAGAACAATTTCACAAAGTAGCTCATGAATCACAACCATTTTACCAGTTTGCAGTTTCCAGTATTGGGAACTGCCAGGAACAGTAATCCTTAATGAGATAATCAGACGGCTTAAAAATCTACAATTTCCAAAAGTATCAATGAAGTTCTACTTTGGCAAACCACATATTACCTTATAACAATTGTATTAAATTATATTACTATCAAGGATGCCATACACCATTTCTAATCTAATAATTTACAGAGAAAAATACAATATCGTTTCATAGCTTACATTTTAATGATAAATAATGATAGGGAGTTTGCAGTATATTCAAGATATAGATAATTCAATTTGATAGGTGATAAGTAATTTGATAAAAATAGTGATTCAGTACTGGAGATATCTGATTTGATGGATAATTGGGTGAAGGATGAATACATTTTAGACAGAGAAAGAAATTCAGGATAAATCGCACAATCACCTAGTATGTCTGTGCGATCTTTGAAAGTTTTGAAAGCAATGTAAGTTCTATTTTGTCCTTAAAATTGGAGGATTTTTAATGACTAAAATGTTTAGAGGGTGAATTTTTCATCACTTAAGAAAACATCCAGTCTTAAAACATTTACTATATTGAGGTTCAAAGCCACATATGAAGTAATGACAATAAGCTCTTTCATTTTCTTTCTGATTTAAAAAAGCTAGATAAAATCATTTTGAGCTAAATGCATGAGCAAAATTTCTTATAGTCCAAAGCACTTATTTTAACATCAATTTTGTCTTAGGCAGCGTCTTTTTCAGTTTAAAAAGCATTAATTTTCTTTTAATTATATTTTATTGCAATGATACTTAAAATGATAAAAATAAAAAAGAGATGAAAATATAAAAATTTATTTTAAGCATGCCTCAGTTCATTAACTCATCTCCTCAGCTAATGCTGGTCTATTGGGCCAATCATCCCAAGGAACATATCCAGACCATTGATTTTCTCTCTGGGATATAATTATGAAAAGACAGGTGTATGGGAAGTTTATCCTAACAATAGGAACTGAAAAGACAGAGTGTTTAAGTTACAGAAAATGTAGATAAAATGTGTCGTTACAGAGAAGGCGGCTAAAGAACTTGAAATCATATTTTTCTATAACAAAAATAAAGGGACTTCAATAGAATGGGAAGATAGCAAAATCAATGCTGAGAAGTGAAAGCATCTCTTACACAATTAGACAGTGGAGTTCTGCCACAAGATACCACAGAGACTAGGATATTATGAAGGTCAGCAAGCAGCATGTACATGCATGACTGGAAATCCATAAATTATAACAGGAAATATCAAAATAAAGGATCTGGAAAAGGGATTCAGATGCTTGTACTTGAACACAGCTGCTATCTGGTGAACAGTTTTGTTTTTTTGTATGTTTGTTTGTTTTTGTGGAAGAAAGGAAGGAGGCAGTGTCACTCAAATTCTGCAAGGAATTTTAAATCCCTAGGTTAGAAGTCATTTAGTATTATGTAGTCAAACTGCAGGGGCAACAAAGACCCAAGCCTGTGCAAAACTCACCTCACAGTTTTAAGACTCTAAAATTCCATTAAAAAAAAAAAAAAAAAAAAAAAAAAAGTTAAATTGGCTTTAATTTTAGCATATGTAGTTAGCTTTTCTTCCCTGTTTTGCTCTCTTGCTCTCTCATTTATGTTTGTTGAAGTGTAATTTGCTTTCATTTTTAAACATCAGTATAAAAACATTGTGTCTTTCACTTGCAGAGAAAGAAAATATGTCAAAAGATGTCATAGTTTATGGTAACTCATGGCACTTTTTTTTCCTGGAGCATGATTTTAGTGTTAGTTATATTTATAAGGTAGTGTCATTCTAATTAATAATTAGATACCTTTGTCTTACTGTGAGTGACAGAAGAATCAGAGGTCTCCTAATGCAGTATGCTACCATGACAACATTAATTTTTAATATATATCTATATTGGGGGGCTAATTCACTATGTATTTTATTTTTCTTAAAATGCAGAAATTAGACATTATGCCAGACTTCAAAAACACAGCAGACTTATTTTGTGTTTAATACTTGGTATCAAGCCACGGGCATTTGTCTAAAGGTAAAAGCATATCAGAAGTTTTCTTTGCCTATTGTGATCAACTGCCATGTGATGAGAGACAAACTCTACAGCTTTTATTCCTGCTGAGCAGTACTGCTGACTGCTGCAAAGTACTATTCAAAAGAGCAGTTCTGAAGAACTTGGACTTGGTTGTGAAAATTAGGACAGACTCCTAGCTAGTATAAATCAGAGTAGTTCTGAAATCACTTCAAATCTTCATTTATCCCGGAGCAAATGAACCTAGGTGTACTCTTACCTAGGTCACAAATTTTATTGGGCAGTACAACCACAAGGAAGAGAAAAAGATTATATATTTAAATACATAATTTTAAAAATATAGAATTAGATAACAAGTTTATTGCAGCAATTTATTTTTATCCTATGTTAGAATACAATCCCAAACACCATATGATTACTGCATGGTGGCTTTATGATATGATAATGACATCATCAGTGTTAATTTATTTCATATCTTATTGTGTACAGATTTTCACAGCTAGCTCCATCAAGACAGCTAGCTACCTAAATCAAGACAGAGCTATCAAACTACCTACTTTTAAAGCATCTGAGGGTCTGGATGATAAGTCCACTAAAGCTCGAGTGGCTTAAGTATGATTCAATCACACTCTTCAACCTCTTCTTTCTGATTAGCTGAAAACACATCATAAAGTGGGTTTCATTACATTCTCTTTCTATAGCCAAGCAACAAATATGGGGGAAGACAGTAATTTAAACTTTTTGAATTCCAAAACTGTAATACAGAACAACAACTTGTAGTATAGAGGACAATCTGTTTGAAAAGGCAGTGCAAGTTTTTTAGCTGGCAAAAGGTAAGAGTACATTCTCTGTTGATTAGAAGCAGGTCACTGCAAGTCAGTGCAAGAGCTGCATTCACAGGATTCTGACCTAATTAGTGACAAACACTACAGTGCATCGATAGCTTGTGTGTTCGTTTGGAGACATCTTTCTGCATTCTCTGATTTTCTCTGAGTTTTTGGTTTTTATGCCCAATTAGCCCAGGCCTGAGTTACTGGTAGGTGACAAATTTTGAAACAACTTCTTAAGGCAAAGTCAAATCAGTATTGCCTATCTTTTAGGTGTTTTCAAAGAACTGCAAGAAAAGTAGCATGGGAGGTCCGTAATGGCCTTTGGCCCCTTTCAGAAGTATGGTTCACTAGAATAGAGTACAAAACAATAATTCTCCCTTGACAAAAGTGATATTTTTTTTTTTTTTCTGCAATTATCATGTACAATTTTTTCTGTTAATTCTATGACTTGAGGAAATTCAAATAATTTCTGATATCCCAGCTGACCTGGTGACAGACATAGGTTGTACTTGCAAACCTAGAAGCCCTATTCTCTCTCTTTCCTCACTTAACCTTAGTCCACAATTACATTTCTGGGGTGACTGTTTGCAGAATTCTTCTTCATGGCTTATGTGTTGCTGTTTTTGTTTTGTTTTGTTTTGTTTTGTTTTTCCATTCTGACAGTTTCTGTAATCTGTATACCACATGGTTTGCTCCCTTCCTCTCAACAAGTACATTATTCAGCCTTCCTGATTTCCCAAACTCTGTTAGCTAATTAAAGGTCAGGACCATGTATGTTATAACCCTGAGATCCTACACAGTCCTCACCCTTGGCAGTATGGGTCCTAAATTACCTTGTCTCTGTTAAGTTCCATTTATTTCCAACTGTGAGGTGTGAAAAATTGTGTTAAGTAGTTCCAAAATCTTCTCAGGACTGTAAATAGGTTGACTGCTTCAATCTGATTTTAACAAAGTATTTCACCAGATTGAAAACATTAGAAAAATACCGTGGACTAAAAATTTATTCTTTTGCCTTTTCATTTTCATAAGCTGAAGGAATCATTTGGCCCTTTGCCATTGTCAAACATTACTGGATAAAGTACTGTACCACTGTTTAAGTGTCTAGTGTACAAAATCAAAAAGAGGATCAAAAAGAGGGTATGGACAGGGTTTCATTTTGAACACATCCAAATCTAAATTTTAGCAGTAAACTTTCTGACAAAGACAAGACAATTCATAGTGTAAATAAATAAAAATTCATTTGTAAAAGATTTGGAGTATGTAATACATCAAATATAATAAATTTCATAGAAAAAAAAATGGAATCATGTTTAAATATAAATAAAAGAAACTCTCAGATTAAGCAATCTGAGTAACATACAGTACCATAGTATAGTAACATAAAGCACCAGTTTTATTACTGCTGCCAGTAATAAATGTCCTCTATATTTAAGTACGTTATCGTAATTATCTTCCCATCTGATTTTTAAAAGAACTGTATAGACAGAAAAATAACTTACAAGATTTTCTTATGAATTTTCAGTTATTTTGATATTATTGGAGTTTCTTTTGATGCGGTCTGCAAATTTCCTCACTATCCCATTAAGTTCAAGCCTCAACCTCAGCTGACACAGCTCAGTTAATTTGTACCATGCCAATTTGCACTGTGAAGAATCTAATATGCTCTTTTATTAGCCAGTAATTATATTTTTAGTTCAAAAGAAGCAGTCTTTAATAAAAGGGAAAAATGTAAATACTATCAGACTTAGTATGGCAGTTGCAAGTACTGATTATCAGAGTCTGGCTGACAACCTTTTGTAGTGTCTATTATCTTGCTATTAAAATACTTTCCAGTGAAATCACACCTTCCTTATAATGTGCCAAATAAAATTTGAAAACTCTTTGCTTTTCTGATAAACCTAGCTTTACAGTGCACTGCTGCCTTACCTGGCTGGAGGCAGAACCATTAAAAGAAATATAATCTGAAACACAGCTACACTCACTTTTTAGTAATGGTTTTGACAGATTGTCAAACAAAACCCTTGGTGGATTAATTAGGACACAATACTCTGCAAACAGAGGCTTCCATTAGGTCCCAGTGTCTCTGTAGTGAGTTACAGACAAACTTGTCAACTAGCAGTCAGCTCCAGACTTACAGGCAATAACTGATACAAACACATCTGGAAGGGAATAATCATAGACCCATCACAGAGCGGCTTGGGTCAGAAGGGACCTTAAAGATCATGTGGTTCCAAGTCCCCTGCCATGGGCAAGGACACCTTAGACCAATTTGCCCAAAGCTCTATCCAACCTGGTCTTGAACCAGGGATGAGAACGTCTCACATCTATACCTCACTGCCCTGAAAGATGAGCAATCTCTCTCCCACAGCCATTTACTTCTGGGGTTTTACTGAAATTGGTGAAAGTTTTGCCATGCAATGAAGAGTTGGCTCAGTCCAAGAAAGATGAAGAGTATTAAGATCCAGAGTATGGTTAAAAATTCGGACTATTAATATTACTTTATTTGGGCTTATAATAACTTTTGTGCTGTAGGAATGCATTCTGAACAGTTCTCTGATACACAGCAACAGTAAATCCTGAACCTAATCAACTTACTAGGACTTCACCTACAAGAGGTTGCAAAATGAAACCCTGTCCTGTTGAGCTCTGCCAAAGTCTCTAGCCAGCCCCAGTCCAGCTCCTGGTATGCTGCATAGATGACATGAAAGCAGCACTTGGAATGGCACAGGAAGATGATGTTGCAGGTGATGACCATGCCACCCTTCTGTGCACCTCCTTAGATAGTTCAGACAATCATATACCCGAATCCTACTTGGACCTTGTGGGAGATACATCATGCCCAGGAGCATGCCACAGAGTCACAGCATCATCTAGGTTGGAAGAGACCTCCAAGACCACCTAGTCCAACCTCTGACCTAACACTAACCAGTCCTCCACTAAACCATATCACTAAGCTCTACATCTAAACGTCTTTTAAAGACCTCCAGTAATGGTGCCTGAACCACTTCCCTGGCCAGCCTATTCGAATGCCTAACAACCCTTTTGGTAAAGAAGTTCTTCCTAATATCCAACCTAAACCTCCCCTGGCGCAACATTAGCCTGTTTTACCCCTGGTACTGTCACCAGGCACATGGGAGAATAGACCAATTCCCACCTTGCTACAGCCTCCTTTAAGGTACCTGTAGAGAGTGATAGGATCAATCCTGAGCTTTCTCTTTTCCTGGCTGAACAATCCCAGGTCCCTCAACTGCTTCTCAGCCGCTCCTGATAAGACTTGTTCTCCAGACCCCTCACCAGCTTTGTTGCCCTTCTCTGGACTCGCTCAAACACAACTATCAGTTGATTAAACAATGATCTTCTGGAAAGGAAAAAAAAAGGGGGGGGGGGGGGGGGGAGGGTAATCTTTCATTATCTAATAATAAAACATTATGATATAGGAATACAGAAGAATTTTCAGCAATTACTCTCCTCTGTCACTTGTAATCTTAACTATTGTTTAGCAGAGAAGCATCAGCTTCATCTTCTCTGCACTTACTCATAATTTGAATAAAAATAAAAATAAAAATAAAAAATAAATAAATAAATAAAAATAGAGTTGTGGGGCACAATTGAAACATTCAGATAATAAAACTGTAGCATAGTCACTAGGTAGTCTGGTAGCACAAACTTTCTGCTTTCCTCTCTATGGTCTGGAAAGCAAAGCAGACATTCAATCAGCATCTGGCTTTGCTGCTATTTGCTTCCAGAGAGATGGCATAACTAACAGCTTCTGGGTTCTGTTCCAGTTTTTGCACGGCACTGTTCTCTAATATTCTTTAACACTGGTAAAACAACATACTTTGCCTAATCTCATTCTCTGAAATAGATGAACTATTTTGTCTGTCTGTTTTGAATAAGATTCCATCTGATGCATAAGCCTACAGTAGAAAATTTCAATCCAAACATTTCAGTTTTAGCCAAGTCATAAGTGATTTAAAAGAATGCCAGACTTCTTTATAGGGGATGTTAGCTCAAATGCTACAATCACATCCACTGCCCTCATACAAGAACTCATACACAGACATAAACACAGCCATGCAGAAAAAAAAAATAAAAATAAAAAATATCTTGTTAGGATCCCGACTTTTGATTTTTATTTTTCCCTAAAATATGAACTTAATTGCTTTGCAAAGACTTGATAGTGTTAGCAAAAGGCCTGGAAAATAAAATGACAGTTTTTCAGTTAAAAATATTACTTTATTCTAATAGAACACTAAAGAGCATTTAATCAAATATTTTCTATTAATCATGTAAGGTCATAAAATTCCCTTAATAACTTTTATTTTATTTGTTTATTGCAAAGTAACACACTTATAGATATCATCCGTCTTCACTGTGAGCTCAGAGAATGAAATTGCATTTATATAGATTTTTTTTTCTGAATTGCTCTGCATATTACAGCACTACAGTATTCTACCTAGATCAAAATAAAATAAAATAAAATAAAATAAAATAAAATAAAATAAAATAAAATAAAATAAAATTTAAGCAAACTTTATTCTTTGCTTTATGATTATAAAAAATAGGAAATTAATCATAAGAATTAAGTGAGAATATTTATATTGGAATATGTCTGCTAGTGTTTTCCCAATGGGGTCAAGAAATTACAAAATTTACTATTAAACTGTACTTAATATTTGTCTTCAAGTAGATTTTCTTTTGTAAAACAGGAATTTGTGTAGGATTTATAGTACTATTCTCAAATATTTATCCTTACATAAATATGCATTAATTGGAACATTAAAAAAAGAAAAAAGTAAAAAAAACCTTCTTATTCTTCCTATTCCCACATCTCAGATTTGTATCCTTGACACAGAGCATATATTTCAGTCTCTTCTTAGATATGTTTAAAAAGCCTGGCTTGGATTTATGCATGTATATGCAGATATTGGCTGCAAGAGACTTTCTATATCATTGAGTTAAGGCTCTCATTACAAGAGGCATGATGTCATGTTATCGCTTTGGTCCAATTATCCATTTGCTGTCACAAGCACCAATATGGATTTGTTTTAGTATTCCAAGCAAGAACAATAACAGGGAAAACATAGGTGGTGTTAATTAAAGAGTTTTCCACAAAATGTTCTAACATTTCACAAAATGAAAATCTAAAAAGTCTTCAGTTCACTGTTCTTCTTCATGTGAAAGGTTTTGGAGCCCTATCTATTAGTTCCAAATGATTCAGGGGTCTCAGAGAAGGAAGAATAAATTCTAGGTGTTTTCCCTTCATAGGTGGTACTTCTGAACATATTACTGCTGCATCATGACTTTGGCAGCTTTCCTTTTTAGCTGTGATATTGTAGGTAACACTTCTAGACAGATGGCAATATAATAGGTCTGCTGGCCTAGAAATTCTTAGTGTGGAATACATCTTACCACCTTTTTCCTTGCATTATGAAAACTGGTCATGATTTAATTTTGAACTCATTTCTTTCCTAGGTATATACTATAGTTTTATAAATGTTTAAATTTGAGAGCTTGGGAAGTTGTAACTGCAGCTACATTACTAAGTTACTCAGGAAAAAAAAAAAAAAAAAAAAAAAAAAAAAAAAAGAATATGCTCATTTTTTATGCTTATGTTAATCCCTATCTCCTAATTATATTGTAGAATAAGTCATTGAAAATTTTCCCATCTGTCTTTATCATATGCATACTCCCTGGGTTTCAGATGTACCCTGCATTTTTTACAAAACATTAATATGCTGTCAGAACTTCAGTAAATTAACAATTCTCTGTACCAGAACAAATGTCTAGCTGTCAGGGATTTTGTGAATTTCAACTTGCTAATATCCCTGGATGATATTCATTTTCCAGGAGGTGTTTGCCTTTCACACAACAGTCTATAAGAACCTTTCACTCTACAATATTAAATATTTGAAGTTCTGGTTATAGAGATAGGCTTTATAAGACTCTTGGCAGATAAAGACCATTACAAATCTTCTACACTTCTTGGAAATGTGCAAAATGCAAGAACGACCAAACAACAACAACAAAAACACCAACCAATGAAACAACCAGAAACTTAGACATTTGAAATTAAATTAAAATAAAATAAAATAAAATAAAATAAAATAAAATAAAATAATAAAATAAAATAAAATAACATAAAATAAAATAAAATAAAATAAAATAAAATAAAATAAAATAAAAGAATAAATGTTTTCCATTAGAAAATATTTTCTCACAGCTTTTATAGAGGACTGGAGGGCTGTATTAGTAGAAATTCTTGCTTGTGGTGCTGAAAATACTAACTGCTTCTACCGGGGAGAAAAATGAATGAAAAAGCTAGAATGAGCTGAAATAACTCTTATTGTCAGAATTGACAGCTATCCACAAGCACACTCACTGCAGACAAAAGTATTGCAAGGACAGATTTTTTTTTTTTATGAAGTTGACTCCTACTTCTAGCCTCTCTCTGCCAGAGAAAAGCAAGCACAACACAGGCCATTACCAGCCTTAAAACATTTTTGTGGAGCACTGGCTGTGTGCTACAGTAAAGTAGTAGTGAAGTTTCCTGCAGTAACTTTATTGCAGTACAGTTTCTGTGGATGAGGGAGCAGAGTGCAAACCACATATGAAGTTGCTTCTTTCTCCCTCCTGTGCTCCACGATGGGGCTCTGCATTGTATTGTCTTGCATATGGGTTAACCTGTAAACATCATCTTTCTATATAAAAAAATTGCCAGATGAGACCTGTACTAGCAGTGAACTACTTAAAACATTATTTTCTTTAGTATTTCTTCTCAGGGGTGCAGAGAAGTGTGTAAAAGAGAATAACTTACTTTGATAAGTCTAACATTTATTAAAATAGAGGTGAAAGAAGATGAGAGAGGAAAGAAAATTTGGTGGGGAAAGGAAAAGAAACATAGAGAGTATCTGACTGAAATAACACATGAGCACTTCATGTTCTAGGTGTTATTTAAAACTACATGGAAGGTAATGTTAATGCTTTCTGTCTTTCTCTTGTGCTGAACCTTTTTGTGCTTTTGCTGTCTCACAACAACAAAGTTTCAGGGTCCTCAGGATGGATCACAGTGCTACAGCTGGGGCATGAGACACAGGTCTGAAATTTAGACGGTTTCAGTAATTGTATCAAACCTCACCAAATCATATTCTGCAACAGGAAGAAGGAAGGAAGGAAGGAAGGAAGGAAGGAAGGAAGGAAGGAAGGAAGGAAGGAAGGAAGGAAGGAAGGAAGGAAGGAAGGAAGGAAGGAAGGAAGGAAGGAAGGAAGGAAGGAAGGAAGGAAGGAAGGAAGGAAAGAAAAGAAAGAAAGAAAGATAATTGACTGTAAGCACAATAAAAATGAATGCTACAATAATAAAAGCCATTTTTTTTCAATGAAAAAAAGTGGACATTGTTCCTTAAATTTCTGTAACTTCTGGGTACCATCACCCCAGCCTTCTGGGGTTTCATATGGTTAATTTTAGCCACTCTGAGTTGCATAACTGTTCCTTTTAGCCTGTGACTGTGGAGTCAACCTGAGGTCAAGCTGCATCCTGCTGGAGGCTGGCATGTAAATAAGTGTGAGACAGTGTTTCCTAATCTAGATTCTTTAGAAGATCTGAGGTAAAACTACACACTTTCTCTTCTGTCCTTCGCTTCACAGCACATTGCTTAATATGCAATTTCTATTTTTGAACAAATTTGTGATCTTCTTTGCATACACTTTATTATTTTTGTCTTTGCTTCTGCACTGAAAAAATGTTTCAATTCACCAGTGACACAATATACCTGGAATACACTGCTGACAAGTAGAACATTGTGATACCCATTACAAAAACATTACAAGAATTTCATCCATTTAAACAAACAGACAAACAAAGAAATCTAAAAAGACAGAGTATGGCAATGGCAATTAAAATAACAATGTGTTCTCATTGGTAACAACATAGAACTTAATCTAGCAAAGTGCTAGAAAAAATCTGTTTATTTCTAGGGACCTTTAATTAAGTATGTTCTTTAAACTGAAAAAGCAAAGGAAATCATGCTACAGGCACATCTTCAAAAATAGAGTGAAACAATCAATTCTCTAACAGGGAAATGACAGAGCAAACCAATAATTTTCAAGATGAGAAACATGACAAAAATAAAAAAACAGCTTCTGAAGCAACTTAGCACACGGTTAAAACAATTGTCAGGAAACCCATGCCTTTTAACATGAAACCTTCTTGTTATTTACAATATGCAGGCAGAAATGTCAACTTCATTTTTCTCCCTGAATGTTATATAAATCATGAAATTATCATTTCCAATTTGGTAAACAAAGCAGACAGTTAGCAGTTCCTGTTGTGATTGATGGCCTTGGTGGTATGAAGAAATTAATGTTTCTCTGAGAGAAGAAAACCTGAGCTCTTCCTCCTTCTGTTCAATATTTTGCCTTTGTTTCATGTTCTTAATACTTCAGGATTTGCATTGCTGAATGGGAGGAGATGAACTTTCAGAAAGTGTGGTCTTCTTTAAATGCATACAGGTCTACCCAATTCAATAATGTATATTACACTTTCATCATCCCTAGAATGGATTTGCTGCTATAATTGACAGCATTCTGATGTTATTTGCAGTATAAAATCCTGAAAATAAATTATGTACATCAGAAGTGAATGCCTGGCTTATTTCTGTTCTTTCACACCATTTGTGACAAGTTAGATTAATTCTGCTCTTACCCCTTATTCAAACAGTATACAGAGAGAATCCCTCCAGGTTTAATAGGGATTCATTTCTCATTCATGAAACTTAGTAGAAACTATTTGTCTTTATTTTGCAGTTTTTCTTTCTATCTATCTTCTTAACCCCCCCTGATTTCCTTAGAGATATCCATACATATGCAAGCATGCACATGGTTAGTTAAGTGCCTAGATAGGATAGGATTCACTTAAATGCAGAACCTGTAGGGCAGTTGCTCAAATATTTAAATAAGTCAGAGTTTAAAAAAAAAATCTATTTAAAAGAGTGCACTGAAGTGGTACATATGTTAGGAACTGAATATTTAATTTAAGGACATATTTTCATTTGTGTAACAGTCTTTATTTACCTTGGAGTGCATCAGAATTTTTTTTTTTCCTTAATCCCCTGTGTGAGTTGGGAAGGAGGCCTTCTGCTTCACTACATTCAGGTGGCTACCAACTGTATCTTCAGATGTTCCGGCCCACCAAGGAAGGTCTTAACTGTCAGGTAACATAGAGCCAATCTGTGTTCCTGAGACAGAGAGAAGTACATACTTTCTGAAAGCTGGATTATGACACTAATGTCTTCTCATAATATATATAATATGTATATATGAATACAATATATACTGAGATCGTTTCGAGTGCTTCCTGATATGTTATTATAAGCCAAAGTCACTTGGATTGTTCAGCATGGAGGAGACTGAGGGGAGGCCTCATTGCAGCCTACAACTTCCTCATGAGGGGAAGACAGCACCAGCAGACAGGCAGGAGCTGAGCTTTTCTCTCAGGTGACCAGAGAAATGTATGGCTTGAAGTTGCAACAGTGGAGGTTCAGACTGGATATCAGAAAAAGGTTCTTCACTGAGAAGGTGGTTGCGCACTAGAACAGGCTCCCCAGGGAAGTGGTCACAGCACCAAGCCTATCGAAGTTCAAGAACCAGTTGCACAGTGCTCTCAGACACACAGTCTGGTTTTTTGGGTGGTCCTTTGGGGACCTAGGAGTTGGACTTGATGATCCGTGTGGGTCCTTTCCAACTCGGATATTCTATGATTCTATAAAGTACTATTCCAATTAACAAATTAAGAATAAAACTTATTTAAGACAAATAAAAATATCAGATACTTGTTATATTGCATTTATGAATAAGGCATGTATATTTTAGTAGTTGCAATTAACATTAGAGTTTAGACACTTAAAAAAAAAAGACTAAGATTAATTAGCTTTGAGAAATCTACAGTTGTTGACTTTAATGACATCACACATGTATAATAGCATAACTACATCTGACAAGATATGTTATATATGTTATATATGTTATATGTTATATTTGTCTTTATATTTGAGAAATGCTTTTAGCCAACCAGAGAATGTTTTTCTTCCTTTTTTTTTTTTTTTTTTTTCTTTTTTTCTTCCTGAAGGCAAGAAACAAAAAAATATATTTTAACAGGAAACTGTGAAAATAAGGACTGGAAAACAAACAAAAAACATTTTATTTTGTTTTAGAGATTTTTTTCTTGACGTTTTAAAATATTAAACTGCAAAATGATTGCTTGCAGTAACTATAAATATTTCTTGCCCACTATGTTTCCATGGCAACTGTTCTAATTAATTCAGAGACCTTTGCATTTTTAAAAATAAATAAATAAATAAATAAGAGAAACAATAGTATCTGTACTAAAACTGCTTGTAAATTTGAGATTTTGATCCATTATGGAAATAAAATGTGCCATGAGGTATTTTTAAACATCAGCTACATGATTACACAAAGGGTGGAGAAGTTATTTAAGAAGTCTTTCAGTAGATTTATATTGTATAGATTTTTTATTCATAGATATAGATATTAGCACAATTAGCCCTACAATAATAATTCAGAAGTCAAGAAAACACTTCTATTCTCAGCCCAGCATAGCCTTTGAACTGAAATATCTCATGCCTAGTGTCATCTCAGTGACAATACATTTTGAACATTTTCAGTCACTCTATCATTCTACTTCACAAGAAAAAATAAATAAATAGAAATAAATTAATACATTCGCTCCTCTCCCTTTTCCTTGAAAATGCTCCCAGCATCAAAGCCATAAGCAGTGGCTTATGTCCACAATGGAACGTGAATCAAACTCCTTTTCAGACACCTGTACCTTCTATCAAATGCCTTCAGTTCATAACATTCATCAAATGGACTTTAAAAACAGTTTTCCCTTTGGCCAGGTGTTGCCACATTGCCCTGTTGCTCATTTAGCATATACTCTGTGGCTAAATAAAGGAGTTCAGCCTCCAAAGCTGTTGATTTAATTCTTTCTGGGAGCAGCAAATTACCTTTAAAAATTAGGCACTTATTCTCTGAACATAAATAAGAGTAAATTGATAGGTGTAAAGGAAATAACTCCTATTTATAACACTTCTTTTATACTGAGCTAAGAATCAAATTAAAGTATTCAAAATTTCATTGCCTTTTTATAACCATTAGTATAATGCTGTTTATTTCAGGTGTACCAAAGATGGATTTGATATTGAAAATCACTGAAGAGAAACATTTGTACCAGTAGCTTTTGACTGCAGACAAGGATGTTTTTGAAAGACAGACTAATTTTAATTGAAAATTCAATCTGCATGTCTAATCCATGGAACTGGGTGCTGGTGGCAAATAACTAATCATAAAAAGTACTGGAGTATTCAAAATCCTTTCTGTAAGAAACTGTAATAAACCATTTAGCAGTTTACACATACATACTGCAAGTGTTATATATTGTATACTCCATGTTACATGTTGTAAAGTTAATCTACTGAGTTTATATACTCTTCAGATGTACCTCGGTAGCTGAAATTTAAAGTCTGCATCAATTTACATAGATCTATTAGGAAATCACCTTATTATTCAAACCCTTCAATAGAAATGCTTTTTTTCCTCTTAATTACTGTAACTATACAAAGAAGTTTTATTCAGCTAGCAAGTGAGAAGATTGCTTGACATGTAATTTCTCATGACTGCAGCAGTTATAGAGACTGGACCTCTCAACCCCAATGGTTTACATGTCTATGTGATATCAAATAATTTTGAAAAATAAGACCAACTGCAGAATTAGACAGTAGTGTTCAACTCAGATGTTATTTCATTATTTGCATTGATGATCACAATAACATCTAGCAGTCCAGCAATATTGTTCTGTGACATATTTCTATACTCATATGCTAAACAGTTTTTTGTCTTCTTATTTAGTTGATAAACTTGTCAGAGCAAAGACTGAACATGCAGGAAAGCAGAGAAAGCAGCTATTCCTATGATTCACAGTTTACAGCCACATAACTGAAACACAATGTGATTAAACATCATGCTTAGGGGTCATGTGGCAACTTTGACCCAAGTTCCCCTAAGTGTCTTAACTAAATGAGTTTCCTTACTGTCTAACATTTTATGTGGTAACTACTTCAAGTTGAACACCGTCTATGAATATAGCATTTGGGAAATAATGACAATTTCAGCCAAATGAATTAACCTAGAAACATATTTGTGGTGATGATTTCTAAATTGAGTCTGTAAGTACCTTTTATATGGACAACTATATAAAAATCACTGGAGCGCAAATAACATATAACTTCTCATCTGTGCAAGGAAAATATCCAGAGATATAATCAAGTACTCAATTTGTGACACATAATTTTAAGTGTTTTCACACAGATGTGGTTTAAAGTATGGATCCATTTTGGGGACTGGTGCATATAAAAAATTTGAAAGCCCTTTTCATTTTCCCTCTTAGAAATTCAATTTATCTTAAGAGGGAGATAGTTTTCATGCTCTAGGATCAGCTTCATGACTTTGGATTAAAAGGCTAGGAGAAGAGACTATCTGCCATGAACCATACTCTAATACAAAATTATTTGAATACTAAGAAACAGTGTTCAGTTGAGAAATTCATATCATTGCTTCAAGCTCAACTAACAGACCAAAATCCTGTCTTAAACTTCTGAGTATGATATATTTATCTCCAAAGTATAGTGATATTCCTTTAGGATTACAAATTGTATTTTCAGCTTTGTGTGACTTCAGTGATCAGAGGTGGAAAAAGACACATAACTGTCAAGTTGGTATACTGTCTTACGCTATTACTTTACACAGTAGATCTCAGGCATCTTCTATCTTCTATTAAATCACCATTCATGAACAGATGACCTGTTGGTCTTTCCAGCTTACAAGACCCTAGAAGTCTTTATACTTCCATTTAAACACAATTGACAAAAGAGCTAAAAATCAATCAATGAAACAACAACAACAACGAAGCAGCCCTGTGTTTCTAGTGAGAAGAGGTGGATTCATAGGGTCAATAATTAAGGTTGAAAGGGATTGCAGAAGGTGTCCAGTCCATCTTCAGGTTTCAGGGCCAGCTCTAAGTTCAGGCCACGTTGCTGAGGAATTGGCCCATTTAGGCCTTGAAGACCTCCAAAGATGGACACTGCAAAACTTTCCTGGGCATCCTGCTGAATGTCTTCATAGTGAGTAAAAGCCTTTCTTAATATTATGTCTGAAGTATTCTTGTTTCAGGTTATATCCCTAATCTCTCATTCTCACACTGCACCACTATAAAGAACCTGGATCTGTTATCTCTGTCCCCATAGACATGGGAGAATGCAGTCTTTTTATTGACTGTAGCCAGTTTTTCATCCAAAGCTGATATTTACCCACATGGAAATGAATTGAGGGCTAAAATATTTCATACTTCACAGCATCATTATATATTAGACTTCTTCAAACTAATTAGAGTTGTATTAGAGTTGACAGCAAGTTGAATGTGAGCCAGTAGTGCACCCTGGCAGCTGGGAGGGCCAATCGTATCCTGGAGTGCATCAGTCACGGCATTGCTAGCCAGTTATGGGAACGGATTGTCCTGCTGTGCCCTGTGCTGGTGAGGCTTCATCTCAAGTACTGTGTGAAGTTTTGGGTATCACAGTATAAGAAGGACATACAACTATTAGAGAGCATCCAAAGGAAGGCTACAAAGATAGCGAAGAGTTTAGAGAGAAAGATGTGTGAGGAGCAGCTGGGAGCCCTTGGTTTGTTCAGCCCAGAGCAGATCAGACTGAGGGAAGGCCTCATGGCGGCCTGCAGCTTCCTCATGAGGGGGCAGGCACCAAGCTCTGCTCTCTGGGGACAGCCACAGGACCTGGGTGAATGGCATGGAGCTTGGACAGGGGAGGGTCAGGTTGGGTGTCAGGGAAAGGTTTTTCTCTGTGTGGGTGGTCGGGCACTAGAAAAGCTTCCCCAGGGAAGCAATCGTGGCACCAAGCCTGCTGGGGTTCAAGAAGCCTTTGCACAGTGCTCTCAGACATGGTTTTGTTTTTGGATTGTCCTGTGTGGAGCCAGGAGTTGAACTTGATGACCCCTGTGGGTTTCTTCCAGTTCAGGATATTCTATGATTCTAGAGTCAGTGATGAAAAATTCCATAACTCGGGAACCTTCAATATTTTGTTTCACTCTTTTTTATATTTTGTGTGCAGAAATTAAATTACACAGACACATTTTTCAACAATTAATTTTAACTCTGACCAGTTTATATATTAACCGAGTTCAACCACACTGAATAATTAATTTTAGCTACATCCTATATTGTTATATAAACTTGTCTGAAAGGCATAGTAATCAGAAATTTCTCAGATGAATTTCTCAGGTTCTCAAGCCTGTTCTCATTAGAAGATACAAAATAGGGTGATCTCTCTTTCTTGGACAATTAAAATTGGAGGTTTAATAATTTTGCTACTGACAACTCCAGTAGAAATTCTTCATAAAGTTACTTATATATATAAAAATATATATTTTTTTCTCCCCAATTATGAAGGCAAATCTGGCTGTAAACTGGGGAGGACATTTCTAATCATGTACCAGAGGCTAGAAAACAAAAAGTACAGCAAAATATCAGTCTCTGATCCAACCTCTTTCAACACCAACATTATAAGTAAAAGAGTATGATTATAAACGACTATGTATCAGCAATAAACCAGCCCTACAGTCTGAACTCCACTGTACCTGAAGTTCTCTTGCTGTAGAACCTTAGCCTTGAACCTGCTCACTATAAGACGTTTCAATGGTGGTAGAAAACTTGTGTAATCATAGAATCACAGGATGGTTTGGGTTGGAAGGGAACTTAAAGATCATCTAGTTCCAGCCCCCTGCATGGACACGGATGCCACCCACTAGATCTGGTTGCCCACGGCCTCATCCAAGCTGGCCTTGAACACCTCCAGGGATGGGGCATTCACAGCTTCTCTGGGCAACCTGTTCCAGTGCCTCAACACACTCTGAGTGAAGACTTTCCTCCTAATCTAACTCTCCCCTCCTTTAGTTTAAAACCATTAATTCTTGTCCTATCATTATTTGCATGAGTATTTTGCCTGAGTACTCTCCATCTTTTTTATAAGCCAATTTTAAGTACTGAAATGCTGCAAGGAAGTCTCCTGGGAGCCTTCTCTTCAGGTTGAATATCCCCAGCTTTCTCAGCCTGTCTTCGTAGGAGAGGTGCTCCAGCCTTCTGATCATCTTTGTGTCCCTCCTCCAGACCTGCCCTAGCAGGTCTACATACTTCTTATGTTGGGGGCCCCAGACCAGGATACAATACTAGTACACAAATACACCACTTTCAAATAAATATACTCTATAGCTACCAGTGATTATGCGATGCAGAAGTTATAGTTTGGTAGTTATTAAATATACTGTGCATATTATCTTTGCTATGTAAAAACAAAAGAATTTGTGTGTTTGTCTGTTTTGCAATTTGTGCAAACAAGCAAAACTTTTTTGGGAAGAAGTGACTGAAAACTTCAGTAAAAAATATTCCTGATGTGTTTTCTTTTTTCTCCTAAAGTGTCTCACTAAAATATTTCCTCATGCTCCCTATCAAGTCAAAATAGTGATGACATGTGGAAGAAATCAATGGAAGAAGCCATCACAAAGCTCTGAAGAGGGAGTTTCCATTATAATATAGCCAGTGTTTACCTGGCTCTTCTACAGAATAAACTACAAGCACTAGGGAAAATCCGCAAAAGGGTGTTTTGGAGCATCACCTTTGGGTGTCTTTTATTTTTATTTTTCCAAAAGATTGTAAAATGCCATCCTAGCCATTAAAGTTCTAATAATTTTGTAGCCACAGCTATAGTACAGTGCATGACCTGCAAAATAATTTTTAAAAGATCTTTCTGTTTGTGTTCTACTATACTTATTGTTGCCCCAGATATATGCTGCAGGCCAGAAAATTGTCACAACAGGAAGAAAGCAATTTCTTACAAACACTACTATGTGCAGACGCTTAGCAAGCTTTAGGTAACCCTTGGTCTCTAAGTGTCAAACTGCAAGCAGACCTGACTTGAACTCTTGATTAATCCACTCAAAACAACTGAAAAAATATATTTTCTAATGTAATTATTCCTCAATAGGAAACATTAGAACTATACAGACAGTCTTGAACAAGTAACTACAGCATTTTTCCTATCTTTAACCATACACATGTGGGCAAAGGGAGGATGAAAAGTCACACATTGGGATTATCAGTTATTTTCAAATATTTGCAAAGCTGAGTGAATGAAGAAGAAGAAGGAAAGAACAGGAAAGGAAAGGGAGGGAGGGATGGAGGGAAGAAAGGAATGGTGGAGGTAAAAAGAAAATGGGTTGTACCAGGGCCAGTGGCATAAGGAAAACAAAACAGAACAGATCTAAAAATAATAATATAGAAAGTAATATAAACAGTGCATACTAATTTACTAGAAGTTCTGGAGTACAGAGCATTGAGTTTTTAAGAGGGTGGATAGACCTGGAAGAATCAAGTAGAAAAACAAGCTGCAAGTGAAAAACAAGATTTGCTGCGGGTTTGTATAGGCTTAAATTAGTGCCTGAAATTGAGATCACTGTGTAATGAGAGACCTTAAAGTCAAGGGAAAGATAAAGTATTCTCATCCATTGCCCTGAAAGGAAAGGTAGGGCTGGAGACCAGACAGAGAGGCTTCCAGAATGCAACTACAATTTAAGAGGGTGTAATAACCTATCCCACATGCTGTAGACCCAGGTAGTGCCCAGAAAAGCTATGGCCAAGTTTAACTGTCTCCACCAAATCATGTCCCTTTTCTGGGACAGCACAACAGTCTCTGAGAAGTAAGTTGGAGAAAAAGGCAAAATAAATCCAGAATAAATCCCAACCTTTAAGAATAAATTAAAATAAATTAAATAAAGATAATTTTGGTAGGCCATGTTCATAGCAGGACCGAATAATCAACTACGAATATTCAGAACAGATTCTCAGTGGTAAATATCAGACTGTGTAAAATAGCTTCAAGTTATAAACAAAGTATTCCCAAAACACAGAACACACTCTTTTAGACATGTTCAATTACTTTAATTCATTGGACAGAGGATAAGTGACAGAAAAGAATGAGTTTGTTGATCCATGAGAAACTGGCGAAAGCTTGTACAGTGGGAAACATTCTTCATTTTAAAACAAAATCTCCCTTTCTGATCATCACTATGGAGCTTTTGGAATGGATTTTGTCCATTTGTTTCTTTGTTTTCATAGACAAATAAAAGAAAGCAAGAGTGAGAAACATGGACTGTAGGAATCTTATGGACTTTTCTAGTGTTCTAGCAATGGCTGTACATTGTCTATGTTTATAGCCAGACACCTCCCAGGATTATTTCAGAGACTGGAAGCTGTATATCTCCTGTTAATCCAGAGAATCTGTGATTTTCCTGCTGGATTGTAAAACTTTTGAAGATGTAGAACTAGAAAAGGGCCAAGACTTAGAAGAAATGTAGAAGGAAATGAAAAAATCGAGAATTAGTGTAATTAGGCAACAAGGAAACTAAGTCAAAATTAGCAGAAGAGGCAATCAGAGCTAAAATAAGTTTCTATTGGGGAGTTCCTAGCAAGTGTGTAGAAAATGAGGCCAATGTACAGGAAGATAAAAAGGAGCAGAAGCCTTCAGTGAAGATTTCAGACCTAATGAAAGGACAGTTTTTAAGGAAAGGTTTGTACAATAGTATTGGTCCGATTCAGAGTTTACAAAAATCTTCAGTGAAGGTGGGAGAAGTACCAACAGAAAACACAAAAAACACCTCTGTAGTCAGAGAGCCCATAGCAGGTTGATGTGCTGTCAAAAAGTATGGATACATGGGTCTTTGCTGAAATTAGGTGCACTAAATCACCACCCTGAAAATAAGTAATTGCTGTTTCTCTCTGTCTCTCCATATATTGTCTTGCTACATTGAGATCTGCACTCTGCAAGGATACCCACACTAACCGGCTGATTCTAGATACTTTTCATCTCCATCAGTTCTTCATGAATCTACTTATCTGCAGAGGTTTTGAAGTGCACAGCTAGAAGTATTAAATCACACTTTAAAATATATATTCCTGTGACATATAGCCCTAAAGTGCTGACAAGCTCTCAGTGTACATCTGACTTGTGAAACGGACAAGTTTGTCTTGGAATGATCTTTTTCTGTTTGAATCTGTCCAAGATGGTGGATGTACAAGAGAAATGAAATACAAGCGCTCTTCACAGATTTGCAGAGGATTATCCTATTAGTTTACTTCCCCTAACATTATAAATGGTGCTGCCAAAAGCCTTCTTGTAGAAATAAAAGTAGAACAAAGTTAAGCAAAAAATATTGTCTTAGGTATTGTGTGACAAGCACCAAACCAAACACAAAACTCTAAAATAAAATACAACATCTTCTTTGTAACATCATACCATTTATTCACTCAGGACAGATATTTCAAGGGGGAAAAAAAAGGAGGGGGGGATTCAAATTGAAAAATCCATTGTGAAAAAATGGATATCACATAGGTGCGTTGTCATGTATATTAAAACTATAACCCAAGACTGAAATACAGTCACAAAAACTGAGCAAGTAAAAATGTAGGCAAGCATTGAAATTATACAAGAAAATCAGGAATTCAGGAATGTCTTAGAAACCATCAGATGCCCATTACTTAACACTTGCTTTTTTTTCAGATCCCCATAAACCTGATGTATTTAAAAATCAAGATAAATGTGTAAATCAATGCTTGCTTAAAAATCAAAAAGGCTTTTTCTTTATAAGTCACCAGATGGGAAAACATGTACTGTTATATATTCTGTACCTCTGCATGAAGAAGTCTGTTTTATTTTGTTTGATAGGCTGAACTGCTAAATTTGCTTATTCACTACAGCTGTTGTCCGAAAGAAGCGGCTGTTAAGTAGCAATAAACATGGGCTAAAAAGCACAGAATCAGATTATCTAACTGGCCTTGTATATATATATATATAATATATATATATTATATATATACATATATATAATAATGTTTATGAGTATGTGAGAGAGAGAGAGAAAGGAAAATTAAAAAAAAATGTATTTGTTCTTTGTTGTCTTAAGAAATGTAGTACAGCACAGTTCGCAGTTTGTGTTAGAAGTTTTGTATTGACTTGACTAAAATTAAAAAGCAATTATGGGAATCTAAATATAGACTTGTTCACTACAGCTGAAAAAGATTTATTTCTATCTGAAGCAAAACGTGATAAGGTGGAATCAGATTTTATTTACAGCACTCAGAGACAAACTGTAGTGCATGTGGTATAAAGATTAAACAGTTCAGTTAAAAAACAAAACAAAACAAAACAAAAATGTTTTTGATAATATTCCTAAAATGTCTATAAATCCAAAATATTTATATTAACTCCTTGATGTTTTAGATACCATCAAGACAAAAAAATCTGGATACCTTTATTCAGGTAGTAATTCCAAGTTTGAGATATCTCTTAGGTTTACTGATAGAAAACATAACTTCAATTCACTCAACACTTTATGAATTCATATATATCCAGAATTTTAGATTCCTTTTAAAATCTGAATTCCATCAAATCACTTGGACACCCACTAAAATTGGCATTTCTTATATGATAAGTTTGAGTTGTGCAAAGGGGAGATATTTGTCTGTTGAAAAAAATAGTGAAATTAGATGATGAATATTTGAACATCTCCAACAGCTTACCATAGATAGAGATGGATACTGGCAAAAGTAGGAAGGCTTTAAAGGATGCAGAAAAGATGCACTGATGAAACTACTGAGCCAGAAGGGTGTGTGAAATCATGAACTCTCTCCTCTAAAGCATGACAGAAAGAGATGGATGTTTAAAAAGTTGCCATGGAGCTTTGTAAAGGTTGTGTAAGGGTTGTGGGCCATCAGATTTCTGAGCAGACAGACAAGATTTCAGGAAAAATTATGAATGAGCCCCTTGAGTTTTGCAAGTATTCAGAACTCTAATCAGCTGCTGGGAGTATGTGTTTTATAGATCTGTGGAAGTGTTACTATCCATACCAAAAACAAACAAACAAACAAACAAACAAACAAAATCTTTAATTATTCTTCCCTCATTTGTAAGTCTTGTATATAGGAGTTTCGAATGAATTTAACTTTTTGGACTTCTAAGAATTACTTTTTGCTAATGTTAGTGTTCTTGCCCTGCATTCACTGCTGTGAACCTTAACTTCATGATGATCAAAAGCTTTTATTTTCTCCCTTTATTCTAGCCAGGTTTTTAACTGTAAGAGACTGCAAGCCATTTACATAGTAGCAGTGTTATCAAATGAGATAAGCATCACTTTTCCCCTGTCATGTTTATATCTCTTGCCAACTTAAGTCAGCCAAACCCTTGCACTGTTTAAAGTTAGATTTTGTGTGTGCAAATATCTTACATTTGGAGAGGGAATGTTTCTAAAATGAGAACTACCTCTCATCATTTTTGAAGACAGACAAGTCTTTGAAGAAATAGTATTTTGAAGTCAGTGTTTAATAATCTGGAAAAAAAAAAAAAAAAAAAAAAAAAAAAAGCTTTGATTTCAACACAGGAACACTGTACATAAAAGATACTTTATGTTTTTTTAAAACTCTCATAGCCTACAATAGAAAGGTTCAGAAGTTCACTTCAGTGATAGTGTGTAATTAAAGACCCAAGAGTCTGGATGACTGAAATACTCTTGGGTGCAAAATTGCAGAGAAATACTGGAAGACAGCCTCTGCTGAGACATTTTGAAGGCTGAATTTCTGCTCGTAGATGGAGGCAGGAATAAAAGTGTATAAGAACACAAAATTAAACTAAAAATTAGATTTCTTCATATTGTTTTTGATTCTCTTAAAATATGTCATCTGGGGTCACCTCATGATTTAGCGATGGCTTAATCGCAGAATGTTCATATTCCTATAGCTTTAGAAGACTCAGATCTCACATACCATACAAAAAAAAAAAAAAAAAAAAAAAAGGCAACCCCTCCCCAGAAGTGTTTCCAATCCAAGCCTGAAAAGGGAGAAACAGTGACTTGAAATGACTCACTAGGGTCACTCCATTAGTCATCAGCAGTGCTGAGAATAGAAACCAGGTTTTCTTTTCCCCTGCCTCAGACCCAATTTGTTAGGCTATATTGCTTTCCTCTCAGACTGGCTGTGGTGACAACATGTAACATAAACTGTTTTTCTGTTTTCAGCCCCTTTGTCCTTCCCAAGAGTCAGGTTTTCATGCTTTAATTCAGGTCTTCAATAGTTAACATGTAATTAGTTCAGTTTTACTTTAAAGATACCATCACAGTTCTATAGCCATATTCAAAATGTTGCATCAAGCTGCAGCTGTCCCTTTTCAATGGCTCCGGAGCTAAATAGGCATAAATAAATAAATAAATAAATAAATAAAAATGCTATCTTCTTCACTTCAAGTCATATTTTCCTTTGATTTAATAATCAATTTTGTTTTATCAGCTACCTGAGTCCCTTTTTGAAATGATTCTTACAAAGTAATTGTTTTCAGTGAGAAAAATATGTTTTCTAAATTCTAAGCTTTTCACAGGAAGTGGGAAAAATTATATTGGATAGGGTAGTCATTATTTTTGTCTAGAAAACTAAAGACTGCTCCTGCTCAGAGGATCAGAGATTACAAACAGAAATGAAATCCTATGTTGAAGAAAGCTATATTCTAGTTTTAGAGCACCAATAAAAATCAAGGACCTAAATTAATTTCTGAAAAATTAACCATCCCTAACCACTTACTGTATATGATACTGTGGGAGCCATAATTCCTTAAGCTTCTGTAGTTCAGTAATGAAGCATTTATTTGACTGTATAAAATTAGTATGTTAATATGAAACAAAAATGATCAGCTGTTTGAATGCAAATAATGTAATATTTCTATTTAATTCTAAAACTATATTCCTAAATAAATAAACTGCCCTTTATCTGATGAGAATTCCAACAAAGTGATTTTTTTCTAAATGAGGCCAGCCAGTGATAATGTTTTCTTAGTACTATCTTATTCTTTCTCACTGAACAATGAAGTCAGAGATGATGATTTTCTCTACCAGTGTTTGTATTGATCAAATTAAATTCTTCAGTACACCTTATTATGTACACAAGTACTTGTGCTTTATCAGTACGGGGAATTTGTCCTTCTTACAGAACTACTACATGGAAGATCTTCAAGGAGAATAAACAGCAATAATGGAGCTTCTGTTTTCTCTTATACATATATAATTAATTTCAGCCAAAATTGTGATAGGATTCAGCAATCAGGCAACAAGTTGCCCTTTCACAACCTGTACAGAGCATAGCAGTGACCCTATTCAAAGATAAATGTAAAGAGTCTGGGCAGCTGAAAAACCCCAAAGAGAACTACATGTTTCTGACAGGCCCTGCTTGTGCCAGAAATGCGTATGTTCTGGTGGCAAAGCAGTTCAGAGTGACAGTGAGCTAACCTCCAACTAAGTTGATTCCTACAAAGCCTTGGGGGCCAAACTCATTTTACTGATATATGAAGCTTAAAAGTTGTATATAATGTAGGTCTGAGTTCTCCATAGGATTTATCTACCTGGCTAAAGAGCTTGTGTTTTGTGATATGATATATATTACAAGAAAAGTATAGCCTTTGAAAGAGTTCTGGGCAAAATATCAATACAAATTTTTGTGAGGCTAATATCACTTATAGGACAAATTCAGTGAAGGGGCATACTGAGAGTATTCTAGCAAGCCCATATTCTTCTTTCTCTGATTCTCTAACACTCCCATAGAGCCTTTAAAATCTACTCACTTTCATTCTACCCATATGAGTCAACCATAACATGATTAACTTTCACCTGAGGTTACATATCAGAAGCAATCCAAAATCAGTGGCAAATTACATCCATGAGCAAATATTTGCTCCATTAACTCTGGTAGGGATTGGAAGTGCTTGGGTATCAGGAGTCTCTCTGTTTTCAAGAGACAAGGCTTTTTCAGTCCTTTAAAGGTCAAACTCAGTCTCATAGTGGAGAACACAAATTCCACAGTTTGCAGAGAATGCTCCCAATTTCCTGACCTTTGAATTTGTGAGCTGTTCAAGTACCACAGCTGATCTCAGTTTTATTTGCAGCCTATAGAGAGGGATGCAGGTTTCACGTACTGTTTTAAACAGAGGATATTGTGCTTGACCCCATGCCACTTACAGAATAACATGTGTTCATCGCTTTTGAACCTAAATTCATGAGTAATGGAGCCGCGTTCCCATCAGTTGTAACACAAGCATGTACATTGTGATAGCTCTCTCTGTTTTTTTGAAAATTGAATTATAAAACCATTCATCAGCATATATAAAAACATAATAGCAATAATAATAAATAGTAAAATCTATAGACTGACTAATTTGTGTATTAGACATTCATTCCATATTGTATTTATTGCCTTGGCCACAGGGATGTGCAGCTGCTAAACCAGTTGGCAAGTTCAGTTTGCCAGGCTGATTGATTCTTCTTTAGAAACTGTGTAGTGAATTATGCTTGCAATATAGCATAGTTTTATTCCTGCATTGGTGAGGCAGTTAAACATTTGTTTAATACCCATCCATTCCAAAATGCTATGGAATAGCTTATAAAAGACTATAAAATTCATAACACAATTTAGGAGTTCTAAGGTACGATTTGTTTACTATTCATGTGCACATCATTTTGAGCTCTTCCATCCAGATCATGGCATTGCTTTATTTAGTCATTTATTTTAATTTCTTATGCTAATAACCAGATTCATACTATTTTCTGTTCAGTGGCAAAGATTTCTGCATTTGTGTTTCCTTAAATGTGATGAGGTCAAAAAGCATCATCAGCAGTATTTTATTATCTACTAAAAGTACGTTTTAAAATATAAAACTGCAGGATAGGTTGTGTTTTTTAACAGGTTTCACTCAGCTACACTTCTTTCCAACATTGTGGGTGATGAAAATGAACTTATTACAGATCATGCATAAATATTCATGTTTATATTCACTTTACAGTATCCTGGTAAAGCAGAGGTGAAAGTTACACTTTCAAATATTCTCTTTCTCAGCAGTATTCAAGGACAGGTTGTGCAAATGGGAACAAACATTTATGTTAGAACTGCAATATATAAGGATAAAAGGAATGCCAATCATCTGTGAATTCACAATAAAGATAGATCATGTGTAGAAGTGTCTTGTACAGGAAGTGAATAAATTAAACACTTTAATGGGAATACTGTGAACTCATATGACTCTGTTGTAAAATATATATGATGAAGTTATATTGGTAATGTTTTATTGGACTTTTAAAACCAATTTAAATTTTGTCTTATTTTTGACATTTTAAGTCATGTGCTCAGGGTAGAGAAGATTTAGTCTCAACTGCTGGAATAAAATTAGTTTCTATGTTAAAGATCCAGCTTTATTAAGCCACAGGCCTACCAAAGCAATTCAGCTGACAAAATAGAAGCAAGAAATTATGCCGTGTGTGTGTGTATATAAACATATTTATATGTATGTGTGTATCTGCATATGAACTTATATATACATATGGCTATTAGCACTTTTGAATAATGAAATACAAAATGTGAGGACGGTTGGTACAAGAAGAGTATTCACTGTCCGTGTTTCCTCTGGAGACATTCACCATCTGTGACTCACTGCTGTACATGCCACAGACAAATGCCAGGCAGAAAGTCCCAGCATCAGAAATTTGAGAATCTATATCGATGTCAAATTACATGGCAAAGATCTACAATCCAAATAAATCCATATGACAATGCATCATCTTTTTCTAAATAATTACCACTGAACAACAGGAATACACTTTCCACATGTTAGTTTTCAAAACTGTTGAAAGAAGCCAAAGGTACATATTTAGTGAAAGTGTCAGTGGAAAGGGGTGTAAAAAATACTCAGAATGCTTTCCTCTCCTCCATGCCCTGGTGAGGGTGGAGGAGACTGACAGTGGAAGAGGCTGGTTGTGCAAGGAGAAAGGGGGGTTAGGGGTCACACTGGTCACATCCAATGCCTTATATTAGGAACCTCTGACTGCTTCCTTCTCCAGAAGACCTCAGCCTCTCTCCCACAGCTGGCTATTAAGTTGTAAGAAGGAATTTTATCATTAGAAGCAGGTGTCATCTGCACCAGCTAGACCTTGAAGTCTAGTCTAGCATATCAGAAAATAAACTTTCTGGAGATAGAAGGTTTTCTGTAACTCACCGTGCCATAAATGTGTATCTAAATGCATTGATTCACCTCTCTTTAAGCCAACACAATGCCCTGCAACACACATCACTTAAAAGCAGGCACGCTAGTGCTTTGACTGCGATTGCAGCAGTTCTCCAAAGACCCTTTTTAAGGATGTGGTGGGCAAGCTGTCATTGCACTTCAGCTGCTGTAGGAGCACGCCAGCACTCAGAAACTCTTATGTAAGTAAACCTGCACTCTGCACAGCTCAGCTCAAGAAACCTCTGCAGCTCTAGGGCACAGCTTGACTGATTTTAAACCAGAAGTGTGCTGGCATGCAAGTCCTGTTCATGTCTGCAGCAAAAGGAGTTGATTTATTGTAAGCATTCTCCTGGCTGTGGTTTACATGTGTAAAATATGAAGAGCATTAATTACCCTGAATATCCAATAGTTTTCAAGTACAGCATTATTTCCTAATGGAAATTAAGGGAAACAGCCATTAGGAATTAAATTAAAATATAAGGTCATTATAAGAGTTACAAGACACTTTGTACCTTTGCATTTTAAACTATTTGTGTCAAAGAAGAATCCTCCAAAAAAATGTGAGAGAGGTTTGCCTCAGAGAACAAAAGTCCTTTAAGGGTCACTCTGCCTGATTCAAGTGGAGTGTGGAGTGATTCTTCACACTGTGCTGCATAAATTGATGGCCACTGGTGGTTGCATGCTGCTGTACTCCTGGTGACCTCTAAGCCATGGAGCCCTGCAGGTGTCAGCTACTGCACACTTACCATGAGAGAGAAGAATTTTTAGTGCTTTTTGTTTCACAGTTCTCTCGTATTTTTCCAGGATATTTTGTTTCAGATGAGTTGTTATTAGGGATGACCCTAATTTTGCAGCATCAGAATAAAACTGTACATAGCTCATTTTCACTCCGATTATCATATAACAATTAGAGACAAGTTTTGCAAAAACAGGGTTGTTTCTGTCAGCCCTACACACAGTTAACATTTTTTTTTTCCAGATTATATATCATTTCTATATAAGACTTCATTTTTAATCTGTTCACGTGTTTTCAGTTGTCAATTATTCTCCGAGCACAGGTACCTGATAATATGACCTGGACCCAACAATTCACACTCCAGACATTTTGACCTTTTCTTTTTCTTTTTTTTCCCATAAAACTTAGCCATCTCTCTGTATCTTCAGAACCTGCAGGCCAATTAACTCTCATTGAGAGGTGCTTATTAGGCCTCAGGTCTGATGGTCTCTGAAGGGTTCAATTAGTTGCTCTACACAATCTCATTTACTTCACAGCTTCTCTAAGCAGAAGCATCCAAATGTAAAACTTTCTCAGGCATAATAAACACTTGATTTTTCAACAAATAATATTTGATTTCTGAAAAGAATTTGTAAAAAATAACTATGAGAAAACAACTATGAGAACAGCATCTGGTTCCCAAGTACTTCTAATGATAACAGCAGATAGTTCAGCTTCCTTTTCCAAGTACCCAGAAAACAAGCTTCATTTCCTACTTATATAGCTGCAATTATTTTGGTGTCTGAGCAGGTAAGAGATCCTGCTGAAGCTTTTTCAGCAAAGGAGATATAAACGTGTCTCACTACTGTGGGTTTGCAAGTGTCTAATTAGCTACATACTATTGCCATTTCCTTCATCCAGGCTCTCACAGATTCTTCCAGCTCTTGGCTGCTTATTTTCACAATGCTTGTAAGGATTTAATTATTTTTGAAACCTCTGTCCACCTATCAATTTTGGATTGCAATTAGTCAATGGATTCAAATGTTATCAAAGAGGAAAAAGATAAGCTAGCAATATAATCTTATGTTTTCATAGGAAATCAGGTTAAAAACCTTAAAAAAAAAATATGGAACTGGGAAGGCACATGTTATTAAAACTGGAATAAATACCTACTAGTTAATTGGCATGCAAAGATATATTTGTTATCAGAAGTCAAATACTACAAAGCCCAGTGCTAACAGCATTCCTAGCCTTTGAAATTCTTGTTCCTTTGGTCTACTGCAAGACAGCTGAGGATGCTTCAAACTCACTCTTGAGTTATGCAAATCATATGATTAATGCTCCAATAGTTTTTTAAAATAGATTTAAAAAAAGAAAAAGATACAGGGAAAAAACACTAATACCTATTTCCAATCTTATAATTTAACAGTAATATGGCTATAACAGGTCATGTTCTTACATTGTTGATTGCTTTGACTACTTGATCATGAAACACTGCACAGTTCCCCCAGATGTTCTAAATCAAAACTTCCAGATAGCTCATAAATAGCTAAAGACAGAAACTTCAGGTAGATTTTTAAGAAAAGAATATAATGGTACCTTTAAAAATATAGTATGTACATATATAGAGAAGATATATATAAAAATAATATGTATAGATATAATAGATATCTATATATAGTGTGTGTGTGCATGTGCACTTTCTTTTTGCAGTTCTTATTACCCATGGGGAATA
This sequence comes from Aythya fuligula, assembly GCF_009819795.1. Classification (NCBI taxonomy): domain Eukaryota; kingdom Metazoa; phylum Chordata; class Aves; order Anseriformes; family Anatidae; genus Aythya; species Aythya fuligula. The sequence goes on from NC_045562.1 coordinate 51,069,031, forward strand.
GTAGAATGTACAATCAACATTGCAACACTACTACTGTATCAAACTGATGCATTCAGGCACCTGCAGCATATGAGGTCTGAAATGTGTATTATTTATGGACCTGAGATATATAAAATAAAGAAACAATTTAGCAGTCAAATGCTCTAAAAAACTGCCTTAATTCTCACTTATAAGTGTGAAAAAGTATTAATGAATGATTTTCAGATAAATTACAGGAGTATGCTGGTTTTCTGGGGAGCCTCTTTTTATGTAGGCTCAGAATACTCTTCATCTGGTATCAACAGCAGATAAATTTTTAGTGCCTTTACAAGCTTGTACTGACTGATAAATTGACATTGTCTATAATTTTTTTTCTGTGTTTTGACATGATACAAAAAACTAATCAGAATGTAGACTGTGCTCAGCTATATACATATTTGGAATGTGAGTAATGTCTTATGCCCCGAATCATTGCTTATCTTACAGTAAGGTACAGACTGTAAAATCCATAACCATCTCTAATATCTTGGAATAAGATGGTTTGTAAATCACTTAAGAAATTATCCAAGGAAACATTTTTCCATCTCTTCTGAAAAGAATGCAAAATTGCCTATTTTTCCCTTTCTCTGAAATAGTACATTGTACTTTTCAAACTTGCTTCGAAGTCTGGAGAACGGTGAGCTTAGGCAGGCTTCATCTCTGATTATTGTGCCAAAAGATAGCTCAGTATCACCTTTTACATAATATGAATTATAGGTTCAAAAAATTCAATTTGCAGCTATCCTCAGAAAATAATGGGAACCATCTGGACTGATTGGTATGGAAATCAAAACTAATTGATCCTGCCATTTTAGAGCCTTTTACAAAGCACGAAAATAGACAAGACAATATTATGTTTCCTAGAGTTAATCAAAACTGTACTTCAAATTACTCAGTATTAGGTTATTGAAAATGTTAGCATTATATTTTACACAGTTAAAAAATCAATCTTCACAAAGCCCAAAGAAATTCTGTTTCTTAATTAATGGAATCTGTTGCCAAAAGGTAACCAAGGAACTCTAAAAGACCAAAAAAAAAATATTTATTTTTGTCTATCTAGGTATTTTCTTTCTTTCTTTCTTTCTTCCTTTCTTTCTTTCTTTCTTTCTTTCTTTCTTTCTTTCTTTCTTTCTTTCTTTCTTTCTTTCTTTCTTTCTTTCTTTCTTTCTTTCTTTCTTTCTTTCTTTCTTTCTTTCTTTCTTTCTTTCTTTTCTCTTTTTTTCTCTTTGTTTTTCCCTTCCTTCCTTCCTTCCTTCCTTCCTTCCTTCCTTCCTTCCTTCCTTCCTTCCTTCCTTCCTTCCTTCCTTCCTTCCTTCCTTCCTTCCTTCCTTCCTTCCTTCCCTCCTTCCCTCCTTCCCTCCTTCCCTCCTTCCCTCCTTCTCTCTTTCCTCCCTCCCTCTCTCCCTCCCTCCTTCCCTCTTTCCCCTTTCTGCCTAAATCTATTCCATATTTTCCTGGTCAACAGTTGTTCTTTGCAATCAGAACAGGGATTTGCTGTCCCCATGGAGAAACTTTCTGATGGCAAAAGATTTCATCCAAAGGCATCTGTCTGCCTGTGAAAATCATAATGTAGTCTTAGGGCTTCAGATTGCTTTCTCTTTGGGGGAATGACCACTGCATATACTCAAGTTTGAGAACAAGAACACAGTGTCTCTCTGGTCTGACTGAGCTTCATCACATTAATATAACACCCAAAACTAATCAAATATTTGAAGTTCCACAAAATAAATTTAGTTAGTCTGGAATAAGGCCAGAAGGAGAAAGAGGGTTATGGTTGAATAAAATATCCATACCAAGGATAAATTCCCATGTCATGTTGTCAAGAGTTCCTTAACCCCCTGAATAATCCTATATATGAAAATGTTCTTTTTACTAGGATCTTTAAGAAATGAAGTCATATCAGAAATGGTAGTCTATTTTACTCAAATGTAGTTGGGAAATTACTGTTTTGAGATTGATTACTACTTGTAATATTAGTTCCCTCTTTGATAATTAAAGCAATGGTGTTAATACTAAAGTCTCATAAACAGACTGAGAAATCAAAAAATCTAATATTTCATCTTGCCTCTCCACCTGCTGAAGAATAGCCTTTGAGTGCAGAACCCAGGCCAAAATAAGGTAAGTTATGTATTTAGGATTGTCAGTGCATTGACTGAGGAACATTTGAAATCCAGACAATTTGGATATCTTTTTCCCCTCTTATTTTTTCCTTATTTTTTAAGGATTTTTTTTTCTTGTTCTTTTTTTCCTATTTTACCCCATTAATAATTTCACAGATATGTGTATACACATGCATAACTCCCCAAACTGCAGAAGATATTTTCTGATGTTATTTTAACAGGTATATGACTTGCATTTTACCTTTGATATTGCTTACAACTCCTAGTTATTTTAATTAGCTTCTGTGACACTACAAAAGTTCATTCATCAGTAATCTGCAGATCTTGGGAAAATACTGCATTTTAGTATTGCATATAAATAAGTAAGGGTGTGCCTGTGAAGAGATAATAGTCCTTAAAACCTGAACTGTGATTTCAAAAGTAGAAATGTACGGAGGCCTAAAACTCCTTCAGGTAATCCGTGTGGAGATTCCATATTACCGAGGCTTCTGCAAGTGCTGAAATTAACTACTTTTAAACACAGAAAACTTTAGTCATTATTAATCAATCTTAGTTAATAACATGTTCTGAAACAAGTTGTAGTATAATGGTAAACCAGGTTCTAAAAGCAGACTGTGAGAATTTAGTCTCATATTCTAAATGAAGCCAAGGGCTAACCATACAAATGTATATAAATATATATATAAATATTTAGTGAATTAAATTGACAACTATGCATTTTAAATGTCATGTAACCATGCAGTCAGTATTTGTAACACTAACCATTATCATAAGTGACACTTTTTCTTTCTTCAGTTTTGTAAAATATTTATTTTAGTAGTAACTAGAAAATCCTTAATTTTGTCATTTCAAGGTAGTCTGATCAAATCCAAATGCAGATAGTACTTGAAATTCTTACTTGGATTAGGAAATACTGCCAGATTTTCTTTTTCTTTTTCTTTTTCTTTTTCTTTTTCTTTTTCTTTTTCTTTTTCTTTTTCTTTTTCTTTTTCTTTTTCTTTTTCTTTTTCTTTTTCTTTTTTTTCTTTTTCTTTTTCTTTTTCTTTTTCTTTTTCTTTTTCTTTTTCTTTTTCTTTTTCTTTTTTGTTTTCCAATTAAAATATAAATAAATAAGGAACATATATTACCAAAAAAAAAAAAAAAAAAAAAAAGGTGGAAATCTCCACAGGAAAAGAAATAGGTGTATGGGCTATTAATATTTTCAAGTATATTTCAACTTTTGTTATATTTCATTGTTTGTTTTGGAGATACTATTATATAGGCCTCTAGGTTTGAATGTTACAAAAATGTCATTAATACACATTATGTGTGACATCAGAGAGACCGAGATTTCTGAATTTGTTTCTTAGAATATTCTATAAGTAATTTACTTTTATAATGAAGAAGGAAGAGTTTATAGTGTAGTAAAGGTTTAGATATTTTTGTACAAATATTAGAAGAAAGCACTGAGAAACATTCAGTTAACAATTTCTGGTTTTTATATCTCTACAGACAGACATTTTTAGGTGAAATATTCCTCAAACAATCAAGCACAACTCATCCTTTCTGGCTGGTAAAGTTTTATTCACTTACTATTTGCAGTTCACATGCAGACTCTCACTGAATGCAGTAAGATTTCATGTTTGAGTGATAGGCCAAGGGACCAACCCCTAAAACTGTTGGTGGTTTTGTTTGTTTGTTTGTTTTTCAAAAAAAGCATTTTATTTCTGAATCCTGAGATACATTTTAAAAAAATCATTTGGGACACAAGTGGAATGTTTACTGTGTTGATGAAGATTTGCTTCTGCAGCTCTGATTACACAGCATGTTTACTGGATGGCATGTCAAGTTTTTTTGAAGTGACAACAGAGCACCTCACAGCAACAGCAATTTCCAAACTGCTCAGTATAATTAATTGACAGAAACTATGAGAATAGTGTGTCCTAGTGAATAAGGGACAGTGTAAATATCTCAATGAGAATCTAGCTGTGAAGTATTTAGTCTGACTTAAGAGAAAATGTCCATTGAATAATATATTTTTATTCCCAGATGGTGACAAGATAAAGAAAACTGTACATGTAAAAAAAAAAAAAATCTAAATAAAAAATAAAATGAACTAAGATAAAATATTTTTTTCTTAAATCATCCTAGGTAAAAAAGACCTGGGTTGTTTTTTGTTTGTTTGTTTGTTAGCTTGTTTTTTCCTCCAGTGTGTCTCCTGAATTGTGTAGCATTCAAAACAGAAGTTTTTCTTATCCCAGTAGCTGGTCAAGTTTAGGCATTACTGAAGCTGTTCCTGCTGTTTTGCTTTGAACTCAACAGAATATCAGAGCAATGACTTAGATAAGGTTAGGTTTCTCCCTGGCCTGAGGAAAAAAACAAAACATACATACATGCATACATATATATATATAATTATGAATATATGATTATATTACGTATTATTAATATTATATGATATATTAATTAATGTTATATATGTATACTATATAAAATATAGAAATGTATATAATTAAAAATGTATTGTATTATATATATTTTATATATATATATATATAAAAATTTTTTGAAATGAACTTCCTTCTGGGTTCCTATTCTCTGTCTTTGTGTGTACCAAATCCAGCCCAACTTTTCTTCTATGTTCTCCAGGGAAAGTCATCTCATGATGTTAAATACCACACATTCAAATTATGTCAGATTAAACATCATTTCAATGAACAATCATCTGATTAAAAAGAAATGTCAAACTGGAAATTAGACTGTGCTGTTACAGAAAAACAAAGGACACTCGGAAGATTCAAGAGTTCTAGGTCTTCATTGATGGTCTTCATCTGCTTTTCAGTGGTGTTCATTTAATCTATATTTTTGCAAAAGAACATGTGTAAGCATAATTGAAAGAATACATTTTGAAAAAATTATGTGCTTTGGGTAGCAATTAGCTTTTCAGCTTGATCTTTGTTTAAATAACAAATAATGGTGAGTGTCTGAATCCTAGATCATGATCAAATTACTAATTTACAAATAATAGTAATAGTAATAATAATAATGGGAGAAGCAGGTTTGCGAGTGTGACTTTCACCATGTATCCTCTCCTGTTTAGGATCTTGTGATATTTATAATAGTTATGATACAATGTTTAATATTATGCATTATATTAAATACAATTAAACAATCTCAGACCTAAAACATTCAAAAATCTTCCCCTCCTTCTCCTCATTAGAAATCTTGGATAAAATTCAGAAGTTTCTTTTGTGCAGTTTTCTGAAGACAAAAAAGTAAATAGTGCTTCTCTACATAAATTACCAACCTAGAACTCCACTGACAGGGAAAACTGTGCTGATTTGTGAAAAAAATACGGTTATTTATTTGTTGTTATTAGTTTCTAGTTTAATTTGTGTCCATCTCTGTCAGCTCTGAGTGTTCAAAGTTCAAAACGTCTTTCAAAACAAACAAACAAACAAACAAACAAAAAAAAACTAATCAAACCAAAACTTAAGTTATCCCTTCTGGAAAGATTTCAAATTAGGTAATGTATAACCAATTTCTGTCACCTAACACAACTCGCTGTTTTCATTCTTTCACATATTTATGGTTATTATTCCTTTGTGTTTTGGAAACATCATGCAAAGCTCAGAATCCACTGATTAGGTAAGAGATTTTGAACAATATTTTGCTACCTTTTGACAAGATAGCTCAGGGCTAAATCAAATAAAAATATATTATATTTCTTCATTGTGAAGCTCTGAAAAAAAAAATATTTTTTTTTTTTATTGGATGGGACAAATAAAGATGGGCTTGCTAAAGAAACTTAACTTGATAACACCCTTTATCCTCTTAGGAGCTATCATTCCATGTCAGGAGGACTAAAACAGGGCAACATATATAAGGAATATTATCTAGCCTTGTGGGGCTAAAGAGTTATCTTGCAGCACAGCCTGAGTCACAGGGCTATGCACTTGAAACAAAAAAGCAGGGCAGAGGGTTCCTCAGGGGATAGAAAAGACGGAAAGAAATCTTCTCCCATCCTAGGACAAAAAAAAAAAAAAAGCAGAGCTGTTCAGCAGCCACTTAACAAGACTTATATTCTTGTTTCCCAAAAGGCTTATTTATAAAGTCACATTTTATTCATTATTTTCAATTGCCAAGGATACAAAAAATAAATATAGAAAGAGATGAACCCCTGTGATGTAGTTTGCTATATCCCCCACTTCAGCTGGGTAGTCAATATTTGTTATAGCTCTCTGCTCAGACCACTTGAGTACTCTTAATCCATTTGAAAAGGCTTGTTCGCTTTATGTTATGCTGAGATCACAATTTCATAGAACACTCTTGTTGGCCCAAACCCCACATAAATAATGCAGTTTTAAATCTCTAATTATGTTCTCATGAAGGTTTCTCCATCTTTCTTCCAGATTGATGTGTTAATATAATTCTTCAGTATCTTTTTTTTTCTTGAAATCTGATTCCCTTGAAATGAACGTTCAAAGTGAATGTAGTGGTGAGTAAGAAATAGTAGGAAAACTCAAGTATTTGGTGTACTGAACTCAGCAGTAAGAAGAGGATGAATTCTTCAGTTTTGTTTTCTGAATAGTTTTGAGGTTGATTTTATAATATACTGGTCAATGTATTTTTTACCCACAAGGTATTTCTACTATTAAAATCACTTAGGTGTCCACTTGTTCTGATGTGTTCATGGCACAGATGAGATGTGAAAAGCTCTGCCCGCTTTTCATCTCTCTAAACAGCCAGGCCAACCTAACTAAATAAGCTTTGGATAGATAAATTTCTTCATGTATTAGAAAACATATGTTCAAGCTTTACTGAGGAGGCAGGGAGATACGCCAGGAGATAGACAAGGTTGCCTTGGGGAAAAAAGAAAAAATGCATTTATATCCTTGATTTTCAGAACATGCATTTTAAGATTATACATGAGTCCATTAAATTGCATATGAAAAAGTTTAAAAATTTTCCAGCTCTATACCTCACATAATACAGCACAAGAAAGTTTGCTTCTCAGTTTTAAATACAATTTCTTATTAATTTTCAAAAAATTAAGTGTGCAATACTTCCTTGCTCCTCAGTAGTGGATCCATGCAGCAAGCTAAATGGCAGAACATGGGAACATCACACTTTGCCAAAGTCTCTTCTGCCTCTATCACTGTTCCCTGTAATAGAGAAAGAAAAGGAAAATACCCATCTGACTGACAGGGATGCTGTTGCTTTTCCTAGTCTGTTATATATGGTTCTTTATGTCTGGACTGTCAGGCAGAACAGATCTGAGCAAGGAAGAGATGGCACAGACATGCCACTTTCTCAAACACCTGGTAACCACCGACAAGAGGATGGACCTGCTCGTGCTTTCTTCATCCCATGCTGGGATGAAGAAAGCAGCAAGAGCTGGATGCCTAATGCCTGTGAATATGGCAGTTGCTGCTCCTGTATATCTGCTAGAGCCTAAAAGCCATGGCATTTCTAATGAAGAGAGAGAGAGAGAGAGGGAGAGAGAGAGAAACAAGCCTTGCATACATAGATGAAAACACTTGCAATTTAATTGTCTCTAAAATCAGCAACGCCAGATTCAGTGGAACAATATCAGTTGTACCAATTTTATACAGAACTTACCTACTTTGCATGCCCTCTGTATTTTGAGCATGCAGGGAATGCATTATGCTGTATGTAAATGCACACAGAGCATGCAAGGCTGGAGTACAATGCCATCTTTGAAGAAATTAAACTGTCTTTACAGTTAATTTTAGACTCATATACTAAAATGAATTTATATTTTATTGTAAATTAAGAGACAGCTTTTCTATTTCTTTTGAGACTAGTGATGATCTTTCTCAAATTCAGTTGCAGGAGAAACACTATTTCATGTTCAGAGTAATTCCATCAGATATGCTATACTTGGGCATAATAGCTGGCAGGATGTGAGGAAACAACTCATGAATCTTTAGTAAATTAGATTTTCCCTTTTTATCAGAGCTACATGTATCTTGCCTGCCCTCAGCTGGATTTATGGAGGGTTCATTGAAAACTGGTGGTAAGAAATAGATTTTAAAACCAACTATATATCATGTTACATAAGAAATGATGTTTTCAACTTGGCCAATGACATTATGTTATAGTTAACAGAGAACAGTCATTCAGGGATTTCTAAGAGGGGAATATATATATATAAAAAAAAATAAATTAAATTAAATTAAATTAAATTAAAGCAATAAGGAAAAGAATGAAAATTAGGAAAGGTCAAACAAAACGTAGGATTAAACAACATGGTAAAAAGAATGGGTTTTCTGGCTTTGTCTGTGCATAAGATAACAAATGCCCTTATTTCAATAGAGTCAAATCACATCATTTTGCTGTCTTCTGGAGGTCTCCTTCAGTTCCTGAGAAAGTAAAATCTTTATAGAAATAACAGAGCATTTCTTTGTGAAGCAGCAGTGATCAGAAGCAATCTGCTGCAAAGTGCATTAGTGGGGCAGAATCCATAAAAGTAATCATTGAATATATACTTTTATGTGTTAAATATGCTTCTAAAATAAATTTGAAAATAAACAATTAAAAGCCCTGCTAACCTGTAGTGGTAATTGCCCATTTTTTTTGTTAAATAAAATATATTTTATCTCTGCTGAGATGATCAAATTTGATATTTAAAAATTAAAAATGGGCTTATGTTCCTTATAACTGCTTTTCTTTTCATAACAAGGAGCTTCCTTGTTATCCTATGAAAAAGTCATTTATTGATGAAGAGTGGAAGGAAAACAACAAATAAATAAAAAGCCAGATATAGGATTTAACATCTCTTTTTAGATTACACATCCTCCACCCCCATTACTATATCTGTTTCTGAAATCATTCTCCAATAATATAAAAGACGATGTGTTGCTATTCCTCTTACTAAGTCTCCCCCTGATGTCTTCTAGTGGAATAAAACACTGCCTGAAACAGAACTGTGCTCAAAGACTTTTGAGCTTCTATATCCCTGAAATCTCTGTTACTGATTTTGGATATTATTTTTGATAGTAAAAGTGTGGCTAAAGGTCAGACTACCATGTGGAAAAATAATAAAATGATGAAAATCCTAATTCTGTCATTAAATAAATAACTTCACTGTTTCTTCCCTTTTCCCTCCTTTGCTATTCTTCTGAGCTGAAAAAGCCAATGATGTCCTCATAACCTTGTCTTTCCCTTCCAATATTTGCAAATATAATCTCTTTCTGCAACTTACCTTAGGCATGTACCTGCAAGACCTGCAAAAACAACATGAAATTTCAACGCTGCAGCTCCTCACTGTTCCCCAAGGCATGTCTGATGTGTCAGCAAGAACTCTATCTAAGAACTCCCTAAGCCTACCAAAAAGGCATCAAGCAGGCTGACATAAAAAGAAAGAAAATCACATGCTCTCAACTTTCAAAGAGCTTATTTTAGTATAATATTATAGAGAGGAAACAAAAAGAGCAGAAGAATATAACTAGAAAGTACTATAGAAGCGATGCCACTATATTTCTTATTAGATTTCATGAGGACCATCAGGAGTCTGCTTTCCTGCAGTCAAGATGAAGATCTTTTTCTGTCTTCTTGTGTAATTTCCATTATATCTATGCTATCAATGTTAATAGCTATTTTTCTGTCAATTCAGTTGGAGATGTTTGGAAAAAAAGTTACAAACTAGATATCAATTATGAGACCAACAATTGAAACACACTAAGGAAATTTTTAAACAAGAAAGTAACAAATCTCTCCTTAGAAAGTGCTTTTTCTGATCTATCTCACTCAAAAGAAGCAACATCTAGTCTACTTGATGGTCTTCCTACAGCAGTGGAATAGGAAGCCAAAATCAAGAAACTATCACATTCTGTTCTGAATGATTCCTGGTATCAGCCATATTTCATAGATTAAGAGATGTTTGAAGATCATAAACATCCCTTTAATACAAAATCACAAATGCTTCACACAGAAAAAGCTATTTTCTACATAAAGTGAGTACAGTATCCTATTACCAGGTATGTTTGCTCACAAAGAGGTCTAGAGTCCCCTAAGATGAAATTCCTATTTCTTTCTTTAATTAATATTTAGAATGCACTTTGAAGATGAAAAGTTGCATTTAAGTGCAATGGATTATTTATTGTTATACCCTCAACTCCTTCACTTCATCATTAAATCAGAACCAATCTGTCTCATGAGGAAGCCAAAACACAGCACTATTTGTGATATGGAGAAAGGAATCAAAAATAAAATGATTGTGAAAGAAAAATATATCACAGGGAAATACAGTCACTTAAAGTTCCTGAACATTAGGAACGAGTTGAATGTGTGGGAAATATGTTTATTTTTGTGTACATTATTCTTACAAAAATCAAAGTTGCAAATATTCACTTTCATGCACTTGTCCAATGCATTTGTAGAAAACATTCCTATTCGGGGCACTTAAGTCTGCTTATTAATTTAAAGAAAATATCATATAATTATTAATAACACCAATAAAGTCTATATTATTAGGTGGTGATTTGAGGTGAGTAAGATGTAATTGAATAGGTGTTTATGATTTCATTTAATGTAAAAATCTTGAAATCACAGAACACAACACATTTATATCAAAATATATAAAATCTTCAGAAATTCCTGAAATTAGTTGCTGTTGAAGCAGTGTAAGTTACTTTTTTAAGATTTAAAACATTTTCAAAACATGCAGATTTTTCAACAAGAAATCGTGGCTAAAAACCATGGCACCAATATGTTTTGATAGTTTTGAGAAGTAATTTCTCAGCTTTTCTATTCAGAATGATATTTTCATTTACAGTTGAATTCAATTCACCTTTTTAATTAAGAATAATCATAGAACCATAGAATGGTTTGGGTTTGGGAAGGGACCTTAAAGGTTACCCAGTTTCAACCCTCTGGCAGGGAAACCTCCCACTAGACCAGGTTGCTCAAAGCTCCATCCAACCTGGCTTTGAACCTTTCCAGGGATGGGGCATCCACAGCTTCTCTGGGCAACTTGTTCCAGTGCCTCACCACTCTCACAGTGAATAATTTATTCCTTAACTTCCCTCTGCTGCCTTCTTTCAATCCATTCCACTGCCCAACAGACTTTTGTTGCCTTTCTCTCTCTGGTCTCTATGTATTGCTCTTCAGCATCTACAGGCCAACAGTTCTCAGTTACAAATTACATACTCCACTTATGTTTATTCATACTATGAAGATTCTAAACTCATCACAAACAACATGGGTGTTATCATTATAGATTTTTAGCTGACTTTAGTAAGAATTTTTAAGATGCCAGTCTGAGGAGATTAGACTCATGGTATGTTTTGGTATGGTTCTGTAGCATAAAAAAGCCTATGCTACATATCCTGGAAAGAAACATTTCTCAGGTTTAACTCAGAGATATTACATTAATGTCAGATGAACCCCAAATCATGTTTCCTTAAGTATAAATCAGTCTAATATTTTATTTAAACAGATAGTAGTATGTTTAAATCTTCAAATAAATTTAAGAAATGCAAAGCTACTTTGGAAAATTAAGGTTATTTCATATTTAAAAAGTCTTGGCAAATTAATCACAGTAAGAGCACAGATGAAGAGTTACTGTGGTTACATTCATATGTAAATTTGGAAAAGTTGTTAAAATTATTGACCAGAAATGGTCAAATCACAGCAGTCACATTTGATATTAGTCAGAATTACAGCATTAATGAGAAAGATATTGGTTTTGAATTATGACATTTTACTGCACTTATACACTCATAAAATGTAATTGTATTTGGCTGATTTGAAAATACTCTTTCAGAGGGAGAGGGCTATAACTGATGGATGTCATGACTACCTCTAGTACTTGATTACTGTGGATAGGCCAAGGCTCATTAAAAGTCTGAAATAATTTTCCACCCTTATGCATTAATCATATATTTATTTTTTTTTTCATTTTGTTTTCCTTGGCTTTCTTATCGTTTGGAGTTACATTGACTCCAGATGCATAATTTCATGAGTAGTCCCAGTGGTATCATTTGGATGACTATAAAAAATAGGATATCAGATCTTAGCCCATGAAAATATTAGTGTTTAGACTATGGTTACTATGAAGCGTTTCATCAAATTAAATACTCTTGGGGGAAAAAGAAAAATCATCAAAGAATAAACTGCCTTGTAACTCTTAACTATGCTCATACTAACAGAAATGTATTTGAGCTTTACAACATAGACCAGGTCTGCAGTACTTGCAAAGTACCAATCTCCTTTCCTCAAACCTACTGTATTGTTGACAAACCTGACCTTTAATCCTACAATAGAGAGGACAGGCTAGTTTTAAAATATTTTCTAGTTTATTTGCTCATTGGATACTGATTTGAAACAATGAGGTATAATATATTCATACCACAACAGCACCACAGTTTTGAATAAATTACGTATCACCAAAATTATAAATACTTATGCTGTCATTGCGTCATGGTGTTCACAATGCTTATTTTGTGTCTCAATGCACTGTCTTTGAATGCACTGTCTTTGATATTTCTCTTCAATCCAAGTCCTCTATGTGATGAGGAAGTTTCAGTCTTTGTCTTGCCTTATCTTTCTCTGGGAGTCTAGTTCAAGTGCTCGTAGATATCAGATCAGTGTAAAGGGATTAGGAAGATGGGAGTCAGGATAGACCTGGACAGTCACATGCCTATTCACAACCTCACAGCATCACCTGACCCTTTGCTTGAAAGTGACAGTATCTCAATATTTGGTAGCAAAATAAAAATTTCCCATTATTTGCAAACACCAATTTATTTGATGTTTATGAGAGCTTAATCTTTACATTCTCTTTATTTTTGCATGTATCTATCATCATTTTGACTCCAATATCATAAATAATGCAAATCTTTGATAGGCAGCAATAATCATATTAGTAGGTAGGGGTTTTTTTCAGTGACGTGAAAGACTGTCTCTATTCCTTTTAACTCACTCACCTGCTCTAAAGATGCCCTTACTGCCATCTCCCTTGCCAGGAACATTATTTTTGGCTTTTTACAGCCTTAGTACTCTTTCCTTGAACCTTCTTTTTCTGACGCTTTTCCCCAGAATCAAAAATAAATAAAATAAAATAAAATAAAATAAAATAAAATAAAATAAAATAAAATAAAATAAAATAAAATAAAATAAAATAAAATTTCAAAAAATCTAGTCACCCATTTTTATCTGGCAAGAAACAAACATGAAATTTAGGAGCTTGAAATTTAGAATTTAAAAAATTTCACACTTTTGACCTTTTAATGGATAAATCTGTCTATTCTCCATTGTATTACACAAAAGCAAAAAAAAAAAAAAAAATACAGAAAATGGCATGAACCTCAATAGAGAGAAATGTGTGCTGAAAAATCCAGGTGGTCGGACAAGGCTGAGAAAATCAGGTGCTTGTATATTCCAAAGGGAGAGAATGATGTCTTTTCATTTCTACAGCTAATTTAAACAATGAAAACTACTCTGGCAAATCAGCCTAAAAGTATATAACATATCACAACAGGTGTAAACTCATTATTAGAAATTAGTTCAACATTTTATTATTTTTTTTTTGTCTGCCTCAGGATTAAAATTGTGTAGGAGCCTTTATTTTTTGTTTGTTTCTTTTTCTCCCTTGGAAGAAACAGAGGAGTTTTGTATTAGAGCATGTACTGACAATGAAACTCCTAGAGTAAAAGGAGGAAAATGGTGCTTTCCTCATTGCAGGCTTTCCAAGTGAACCAAGCATACAATTCAAATTCCCTGTATCTGTGTCTTTTCTGTAGAATCCGTATGATGAGAAGAACTCAATGAATATATAAAATATGGCCTCTCAATGTCTCTTCCAGCTCTCATTTCTTATATCTGTGGGCTGTTTCTGAGAAGTAGCAGAAGAAAGAAGAATAAGATAAGGGAGCAGTAGCTGAAATTATGAAGCGGCAGCCAGGAAAGGAGAGAGCTAGAAAGATGTTTCACTATAAGGCTGTCACAGCAGACTGAACCACATCAGATTTATTTAGCATTCAAATGCAAAAGCAGTTGTTATAATGACTATTGGGAAAACGGTTAATGTTTTAATAACTGCAGGACCGAACCATTAAATGATAAAGTCAATATTCCCACAGAGAGTGAATATGGATCAACAGTACATTTACTTTACTTGCTTAACAGTTCGAAGTTCTATAATTATATATATTTAAATTTGTTCTTTCTTTAAATCTTGTTGAAGAAGAAAACAGTTAAATATTAGCTCTAAATAAAGCAAGGTATTCTTAGAAAAATAATATAAAAGAGCTCAATGACATCCCAACAAAACAAAGCAGTAGAAAAAGCATTGTGTACTTCAAGCAAACACAGATTATGTGCTTGGTGAGGTATTTAGAATAATGAATATATGTTGACTTGTATAGGAGACCTGCATATTTCAGGTTGAATATATTTCAGTATAGCTAATGCAAATGAAGAAAAATTGTCATGTTTAGAGGTAAAGAAGGGGAAAAAAATCCCACCTTATTTTAATACATTGCATTAGCACATAAGTAAACAAAAGGAGCATGATTTTCCCTCCCAAAATTACAGTCACTCAGAATCACTCAGAATTCAACTGAGAAAATTTTGACTTCTACTGGTCTGAGATGAGAATGAGCCACAACTTGCAGGAATAGTTAATATGATCTTCTTCATTATATTATTACAATCTGAAAGATGGATTTTGCTTCTTCTTAGGCAGCTGTTCAGGAATTATACTTAGGAGCAACTGCTAAGTGAAATTGTGTGATGAACCTCAGCTTCTGTGACACCTTAGCTGTGCTGATGCCCTTTAAAAAGGGTAGTATAAAGAGGTGGAAAAGATCTCTGAATGCTAAATATTTAGTGGCGTGATAATGCTGATATCTGTTTTCTGTTTAGAGCTGCTCTCTACTGGTATTTTCAATGATTTTCATGCATAACTTTTATAGTCAGTTAACAACAATTTTCTCATTATTGCTTGACTCTTTCCCACTGAAGATATCTTCTTCCCTGGTCTCCTCATGTCCCAGATGTTGCATCTTTTAAAGACACTAGGCTATAAATATTGCTGTAATGGTAATTTAAGATTTAGCTATATAAAAGGAAGATATTTTGACATTTCCAGCTATTAAAATCTGTCAATTCTGGCAGACTTCCATCATATACACAAAGAAGTAGATCAAATCAGAAAGAAAAGTGAGGAGGACATAGACAATCTAGCCCAGGCAGACAAAAATGGACTCATTTCAGCAATCTTCAGTAGTCACTCTGCTTCATCCTTTCTTGAGTAAAGTCATATAAAGAGAAATATAAAGCATAATCAGGAAGTGAATAGAGTTCATGAGAGAGCTCGAGAGGTAGTTTGAACAGTAAATAGAATAGTCTGATATCATCCTAAATGTTTTAGGGATGTTTTTGTTTGTTACTGATGACAGACTCATCAGAACACAGCTCTGCAAAAAGTAAGTTTCCAGATATCCCATGGAAATTGCAACCATTGAATGGGTATCATCTAAAGCCTTCATGCCTAATTCTCTTCACTCTCTTTAACTTTTCTACACTCTTTCCCACAGCCCATGTTCTCTCTTAAAAGCATACAGCAATGAAAGCTTTCCTTTAAAATAGAAAGTCAACATGTTGCTGATTTTTCTCTGTAGAATCTTAAAGAAAGCTCTATCAGAGAGGCTGGTTATTGATAATGCAAGTTTTATATAGAATCACAGAATCATCTAGGTTGGAAAAGACCTTCAGGATAAACCTTCACAATATCATCTTCTAAGGTGGTTGAATATGTACTCCTTCTAATTTGATGTTTATAGTTACAGATTTCCATACATTAATTGTGTGCCAGCATCATGTACAACAGAATAGCAAATATCTGTTTCTATACATTCAAATTCACTGTGTCATGATGGATAAGGCCCAGGATAAGATTCTGAAAAGCCAGGATACCATTAAAAATTTGATAACTGCAGCACTGGGTGCCAAGTTATTTTTGTAATTCATGGTTCAGTTTCCTTAAGTAAATTAAGTTAAAAAAACAAAACAAAACAAAACAAACAACAACAACAAAAACTTATAATCTTCTTTATAAAAGACCCATCTTGAAAAGTTTTATGTAATAACAAAGGAGTTTATTGGCAGACAGTTACAGAACAGAGGAGATTCAGCACAAAGATAAATCCATTCAAGTGGGTCTCCAGACATCCCTGACTCCAGTTGTGAACAATTCTATAATCTTTTCTTCTGAAATAACAAGTATTACCATTTATTTTACATTGCTGTTGTCAAAAGAATTATTTGTATTCATGTGCAGTTTCTAAGAGAAACATTTAAGACGCATATGCAGATGCCATGAGGATGGGAAGATAGCACTCCCTGAGATGTTCTTAACAGGACTTGCAATTTCAAAAGCAGAACTCTTCAGAGGTAAAAGTTCAAAGAGAAGCAGAGTCAGGACTGATCTGACAGTGTTCAAAGGTAAAGAGGAAAGTTAGTTGTAATTAATTTAAAAATGAAACATAACTTGTGATGCTGTATGCCATACAGTGTGTTTATCTGTGAAACAAACACAGAAAGAGAATGCATTAAAGCATATTATTGAGGAATGCATTTTATTGAGGAAAGGTCTCAGGTACTTTTCACCTACCTAAGTTACTGAAAAATCCTAATCAGTTTGGTATTCTGACAACTGACAGATTTAACACTTTTTCATCCGAATCACCTTTCTGGTACAAAAGACTTCCACTGGCAAGAGCTCTACTGCTTCCTCAAGCCATCCACAGCTTTGGGACTCTGTCAGGCAGACACCTGGCTCATAGCAGCCATAACCATCACTCAGTTTTTTAACAGCTCTTGCTATATGAATTCTTTACATTGTGGCAGTAGCACGATATCACGGAAGGAACTTGCAGAGAAATTACAGTTTACCATTTGCACTGTAATCTCAGTAAGCACCCTGTCCTCCCTAAAGGCTGCTTTAGTCTGCCATTGCAGAACTCAGAAAACACTTTGGGGACAACATACTTGAAAGAGAACTCCTTATTCAGTAGCTAGTTCTAACTACATAACAGAGTGAAAAAACATTCAGCTGCAGCTCAGACTTTCTCTGTGTTAATCTCAGTCACCAAAAAATACACTTCTTATTACTGTATCTTCCATTGACACAGACAATATTAATACTACACACAACTACAAGAAACAAGATACAATCAATTATTCTCATCTCTGAGTTGCTTCAGACAGAGCTTGCAGATCTGCCATGAAATATCAGTGTTCCATGCACTGTCTCCACTGAAAGACAACACTGCTGAAATAATAATTCCATCATATTCTTATGGTTCCTTAATGAGAAAATGGTCAGGAAAAATAAAAATAAAAAATAAAAAAAATAAATATCTTTTTATTTTTCATCCCCTTATAAACCTAAGAAAATATTGCCTGTTCTCTCTCAGTAGATGACCACACAGTGTTACAAACTGCTGTGTCTATAATGCACTTTTGTTTGCCTCATTCATATTTGTAAATACTGATTTTCATCACAAATGAACACCATGTCTGTTCTTGACTTGATCACAGGTCCCAAGACCTTAATTCCCATTTTGAAAATTTGTATGTCTCCTTCTGCTCCATAAAACTACAGAAATATCATGTTTATAACATAAGAGAAATCCTACTTCTCAGTAATTAGTTAAGCAGTTGCTGTCAGACAGATCACAGTATTGCTGTCTTTAGAAGTTCACAAGATGGGTTAAAAACTAGCTATGAATTAATAACTGAAGCTGTGAATATCCCACCAGACAAATCAATATTTTTATGTTGCAGGCCACTTCTTTTTCATGCTTCATGCTCTATGTACTTTTTTTCTTTGCCCTTCATGTTTCATTCTGGATTTTATTCCTTTATATTTTGAAAGGTATTCTAAAGTATTTATGCAGTGATAATTCTGGTTTGCAAATCAAAACTAGATTTATTTTTTTTTAATAATAATAATAATAATAAGCCGTATTTTGCATTTCCCCAAGAATTTTAGCAATGGTCATAAGAGGTTATGAGTCAGTGTCAGCAAACATTGGCCTCTCATAAATAACAAATAGTGTGCACACATGTACTAAGCCAAAGTCAACTATTTTTCCTGAGTGTAATGATGTCTGGATTTTTTGTTGTTGTTGTTGTTATTGTTGTTGGGTTTTGTTTGTTTTTTGGTGGTGGTGGTGTTTGATATGATGCATATGTTTTACAGAATTTCAGATTTTATGGCACTGTGGAGGGACTACTGCACAAGGTCATTGGAGGCAAGCAAAAACAGTTTTCACTCACTTCAGAATTAGGACTTTTTAACTAAATTCTCATTTTTAAAATATATTTTTCAAGTTTTGTATCCTATGTTTTGTTATTGTTGCTATTATTTTCTGATACGTCTGTGTTTTTAGCTTATTGCATCCCCTATTTTCACCATGTCAAAGAATACTTACACTCCAGTCAACAGTCAAACAAATTTCAGACACCAGAAGGCTAGTCCTCTTAGACTGTCAGTAAAGGGAATTGGAGGTGACGCAGAATACCTTAATTAGAGCTTTTCCTTCTCTGAAATTAAGGAAGGGACACAGAGAAGAATATTTAATTCCTCTTTTTAGTGCAGATGATAATTCAAACTATTTCCCATGGAGTTGGTTGTAATCATTGCCGTTAGTATCAAGGTAGTTGTTATTAGCCATGTATATTGACAAAAAAAAAATAAAAAGCAAGGAAGGAATGCCCCCAGGCTAGTATAATTTTCTACTTATTGAAAACATTAAGTTTACTTCTGAAAATTTTGAGAAAAGTCATTTTTTCTTGAGCAGACTAAACTTTCATCCCACAGTACTACCGAAGTCTAAAAACATTCTCTATCTTCCATTTTTTTCCTTCTCACACAATATGAAAAGCATAAAACAAACAAAAAAAAAATACTGAGGATATAAAATAATCATCAAAATTAAGCAGGCATTTTAACAATATCTAAACTATATGGATGCCAGTAAACAAATTTTCCTTCAACTTTTTACCTTAATCTTTTAATAAAAGCATTACAGAAATGTAGCTGTCTTTTCATCACCACAGAAAACCACTCAGAACACAAAACTCTCTAAGAATTTAACACATTGGACAGAAAATACATTTTAGGTAAAAAGTTTGAAAAGTCTAGCCCATTCCACTTAAGAACTCCAGTTCTTACTAGCATAAAACTAAATCTCTATTACATATATATTTAAATTAGAATTTCAGCTTTGCAATCAATCTCATTTTAATTCTCATGTTCTCTAAATATTCTCTAATGAGTTTGAAGTAAGTACTTCACAACCTCTTGGTAAAATGAGAGAAAAGATCAGGTAATTAATTAATCATTATTGTTTTCTGTTAAAGAGAGCTATTAAATATCAAGACTTTTTCTACAACCTTATTTAGCCAGTAGTTTACTGTACAGAGAGTAATTAACATTCTCTTATATTAGTGTTGTGAGTATAAATTAAACAGTTTCTGCATGTATGTAACATTTTGTGCAGCTATGTAATACATGGCATTTAACATGCTATTATTATGGCTTTACAAGGATTTGTCAAATCATGTACTTGCATAGTATTTTCCTAGTTCCTTTTACCTCCCTTTTCGTAAAAATGGCAAACTTGGAGGAGCTACGTAGTTCAAAAGGATTCCTAGAATTGGTTTTTAATCATGATCAAAAAGAACATTCAGACCAATGTTCTAAAAAAATGTATAGGCCATTCATTGTCCTAAATGTGTTAGAAATGCATTAAAACTCCCCAACAACAAGAACAACAACAACAATCATCAAATACAGTAAAAGTCAATACAGAAAAGGAGAGAGAGAATCTAGTTATACCTAGAAGAATATTTTCAGACTAATTACACTGCAGTGTTTTCAAACAAGGGTCACTTGCCAAATAATAAAGTTTGAAAGAATGTAAATTATATCTTGGATTGACTACAAATATGCTGCTTTATATAATCTTTGATAATGATGCTTGTATTATCATATCATAAAACAACCTTACTCTAGTTTCCTGGGTTGCTTTTGTCCTGTTATTAGCAGGAATTCCTGTGCCTTAAGGTGGAAGCAAACTACTTTGTCCACACCTGTTCCTAAGCTTTAGCTGCTCTGTTATGCCCTGCAGGACCAGCTCTTGATTAAAGATTCTTCAGCTGGCCCATTCATTCAAAGTGTGTATGAAAGAAAAAGAAAAATAGTTTTTTGTATTCTCTATTACTGAAGAGCCCACAGAGTAAGAGGGCTGTGATGTGTTAATCTCTTGTCCTTGTCTTATCAGCAAAATGACACGTAGGCCACAATATGTCCTTGAATTCAGAAGAAACTGGCACAGGAGCTAACTAGAAAATCAACAAACAGCAGGTGCTTTCATGAGGGTAGCTCTCTGTCCAGTACATCTTCATCTGTCCAGTTCATCAGCAGGTTCATCCAAACCTTCCGCAGTTCATCAGAAGATATTCAACTAACATTTTTCTTTGCAATTTTTGGTGAAAGATGTTGAGAGTTAAGACAATATCCTTGCAACAGAGCTACAATATCCTTCAGAGTCCCTTTCCTGAGTACAGGTACAATTTAAGGCCTACTAAATATGCAAAGTATATTTTCATTTATCATTCACATCTTCGACATATATATCAAGCTTCAAGGTAAACAGACAAATTAAAGGAAAATGATGTCTAAATGAAAATTAGTCTGTTCTTATTTTTCTTGCCTATAGTTTGTACAAAATTTGCTGTATTTGTGGGAAAAAAAAAAAAGGCACATCAGTCACTGTCAATAACAGATGTTCAGGAAAATATACCATGTTTTCTGGCTAGTGATGACTATTCAAATAAGACAGAGCAAAGGGTTAAGCTGAGTCATCTTTCTTGCCATAAGACTGTACTATGGGAAGCATGGCAAGATTATACATCTTTTTAAATTTCAGTCAGTGCTTATAGTCAGGGCTTCAAACGCACATAACAAAATAACAACAGCATATTTTATCTGCTGCAGGTGCACACTTCAAAAATTGCTATAATAAAAACCTACACTCATATACATGTTTTGTAAATCATAATATCTTCAGCTGACACCCATTTTTATTTCTAGCTAACATAGCAAACCATGTATTTTACTCAATTTATTTGAAAGATGCAACAAAATGTCTTTAGGGATAACTCTTATCTATATATGGAAATCTTTTTATGTGGAAACAGTATGCAAAGCTACATAGGTTATTCTGGTAGCCGTCTTTGCTTCCTTTAAGTGCCCTGGATTAGATCTCTGAAAAGGTGCTTACAGTATGGATTTAGTAATAGATTCTGTGTAATTATTGTTTGTACAATTAGCTTTAGTATTTCCTTAGAAATCGTCACAGCTCAGAAGAATCAGGGCCAACTGCTAGGTGAGAGTAGTTAAAAAAATCATTTTACAGATTACTTGATCACATGATTCTGCTTTCATTCTCTCTGAATATCCCCATGACAGATTTGGACAAGGAATGATATTGAGTACAGAAGTTGGGTGCATATTGTCTTGTGGTTCTTTATTAGAAGAAATGCAAATAATTTCTATATTACTTATATCTTTGTAAAATATTAAGGACCAGGCCAAGGTTTCTGTCTTTCCTTGTTGTTATTTCAACACCAATATTTTGAGTGATGCAGTCTGTGGTGTTCTAATATAGGTAAACAATTTTACAACTGTGAAATAAAAAGAATTTCTCAAACTCATTAAATGAAGTGTAATATATATTATAGTTCCCATTGTGATTAAGTCTTCCAGCCTCCACTTGTCAGCACCAAATGCATATTCTGTCAGTTACCTTGTGAATTAATTTAGTTAGTGATTTTAAATCCTCTGCTTCTGATCTGAATAAAAGCTATCTATACATAAGGTCATATTGCTGTTAAAAACATTTTTCAGTAGCACTGTATGAAGAAGCACATAGTTCCTCTGCAGTTGTATTCAAAAATGTGTTTAGTATTTCACAAAACATTGTACAATGACTAGTGGTACACATTCACATTTTAATGCCAATATTGTAAAATTTGTGGGCAAATGCAACTTTTTAAACAAACTATTCATTTATCAGCTACCTGTCAGAAAATAAGACATGCGTGAACAGATTTATGGCACATTCTAAATGTTGACATACTAATTTTTCAGCGGGTTATAATCCCAGGATCACCCTGAATGATGGTGCTTTTATCCTTGAAACTCCTCCCCAGAAAACACCAATAGAATTATAGAAATATAATTCTAGATAATATATAGAAATATATCATTATAAATATATATATAATACCTTTTATATATTTATAACGTATATTTTATCTATATATATATCATTTGTAATACATATTAGATATATAATTCTATAAATAGAATTATAGAATGGCTTGGGTTGGAAGGGACCTCAAAGATCACCTAGTTACAGCTCCCCCCACCCACCATAGGCAAGGATGTCACCCACTAGATCAGGGTGCCCAGGACCTCATCCAACCTGGCCTTGAACACCTTGGGGCATCCACAGCTCTCTGGGCACAATAGACTACAGGCAGCTACTAAAATACTACTGCAAGAAGTAACAGTATCAGAAGGCAGACAGGTGGTTCCTGGTTCACTGACATCTTCCAATTCCTTGTACCATGAATTAGGTCTTAAATTGCACAGACAATTCAGGGTGTTAGTTCTATGTGTTCACATTCTCCTATGTCTTTTCAGACATTTCAGGCCTGATTCTCAGTGGAAGCCTACATTATGCTTTGCAAACATGCACCTGGCATGCACCAGCCAAGAACTCAATGATACTGGTTTTGTGATGCCTCACAATCTATTTTCCCCAACTGACCTCTCTAGGGCTATGTTTTCAGATACTTCTTTCTATATATCTGTCACCTCTTTTTCTTCTGGAGTTGGGTTAAAGAACTGTTGATAACATACAAGTCATACCATTGAAAACACATAGAATTTAGTAATATTATGATTCATTTAAATTAAAATGATAGACAAAGAAATCTTCTCTATATAAGCTGTTTAAATTAAACTACCCTTCTTAGTCTGGACCTGCCAGTCACTACAAAACTTTAACCATAATATAGAAATAAGCTTTTTGAGCTTTTAATGTTTCAGTGTGAAATAATGATCCTGACTGTCATGGTTCTGAAAGAGATGGGTAACTCTTCAGTGTAAGGCATTACTCACTAATTATGGATCAGAAAAGAGAATTTCAGTCAAAATAAAGCCATTCAATGGGAAAGAAGCCATTTAATTCCTCTTCTAGAGACCAGAGATGATGAACCATTAAAATTTTGGAGCTACTATTGGAAGTACTGCAAAACTGAAACAAAACAAAGCAAAAAACAAACAAAAAAAAAATCCATAAAAATAGCCAGTGAACTGTTCTGAAAGTTACACACACACACACAAGCAAACCAGTGTAGAGATAAAGAGCAGTCCCTGACACCCTATCCTGTGCGTTTTCTGAACATTAAAAGTATGAAGTAAGAAACACTTGTCTCACAAAAGCACAAGTACATTAAAGATTCAGTTACAGATCCTTGGAGGCCTCCATAAGAAAAAATTAAAATAAAGCAAAGCCACAATGAGGAATTCACTACACTGATAGTAGTGAACTGATGGATTATTTTTGTGTAGTCACTGCTGTTTGCAATCTGTAAGTTTTAAGAACCTATATGTTTTAGCAAGTAGTTGAATCTTCCAAAATTATGTAATTCATTAATGTAAAAGTCTCTGTTTTGGTCAAACCAGTTGAGTTAACAGAATGGAAACTTTTCAGAACTGCCTATAAACTTTGAAAAATATTTAGCATCATGCCAACTTAACTTAGCACTCATGCTAACTTAAATCATTGTGTTAACATTAAAACCAGTGCTAGGATAGAGATGAAAAACAATGATAAAAACCCCAAACTTCATATCAATTTAGATACAATATTCTAATACACTATTATTCATACCACACAGGTGACAAAGTATTAAAGAAATCTAGTTTTGTGATTATAGTATTTCTGCAGAGAACTTAAATTCCCTGCAGACATCCTACACTATCAAAACCAAATTCCATGTTTAACTCTCCAATGCTCTTCACCTTACTGTTTAATCACTGTTTTCATCAGTTTGCTTCTGGGGCACCTCTTGGAGTGAAACAACTACTTTTCTCTCAGCCGAAACCCAGAAGCAATATTGAAACTGTTCTCTACACATCATTCATATGGAAGAACTTGTTTTCCTCTTTCTTTCACCATTATCTGGGACTGTCCCAAATGGTCTCAGACATTCATATAAAACATACCCACAGAAATTTGCTATGAATACCACTCTGACACAGCCCTCTTTCTATTTATCCTTTTCAAGAAGAAGAACAAATGCAATGCATCAAGTTCAGTCTCAGGGATAAGGGATCCCATGGGAAAGAAGAGACTAGTTCACTGTGTACACTGCCTTTTAGCTCATGGCATGAGGCTGTCTCAGGACACACAAATGGGATTTCTTTCAAGTGACACTAAGGCAGAAGATATGCTCTATCAGTACACCTAATATATTCCAACTACTAACCGAGGCTCAGAGTGCCGGATGACTGGCTCATGCCAGTCTGAAGACAATAAATAAATAAATAAATAAAACCAGCATGTGTACAGTTTGGTACCTGGTCATGTTTGACCATGTTACTTTGTAACATGGATTTATCCCTGGTATTCATGGAAAGGCAGTTGTAGCTCCAGCCCATGAGTCACTAAACCTGGCACCAGGAGTTTAGAACTCCTACTGGAGTTCTTCAGCCTGAAGTGGCTTAAGCTCTCTTATTGTTAATTTTTCCTTAACTTAATGTAACGGTTGATGCACAAGAAAGTCAAGATTTTTTTTTTCTCTCATCATGGATCTTTAAAACTTCATTGGCATCATGAATGGGTGCAGAAGTCAAGAGTTCCTACATTTGTGTGAGTTAGTAGGTCCAAAAGCAGCTCAGTCAAGAAAAACAGAAATCCACAGAGAAAAATAAGAATGATGGTGTGCACCTCCTCCAAATAGCATACTATTTCCTGTAGCTTAAAAATTAGCCATCTGCAATTTATTTTTCTTGTTTGAGACTCAATTTACAAATCAGAGAAGAAATATGCAGATGAGTGAAATCTTTACTAATATCACTATAGGAACTGGAATTATTTCCCAGCTACTGATTTAAAACTTCTATAGACTGCTATCTGCTGTCAATGTTTCAGTTCACCATCTGCCTCTTTTTTAAGAGCAATTTAAGTCACTAGAGTGCTACTGAGCACTTGGCTATACTGTAATAATGGCTTGAAAATTGTAAGAGCTTGTAATAGATAGAAAAAATAGATTAGAAACTTAAGCAAACTGGAACAAGCATTTTTTGAAAATGATAAACCCCAACTGAATAATGTTTCAGAAGGAACTAATTTATGGAAATGATAAATAATGTCCTTAGCTATACTTTGTTTTTTGAACTTCCATCAGCTTTGATTAGTATTTATTTATGAATTGATCATTTGGATAATGTTTGATTTTCAATAAATATTCTATTGTTGAAATATTTTATTTTTTAAATAATGTTAAAATATACTGCATTATTTTTATTGTTATCTGTCCCCAAATAGCAATACTGTTGCCTTATTTTAATTCTTCAATGCTCAGATGTTATAATCTTTTCTAGGTAGACTGGGATTATTATTATTATTTTTATTTTTAACTGAGATTTTAATGACTTTTTCTTAATGAGTATTTCAAAGTTCAATTCTTTTCAGCTTCCCTGTCTCCACCCAACTCCCTTTCAGATTTCATATGGTCAAATCATTTGAAACTCTGATCTCTGGCAAGAACTGAATTTTGTGATGTGCTATGAAGCTTATGAACAAATGGCAAGGCACTAGTCTCACTATTAGCACAAACAATATAAACTTTTTTTTTCCTTAAAAGTCATAAAGCATTCACACAGCTCTCCAAAAGAATTGTTCCACAAGCACAACATAACCGAATAAAGTTCACTGACTAATGTGGAAAAGTGGTTCATTCCTTTATGTCAGCCTAAATGCCGCAGTAAGTTAGGCTGATTTAATTTGGAGGCCTAAGAAAATCAGTTGGTTTTGTTTATTTGTTTGTTTATTTGTTCATTTGCTTGTGTTTTGTTTTGTTTTTTTTTTTTTTTGTTTGTTTGTTTGTTGTTGTTTTTTTTTAATATAGTTTTCTTTTGTCTCTCTTTGCAAATATATACATGATGTTTATACATATGCAGTATCCATTTTTGAATAGAGCGATTAACAAGTCTGAAATACTTGGCAATCCTTTTTAATGCTCACTATTTGATAGAGAATAATTAAATAAGTAAACAGGTTTAGACTGAAAAAAAAAACAATGTAAAACAAAAAATTAACAAGCAATGTTCATAACATTAAAAGAAAAAAAAAAGGAAATAAAGAGGGACAACTAGAAAGATCAAAACATATTGTTTAGATTTTTAGAAAATATTTTCAATTTATGTTTCAAAGTATACTTTTCAAAATTGATTATACTGAACATCATGAACAGGTGACAACAGGGGAGGGTGTGTTGAATAATTTCTTACGAAAAAAACGTATTGCTGACTCTTTGGCTAATTATGCTGGGAAAAGGCATCGGCACCTTCAAAAATAAGAAGAGCATTTCTTTCAGGTCAATCTCTCAGTTTTTACAGTTCATCCCTTCCTTAAGTTCATGTCCCTCACTTGTCCTTTTCAAATCCCAATTCCTGAATAATGACCAATGACAATGTCTTACTATTACAATGCTTTTAAAATTCACAAAGTCCTTCAGGTCATGTTATTGTCCACATGGGGAATTCTGAACAATAGTAACATAAATTATTAATATAAAATGGTGTGACTTTATTAACTACAGAGGTGTCAACTCTGAAGTTGGGATTTTCCAGGTCAGTCAATTTCTTTAGAATATGCAAATCAAGCAAAGAAGATTCCAAAACTGAATGAACAAAGCTTCATTCTTGATTTCAAATATTTTCAAAAAGTCTCCCAGAAGTGACTCACACACACACAAAATATATATTCAAAATCAGAGAATGCTTGAAAATTCTTTACTTGCTTACTTATAATGGATAAATATTTTCTTAGTAGGCTGTTATTTCACAAGTCAATTTATAATTGTATTTCAAGTGCTTTGAGGTTCTAGTGCTAAAGATGCAACATAAACAGCAAACTCTTTTCCTGTTTTGATATACTGTGAGTACTATCTGTATTTTAACAGTATTGAAGTCCTCTATTTTGCTACTTGAAACTGAATGTTTCAAGTATATGTCTTTCTTTCATTTACAAATAAAATCAATGAGCTTGAGAAACGTGATAGATATTAAAGGTTAAAAACCCACAGACATTTATGAATATGCACCAAACTTTAAAAAACTTAGCCAAAATGAAAGCATTTTTGAGTAGAAAAGAGTATGTGGGAGTCTTTGAAGTGTAATTAGTCAACTAAACTGATTCATAATTGCTTTTCTTTTTAATTGCTAAATAATAACGTTAAAGTATTCAGAAACTTTTTTTTTTTTTTTTTTTTTGATTTGTAAGTGGAAAAGAGTTCTGAGTGTATGAGTAGAACCAGTCATGATTACAAAAGTCTGACATTTTCTGAAAAGAAAACTGAGTTTCAGTAAGTTGTAGATTCTTCCTTCTAATTCTTATTTGAAAATCTCTGGGAAAAGTTTAACTAGTAGTACAGATTTGGTGGTGTTTTTTGTTCTTGTTTTGTTTTTCTTTTTTTATTTTTCTTCTTTAAAGTCTGTTAGTTGGTCTGTTACTTACACTAATTATACAAAAAGAAACAAAAACAGCCAACCAACAGAAAAACAAAAACTGCAAAACAGTTCTAAGAATGATGCCTCCTTGACAGTGACACACACTTTTTTTTGTGTACCAGCCGGATTTCATTGCCATAGGAAAACTGTCTACCTCAAAGGCTAATTCAAGGATGAGTCATCCACATCTTTAACAAAAAATACAGATGGAAAAATGCCACAGCTGCACAGAGCTGAAAGCAAAATAGTACATGAACTTAATGAATGTGCTTTTACATTTGGCAGATTCCATCAGTGAGCATGCAGTAGCCTCAAATACCACTATACAATCTCTTATACATTTTTTGTTGTTGTTTAACTTTCTAAAAAGAATTGTGGTGTTTGAAATATAACACTGAAATTGTCTTTTTCCTTTGTTGTATAGATCTGAAACATTCTTTGAATGAAAATACAACATAAAAATGCAATAGCTATAAAAATGCATGTTTGCTTTTTCATTTCCTTTTCTTCCCTATTTATGTTGCTCTCCTTCTTCACTTCTCTCTTCCAAAATATTTTCTTTTATATCTTTTTTTCTTCATCTTCCAACTCTGATTTTTGCATATTTTTGTCTCATACACCTCTCAATCTTGGCTCTATAAAGAATTGTAATGAATTTCAACATAGAAAAATTCAGAGTTCCGCATCTGGGATGTAATAAGCCCATTGGGTGGGAGGAATGGGTAAACTCTTCATCTGCTCAAAATGGCATGTATAGGATATGTATAGGATACACAGACAGGACAAAATCTCTAGCCTTTATATATCATAGTGCAGGAACAACTTCGAAGAGAGCCTCATCATGAGAGGAGACAAATGTACCAACATCACAGACATGCTGACAAGAGGTGGGCTGGCGGTAAGAAGAATTTCTTATTATTTCAGTGAGGGCTATAACAGTCTCCCTTCAGCCTCCTGCTAACTGGTTGCTCTGACCAAAGCTCACAGCCCATTACAAAAGAAAGTCTTTAATGCATAAAATCACTCCCTATGGTTAAAACAAGGACAGGAACACTCCTTCTCCTTCATGCACAATGTATTACAAACAGCAGTCAGGGAAGAATAGTGGGTGCAGAATTCCCCCTACAAATACTTTTGGACATCCACACAAAGTGGAAGACCAAATTTGCTGTGCATAGATAGTAGCAGGCATCAAATAAATGTTTGATTGGATGGTGCTTGAAAATGATCTAAAATGAAAGGGAAAGTATAAAAACGATACCAGACACCCTCTGGGTAGGCCTTTTAGAGTTCAGAGACTGAAACACTAGGTCTGGCTCCAACTACTCTTTTCTTCCTGACATCAGTTGTTCTGTACTCAATTAGGAAATGACGGTCTTAAGAATCATTTGCCCTGTTCAATAATACAACCATCTTACATCCAAAAGAAATATTAGCCACAAGTATCAATATATCTTCATTTTGAGGCACACAGCCATATATCATTTACCAGAGTATCAGAGTTCATGATACTGAGTAAGCCAAGCCAAATGCTGAAAGCTCTGCTGTCTAAATAAAAAAAAAAAATATGATTGATAAATACTGTGTGTCAGTTTTGGCAAAGGAAAGATCCTATCATGTTCTGTTCCCTCTACTTCCTTTACCAAACTGCTTTTATTTTATTCTCCTCAGTTAGTCATTATTCTTTTTTCAGTTCTCAGCTAGCTCCCCTCACTTCTTGCTATTTAAACAACCTTGTTTTTGCATAGCTTCTCTTGCTAAATTACTGTTTAAAGCTCTTTGATCCCTATCTCTGATCATACCCAGCAAGGAATATCCCGAAGTTATTTCCATCACAACATAGCACAGTTTAGAGATCTTAATGGAGCCATTACTTAAAGTTGCTAT
This sequence comes from Aythya fuligula, assembly GCF_009819795.1. Lineage (NCBI taxonomy): Eukaryota > Metazoa > Chordata > Aves > Anseriformes > Anatidae > Aythya > Aythya fuligula. Next base: position 51,098,884 of record NC_045562.1, read on the forward strand.
TTGTTTGTTTATGATTTGATCTGAGTAAAGTTTCTCTAAAACAAACAAACAAACAAAAAAATCCAAGGTAGGAGAACATTGTGGAATAAGGAAAACCTATAGAGCAATAGTATAAAAAAAAAATATTTGCATAGGATCAAAAGCACCCATAATGTAACAACATTGAATTCAGTAGTTTATACCACACAACAAATGCTAACCATGACACATGCTATTAATGAGGATTATTTTTTTTTTTCATGGCAGCATAACTTTGAGATATAATTCTGTAGTCTTACTATAAGTTTTTTATTCACTAGAAAAGTTATGGAGAATAGGTATCTTGCAAGGGAATAAAAAAAAAAAAATAGATTTCCAGATCATAGACATGATTCTAAGTATTTTTGAAAATCAAGTAACAACATAAGAGATTTTTGACCTTTCAAACCATATAGGAGTGCCTATTTTATTTTATTTTATTTTATTTTATTTTATTTTATTTTATTTTATTTTTTTGCCTGAAATACAGTGAGGTTGGTCCAGTGTAAGTCCTCTCTGAGAAGCCCTAACAACCTAGTGATCCTTAAGGTCTCCAGTGTGCTGCCTCTCCAGTGACCTTCCCCTGAGGTTGACTCTGTCACCTCCATGATGTAGGACATCTAGCATCTTCTGGTCTGAAGCAAGAGAGTTAAAATCACCTCCTGAATCTACTGCAGGTCTCCATGGTTACAGTATAGTCTGTTGCTGGCTTGTATACAGGAAGAGATGGGATTTAAAAAAAAAAAAAAAAAAAAAAAAAAAAAAAACAAACAAAAAAAACCTCAGGTTGCTTTTGCAATGGCAAATCCAAGCTGTAACTTTTTCCCCCTGACATACACAGAAAAAATACAAATCAATTTTAGCAAGAGAGGATAAATGTAAAGGTAATGCTTATTATCCCAGCCCAGACTGACAAAATGCTCAGCAGCAGAACTGTTCATCAGATAAAGAAGTTCAGAGTGCAGGAGTTACAGAAGGAGAGATCTGCTGAAAGATTTTGAGAAAGAAAACTTGTACAAGATGTATAATATCCATTTCTGCAGACTCTTTTTCTCCCCAAAGCATTTTCTTTGGGGTCTAGACCTCTGTTTACTTAAATCTTAATAAAATTCCTGATTCATATGAATTTCTGTCCATTAGCATAATGATATAAACCCAATATTAACATTAATAAAGTGTAGTTATGCAATGTCTGTTCACAGATTATATTCAAATCTGTTTGAAAGAGCTTAAAGGACTTTAGGAACACATATTCAGTTCATTTTACATTAAGGAAGAATGAAGAAAACAAGTATATTAACCCATTATTATACATCTTTGTAAAAATACCACTGGATTGTAGCTCAACAGCTACAAGGGACAAGGATGCTATCTTTACATTTTGAAACACCATTATTGAAATGCCCTCTAGCAATACTGACTTAGTGGAAATGATGCCACCTACTAAAATATTAATATACCTTGCTTTGGGACACTTTCCTTCATCAATAATTGTCAAAGCAGAATTGGCAGTATTACCTAGAGAGTTGCTAAGTTTAAACTATCAGTATTGTTCTCAAAAGATGGATCCCTTCCACACATCTCTCCTTATGCTAGAAGAAGAACAAGCTATTTCCAGCCCTTAAAACAAAACAAACAAACAAACAAAAAGGATAATGCAAGCCTTTGCCTTCCTTTCATTTTATTTTGAGACTTTTTTCTTTCTCTCCTTCACAGCTGTAGAAAAAGTCCCTTTCAGTTCTCTTCAGCAGCTTTTCTCCTACCTCAGGAAAGGCTGAATGAGCATATAATTTACAAAAGAATAAAATGCACGTTATTCACTGTAGAATATGAATAACTTAGTTTTCCTCTCTGGGATTAATAACATTGGTGAAAGACAGTGGGTCATAAATTAAAAAAGGACCACTGAACACACATCCCACTGGCAGAAATCCCCTAAGAGCTGTGTTTTTTTAATGTTTCTTGCACTGTCAAAAAAGCTTGCTTCAAAAGCCTGAACTACTAAAATAGTATGAGAGCTCACTTATATAACAGTATTTAAAAGACACTGACAGTGCAAAGGCAGCACAAGGAACCAAGTAAAATTTTACCTATGTCAGGATTTTAGGTCTCTTTCAAATAAGCCATTTTACAAAATGGCTTTTTTTATTTTTTTTTCTTTTTCAATTCTTCGTTATTGGAGGAGTCCCCAGAAAGTGTTCTTATCCGCTAATGTACTTGTACTTCTAACTGTTCAATAATATTCCACTGAGATTAATGTTGTTGAGACAGGGGAAAAATATATATATATATATAAAATATATATATATATATATATATATACACAAAGATTTAAAATATTGCTAATGGCTTTGAAATCAGAGAATCACTGAATAAATCACAGAATGGCCAAGGCTGGAAGCCACTGCTGAAGATCATCCAGTCCACCCAACCCCCCTGCTGAGCAGGATGACTTAGAGCACATTGCACAGGATGGCAGCCAGGTGAGTTTTAAATATATCCATATATATATATTTATATATATATATTTCTCTCCTTAACTTCAGGGGTGCTATATTACACTGTTCAAGTATGGAATATATTTATAGGACCCCTTGGTGACCCATCCACCATAGGGTGAATATTTTATATCTGATCTAGTGTGCCCTCTAGTGAAAGAGAAAGCTCTTTACTACAGCATGTTTTTCATCAGCTTCTAACACCACACTTATCTTATGAGTGAATCCTGGGAGAATTGCACCATCCAAATACATGCCATGAGCTTGAGGTTCCTCCTCTGCTCTGCTTTGACCACCCAGTATTGATGTGAGAGTCTGATGTCATACCTACATTTCAGCTTTATGATGTCACATTCAGAACATTATTTCTTCTTGGTGCCTTCTTCTATAGTTATAGCAAGCATTATAAGAGTGATGAAGAGACTGATCGCAGGGACTTCACTTTTTCAACTCATTGTGAATCTCACCATTTGGCTTACAGTTAGCCAGCACAAACCTGCAGGCAAATGCACAGAATATTGCTGAGACAGACCAAAGTGCTGGGACCACTTGGTTGGACAAGGATTTTGACAAGCCAAAATGCCAAAGAAATAAGTAGTACACTACAAAATACTTCTACTTTTCCATAAATTTGTATATAATTGGCTCAAATGAATCAACTGAAATGGAAATGTTTGGTATAGAATTGTTCACATGCAAAAACCTCTGAACACAGAGTACTGCCTGAGTCTGTCACAATGGGAAAAAAAAAAAAAAAAAAAAAGACAAAATTTTTCCTTTTCCTCATGCTTTTAGATGAGTTAATTATTGCCAGCCACAGGGATTAAGTATGTGCAATTGCAGATGGAGCAGCAGGATGCCACCGTGATCTGATAGGAACTCTAAGTATTTTCTTGTTTTAAATAAAGTATTTGTACAAAAATAATTTTATCAAAACTGAAGTCAGCTATCTGACATAAGCAGTCAGAAGGGATCAAATGAAGAGCACCACACACAGATTTAAGTCTAACAGCTGAAAGCAAGACAGACTTGGCGTATGCATATTTATACATATAGAATTTAAAGATATTTAGAGGTTAAGAACTATGTTTGTATTTGGTTTGGGGTTGGGCTTCTTTGTTTTGATTTGTTTTGTATTGTTTTATTATTTTCAAGGCTGTATTTGCTTTTTAATTTGAATTCCATTTTAAAAACTAAGGTTATTTCTCTGTCCATTTACTTTCACTCTTTTCTCTTATGCAGTGCTATATAAATGGAGCCTCTGTAAAATGAAGTAGTGTTTTGTTGCTGATGGCATTGATAAATAAAGAACAAGATACTATAAATATTTTATTTAGTTCCTAAAGGCTACATTGGCTTTCAGATCTCTCTATACCAGAAGTAGATTTACTGGGAGTGTGTTAGTTCATTCTAGATTTGGCCTGTTCTCTCTGTTTCATTACACTCACATTAAATGACAGTAGCTGTTTTGTTTTGTTTTGTTTTGTTTTGTTTTTCCCCAGCACTGTCAAAAAAGCTCTACACAACAGCTGCAGCAATGATTACAGCAGAGCAAGGTGATGTTACCCCACTTACAAACAACCATTGAGAATGGTTTCAATAACAAACAGCATATATAGTCATAGCTGAATTCATATTATGGTATGTAGAAGTTGTTGAATAGTTACAGCTATGCAAACAGTGGATAGTTCTGTGCAAGAGCTGCGATTTGTAAGGTTGATGGTTTTTATGGCATGTGATTGCCTAGCCAGACTGATACACCTCTAGCTTTTGCATAGACACATTGATCAAGGCACAACCACCTTTATGAGCTTTAGCCGGTTGAACACTGTCTGATGAGACAGTCACACACCCTGCCAGCTGTAGAATGGTAATTTAATTTGGGCTTTTGTTTTATTATTCAGGTTGTTTTAAGTATCATTTTGCTAAATTACCATTACAGATGTTGTAATGAAAGCCATTAGGAAGCTAATGAAGGACCTATCCAAATATCTACTGACATTCTCATGTTTTTAGTAAGAATTATTTGATATGTTTGTTAGGAACAAACATATATTTAGAATTTACATTCAGCAAGGAATATAACACCACCCACTAATTTATCTCTACCCACAAAGGAATGACTGATTGATTCAGCTGTTACCATGTAGCAGCCTCTTCATGAAGGAAGACCAAGATTTTTATTTAATTTTTTGAGCTGACAACATTTTTGGCTTTCGAACTGCACAGTGTCATTTCAGTCCCCCCAAAAAGCAGATGAATTTACCCCATTACAGTTACAAATTTAATGAAAAATTGTTTACACCAACAGCATTCTTAGTTCTTCCAGTTACCTTTGAAGACTGCCAGCTAAGAATCTGAAAGAGGCTGGACAGAAAAACAGAATCATGCTCTTTCCCAACTGCAGTGATTTATTTTGTAACAGTTTTGCTAAAGAGATTTCACATCTCTGTTAAAGAGAACATTGAAGCTAAGAGTTTCCATCTCCTGTTAGGAGCAGTGTTAATCCTGAGCTTTCTGCTTGTTTTTTATTCGCTTGTTTTCACTTCAGCTTCTGGACAAAACCTCTGCTTTGGAACTGCAAATGCATATTCATCCTTTTCTCATCCTGAGCTCCCAAACAGTATGCAAATTTTCATTAGAGGCTAGCATTAAATGAACTAGCTAAAAGCTTTTGTAAGTCAAGGTGTATTTAGAGATTACAAAAGTTGTACTTTATACTCCATTTTGGGAGTTTTTATTTGCCTTCTAGGTTTTGAATTTTTGTGGAAGGAGGTGAAGGAAGGTAAAGGAAACAAAAGCAAGTATGCACAGGAGGGCAAATAAAATAGGTGTAGAGGCAACATCCACAGCTGGACCTAGGAGGGGTGAAAACACCCAATTTCATCTCCATGCACCCACTGCATGTATCATACTCCTTTATAGTCATACCTCCTTCCTCCTGTCAACAAGTATCAGAGTAATTAAGGATTAAATTTCCTTTCCACTTCACCAAGAAAAAATTTTCCTTCCACTTCATAAAAAATATAGCAACTAACTGTCAATAACACCCACTGGAAAAAAATAAATCTGCTTTCCTTCAAATAACATGGATAAACACCAAAGGAAAAAAAAAATGTAATTCACCCAACACCATTGTTCCACCTAGAAACCTCTTAAAGCTGTATCTGTTGCCCTGGACAGTTCTTTCTTTTTTATGCCTTTTGTTGATCCCAGTTCTGTATGCACCATATAGTAACAAAGTATAATACATGTGGACATTTTATCTGTTAACTTATTTACAAAATTAAAGATTAGTCCTCCCTGCAACTTCTCTTTTAACCCTCCAATTTACAGGAAGATAGGTATAGTAAAGTATACCTGTCAGTTTAATGTTGTACAGATTATATTAGAAAGAGAAGACAGATCAATAGAAAAATGAAAGGATAAAAGCACTGATCATTCAGAAAGCACCTACCCCCAAAGGATATGCAGTTTCATAAATATTTAAATAATAAAAACAAACAACAAAAAAACACCTGTTGTCTGGAATGTATCTTTGATAAAACTGCCAATAATGTTTTATGTGCTCATAGGTTGTGTTTTGTTATGTGGTTTTTGGTTTTTTGTTTGTTTGTTTGTTTGTTTGTTTGTTTTTTACCTGTTTCACACAGCAGCTGAGGCTCACCATCTGGTCTGAGCTGAGATTACAGAGTACAGCCAAACTGGTCAGACTCATGATGTTTTGTCAGAGCACAAAACACTAGAAATTTCTTATGGAAAACTAGAAGTAAATGTGAACATCATATATCGTAATTCTAAAAAGAGCTGGAAACAGCACAAAGGCCATCCAATGGACAAACATATAAAAATAATTGCTTATATTTCCATTACTTCTTTGAAAGAATTATTGAGCAATCAAAGCACTTCTGATTATCTTTCAGATGTACTTCAAATTTGCAACCCAATTTTTCATATTATGTTGTGCCATCTTATACTGTAACTAAACATTTGTTTTATTAGTCTCACCAGTTGAAGCATAAGCCTTTTTCTATGCTGATTATTTATTTTTTCCTCAAAAATACATTTAAAGCTAACCATATCTCAAAAGAATGCTCTAAAAAGCCATCAAACCAAAATTAGAAGAACCCAGTACATGTTTTCTTTAACAATGATGTTTAATTATAATCACAGAGATTACTGAATTCATAATCATCTGGAGTTTTGGCTTGACTGACTTTCATGATACTCACAAGTGTTCCCTAACTCCTTGACTTCAATGTTACGTCTGTGTTTGTTTGCTTCTTTGTTGTTCATTTTTTTTTGTTTTGTTTTTGTTTTTGTTATTTTTTCTGAGTTCTGCTGAAAGATGAGTTATGTAATTAAAACAAAATGTCTGAAGACAAAGTGTCTGATTTCATGGAGTTATATAGCTATATAAACCTTACATAAACATATGCATACATACAAGACAGATACTGCAACCTCAAGCATTTTATAGGAAGATAAGTTAGAACATTTAATGAATATTCCCTCCCCACCCCCCAAAAAAAAAAAAAAATATATATATATATATATATATGTATATATATTTGTCCTTATGCAACATGTAGAAGCATTTCGTGTGGTAATGTGCTTAAGCTGCTATTACTGTATATTTCTATGCTTTGCTAACACTTTTTTTATTATTATTATTTTACTTAGTGTACATTTCTAAGTTTAATTTGACATCTATAGCAAGACCAGCAGGAAAAGATGGTTTCCCCCCACCAAATAGCCAGGAACAAAAAATTCATAAACAATTTGCTGGCTGCAAACATGATTTGTATCTTTAGAAATATGAACAATACTGTCACACAGGGACCGTATAAAGTGTCCTCTAGGTACATGTCAAGTTTTATTCTTGAAAATCTGAAATATCCTTTGAGTGAAGAATGCTGAAATTTGCACATCATTTAAAATTTTCTGTCATTTACAATGATTATTAATAAAGTAAGTATTGTGGACAGCTTGCACTCCAATGCATCACTGAGATACTTCCCTAGTAGAAGAGTCATGCATAAGTTCTATTTTAGAAAACCATAGCTTCAACAAAATACATACAAAAGTATAAATTCAGATTCTACAAAAGAGAAGAATAAATCCTTTCATTACTGTTGGAGATTTGTATGAATACTATAATGTCCAAGACAAAAAAAAATCTTCTTCAAAAATTTTTAGTGTTCAGAATTAGGATGAAATTGTTTTGACAAAACTGTTCTTAGCAAAAGAAAATTGTTTCTTTTTATCTACTTCTAAGACAGGGCTTAAGCATGAAGAAAGCTATCTGTTTTGTTCCTGCTAGAAAAGGAGTTTCACATGTTGTGACAGATTCATTCTCCTTCAGGGAAGGAGAGTTTCTGATCCATCCACTACAAACAATGACACAGTAGAGAGCAGTTCTGTCATTTTGAAGACCTATTTATGTGTCCCCATCCTCACCACCCTACTTTCCCTAATGCCCTTTTGACCATATATTGTTTTGATACTTTGGGGAATATTTTAGCTGCACTCTGTCAGATTGATTTCTCTCTGACAGCGTAATAAACCAAGATGTATTACTCCACCATTCCTATATTCTTCTGTATTACTTTTTAATGATGTTCATAGAATCACAGAATCATCTATGTTGGAAAATACATTTGAGATCACCAAGTACCAATGACCAACCTAACCTACTGAGAAACATCACTAAGCCATGTTCTTTAAGTACGAAATCCATGTCTCTTAAATACCTCCAGGGAGAGGGATTCCACTACTGCCCTGGGCAGCCTGTTCCAATAATTGACCACCCTTTCCGTGAAGAAATTCTTCCTTATATCCAGTCTAAACCTCCCCTGGCACAACTTGAGACCGTTACCTCACATCTGTCACCACCTTGCTGCTATCTCCTTTCAGGTCGTTATAGAGAACAACGAGGTCTCCCCTCAACCTCCTCTTCTCCAGACTAAACAACCCCAGTTCCCTCAGCCATAACACTTATTTTCCAGTCCATTCACCATTCATTGTTTTCCCTAGACGTACTCCAGCAACTCAATATCCTTCTTGTAGGTCCCAAAACTGAACACCATATTCAAGATACAGTCTTACCAATGGGGAAAGGGAACAAGTCCAAGCAGGACTCTTCCCTAGTCCTGCTGGCCACATTACTTCTGGTATAAGCCATGATGCTGTTGGCCTTTTGTCCGCCTGGGCACGCTGCTGGCTCATGCTCAGCTGTCTCTCAACCCACTTCTACAGGTCCTTTTCTGCCAGGCAACATTCCAGCCACTCTTCCCCAAGCCTATACTGCTGCATGGGGTTTTTTGACCCAGTTGCAACACACAATATTTAGCCTTGCTGAATGTCATGCAATTCCATATTCCCTCTGCAAAGTCCTTGTACCCTCAAGCAGATCAACAGTCCCACCTAGCTCCGTATCATCTGCAAATTTCCTGATGGTTGATCCTAAGTCTTTCTATTTTATTAACATTATACAACTAGCTCATTGTGTTTTGCTGTTCTGGCTTATTCTTTGTATGTTATTGTACAACAATATAAGACTTTCTCCAAATTTCAGATCTCTTGATTTTTAACATGAACTGCAGAACTGATATTTGAAGATGCATTTGCATTCAGCATCATCAAGATGAAAACAAACAAACAAACAATTATTTTTGTGTGTGTGTATATATCTATAAACATTGGCAGCATACCTGAATATTATGGCTCTGTTTGTATCTGGATAAAATAACGTAGACAGGACTGCAACTGAAGTTTTTTTTTAAATTCTTTTTTTTATATTTATAGCATAATTATACTGCATTATTTATGTAGCCACTTCCTACATAGTTGCTATTAAATTGGAAGCATTTTACTAGTTTTTAATGCATGTAACATGCCACATGTCAACATACCCCTACACATTGAAATGAAAAGCCCTGAGCTGCCAGTCTAGAAGCAGGAGCAGCAGGGCAAATTTAGTGTTTGTTTCAAACTAAACCTTGTTTTTGTTTCCCTCTACAAGCTACTATCTCACTGTTTTCACAGAATCACAGAATCACAGAATTTTCTAGGTTGGAAGAGGCCTCAAGGTCATCGAGTCCAACCCCTGACCTAACGCTAACAGGCCCCACTAAACCATTTCCCTAAGCTCTACATCTAAACGTCTTTTAAAGACCTCCAGGGATGGTGACTCCACCACTTCCCTGGGCAGCCTGTTCCAGTGCCTCACAACCCTTTCAGTGAAGAAGTTCTTCCTAACATCTAACCTAAAACTCCCCTGGCTCAACTTAAGCCCATTCCCCCTCGTCCTGTCTCCAGGCACGTGGGAGAACAGGCCAACCCCCACCTCGCTACAGCCTCCTTTGAGGTACCTATAAAGAGCGATAAGGTCACCCCTGAGCCTCCTCTTCTCCAGGCTGAACAAGCCCAGCTCCCTCAGCCGCTCCTCGTAGGACTTGTTCTCCAGGCCCCTCACTAGCTTCGTTGCCCTTCTCTGCACCCGCTCAAGCACCTCGATGTCCTTCTTGTAGCGAGGGGCCCAAAACTGAACACAGTACTTGAGGTGCGGCCTCACCAGAGCTGAGTTCAGGGGGACGATCACCTCCCTAGCCCTGCTGGTCACACTGTTCCTGATACAAGCCAGGATGCCGTTGGCCTTCTTGGCCACCTGAGCGCACTGCTGGCTCATATTCAGCCGACTATCCACCATCACTCCCAGGTCCTTCTCTGCCTGGCAGCTCTCCAACCATTCCTCTCCCAGTCTGTAGCTCTGCTTGGGATTATTGCGCCCCAGGTGCAGGATCCGGCACTTGGCCTTGTTGAACTTCATGCAGTTGACCTCAGCCCATCGGTGCAGCCTATCCAGATCCTCCTGCAGAGCTTTCCTACCCTCAAGCAGATCGACACACGCACCTAACTTGGTGTCATCTGCAAACTTACTGAGGGTGCACTCGATGCCCTCGTCCAGATCATCGATGAAGATATTAAAGAGGACCGGCCCCAGCACCGAGCCCTGGGGGACGCCACTAGTGACTGGCCTCCAACTGGACTTGGCTCCATTCACCACGACTCTTTGGGCCTGGCTATCCAGCCAGTTTCTAACCCAACGAAGCGTGCACCAGTCCAAGTCAAGAGCAGCCAGTTTCTTGAGGAGAATGCTGTGGGAGACGGTGTCAAAAGCCTTGCTGAAGTCAAGGTAGACCACATCCACAGCCTTTCCCTCATCCACCCAGCGCGTCACTCTGTCATAGAAGGAGATCAGGTTTGTCAGGCATGACCTGCCTTTCATAAAGCCATGCTGACTGGGACTGATCGCCTGCTTGCCCTGCAAGTGCTGCATGATGACTCTCAGGAGGATCTGCTCCATGAGCTTTCCTGGCACTGAGGTCAAACTGACAGGCCTGTAGTTTCCCGGGTCTGCCCTCCAGCCCTTCTTGTAGATGGGCGTCACGTTTGCTAGCTGCCCGTCGTCTGGGCCTTGGATAGCCACAGCAACCTGTAGCATTTGCTTGTATTAATGTAGAGAAAAGGTTTAGGGTGGGGTGGTACAGAGGTTATGGTTCATGTGTCTCTCAGGGAACTAAATCTTCAGGTCCTGTTAACAGAAAAAGGGAGAATTGCTTGTGTCTTCTTCAAATGCACTGACAGACCTTTATGAGACACTGACAGTAAGGTCTCACCATGATAAGATGGCCAGGTAGGGGGGTGCATTGGAGAGGGACTTTAAAAACCTCTTCAGCAGCCTCTACATATGATAAAGCACACACCACACAGTTACTGCTTTATGGGGTGTCTTCTTACTTCTGTTTAATGTCTGGTTCCTGCTCTGCAACTGCGTTAACTCCTGTATTTCCTGTTATCTATGCTCTATTCTGAAAATAATGTGTATCAAACTGTTTTAGTAACATGGTATTGCTTTCTGTAACCTAAATTCAATAAATATATATATATATATTTCTCCACTGCAGGTTTTGCTTCTGATTGTTAGACCTAGTTTTACCACGTCTGCAGATATCTCTAATAGTGACTACAGTTATTCCTGTGCCTGTCAGCAACTCATTACTGTTATTCAAAGAAAGGGATTTAATAACCTGTGGCATATAGAGATAGAATTGAATAGCTGGTATGCAGCCTGGAGCTTTTTCAACAGTCCTGTTCTTTTTCCTAGCCACTGAGCAATAGTGAGCATGAGATGTGCGGTGAATGCCTTTCTCAGTCCAGTTGTCTGTCTTTCTGTTGTCTTGTTATTACTGAGGCTTTTTGTCGTTTCAGTTTCTTCACCAGCATGTGAGGGCAGAAGGCATGTTGCTCACCCATTTGTGCAGAGCCCTGATGCCCTCAGCACAGTCTCCAGACTCCTTAGTTATGAAACTTAGATCTGTCAGAAACCCCAGTCCCATTCCTCAGAATCCTGCCATAAAACCCTGCCAAAGAAAGACATCACTAGAAATCAACAGAGCTTGAGAAGACATAGAAAAACATTGCCATGACAGAAAAGTAGTGTAGTAGCTCTGGAGAAAGTATTTTTATTGATAGCTAACATCTACAGAAGGACACAGCTAAGTCAGTGCCCCAAGCAAGATTAAATTACAGTGACTACTGCTTGGGAGAAGATGGAGAAGAAATCAAATGTTTTAGGACTTTGTTTTGCCTCCAGAAAGGGTACCAATATAGAACACATCCATATTTGTCATACTGTTAGAGAATAGTCACTGTTTTTAACTTTTAAATTTTGTGGTGTCTGAGATTGCACTGTTATTTCGGAAGCATCAGGGACACTACTTCACACTTGCTGATGCAGTCCTTAAAATTTAGCAAGCAGAAGGAATGCACCCATTCTTGGTGTGCATATGCACCTCTTGATGTCTCCATAAAGTTTTTATTTGGTTTAGGGGTTCCCTGCTGAGCCTACAGAAAAACTCTCCTAGACAGTCTGCTCTCTGCAAAGCTGCAATGTCTGACAGGATAGCAGCTAATGGTGCTCTTGTTCTATTCTAGGAACTGCCAAGCTCTCTCTGAAGGACTAATTTTCCTTTCCTATTGCATTCCCATTGGATGCCACATCAAACTCCTACTGCTCCTTCACAGGTCTGAAAATTCATTGCTCCTGGGCAATTGTTTCATTTGCAATAGGCATTTGATGGCGCCAGCAGACAGACGTGAGGTAAGTGTTTCGATCAGTGGGGAAGCAGCATGACACAAAAGAAACCACAGTTTAAGGTTCATACAACCTGCCATCAAGCTAACCCCTTAAGAATTAAGCAAGCCAGAAACTATTTTGAACAAATGGGTAGGAAGATTACAATTAGCTTCTTTTTCTGGTGTCATATGTTGTATAGACAGAGACAGATGAGGTGAGTCTTAGTCTATACTTGTATTAGAACTAAACCTCTCCTCAGTGGGTTTAAAAGAACAGTTTCAATTATTGTATCTGACAACTTTTTAATGGGTAACTGCCCTGACTGTGCTGCTGAAAGATTCTTAAATGGCCACAAGGCAAAGGAAGACATACACTTCCTTTCTGTTACAGAGGGAAGCCTTACTTACCTCTGTGCAGAATGGACAATCCCTAAGCATTATCCTCTTGAACATTGGGATGTATGACAGAACAGGCCCAGAATATTCATTGCAGCTTGTATATAATAAGTCCATGGAAGACTCATAAAGAAAAGACTAAGAAATGTACCAAAGCCAATAAAACTCATGTCCCAGGTTATGATTGTGCCAGTATAACATATATATATATATATGTTATACATATATATATTTGTTATACGGTAAGGATTTCAAATTGGGTTTTGTCTCCCAAAATTTTGATTTATTTTAAAATGCTACAGTTTTCTAATCCTGCTGACTGAAAACAAGCTCCCTGAGTTTTATGTCATTTTGATGCAAAACTGAAACAAGTTGCTTTCGAGGAGCATCTCACTCTCTCCACCTCTGTGTGCTAGTCATCCCACGGTATTGAAATTTATCAGGGCAGAATTGGACTGAAATCACTTCTGAATTGCCTTTAATAACTGATCTGACCAGAGAACAGGGCAGAATGTATGACTGACAAATTTTTTTAAAATATATCAATGGAGTGTTATAAATGTTTACACTTAATTGGCAATGGATATGAATGTGCAGATATATGGGTAGAAAATTCTGTTCTGGTTGACAAGATACTGAACATAGAGATGGATCTCTAGAGACCAATCAAAGGTGCACTATATCATTTTAAAGAATAACATATGAAATGAATGGAAATCATTATCCTACATAGTATATGAGTTTACAGAGTTACCGAAGAAAAAATGTGTATGATTTGGTAACAATTTCAGTGACAATGTAATCTAAGGGTAATCTCTAGCAGCTGCTCCATGACTGCCAGAAATAACAGAAAGGCTCTGTGCTACTCACATTATTCAGAATTATTTTCTTATTTGAACATTTTATGCAGATACTTAGAAATTCAGCCTCCTAGCATGGCACAGCTGTGCATATTCCTATGATTTTCTCCTTTGCTTTTTTTTTTTTTTTTTTTTTTTCCAATGAATTCTTTTCTTCTTTGGCCATTTTATGAATGGAATAATGGGAATACATGCTGCGGGGGTGGGACAGGGTACTGTCTCTCTCTGTCTTCATCAGAAAGACTAATGGTTGGTAGACAATTATGCAGCTATTGATTTCAGCTAGAACTATTCAATATTAGACAAGGCGTTCTGACTGTGTTGGAATCTTATTTAAACCTCAGATACACACCCTGGGAGATGTCTCATTCTTGTACTGCATTAAAAAAAAAAAAAAATCAAACAGCAGCACAATTCAGCAGACTACTGAATGTGCCTATTAGAGTTTCAGCTCTAACACTGAGATTAGCACTTTGCATTTTGCTCTGAGAAACATGTTTATAGATCTCAGCATTTATGAATTGGCCGAGGAAGACCAGAAAACCTGTGTGATTTTTTATGAATGGATTAAATTGAAATTTTATATTTATAGATTTATATGCAAGTATATATGCTCCACTTAGCTGTGGAGCAGTGCATTATTTCTGTTCTCACCAGCAGGAGGACACAAACTGTAAGTTATTTGGGAAGTTTAATGGAAAATTTAGAAAACGATTAAGAACAGAAATTAGGAAGCAGAAAATTACAGCACAAGCAAACTCCATACAGTCACTTAACATTTTCACAAAGTTTTTTTCACAGATTCCAAATCCTTTCATCTGTGACTGTCAACAATTACTTTTTACTGTTTAACAGATACATGTATATACATATGGAAAGCAATTTTAGCAAAAGGTCTGAAATATTGATTATCTAAAAGCTGAGTGAAGAAATATTTACTGACAGCACTGTAAAAAGAGGTGAATAATATAGAATTGGTGCAGGAGGGGAATCAAACTTCCAACATCTTCATCCACAAGTACCATCTACAGATATTTGAAAATATCTTGTATTCTGATTGTTATGTGTTTGTCAGAAAGAAACGAGTTGAAAATCCATTCAGAAAACAAGTTAAAGAATTTAAACTGTTCCATAATGTTCTAAACAGTATAACAATTTTGATTGAAAATCACATTCCTCCATCATGGTTAAAAAATAAAAAATAAATAAAAATAAATAAAAACTAAAAAAAGTTCCACAGAAGTGGGCATTTCCAAGTGTGTTTTGTTTTGTTTCATTTTGTTTTGTTTTTATGAAAATTATATAGTATAATGGTAGCGATTATTTGATTGATAAGTAACCCCTTGGCTATAAAAGAAATGTATTTTAATGTTGGTTTGTTTTTTTTTTTGCCTTGAGAGTAGCTGCCCTTGCAGCTGCTCCATATCCCACCCTGTGACCACAGGACTGCACTGGGTCACTGCTACACAGGACCCTCATTAAGAGTTTCTCCACCAAGAACCTTCACACTTACCCATGTCACTACCTGGCATGTGTACTCTGTCCTACAGCATTTCCTTTGTAAAGCAATACAATCAAGATGCTTTTTTCTGTTAACTGCAATTAACAATCAGATATAATCAAATTAGAAACCTTCTTGGAGACCTGGGATTTGCAGCATTTGTTTAAATTTACATGATCCTGTAGAGAACCCATTTGTAGGACTACTGAGTAACAAAAGAAGGCTAGGAATATTAACCACCAGTCTATTATGGGGTACGAGAAGAAGAGTCTGAGAAACAGAAGTGTGTATAATTGATGATGGAAGGGGTGGAAATAAAATGTGAAGTGAATAGAAACACTGTGACTAGAAAAGCTATTCACTGGACTCCCTAATATTTATCTTATTTCTCATTTTAAGAAATAACATTATGCATTATGTAAATAAGTTAACTTCAAGTACAGTAGACTTAATGAAGCCATTAGTCTCATGCAAAATGTTGTTTTCTTTTCCTCATCTCCAGTATTACTGTAAATATGCTCAGACTTTTTTTTTTTTTTTTTTTTCTTCTCTCTCTCTCCCAAGGACTGTCTAATTCTCATTTCCATTCAAAGTATTCTAGCCCACTCTGTTTCACTCTGGCAACTGAAAAGAGACTGAGACTAACACCATATAATGCATAGTCCATATTTTACAAATGTGATGTGATTTTAGCTGTCAATTTTAAACTGACAGAGATCTCTGTAGAAAGCCAGACACTATTGGTTAATAGTAATTAAAAAAAAAAAAAATTTACACTGTATTGCATCTTTTGTATTTGCACTGGGAAATCTCTTTTCTTTTTAAATCAATCGTCATTATAGAAAAAATTGACCCATCTTATTGTCACTGTTACAGATCATATAGGTTATGATCTAGAAGAACATTAATTTTGTCTTACTGCAGTTTACAAATTTGTAGTTTACTCCTCTGTAAGTAGCAGAGCCCTTGCTGCTAAGAAGGCTAGTGGTGTTCTTGGCTACATTAGGCAAAGTATCACCAGCAGGTCAACAGAGGTGATCCTTCCACTCTGCTCAGAACTGGTGAGATTGCATCTAGGGTATTGTGTCCAGTTCTGGGCCTCCCAGTACAAGAAACAACTGGACATGCTGGAGAAAGAGACTAATGAAAGGTCACCAAGATGCTGAAGGGACTGGAGAACCTCTACTGCTAGGAAAGGTTGAGAGAGCCAGGACCGCTCAGCCTAGAGAAGAGGAGGCTTGGGAAGGTACAAAGAAGATGGAGCCAGACCCTTTTCAGTGGTGCCCAGTGACAGGACAAGAGACAGTGGACACTAAGTGTAATACAACAGAGTCCATCTAAACATCCGGCAGCACTTGTTTACTGTGCAGGTGATTGACCACTGGCACACGTTGCTCAGAGATGTTGTGGATTCTCCTCCTCAGAGATCTATAAAAGCTGTCTGGACATGGTCCTGGGCAACCTGCTCAGGGTGTTCCTGCTTGAGCAAGAGTGTTGTACCAGATGGCCTCCAGAGGGCTCTGCCAACTTGTCATTCTGTGATTCTGTGATTTTGTGAAGAGTGAGGTTATCCTCTTAAAGGTGGACAGATTTTGTATGACCCCAGAAGGTCCATGACTTGATGGATGCACATCAATTGGCCAATGATCCACGCAGAAGACAGATACATAAACAGAAGTTATGAGTTAGACATATGTAAATTCCATATCCTGAGAAATTAGTTTCCCCAGCATTCATGCAACTAACCTATTTACTCATTTTATTGAAATTGTAAATATCATTCTACTATTCATAACACACTCTGTTCTACTGCAGCTTTGTCTCTTTACTGTAATTAGTATAAAGCTTTTTGTAGATGATTAGGGAGGGAAAAATGTAATGACCACAAAATTTGTAGATAACTCAAGGACACTTTTATTTATATGAATAATAACTTATGTAAATTGGTTAAATGAGAGACTATGCTGTCAGAGTTTCTCATATTACCCACTTCTCTGTTTACATGACAGATGGTTTAGATTTACTATTAGCATACTAGTGGGAAGCTAGAAAGAAAGAAAATTTAAATAGCTGTGAATTCCCAGAAGGGAGCAATACCAGTTTTCAAGAGGATGCTTTTTGAGAATTTATAAACTGAATTAAAGAAAAAATATAATGCAAGAATGGAGGTTATTTTCATTTACAATGAGGATGATTTTAATCTAATTTCAAATACATCTAAAAGATCTTTAAAGTACTTATTGAAACAGCATTTCTATGGGTGAAATCAGGCTTCTTATCTTTGCACTTTATTAAAATAAAGTCTGTTCTGACTGTAATACAACTGATTTCCAGTTCACTGACTAAACTAAACAAAATTGGGAATATCATGTTAAAAACAATCTCTCTTAAAAAATACATGGAATCATTATGGTTGAGGTATGCTCCCAAGCACACTCAGTTCTCACTAATAGCAGATACTGGAAGATGTCTTTAACAGTCGGCATCCTTTGTGACCATCCTTTCCCCTGTCATTTGCTGATGAGCAATATATCTATGTCCTAGCGTCTTAGTATCTCTGAGATTTGAGGCAAAACAGGTCAAGTCACCCTCTTTTTAAAAATGCCATGCTAATGAGGATGTATTTGATAGGCACTCTGCAACATCCTTAACTAAACTACTGGTGAGGTAAAAGTAAAAGAAATCATATATCAATTGCTGGTAGCACTTGGTTTTTAGGTGTAAAGGAAAGTATAGGAAATAAAGGAAATAAAACTACACAGACATCTACCTATACTTAAGACCTACTTATTATGTGTGGTTCTCTGTTTCTTGTAGCCCAAAGGCACTGGAACACACAAAAACACCATGAGAAATAGGTTGAGGCAGTGAAAGTTAGACTGCAGAATGTGAAGAACGATGCTAAGAACAACATTAAATAGCAAATGAACAGCACCAGTTTTGAATGGATACTAGCAAATGTTATTATCTGAGGCTGTTAGATATCTGGGGACCTTCAGGCTATCAATCTTTACAGTGATGGAATTGCAAGTCTAGAAACAGAGAGGCACCAGTATTCAGTAATTACTATATAACAGCAACACTGGCTTCCTTACAGCTTTAAGAACATTTCAAGAAATTTGGTAGAGTTTCTAAATCTTGTGTTTTGGCAGTTCTGTTACTGTAGGTTAGAATAATAGAGGCATGTAGATGCCTTGCCTAAAGCATCATGGGACTGGAGGCATGATCTTCGTGGTTGTAAAACCTCAAGCCTAATCACATCAAGCTGAATCACATATCTAATCCATTGGTATTAGTCATACTTGTTGATATTTGAGGTTTCTGTTAAAATCTTTTTTTTTTTTTTTTTTTAAAAAAAAAAAAAAAAGGAGTGAGAGATTTAATAAAAAATGTAGTACAAAAAAAAAATGTAGTTTAATTGTCTAACTGAAGCAAGTACTTTAATGATAAAAATCATGTATGTGACAATTTATGCTACAACTTTACTTTCAGTGATGAGTCAACATTATTTCAAACAGGTTTCCATCATATGCTTGCTTAAAGATGCTTTCTCAGAGCTTATATTAATTTCAGGAAATAAATATAAAAATGACAGACACTAATTCAGTTATGACAGAAAATATTCATTTGATTTTTCATTGCTCAAGACAAAAATAGGCTAAGAAAAACCTCTGAGATAGCTAAGATGAGTATTTCTCATCATAACTAGTGAAATGATTGCATAAGTCAGTGAGGGTATACTGAACAAAAAGTTTTCTGGGAAAGAAATTAAAAAAAAAAATAATAATAATAATAAAAAATAAAAAGTTTCCCTAAAAATAGTGTCAGTGCACTTATATTTGAGACAAAACTTGCTCTGTAGGCAGTTGTTACAATTAATGGAAACTGTGAGTTAGGATCATCTGTTTTCTTTTTCCATATGTTCTGCTAATTCCATTTTAATATATATTTATTATAAACAGTTACTTGACCCCTTAACTAAATTTTAGAAATATTTTAAGTGACTATGCATATAGCTATTCTGGCAACAGAAGGAAATATACAAGCCTGAGGATTAGGCCTACTGATTAGAAATATATGTCATTAGCAAGAACCGGCTGATTCATTTCATAAAGGAGAATTAAAAATCTCCATGCAGACCCTCAGCTTTCAGCATGAAATTATACAAGCTGTGAGATAACATAAAATACCTTCACCCTTTATGGATCCCAATTAATCTGTGGTTAATACACACTTGAACCATTCCTAAAGAAGTTTTACCCACATTTAGGAAATAGAATCATTTTATCTCTGTCTTGCATGTGACTAGATATGTCTAAGAGCTTTTGGCAGTCCCTGCAGGATTCCATATTTTTAAGAGATATTAGAAGAATAGAAAACGGACACCAGCATCATCTTGCCCTTGAATATTAATAGCTATTGTTAATTTCTGAAGTTATTGTTCATAGTTTCTTTCTGGGCTAAAAAAGAAAAAAGAGAGTTTTCTGGGTTATAATCATTTTGTTAGTTAGAAGAGACATCCTTTATCTGCCTAAAAAGGACAGCAACTGAAATCTTTCCCTGATCTTTCAGGAACTGCAGGGGCTCTGCTCAAGCATTGTCATTCTTTAGTTAAAAAATAAATAAATAAATAAAATCTCCTTTCTGCTTCTCCTTTCTGCTTCAGTTATCCTTGGGATGGAACAAAACTTGAATAAAATAACAGAAAATCTAACAGAAAATCTAATCTATAGCTTTATAAAATGTGTGTGTATTTGATATGTCCCTGTAGTCCAAGTCCAATTAATATGAGAAAGGTTTACAGAGATTATAGTGAAAGATAATACTATCTCTTCAGCTGTTGCTTGTTTCAGTTTAGAATGTAAAATTGAATCTCCTACAACATCCTTTTACAACTCTTCCAGCCCTTTTAGCCTTTCTCAGCCTTCCCCAATTATCATTTTTTTGATTACATTAATTAAAAGTTGTTTGTATTCTCAGTTGCTGTATGTCTACCTGAAGTCATTCTACAATTTCTCTAGCAGATGGCCAGTGTCTCAGAGGTGACAGAGCAGGGATGGCTGGACTTACCACCATAAAATTAATAATAATAATAATAATGATAAATAAAAATGGAGGAGTCCAGATAAATGTTTGACTGCATCTCTCCTGAGAAATTTTTCAGCTGGGCCATGGTTGAGGGTATTTGGTAAAAAGACAACTGAAGCTTAAAGTCAGGGATAAGGTTAGGATGAGTCATAGGGTTAGGAGACAGAGAAGTTAGAGCTGCAGCTGATGCAGGGCTGGGAAGAGGATGCCAAAAGGATGGGTGAGTTGCAAAAACATTTCTCCCCTGCCAATTTTGTCATCTGGGCAAGCATTTGGGACCTTATCTAAGAATTCAGCAGAGGGTCTTGTTTTAGAGCTAGAGCTGCAGTTGGGCAGGGACTGCTAAATGAAGTGGTGGGCTGTATAACATTTTCTCCTCTGACAATTCTGTCACTGAGACCAAAGGTGGGACTCTTGGCTAAGGCTTAACCAAAGGCCTAAGTGTTAGGGTGAGGATTAGGGATAAAGATGGAAGAGAGACGAAGCCCAGATCTGTAGTATGACTGGGGTTGTATGGGGATTGCCAAAGGAAGGAGAGGTCTACAAAAAGTTTTCTACCCTTTTCAGCCTTTTCTACCCTTTTATCTTGAGATAAAGCTCAGATGAAGGCCTAAGATTTGGGTGAGTTAAGGCTGAGGAAAGGAAAGCTGAGAGTTTAAGCATCCATGTAGTTTGAAAAGCGCTGTTAAAGGGAAAAGTTTTCTACAAAATATTTGTCCTCTGAGTATCGTCTCATCTTTGGTGGTGGTCCATGGTTACTTGATGCATATGGTTACTTGATGCATATGGTTAGTTTCAGTGTTACAGTTGAGAGAGGAACAAAGCCTAGGAGAGAGGATGGAAAGGAATAGTCAGATGAACTTTGGGCTGGAAGTTTTCTTCTGAGAAACATTTTATCCTAATATTTAATGCTTAAAGAAAAAAAATAATAATAACTACTTTTTCCCATTGTGTTTTTTCTCTCTGTTTGTTCTAGGAAATGAGCTGTTGCTAAGGATGCTTCTGGATCAGCTGAAGTGAAGAATATATGCATGTGAAGCTTCACTTTACTTGTTATGTTCATCAGGCTTAGCATACAATATGCCACCAAATAAAACATCATGAATTTGAAACATAAAAACACATAAATAACTTAAGAAAGATACAACAATGCATTATTTTTAGGAGTTATAGGCAAATATTTTCACAAAGATTGGAAAAAAAAAAAAACACCAGTTTAGAAAAAGTGGCAAACAGGAAAACAGGAAAAAGACTCTTCACTGAATACATGACACATTGAATTATTCTCCTAGTTATTGCTATTTCAGTGTCTGGTGCAAGTAAGGCAGATACAAAATAACTCAAAGCTAAATCAAGAGCTAACTACAAATGCTGAATGGTGGCGGGTGAGCAGCTACAAGAACTTAAACACATTCAACAACTTTGGGATACAAGCTGCTGCTGAGTGAATTAATGCATTTATATTGAACTTTGTTATGACTAGAACATTCCCAGTGCTTACAGAGGCAGACAACACTCCCTGAATGGGAGGTCTATTATAGGTAAGTTGGGCATTACAACCAATACAGCAATGATGTTGAAGGCAGCTTGCATGATCTGAACCAGATGCTATCCGGTCTGCCAGATTCTGGCTTCTTACACAGTCTTTGGAGAGAAGTAGTCATGATATCTATATTAGACACTTGGCACTGGATTAACTGCATATGTACAGACTGGTAGTACTCCACATGCATATGGTTGAGTTCAGGAAGGTAGGCATTGGATACCTCTGTGTTGTCTTGAATAGATTTGCTAGGCAGTGCTCTAGCAATGTCCACCCTACATGCTATGTGCCTGTCTGAGGATTTGGTCAAAAACATGAAGAACACCAGCACATGAATTAGAGGCAATCCAAGAGGCCAGCTGTGGCATGAAGACTGGGATCCCCTGTAGTACGAACAATCTTCCTAACATAAATGCTTCTGAACTTTTTGAACAACAAAGCAGGTAATTCCTTTTTACTGAAAAATACTACTACATGTACATCATCTGTGTATATCCCTCACTCTTAGCCATGTTGTTTCAGTCCATCAGGCAAGACATCCCTTTGTATAAACATGTAAATAATAAACAGATAACGTATTTATCCTCTTACTCCTGAATTTTCAGTAGCATTTTTTTCTCAAAATGATATTTAGCTTGTGACAAGATTTTGAGAACATTTCTTCACACTTTTTCCTTAAAGAGAGAGAGGGAAAAAGGCAGGAAGGCAGGAAGGCGGGAAGGCAGGAAGGCGGGAAGGCAGGAAGGAAGACGCCACATGCTTCCCTAAAAAAAAAAAAAAAAATAGAAATAGAAACAGAAACAGAAACAGAAATAGAAATAAAATAAATTAAAAAATAAACATAAACATAAACATAAACATAAACATGTTGGGCTAATTCTGATTTCATTCAAACAATCCCCCAAAAACCCAAAAACCTAACAGAGAAAAAAGTCACGAGTTTTGTGTGGGGAGTGGGTGATGAGATTGTTGTTTCTGCATTATGAACTGCAGACATTTCTGAGTCTTGCTACAAATCAAGTGTATGAATAATTTAAGATTAAAACACAATAAGCTCCCAGAACTAAACTCAGATATCAACAGTTATTCTGAGCCATGCTGACAACACCCACAGCTTGATGCTCTATTTAGTCAGCGTGACTACTAGGCCATCTATGTAGGTGGTGGTTGAGTGGTTCAGACAAGGCATCATCCAAGACTGCCAAAAATTAGCTGTTTGCTGCTGTTACCCAGACATGAGCTCAGAACCAAGAGACTTCATGGAGAGCTTCAGATAGAATAGACTTTACAATAGCAGATCAAAAAGCACCTCAAATAAAATTCTAAAAACATGACACAATGAAGACACAATACTGTATTACAAATAAGGCATACAGTATTTATATATGAAACAAATACATATTTTGTTTCTGCCTGAAGACAAAAACTTGCAAGATATTTCTACCTCAGAAGTCACTAACAGATGGACAGTCCACTAGGGAAGAAATCCAACGTTAGTTATGTGTTCCAGAGACAAACACTTGGAAAAGATTTCAGAGCAATTGCAAACAGGAACCTCCAAATACACACCAGTTTAGAAAAATAAAAGGATCCCTTCACAGAGCAGAATTGTTCACTTGGTAACTTACTGGTTGTCATGAAAGTGTAATTTAAAATATATAGAGAGAGAGAGACTTACTTTGTTACTTGCAGTCAAACTTACTTTCCCACCTGTTCCTCTTGGTAGGCTCAGATAACCTTTTGGTGCTTCATTCTTTTGTTTCTGCTGTTTGTTTTTTTTTGTTTGTTTGTTTGTTTGACTTGTTTGTTTAGTTTTGTTTTTCCTTTATTGTTGTTGTTGTTGTTGTTTATCTCTGTGTATTAGTAGTTTCTATTTCCTTTACCTAAATGGTTTCAAGATGAAAGCCAGACAGTTATAGTTTTTAAAAGCCAGTATGACTTTCAGGTGTTTCTACTTAGTTTACTTTAAACACTGAGGCCAAGGTCTAAGGCTACAAACCAATCAAGCTGTGCAGGCAACAAATGGAGCATCTCCTGCTACTATGGCTATTTAACATAGACAGCTTAGGCAAACACTCTTTTAGACATTGAAAAATATCTTACTGCACAGTGGAAGAGAGTAGGGCTTGACTCTTGTAATAAATCTTAACTAATTATGATAATACATGGGGAATATAATTAGCTGCTCATCTCATGCCTGTGACATCTATTAATCTATATGTTGGTTTATTACTTGTACTCTGATGTTTATAAAGGCAAGACAGCTTTTCTCTATAGTAGTACTAAACAGCTGTTCCTCAATTCCCGGAGTCAGATCTTCCAAACTATTTTATCAAAGGAGACTTTTGTGCTCCTTTGCAACTCCAAGGCGATCAGTGGGACAATTACAAGGTTAATGTTCAAACAGTTCTAAATCTCTGCAGACAGCGTAGGTACTGTATGGATTTAAAAACCATGCCTCAGTGCTTAGTGAATAACTCGTTAACAACTTACAGTGAGCAACTCACTTTTGCACTCAGATGAACCTCCAATTTTCAGCATGATTCTTTTCATAGGTGTATGTTAGTTGTGTCCCACTTGTAGGATTGTGTGTCCCACTTGTAGGATTCCCTTTTATAAATGACAAAAATTGCAGTGTTCATTTCCATCACAAGCATCTGCACCACCTCTCTCAGGTCACTTATTAACCACTTTTATCAGATTACATTCCCAGACTACATATTATACCACAGTTATATAGCAGAGTAGTAAATGATGGCAGAGCTGGTAGCATGCCCAGTTATTAATAAATCTAATTTCTTCAGTAATTCTTGATGCTTTGAATGACAAAAAATCATATTTGGGTAATGTCCCTGAATATATCTGAGCTCTCTGAAGAACCGCATCAGTGGTGAGTGTAAATCGGACTTTTCTACAACACCTTCAGCTATGTTCCCCAAATTCCTTATTGCTTCATGACTGACAAAGTGAGAGAAAAGATAGGAGGCACTGGCAGAGAAATCATAGAAGCTAAATACATTGTGAGATGAAGCCTCATAGACAAGGGAAAAAGCATCCTTGTGGTATGAGTCACTGTTAAGAAACCATGAGAACTTGATCCACATGCAATATATAACCTACAACATACCAAACACCAAATCTGTTTTGAGAAGTGGATATCATGATTAATCCTACACACTTTGAGTCAGCATATGAATCAAGAATTTAATTCTGTGAAGTACTTTGACATTTTTTTTATTTTTTTTTTAGATTAAAAGGTACTGGATCCTGAACACTGTTTACATCTGTAAACTCTGAGGTTTCTTGAGAAAAGAGAAGCAGAATACAGAGGCTGTGCTGTAGTGGGTGTCTCTGGCAAGGTGTTGGCAGTTGGCAGGGAGCTGCAATGATGGCCTCTGTGAGAAGATACAGCCATTTGCAGCCAGTTCCAATAGGCCCACCACATGACATGGCTGAATTCATCAGGAAAGCTGATGGTAACTCTAGGAGAATGTATTTAAGGAAAGGCAGAAAATGCTGGACAGGGAGGGGAAGAGGGGAAAAAAAAAAAAAAAAAAAGTGAGAAACAGCAGAGGGAACACCAAGGTCAGAGGAGGAAGAGGAGAAACAGGAGAAGGGGGTTCACTCCTGTTTTTATTTTCTCTCTTCCTTTTCCTGTCCCACTGAGGGGGAGAGAGATGTGAGTGGCTGAGAGCCTTCCAAACCAGTTTTAGCTGTGCCACTGTTTATTCCTGCTTCTATCTTTGTGATGGGGCTGTGTCACTGGGGGCAGAGATGTGCCACCTGGTCCAGCTGGCACCAGCCATACAGAAGAACTAACAAGCCTTCTGCTGGATCAGCCTGCGCATGCAGGAAGGGAGGAAGCAGTTTAGTGACTGGTTACAAGTGGAGGCCACTATTGAAAGGTCCCTTCCACTCCCCTTCCCTCCTGACTATCTGCTCTCATTTTTCTGAATCAATATTTAAATGTTCATATGAAATATTTAAACATATTTAAAACTAACAATTCACCAA
Organism: Aythya fuligula; assembly: GCF_009819795.1. Taxonomy (NCBI): domain Eukaryota; kingdom Metazoa; phylum Chordata; class Aves; order Anseriformes; family Anatidae; genus Aythya; species Aythya fuligula. The sequence continues at coordinate 51,124,942 of NC_045562.1, forward strand.
ATGTGGTAAATAAGAGCAAGGACTTTGTCTATTTTAAAGTTTCAAATGCATAGCAAAAGTCGTTTCTCCAGTATGGAGTTACTTTCAAAGAATTAAAAAAAAAAAAAAAAAAAGAGTTTGAAACTGGAATATTTTAAAGAATACATGACTTCTAAATCAGAGGGGATAATGTATCACACAAATCTTTTTTCCTACAATTCCTGTGAATAACACAAACTCATGTAAAATGAAGATGCAAATAGATATATCTGAGAACAAAAACATTAGTGACAAATATGTAACACACATTATCTACAGTTGTCTTCCCACTACTTCAGATAAACATTACAACTCTCTTTCTGGTTTCTCCTATTATTCCCTGATCAAAGTAATAGAAATTCTGCTCATTTTGTAATTTCTTTGATGATTTTCTATAGCCTTAAGCTGTTCACCAGAGAAGATCGCAACATGTAGGCCCAAGTCACTAGAGAATTTAGGCACGTCTAATTTTATGAATTATCATATCATAACAGAAGAAGCTGCACACATGTTTAAAATTTCAAAATCACTTTACTTTTTAGTCTTATCCAAAATGTATCCAGAGAGGGTCACTAAAAAGTATGTAGTTTGCTCATTATCTGCAAATTTCAGAAGCTTCCTCTTTCTTCAGTAATTAAAAAAAAAAAAAAAAAAAGTGTTTATGAACAACTGGCTCTCCTTAAGGCATCTGTGCTACATGCTAATAGGAAAAAAAGCAGTATCTAAGGTCTCATTGCTTGTCATTGTGGTTATCTATTCCCTTTGATATAAACCACTAGAAAACTGTTTAATATATTGCAGTAAAATCAATTTAATTTGGTTATATAAAATATTTGTTGTTGATCCTGTGTATATTTTATTTTTTTCCCCAGCCTTTCAGTTTCACTGAAGCATGAATGTTACTTTGCCTATATAATTGAGAACTCTTATTATAAAACAAAGTTCATTGAATTGGTACCCAAGTGTACATGTAATTAGTAATACAACTTTTACACTGACATGCACATCTGTGCATAGTGCAAAATGTTTATTGATGCCATTTATTACATTTCTAGTCTGTATGTAATGTCTCCCTTAATATAATCTGCTTGGCAAGGTTTTTCATGTAGTATTTATAGCACTTGAAATAGCGTAAACATGAGGCATTTCATTGCTATGTCTAATCAACGTTAATTATAATACAGAAAATAATACATAAAATTAAGTCTGCAAGGGCAATCTCCAAGTCTCTCTCTCTCTCTCTTTTTTTTTTTTTTTCATCTGATCCTATCAAGGAGGAATTTCTAATTGTAATTGCATTCTTTCAAAGAAAGTAGGAGGCTCTGTGAAGTTATTCTTCTGTGAAGGTTTCCTCAGATGTTCTTGCCCATGTTCAGGTGCAACCCCAAATAAGTCTGAGAATTTATTTCACTCCAGTGTACCATGCAGGACAGCAAACCCTTAGACTATGTAAGTTGAACACTACCCAAAACAACATTTTGCAAATTACTTAGATTAAACAGTTAAAATGACCTTGCAGAAGGCTGATGGCACAAATTGCAATATCATATGATTCTTTATTGCCTTGTAATTAATTATAGTATCTTTCATGATGAACACTGAGGTTTCTGTACTTATTCCATTACAAAATGAGAAAAGACCTGCCTCATCTCATTAATGTGTTCCAAGGATCATTAAGTGCTGTAAAAGTTCTGGAATCATTGTAAATCTTCACACTATTTCATAATGTGCTACATGATATTCATAATACATTACAACTGAGTGTTTTGTATTCATTTTATGGTTGCATAAACTAAACCACAAAGAAAATAAGTGATTTTACTCATGGTTAATAAATAAATAAATAAATAAATAAATAAAGATAATCACAGTGAGTGACTGAGTGATGGTAACCTCCAAATTTCTGTTCTTTAGTTCATGCAGCTTCATAAGAAACTTCATTTAGTCAAAGGTAATCTCAGACATTACGCCTATGTGAATTTGACAGGACTGATGCACATTTCATTGATTAGATGATGATGAATTTAGTACACAGCTCTATTTTTGCTTCAGTTAAAAAAGACAGTCAGGATCCCTGCATTTGATACAGATTTTTTTTTCCTGTTGTGACTCAGAAAGGAAACCTTCAAATTCTGGTAGCTCAAATATCTTCTGATACATCACCTGGATACTAGTTTAGGGATATTGTATGGGCTTGGTTGTTTGGAAGAATTTAAAGACCAACAAATAAAAAAATTTGCTACAAAAATATCTTCAAATCATGAAAAGGAACAGAAGTGGTTCAGCAATACAGTACATTTGGCTGGTTTGTACAAAAAAAACTTCCACAATTCAACATTTGACCTCTACCAGCAGTACCTAAAAGTTACTTTGCTGGTATTCTGAGGAGAGAAGCCAGCAAGAACATTTTTCCTATCTAATAGTCTGAAGAGGCCAGCTTATACCACATATGGGCTGAAAAGCAGTTTGACATTCTTTGTGAAAGGTCACCAAGAATATAATGTACTTTTGTAACTTGGGATTGGAAGTTCTTACACTGATCCTAAAATCAAATTCATCTAAGCCTTCACACAGAAAGTATCTATGCAGACTAAAGATTCTCACCTGGCTGCACTAGCCATACCATTCTTGATCAAATACATAGAAGAAGACACTTATAAAAATGGGATATGTAGAAATATGGTACACCTTTGTCTCTGGCATTTAAAAGAGGTTCATATCCAAGAAATAATTGATTAGTCTTGACACAATGTGTGATTTGGATCATAGGAAAATGCATTTGTTTCTTCAAAAAGTATGTTTTAACCTGAACATGCAACTTCGATTTCACTAAAATCTAAAGGAGATTTTAGACTTTTTATAAAAAATGATGCCAATCATGATTACATTCAGAAGTCAGTCTGAACTGAATTGTTCTGCTGAGAATTTCCAGGAAAGTGTTATGTGGTAAAAGTTTAATTTTGATGTTCATCAGGAAACAATAACTGATCCTAAATATTAGAAGAGTAAGGCTGGTTAATTTTTCATTTAATTTATGTACATGGTCCTGATCATTACAACACTATCTGCAAATTCATAGGATGGCTTAACTGAAAAGAAAATGCATGGGTAAGGGAGGTGATGAGCCTCTTTTTACTAATCAGTTAATGGACAAAAAGGAAATGTTCTTTGTTTAATTTGTTCCTCTTTCATAGTGGTCTTGAATCAAGATTTATTAGAAAGAATCCTAGATATCATGTTCAGATATTATGGTAAAGAACAAGTTCAGTCTTAGTGGGAACAGCGTCCCATTCTACATTAAACTTTGAAAAGTGTTGAAAGACAGAACTTATTTACAGAATATGAGAAAAAGAACATTCAGTGATTAGGGCATTTCACCAGAGAGCTAGGATGTCTTGCCCAGCTGCTCTAATTTCAGTGATTCATACATAAGGGTACAATTTCTGTATGAAATAATCATTTATTTTTTTTTATAGAAAGAAAGAAAAATAAAAAATAAAAAGGCTAGACAGTGCAGACAGAGTTTAATTTATATTTATTCCTTCATCAATACTTGTATTCCTTAAAAAGGTGTTTTCTCCTGTAACTTTTAATTCCTGAGAACCGAAAAAAGAAAAAAAAAAAATACACATCCATTTAAAACATTTGTCCACAATCTGCTTAGTGAGTAAATGCAAGATTTACAAGTCCATCATCATTAGCACTCCCCTTCAGTTGTTCTCAGCATGTTCCTGATAAAAATGATATAACTGCTATACACCACTGATCATAGCAAAATAGATATATAGCCCTGCACTGAAATTGTGTCTGTGCTTCTGTCACTTGTGCAAGGGATCATAATTATATGCTGCAGAAAATGAATTAATGGAATAAATGAAGTATGCAGATATCTGTCAACGCTGACAAACAACTTTGCTGTTCAATTAGCATAACTCCATCCTTTATTAAAGAACTGGGATTACTCATCACAGTTAAATGCTTTATTTATTTAAGATGCTCATTTATAAAACAGACCTAGAGAAGTATCAATTTATTTCCCTAAAGCCTTTCAGCAATAGACGTTGGTGTGGTTATGTACTGTTTGTATGTTTTTAATACTGTGGGCCACATCTCTAATCCATACTGTTTTGTGAGCTGCTTCTTCACCCATTCACATGATGTGACATTCCCATGGCAACTACTGTAACTGCCAACATGGAAAAATACTAGTGGCGTATTTAATGCATTTTCACTTAGCAATAAGCACGTCATCCCTTTGGGGGGCGAAATGCAGACAAAGCAGCCATAGTATGCTGGAAGGAGCTGCAGAACATACCAGCACCTGCATGGAAGGAGCACCCTGGGACAGCTCTGAATTCACCAGCAGATTTTCTGAGACCTCTATGCTGTAAAGTTATGTAATGGATGGTTCCTAGAAAGAGAGACTTGAGGATAATAATCATAGGCTTGGTGTGAGTATTCACATGTTTTTGGGGACTGCTCAAGGAGGGCTGCTTTCTGACTGAGGGCTCCATGCTCAGAAACTCAGCCTGGAAAGCTCCTGTTCCTGTTGCCCTCTGTGGGATCTGCCCCAGGAAAAGCTGTGTTGCAACACCAGTCCTTCAAAGCATGGGACAGGGTGAATATCCTACATGGACACCATGACTAAAAAAAAATGTGAAGCTTTAGTCCCATCACAGAAGACCAATTGAGATAAGATAAATATGGTCTGCAATAATTTAAGAAAAATGAGTTTATAATATTTCAGTTCAACTTTGCTTCATTTTCAGTATCTATTTGCACATCTCTTGAAGTGTGCTTTGTGTCTCTCATGGTACAGTACAAAACACAATAAATAAAAAACAAAATCACATATTAGGTGATTTAAATTAAGGATATAAATTTATATCAAGGCTTCAGGATGGACATATCAACAGATAAAAATTATTTTTGCCCATATTAGAAATTAATTTGATAGCGTCAACTTAAAATAGTTTGTAAAAAAAAAACAAAAAAAAAAAAACAAAAACAAAAACAAAACAAAAAAATATATAAAACCATTCTTAAATGGAAAGGAACGAAGAAAAAGGAAAAAAAAAAAAAAAAAAAAAACAACTCTGTAATATCAAAATATTTCTCTCAGATCATCACTTCAGAAATACACTGGACCACCCTATTATTTAACCTTATCCTCTGCTGCCATCCTGTGGCTATTTAATTAAAAATACTGGTAATAAACTTCTAGATACGTGAGTGGTAGAACCTGAAAAGTCTACACCTTTAGCAAAATGTAGACAAAACATCCACTCTTGGGGTGAAGCAGTGTATTTTCAAGCAAGAAGTACTGACAGTAAATTAACACTAGGAATTTTTTTTAAGTACTTATCTTTTAATAAAACACGGAAGACTGAGCAATTGCAGAGAAGTAAGGGAAAGAATCCTTCTTTCTGTCCAAAAATTAGGTGTTTAGGTTAAAGTAGTTGTGGTATTTCCCCTTGTGAGATATCAGAAATGCAAAGGACAGGGAGAGGTAGCTCCAATGGCAAATCCTTCCATCTCAAAAAAGGGATGTCTAAAGTAAGTGGTATTAATTAACATTTGGCTGTGCCTCACTCTCTCCTTTGACTACAGAGCAATCATCTAGGGACTTGACATTTAGATAGTTAATGTCACTTAGAGAGCGCAATCCCACTCTGAATGGAACAGACCTTTACAGAGCATCTGTATAAGCATGGCCTGGCACTTGTTTAGTATTTTGCAAACATCAAGGAAGAGGGTACTGCTCAGTAATGCAAAATTATTAATATAATTTTTAAGCTGCTAGAAGCATGACATTTTTTAGCAGATATCCAACTTCAGAGAAATAGAAAAGCTTCTATCTCAGTTTTAGGTCTGGAAAAAATACTTGAAAATAGTATCTAGCAGAACAAGAAATAGGCAAGAACCCTTCAGTGATTTTTAACCAGGAGTTTGATTACGGTGTGACCATCAGCTGTGGCCTTGACTCTGAGAACTTAAGAGTTCTTCTCAGACCTCTACAATAGTCCTAAATGTGAAAGTATGGCTCAGACATTTTTTTTGTTTATTATTTTTTTTCCATAGGCATAATACTTTCCTTGTTTGCTAGATGTACAAATGTATGTGTTTAACTCTTCCCAGTCCTAAGCCACTATTATTGCTATGACTTATGGCCTGTCTGGAACATTGAGCTGATGCACATCATCTTTGCTGGAAGCCCTGAGCTACAAATGTTAGGTTATAGGCAATGTTTAAGAGATGTAGTTTTCCAGACAGGATGTGTTCAGTTAAATCAAGGCATTAGGAAGAGTATCTCCATAAGACACCTGGACTCAGAAGTCAGATAACTAAAGAAAGTTGCTTTTCCCCAGCCTGCACTTGTAGAATGGGATCCATGATCACTGCTGCAAGAGAAAGAAGAGTAGCCATTTGCCACAGTTGCCCATATTTATGGTTTAGTCTTATTTGCTGTTTTGACACAATTGACTATCAAAAATGGCTGGGACTTTAAGAATGATTGGCTTCTCTCTGCCAAATGAGGATGACAACCAGTTAAATTAATAGTAAAAGCACATAAGCCAGCTGTTAACCAGATTTTATCCTCAGCCACATAATGGATGTTTGTTTTCTTTCTTTTCATATTTCTGTCAATACATATGTCATAGAATATAATGGCCAATGGAGAAACATCTACAAGAATTCTGCCCAAGAGATGGCAAAAATTTTCTGTGCAAGGAGTGGTGAGCCTCAGTCTAAGCAGAATGATTTTCATAGAGAAGATGCGGTAGTGCTACTGTAAATAATGAGTAGAGGGCGCATTCATGGGAAGCTTCTATCACAAGATCCAACAAAATCACAGATCCAACAAGAACATAAATTAACAAGAGGGAAAAGGAGAGCAAATGCTAGGGAGACAGGTTAGCATTTTGTGACTAGAATCACAGAATCATCTAGGTTGGAAGAGACCTCCAAGATCACCAAGTCCAACCTCTGACCTAACTCTAACCAGTCCTCCACTAAACCATATCACTAAGCTCTACATCTAAATGTCTTTTAAAGACCTCCAGGGATGGTGACTCAACCACTTCCCTGGGCAGCCCATTCCAATGCCTAAAAACCCTTTCTGTAAAGAAGTTCTTCCTAATATCCAACCTAAACCTCTCCTGGTATAACTTTAGCCATCCCCCCTGGTCCTGTCACTGGGCACATGGAAGAATAGACCAATCCCCACCTTGCTACAGCCTCCTTTAAGGTACTATAGAGAGTCTATAGAGAGCGATAAGGTCACCTCTGAGCCTCCTCTTCTCCAGGCTAAACAACCGCAGCTCCCTCAGCCACTCCTCACAGAAGAAGGAGAAAAATGGATGGAAGAGAAGATAGAAGATTCTCCTTCTCTTCTTCTAAAAGAGAAGGAGAAAAAATGGATAACTCCAAAAGAGCAGGAAACAGAAGCAGAGATCTCCGACACCTTTGGGTCAGGATAGGAGCTTGATAACATTAAATACACCAGCATTAGGCATTCAGAATGGTGGCAGCAAAAGATGAAAAACACAACTAAATAAAACTTACACAATAATGAGTGTTCCACACTATCCATATCCCCAACCACATCCAAAAGACATCTGTGTTATTTTCTTTGGGATTCACCAATAAGACACTCAGTGAGGTACAGAAAGTGAAACTCATCGGGAGCACTGACAAGAAAATTCACAAGTCACTACAAGCTTGGATGAGATCCTAAAATTCACAGCAAGGCTCTCCTAGTTGAGTATGATTAATCTGGATTCAGATTAATAACTCCACACAACAGGAAAATTGCTTTCATGATTTATTGGCATCCTAATGGACGTACAAGACAAGGATAAAGAACTCTCCCAGACAGCAGCATCAGAAGCACTTGCCTGCAAGTGCTGAAAAGAAAGGGTGTTAATTACTTTGTGTAATTAAGCCTTAAGAAAGGCATTTATATTTTATGAGCCTAACAGTCGTGAAGGCATGTAGCCTTCAACTATTCCATGGAGATCCATAGGACTGTTTATTTGGCTTAAAGATTCACTGTTATAGTAAATAAATAAATAAATAAATAAATAAATAAAATTACATTTGAATGGAGAAAAGTTTTAGCAAATATACTCAGAGTAAGAATCCTGCTCTGGAAGGAAATAGAAAATGTTTCTCAGGTAGAAATTTGCTTAATTTTCTTTGCTTTTTATTTTTGCTGCTAGCTCTGGTAGGACCTCATTTTTCTTCTCTCCTGTAATAAGTGCTAAACTGTTTTCTGGTTCTTACTTTTGCCTATTCTTCCCTTGCTAGTTATTTTTTATGTTCAATACGTGATGGCACCATCTGGCTGTCAAGGAATTTCCCTTCCTCTCTTAGGCTGTGCATGAGCAACTATCCTAATGACTACTATTAGGGGGAACCAAGATATATCCTGGAATTCCTCCAGAATGGTCCGGGATTTTCTTAGTCAAAAAAAGCATTCTGTCTTGATGACTTGCTGTCCCTTACATTTTCTCTCAGTTACAGCTCTTTACTGTGAGTCCTAATAAAGAATACTCTGCATGCCTGATTCCTTTTTGGATTAGGCTGAACTGTTACCGTCCAAAACATCATATGAAAAACTTTGCTGTACTTGGAGCAATTACAAAGGCTGATGCAGAAAACTATTTATTAAACTAAAAGGTATATTAAACTTATATATAAAAACTTATATATAAAATTATTTTTGTTTGCACACTGCTAGGTAAAGTTAATTTCTGTTGAATTTAAAAATATTTCAGTTTTTAGAAATCACATTCAATACAAAATACTTTTTATATCTTGTTAGAACAGAAACAAAAGCTAGAAGAAAAAATGTTATCCACTTTGTGGGATATCCATAATTTAAAATATTTAAGGTATTAGAACTTGATTCTACTTTTAGCACTTTTTTATATCAGTCACCATACAAGAATCTTCTGGTATCTTCTGAGAATAAAATGACTCAGCAGGTTAGCACAATTTATGTAACAGATTATCTTTTTGTAGAAGTTAGTCACTTTTATACAAAGCAAGGACTGCTCAGACACAAAATGAGCTCATGATAGATTTTTTATACTATTGCAATAAAAATACATGTGCATTAAAAATGCATTGTCTATCTTGAAGGCAAGAAGTCTATACAATCATTTTTTGCATTAATATCTTGGTTTTGTGATGACGCACAATTTGTTTGTATAGCTTTCTTTACTGATAGTCACCATAGCATCTGAGAGCCTTATAATCATTAAAATGTTTGGATGTACAACTGTAAAGTTGGGAAATAATATTGTTGAGAATTTTCAGGCAGCAGTTGAAGCAAATGGTAGCTGTCCAAAATGATCAGTATCTCTTTTTTCTGTCACTACCCACCCTGTTGAATGTGCTGATTTTTCTGTTAACAGTACATTTCAAAGGGCATAGCAATCACCAAAGCCACTTAGAATGAAGAATACAAATTAAATAACAGAGAAGTCATTCAAAGATACATACAGACAAAAGTCAGTCCTGGCAAGTTAGTAATTAAACGTTAGAATTCAGGGTGAAGGTACTAATGACTGATTACTCAGTATGCTAATATAATATTTTTGTTTACATGTATTAAGTTTAGGTGGAAATGTGCTATTAAAGCTTCAGGGCACTGATCAGTTACTAAAAAGAGGCTAAGTAGGCCAAAGGAGAATTCGTAAACATTTTTGAGCTAATACATAAAAGTCTAGAAGAATAAAAGCACAGGCATCTTAGTACAGACACCATAGTATTTTACAAAAATATTGTTAATAATTCCAGTTTCTAGAAAAAGGTAATAGCTAACAGCATACAGCACAAAACAGGTTTTCTTTTTTCTTTCTTTTTTTTTTTAACTTTTTTTTTTTTAAGTGAATTGATCAATGTCCTTTAAAAGTCAAGAAAACAGATTAGACTCTATGTGCCAGACCCAAAATTGAAATTCATCTGGGGATTTAAATTAGATTTGCATGGACTTTGTAACTTTCTGTTCTCAGTTGCTGTCTAGCTTCTAAGAGTCTTTCTCTCCTGTAGGCATTTCAGTCCATTTATCTTCTCATTCTCCAGAATTTTTCCAGTTCCACTTCAGTCTTCATAATGCTGAACAGTTTCATGACTGCCTCACACCTACACCAGAACAAGATATCCCTCTCCTTGTTATCAGCAGAAAGGCCCCATCTCACTGGCAATCTCAGCACCAACTTGCCCCGCAGATGTCTTTCCAAAGCACAGCTGCCAGGGAAGGACATACACATGGCACCTTTTTCTATGTTCTTCTTCTTTAATCAAGTCTCAGACTTTAGAGAACGATGTTGGAGAAAGTTATCTCCATTGCTTGGGAACAGTCACATACAGAATGCTTTCTGAATAGTAGTGTGGTATGTCAGGATTCTACTTCAAGAGACAACACTTTGTAAAACTTCTCAGTACTGCTGGGTGTAAGCCTGTGTTCAAAGGCTAGATCTCAAACATTGCTGCAACATGTTATTTGAACCTACTCTTAATACAGACACTTCTGATCAAGATAAACCTTGAAAATATTTTTCCAGTTTATTGTGTTTCACAAAAGTTAAGAAGCTCCTGAAAAAAAAAAAAAAAAAAAAAAAAAAAAAAAAAAAAAAAGTTGCATTATTAACATCCATACGCAGAGGGTACAGGGATGGAAGGAACAGGCCTGACTAGTGTGTCTATTCCTATATCATCCTAGATATAACCTATGTTGTAAGTCAAGTGTTGTTGCAGAGATATCCTTTTTATTTCCTTTTTCTTTTTTTAAAGAAAGGGAAAGCACTCTCCATCTCTCCACAATTAATGATGAGACTAAAAATATCAGTTTCATATATGCACTAGTAAATAATTCACTTCTACAGCAACATCAGTTGGTGAGCAATCTCTGCAATTTGTCTGTTCTCTGGAGACTCTCAAGGAAAAATCTCTGCTCAGATGGAGTGACTGTGGCAGGTAACTGCCTCATATTGATCTGCATTGCCTCAATATCCACCTAAGGGCCTAAGAGTACAATTTTTCGTTCTTTGTGGTTTGGAGCTATTGCAGCAAAACCTCTGTTTAAGCAGACTAACTGACTGTGGTACTTTCAGATGGAAGACAGTTAACTGTGATTCTGTCTACAGGCTCCTTTGTAACACCTAAGTTACTTACGTGTGTAGTGACTGGAAATTAAGTACCTGAAGTACCTAATGTTGCCCTAACTGCATTGAATTCAGTCACAGGACAGAAGGGATGACTGAAAAGACATTTTCTCTCCAAAGCAGGATCAGAATGGGATATTAAGGATTTGAATGCGTAAGTACATACATGGGAAAAATATAGAGATGCACTGAAAAAATGCTGTAAGAGGTAATGAACACTTGAAGCATGGTGTAGGAGCCATAGAGATGGCCCATTACAGTTCTGTAGCTTAAATAGGAAGTTAATTGCTTCTTGCAATATTTTTTTAAAACTCCAATTTTTCTTCTAAAATCCCCAGGTAAAATTTAAGTAGATTGTGTGCAACAGTTTTGACTTTAAAAAAGAGGTTTTGAAGACTTTTAGATTGTTTGTTAGCTCTTCCAGTAATGCTTGGTTGAACAGGGATGAGTAAAACAAAGCAGAAAATAACCATTTCATTTCAAGTGAAATACACATTATCAGAATGTGATCTGACAGCGGTGCAGCCTGTTCGTAACACCACATCCTATGGATGGACTGGCTGGAACATACTTTGCCTTGGGAGTTTCTAACATGAACAGAGAACACGGTTGTTTTCATGTGAAAAGAAATCACTCAAGTGTTAAGTAATTCCTTCAGAAGAAACCCTGACAAGTCTCTTGAGAGCTTAAAAATTTATAGAGGTTTCTCCCCAGCTTATTTTGTTTGTTTTTGCATTTTGACTAGATAACATATACTTTATTCTTCAGTTTATTTAAAGTGTTAAGTTTCTGAACAAGCCCTTTAAAAGGAAAGTCACCTATTAGCTGTGTTAAATACAAATTACGATTTTCATATCCTTCCTAACCAACTGGCTCTGGGACCACCTAAATGTTATCTTTGTTTTTGGTCTGTTAGCAAATCCCCCTATGCAACACATGCAGCTTCGATATGCAGGATTTTCATACACGTAAATGCAGGATCTTCATAAAACATTTTTAAGTCACAAGTGCTCAAGATGTAAAATCAATGCTTGCAGAAATAGAGGTATTTCAAGAGCCACAAAAACAGATCAGATGCTGGCGGGGGGGGGGGAGGGAGAGGAGGGGGAGGGTTAGGACAGGACATGTTCATCACAGTCCTTAGTGCTTCACAAGAGTTCTCTTGGGTACCTGTCTCCTTGTGGTCAATGTGGCTAAATGTTCAGACATCAGAATATTATTTTATTTTAAAAACAATAACTGACAGGACATGTAACTTCTATTCTTCCTCTAAGAGTCTTTCATATGCAAGTAGGTAAATGGAATTTCTTTCTGATGAAAATATGTGCTTGTGCTTATAGGTCGAAGGTAATGATTATTTCCCTCTCTTCGGCACTCTAGAGTACTGCATAAAAAGGACATTACTGCCCTGTGGCCAAGGAACAAAATAGAGTAAGAATACTTATCTTGTATCTTGACAAATACAATATTATTTTTCTCAGTCTACTTAGAAACTCCACATAAAACTTTTGATCAGAAAAGTACTTGTTATATCAAGCATACTGCATCATCTTGATAAACGTTAGTGCTAAGCAGAAAGATGGGAACTGTAACTGAAGTATGGTCTCCTTCTGATGAAGCCCGTACCAAGCTGTAAGTTAAGGGTTATATCATTGATTTATTGTGTGTCTGATTGTAATATAACCAAATCCTTTTAAAAAATGAGAAAGTAGTCAAGGCCAGGCTGGATGGGTCTTTGGGCAACCTGATCTATTGGAAGGTGTCCCTGCCTATGGCAGTGAGGTTCAAGTCAGATGATATTCAAGATCCCTTCCAACTCAAACCATTATATGATTTTATGATACTGTACAAGACAAAATGTTTTGAAAACACGTAGTATGACAGATGGAAGTTTCATATATGGGAAACTAGAAATTTACCCCAAATAAACTAGAATACTTCTTCCTTTCTTCCAAAACATAGGGACATAACACATACCCTATAAGTAAGGTTGTCTTCTGTGGATGAACTACTTTAAGTGAAAGCTAACTGTCTGTGTGTTTTACTTTTCCGCAAAAAAAAAAAAATATATATATATATATATATATATATATATATATATATTTGTGATTTTTTTTTCATGTTCAGTTCTTTTAACTAATGCTATTACCTTGATTCTACTCTGGAAACTTACCTTTTAACTGAGCAAGTGCAAAATGTTACTGGCTTGATATTTTTAAAGTGTTTTTTTGCAAAAACAAAACAAAATCCTTGTGGGCATAGTCCTTTTGCTCCAATTTCCTGCTCATTTTGGAATAACTTGCATTCGCTAGAGATCAACAGCAATGGCACAGGTTGTGGGAACATAAATAGCAAAATAAATAGCTAAATACACATACTATATAGAACAACAGCAACAAAGAAGATAGTAAGAGGAAACTAACTCCAAAGCTGAAGGTACTGTTAAGCAGTGTTTAGTAAGACAAGTCAATCATAGTTGGTAAATTCATACTAGACAAAGGCCCTCTTGAAGATGAGTAAAGTACCAAGGAAATAGAATAAAACAATGCATAGATTACTTTTAAGAAGTGAGAAACATATTAGTACCACAAGAAGTCACTACTTTGGAAAATAAATTAAACACCTAAGATTAGTCTTTGTGACATCATTTATCACAGGCAAAACAATGACAAAAAATAAAAGTATCTAAACCTATAAAAACTGAAGTTGAACCCCAACCAAACTAGAAATACTCCATGACTATAGAACATCTCATGAAATCAATGGGTTTTCCAGCAAAATAAAGAAATGTGAAAAGAAGTAATGAAATATCTAAGTTATCAAGAAAACTTATCAGTCAGGGACAAAGTTGTGCAATGTAATCTAACACAGAATAAAGGAAGAACTCAAACCAAGAAACCGTAAACTAGATTTCAAGAAAGAAGACTGTATGATACTTATTTGCATTATAACAGTAATCAACTGAAAAAGCTATTCCCTTACTTTCTTACTAAGCATTGCAGATAACAAGTGCTGACAGATATATAAGAGTAGAAAATTTCATGTCTGGTTGTAACATGTAAGCAACAACTCAGACATTACTCAGGAAAAGACCAAATGGTTTTATAACGCCAGAGAAAAGTTTGGGCTCAAAAGTAGTACAAATTCGCCAGAGCTGTCCTCAACTGAAGTATCATACAAGCAGGCAGAGAAATGTAAATGATAATTTACATACTATGGGCATGCAAAGGAGAAGGTGCAGCATACTAAATAATGCCACAGTTAGGAGAGATAAGAACTTGCAAATCACCTATTTAAATGCTATCCCCGTCTTAATGGATGGCTGTGAAAGCTTGTGGTGTAACAAAGAAATTTCATTTTTCTCCCTTCCTCTATTTCTCTCTTGCCATCTTTCCCTCTTTTCCTCTCTCTCTTTCTCTCTCTCTCTTTCCTTTTTTCTTTCTTCCCTTCCCTTCCCTTCCCTTCCCTTCCCTTCCCTTCCCTTCCCTTCCCTTCCCTTCCCTTCCCTTCCCTTCCCTTCCCTTCCCTTCCCTTCCCTTCCCTTCCCTTCCCTTCCCTTCCCTTCCCTTCCCTTTCCCTTCCCTTTCCCTTTCCCTTTCCCTTTCCCTTTCCCTTTCCCTTTCCCTTTCCCTTTCCCTTTCCCTTTCCCTTTCCCTTTCCCTTTCCCTTTTCTTTTTCTTTTCCTGTAGTCAGCAGGATGTTAAGTAGAATCCTCTAACATCTTCATAACCCGAGTCCACAGTTCCTCCCATCACATGTCTTTGGGACTTTCATGTAGTCTCCCATTCAGTACTGTAATGTAGGTGACCCATTATGGCACAGGTATCATGCTCACCCATGTTTACTTTAACGTTTCTGAAAGGAAATACTAGATTAATATAAAAGCAATTAATCCTTCATGTAGAAGGTATTCTGAGACAGCTAGACAAGAAGACCTTTCAACTCAGACTTCAAATTTCTGGAGACTTTTGTCATTTTTCATTCCAGTGCTTTTTCTGAAAGTTATGTAACTGAGCAGGACTTTAATTCTCTGTATGTTCTGGAGCAGTGTGCATTTTGGACACAGCTTTTAAGTCTGTGCAACTATTGCTGCAGATGTGTGTGTTTATAAATAAAGCTGAACAAAGAAGCAATAATATCCTTTTGGAATAGGGCTTATTAGCATTTTGATGGTTTCTTTACCCTGGGAATAGCCTTCTGCTTTTGGCCTCTTCCTTCTATTCTCCATCCTGAATCTGTCATTTATTTCTCTAATAATTAGAATTTATACTGAGCAATCAAGGCTTAGGTTGTCAAGGCAAAAAAAAAAAAAAAAAAAGTAAAAATGAATTGCAACATGTTCTTCCTGCAGATAAGAATAACATATATTTGTTTTATAAATCATGTTTGTAATATGTAAATTACTAGTAATATCAGATTGTGAAGAGTGGATGAAAAGCTCTAAAATTTCAAATTTTCTAAAGCCATGAATAATCTCCTCTAGGAATAACACTGATGATATTTTTAGGGGGACAAAATTAATTTGGCTATGTAAAATAAAAATTAATATTAATATTTTATGAAAGCGATTAGGCTTTTAAATGAGTAAGAGGCAGCATTCACTGAACCACCACCACAACAGGACTGTAACTGAATAAATAACAAATACACTTGGATTCCTGATTACAAGCATATGATACATGACTTTCAAAGCAGTAAAAAAAATTATTAAATAGGAATTAAGGCAATAATATTTTAACAATATTTCTGTTATCATATAAATTCATTATAATGCAAAGTTACTCACTTCATTCAATATCTTTAGAAGTTTCTGCTAATGCTAATATTGTTGCCTCTCATTATTCTACTTTATTTACTGCAGTAAAAGTTGTCACTTGAAGGAAAATGAAATATCAAAGCCAATGGGAAAACAAAACAAACAAAACAAAAGAAAAACAAAAGAAAAACAAACAAACAAACCAAAAAAAAAAAAAAAAAAAACAGCTTAATTCACTCCACTTTGAAGCTCTTCTCTCACATCTTCTCCCTGGAGTTACTGATTCTTCAGGTCCTCAAGTCTTGCAGGCAGTGTATGGTAGGTTTCCATAATGTATTAAGAAAAGAATTAAATATATTCTAAGAATTGGAACTCCAGGTTTCTTATCACAGCTTTTTTATTTATTTTTGTTATAGAATATTAGAATTACAGAATCATAGAATCATTAGGGTTGGAAAAGACCTTCAAGATCCTCTGATCCAACCAGCACGCTAGTACCAATCTCATCCACTAAACCATGTCCCTAAGCACCACGTCCAACCTTTCCTTAAACATCCCCAGTGACCATCTCACCATGCCACCCCATGCCACCACCTCCCTGGACAACCCTTTCTAGTGCCTGACTACACTTTCTGAGAAGAAAAGTCTCCTAATTTCCAACCTAAACCTTCCCTGGTGCAATTTGAGGCCATTCTCTCTAGTCCTATCACTAGTTATCTGCAAGAGGCTGACCCCCAGCTCCCCACAACTTCCTTTCAGGTAGCTGTAGAGAGCAATGACACCAGGCAAGCAGATGTGTCTTACAGAGCTCTGACAAGTTGGGGAAGCCAAGGGAGATGGTGACATACTGATTTTTACTACCTTAGTTGTCCTTCTTAATGAAGTTATTGACTTTGTTCAGTGCCTCAAAGCTGCTCTGTATTGCTTCTGACTGTGTTTTTCTCCTAACAGAAGATGGTGATTATGCTTATTTTTTGTCTTTCTCCTGTTAATTGATGCAGCATTATTTTTTCTTTTTCACATCCGTCATAGCTAATGTCACTTTGCCAAGGCAAACACTTGGTTGCAGCTGATTAGTCTTACATAAATATAATGAAAAAAAAGTGACAGAAACCTCCAGAAATATATAGAAAGGATTAACCATGGGCTGTTTTTCCAAAACATGTCATTCAGCAAACAGCTTCCATGTTTGGGAGAGGATGAAAGGATGGGAGTTCCCATGAAAGAATGGGAGAAAACTGAACAGTGAGCAAGTACCTGCTGGAGGAACATGGAGCAGTCAGTGTGGGAGCCCAGAGGTCAGCTGAGGAGACAGAAGACATAGGAACCTGCTTTGCCATGCAGATTTACATTAAAATGTAGCAGTTACTTTTCAAATGATTAGTCTGTGAGTATAGAACAATGATAGAAAGACAATATGTCTTTCTATCACATGAATACTCCTCTGTGATTAGAATAGTATGTAATGTATGCAACTGCACAGAGTTCAGCCAGAAATCTTAAAAGAATCATAGAATCATAGAATCATAGAATATCCTGAGTTGGAAGGGACCCTTAAGGATCATCAAGTCCAACTCTCGACACCGCACAGGTCTACCCAAAAGTTCAGACCATGTGCCTAAGTGCACAGTCCAATCTCTTCTTAAATTCAGACAGGCTCGGTGCAGTGACCACTTCCCTGGGGAGCCTGTTCCAGTGTGCAACCACCCTCTCTGTGAAGAACCCCCTCCTGACGTCCAGCCTAAATTTCCCCTGCCTCAGCTTAACCCCGTTCCCGCGGGTCCTGTCACTAGTGTTAATGGAGAAAAGGTCTCCTGCCTCTTGACAACCCCTTACGAGGAAGTTGTAGACTGCGATGAGGTCTCCCCTCAGCCTCCTCTTCTCCAGGCTGAACAGGCCCAGTGACCTCAGCCGTTCCTCGTACGTCTTCCCCTCCAGGCCTTTCACCATCTTCGTAGCCCTCCTCTGGACACTTTCCAACAGTTTCATGTCCTTTTTATACTGTGGTGCCCAGAACTGCACACAGTACTCGAGGTGAGGCCGCACCAGCGCAGAGTAGAGCGGGACAATCACCTCCCTTGACCTACTAGCGATGCCGTTCTTGATGCACCCCAGGATACGATTGGCCCTCCTGGCTGCCAGGGCACACTGCTGGCTCATATTCAACTTGCTGTCTATCACGACCCCCAGATCCCTCTCTTCTAGGCTGCTCTCCAGCGTCTCATCGCCCAGTCTGTACGTGCAGCCAGGGTTTCCCCGTCCCAGGTGCAGGACCCGGCACTTGCTCTTATTGAACTTCATGCGGTTGGTGATCGCCCAGCTCTCCAACCTGTCCAGATCCCTCTGCAAGGCCTTTACGCCCTCATTTGAGTCCACAACTCCTCCAAGTTTGGTGTCATCAGCAAACTTGCTCAAAATACCCTCTATTCCTACATCCAGATCATTTATAAAAATATTGAAAAGTACCGGCCCTAAAATGGAGCCTTGAGGGACCCCACTGGTGACCGCCCGCCAGCCTGACGCAGCTCCATTTACCATAACCCTTTGGGCCCTGCCCGTTAGCCAATTGCTCACCCATCGTATGATGTTTTTATTTAGCTGTATGGTGGACATTTTGTCCAGTAGGATCCTATGGGAAACCGTGTCAAAAGCCTTGCTGAAGTCCAAAAAAATCACATCAGCTGGTTTCCCTTGGTCCACCATACGGGTGATCTTATCATAAAAGGAAATCAGGTTAGTTAGGCAGGACCTACCCTTCACAAACCCATGCTGGCTGGGACCAATGACTGCTTTGTCCCCCAGGTGCGCCTCAATGAGTCCGAGAACCAACTTCTCCATGATTTTACCAGGCACTGACGTGAGACTGACAGGCCTGTAATTGCTAGGGTCTTCTTTCTGACCCTTCTTGAAAATTGGCACAACATTTGCCAGCTTCCAGTCTACCGGGACCTCTCCAAATTCCCAGGATCGTTGAAAAATAATTGATAGAGGTTCCGCGATGACATCCGCCAGCTCTTTCAGCACCCGGGGATGAATCCCATCCGGACCCATGGACTTGTAGGGATCCAGGTGGAGTAGCAAATCCCGCACACGTTCAGGGTCAGTTGGGAGTTTGTCATCCCCACCGTCCCGGCCCTCCAGCTCAGGGCACCCTGGGTCCCGAAGCCCATCATCGGCATTGAAGACAGAGGCAAAGAAGGCGTTAAGCGTCTCTGCTTTGCCTACGTCATCGTCTGTGAGGAGACCTTCCCTATCAAGGAGCGGCCCTATGTTTTCTTTAGTTCTCCTTTTTCCATTTACATATCTAAAAAAACCCTTTTTATTTTCTCTCACAGACACAGCCAGCTTCAACTCTAGCTGTGCTTTGGCCACTCGAACTTTCTCCCTACAAACACGAACAGCATCCCTGTATTCTTTCCATGACGCCTGGCCCTCCTTCCAGTAGCAAAACACTCTCTGTTTCCGCCTAATCTCCATTAGAACATTCCTGGTCAGCCACGCCGGCCTCCTGCCCCGCCTGCCTGACTTGCGATATTTTGGAATTGCCTTATCTTGTGCTTCTAGGAGGCATCGCTTAAAGAGTGACCAGCACTGGTGGACATCGAGGCCTTCAAGAGCAGTTTCCCAGGGGACCTTACTGACTAGTTCCCTGAGCAGCCTGAAGTCCGCTTTCCCCATATCTAGGGATGAGGTTTTGGTGGCACTTTTCCTTCTGTCACCATAAATTTTGAACTCAACCACTTCATGGTCGCTATGACCGAGGCGGCCACCAATCACCACATCTCCCACCAGACCCTCTCTGTTTTCTAGCAACAGGTCTAGGAGGGCACCTTTCCTAGTTGGCTCCGTTAGCACCTGTACCAAGAAGTTATCATCTAGGTGCTTCATGAACCTCCTGGACTTGCTCGTGTCAGCCGTGTGGCACTCCCAGTTAACGTCCGGCAAGTTGAAGTCCCCCATAAGGACAAGGGGAGTTAATCTCGAGGCCTCTCTTAGTTCTGTAAAGAATAATTTATCGGCGCTATCGTCCTGGCCAGGCGGTCTGTAATAGACTCCCACAACGACATCCCCTTTATTCGTTCGTCCCTTGATCCTTACCCAGAGGCTCTCAACTTTGCCATCGCCGACCTGAAGTTCCACACAGTCCAGCCCCTGCTTCACATACATCGCCACCCCACCACCTCGCCTACCCTGCCTGTCCCTCCTGAAGAGCCTGTAACCATCTATCGCAACACCCCAGTCACAGGACTCATCCCACCAGGTTTCGCTTATGCCGATGATGTCGTAGTTGCGGGACTGGGCCAGGACTTCTAGCTCATCTATTTTATTCCTCATACTGCGTGCGTTTGTGTAAAAGCACTTCAGGTGCGTCTCCTTACACTCAGCACCTTGTGGATCTGACCAAAGGACCCCACTGGCACACAGCCCCTCTGATTCTAGCGTACCATCCCTTAGGTCTTCACCGGCTCGCCTGGTTTTAGCCCCTTCCCCCTTAGACTCTAGTTTAAAGCCCTATCTATCAGCCCTGCCAACTCCTGACCTAAGATCCTTACCCCTCTCCGAGAGAGGCGCATCCCATCCGGTGCCATCAGGCCCGGTGTAGCATAGACCTTCCCATGATCAAAGAAACAGAAATTCTGCCGGTCACACCAGTCTCGAAGCCACGAGTTTATGTAAACAGCACGCCTTTCAGCTTCGATCCCCCCTATCGGAAGGACAGAGGCAAACACCACCTGCGCCCCTGATCCTCTAAGTAGTCGCCCCAAATCCCTAAAGTCTCTTTTGATCGCCTTCGGACTTCTCGTTGCTACTTCATCGCTACCAGCCTGAAAGACCAGTAGCGGGTAGTAGTCAGTGGGCCGTACCAGGCGCTTGACTTTCTTGGCAAAGTCTCTCACCCGAGCCCCAGGGAGGCAACAGACTTCTCTGCGGGTTGGGTCCGGTCGGCATATCGGTCCCTCTGTCCCTTTCAGGAGGGAGCCCCCCATAACAATAGCCCTTCTTTCTTTTTTGAAGGATGATGTGGCAATGCGACGTGTAGGTCGCATTGTCTTAGGCGCCCCCTCCAACTGGGACGGGTGTTTGTCTACTTTGTCATTTAGATTGTCTTGCTCTAGTCCTTCATATCGATTATTTAAGGGTAGATGAGAAGGTGAGGTGGGCAGAGAGAGGGCTCGCCTACCACCCCGAATAGGCACCTGCCTCCATTCCCCCCCTTGATCTAGGTCTCCTCCCGCTGCCTGGCTGGAGGAGTGAACCTCCGTCTTCTGCGTAACAGGAGACGCCTGTGCCGTGGCAGTCTCGTGAACCTGCCTCAGAGAGGGTAGAGCGCACCTCCACCAGTCAATTTCCCTCTCTGATTCCCTGATGCTCCTGAGCCTGTTCACCTCCTCCCGGAGCTCCGCTACCTGGCCGAGCAGTTCTTCAACCTGGGCACATCTCCCACAGGCATACCCACCACTGCTGTCAGAGACCGACAGAAGGCTGGGGCACACTCTGCAGCCCAGGACCTGGACGGCTGCGTGTTTCCCCGAGCCCTCCGTCTGAGTAGCCACACTGGTGACCGTGGCTGGAGATGCCTCACGAGATGCGGAGGCCACGGTTTTCTGCCTGGTCGATACCATGGTCAGGTTCTACGCAAGCAGGTTACAAGCACCGAAGGGAGAGGCAGCTGCAAAAGAGCGACGATGGGCCCCCCCGCTCGCCCTGCCCGCGCGAACTGCCGCGCAAACTGCCACGCCCTTCGACGTGCCACGCCCTGTTTGCCCGTCCTGTTCGCCGCGCTCCTGGTCGCTCGCGCTCCCTAGGGGCAGCTTTTAACAGCCTGGGAGGGGGCGCTGCTGGCTCCGCCCTCGCCTCGTCAGCCTCCCTCGCGAGGACAGCCGGGTTCCGGCGGCTCCCCCGAGTGGCCTCGATGCCGGACAAAAAGCCCTGCCCGCCTCGGTCCCCTGCTCCGCTGCAGAACACGTCTGCCCCAGAGCCGATCGCCTCAGCAAATGGCTCTAAAACGGTGGCAACGCCTGATTTAAATAGCCCGCCACTGACGTTGCTGGCTCCGCCCTCGCCTCGTCAGCCTCCCTCGCGAGGACAGCCGGGTCCCGGCGGCTCCCCCGAGTGGCCTCGATGCCGGACAAAAAGCCCTGCCCGCCTCGGTCCCCTGCTCCGCTGCAGAACACGTCTGCCCCGGAGCCGATCGCCTCAGCAAATCGCCTCAAAATCGCCTCAGCCGATCGCCTCAGCAAAAAAAAAAAAGAAATTTTATATATCTTGCTGAAACCTCAAACAAGGTCATGGCAGAACTTCTGAGTTTACTTTCAGCCACAGTATAAAAATTTGTTTCTGGGGAAGTGTCATCACATGTTTTGGCTGTAGGCCTACATACCATCAATGTTAATATTCAGGATATATTTTATGTCATATACTTACCAGTTTAGCAAATCTTTCAACTGTGCATGACCATTTCATGAAACACCCATGCAGATACATCTTGTTTATTTCTTTATTTTGTCATGCTGAATACAATGACATGCTTCACCTATCATTATTTATTCAAATGAGCTTCCAGGATAAATCTTGAACAGTTAAAGCCTCTAAGGAACTCTTTAGAGTCCTTGCTCTGCATGAGAGCAAAGTCATAGGCAAGCATTGGCTGAACATTGGTCAGGAGGGAAACTTCCATACAAAACAATGTTTAAGCACCGGGTTGAGAGACAAATAACAAGTGTTTGAGACAGGTAAGTCCCATCTGGTTAAAGGATACTGTTTTGTTCAGATGTTTCCTTCGTCTTAGATGTGTGGTAAAAAATACCCTTCCATAAAGCAGATAGTTTGCTTTCTATTCAGTACAATTGCTACTTGAAACATATACAACAGGGAAGAGATGACATTATCATTTCTTTAATTACTGCAGGGAAGGAAAATACGTTATTAGTGCTCCAAAATGCCTTCTCACTTGTCCACAAACCGTTTACAAGTTGACTCATCAGGCAAGAATAAATGTCTGTGATAAATCTTTCCTGCAGTCAACGTTTCCTCATGCATTTGAAAGAGAATGACTTCTATATAGAGACAAAGCCATCGCACCCAGATGCACAAGCAAACATACACAGGTCTTTGGAAGTGAGAGCAGGGAGTGAGGCTGCAGCTTTGCTGCTTGGGTTTATGCCAAGAGAACTCTGATGTCACAAATCTCTTATTCTATCTCTTGTCCTGACCCCTGACCATATTTTCATTTTGACCAAAAAAAAAAAAAAAAGTCATTAAATGATCTCACTTGCTGACCACTTTGCCCTCCGGATAGTGCCAGCACCCATAGTTATGCTAAGATTAACCACACACCAGAACTCTGAATTTTGCTCTGCTGTGGTGTTTCTTCATGTTGGAGTTTTCCTCAATTACAATATTTTTCCACCTATTATATGTTTATCTCAAAGCACCAGAGAAAAAGTCTTCTGCTATATCTGAACATGAAACAATGATATCTTAAAAAAAATTAAGATATCTTAAAAAAAATTAAGAACTTCAGAGAGGGGAAACGAGACAGTGGGGATCAAATATCACTAACTGTTCTTGTATAAAGCAATACAGGTATATCTCAACTTTCTTTTGAGTAATATAACATTTAGTGGACACATGGATAAAAGGCAATTTCTTGGTTGAGAGTTGGTCAGCCGTAGCTCAGAACAACTGACTATTACAAAACGAGCAAACAAACAAAAAAAAAACCTTTATTTTCTTACATATTTATCTGTGGAGTATTTTAAGAGAGGTTATGTGAGTCAGAATAAATTGAACTTTGAAGGAGACAAGTACTTTTCCCAAAAACTACTAACTACATTTTACGCTACATTATTTGAAAGTCCCAAAATATTTTCTAGATGCGCAAAACAGCTGAAAGGATCAGCAAAGTTTGTGTGTTTTACCGTGTCTAAGCTATTTATTAACGGTAAACTGAAAGCCCAAAGTAACCAACAGAAGCATTATAGTTACTTAAAAATTGAATTAGAGTATTGAAAGAATAGATGTCGAGCCACTCAGGAAGTGAATTCTCCTCCAGTTCTCATATCTGAATTCCAAAAATTAAACTTAACTGCTTATACACATTCTGTGTTCACTATTTACTTGCAATAAACGTTTCAGTCTTCAGAAAGACATGCTATTTTGCAAGTTTTGTATTTACTGAAGTATTGGACTATACACAAAGAAAGAGTAGGATGCAAAGTGAGTTCTACTTTATTATCTTATGGAGTATTTTTACCCTTGTGTATTAACAATTCTAGTCAATAATATTGAACATTTGTTTTGAATGTGAGTTGTTATTGGTTTGATTGTTTTTTGTTTTTTTGTTTGTTTTTTTTATTATTATTATTTTCTCTTTTTTTTAAAGAAAAGAAACGTTCTGCATTTAATGTCATTTTAAAAAATGTCAAATTGAATGCTTTCACTCTTGCATTTAGAAAGAAGGGTTGTGCAGCCATGATTGTGCATATGAAGGCTGAAATGCAGACCAGTTAAAAGGACTTCTGGACACACAGCAGCATCCTGGGAAGTGTTAGCACACATCTGGTTCATATTCAGGTAGTTTGCTTTCAGAAACTGATGTTCCAGACACAGCCTCTGGGGAGAGAGCACAAAAGTCACACTGCCTCTGCCTCTTAACTCTGACTTCTTCCTACCACTGGTATTGAATCCCAATTCTTCTGCCACTTCCCCAGCTCTGTGTTGTTCCTTGATTCCAGGGTGCTAAGAGATTCCTGTCTTGCAAAATTATTTCCTAGAGTCAGAGACAATCAACTGTGTCCAGTGAAGTGGAAAACTAATAAGACAGACACCCTGATAGAGCTCCTATACAGTTATCCCATTATTTCTGAGAAAATGGAAAAAGAAAAAAAAAAAAAAAAAAAAAAGAGAGAGAGAGAGAGAGAGAGGAAACTACAGAAATATCCATCATTGCCAGTCACTGTCTTCTTTGTCCATGGGGTAAAGCTAGGCAGGAGTTAGTGACGTAAATATTTTGCTGAATTTGGGATAGTTTTGGATGTTAGAACTCTTAAAAGAAAGACAATAAAATTAGGGGTCATTGGTTTTAAGACCAGAAGTTCTGTTTTTGTAAGTCTCACCTAGTAAAATCAGCAGAAAATGTATTTGTACTTTGTGTACTCGGTTGTACAGGATGCTCACAGGATGTATGACTGAGGTCCCCACCCAAACAGAGCTGATTTGGGTGATAAATTGGGAAATTTGTCATACTATTTTCACAAAGTGCTGTATGTTCATTTTTCATTTTTATCTCAGAGAATATTAAAGGTCTTGAAGGAGCCATGGCTTTATTCATACAGCTTGTTGAAGGAGTAGGAAAGCTTGGTGCAACAACGTCTCTAAGGGGTATGCTCTTAAGGTAGCAGGTGTTGTGAGTAATAAGGTTATTACGTGATTTTTATTTGGGTTAAACTGCAACATGGTGAAATGTGGGTGCTACAGGTGTTTCCTGAAGGTTGATGAAATGTGCTGAGAAATTTAAGAAGATTAACCACATTAAATCCAGCTTGAAAACAGAATTAGACCCCAAAACATACATTCATGGTTAGTTTTTATTTTTGAAGCATTACTGTATGTTGGTTGGTTATCTAAATTTCCTTCTGCATTAGAGGTTATATTTCAATGCTTACACTCCACACACTGAAAAAATTATTCCATTTTTTTCTCTATTTACTTCATCCCATCCCCCACAAGTTCCTGTTATTGCACTCTTCCCCAGGAAAGGAAGAAATACATTTCATGCAGTCATCTAAATAATATCAGTAGAAGGTTTAGGAAGATTTCTTTTTCTGAGCCCTGGGGAGGGAGAAAGGAACTCTTACTGCTCTAGTTTTAATCTACCAAAACAGGAAATGGAAACAATAGAACAATAGTCAATGGAGAAGCCAATGGACAACAACGATGTTGCAAATAATTAACTATCATGTATAATGTTCTGTGTTTTTCCATTAAACGTTTGTTTTTCACTTGGACATAAGATCAGATTTTTAGAATTTTTTCAACGTGTAATTACAACTCCACGCAAAATGAGACAAACAAACAAACAAAAAAAAAGCCGGATGATTATGGGAAATCAAGCTGTTACATTTGATTGCACTTTGGAAATATGAACATCATCTGTTACTTCGGTTCAAAAAAAAAAGTATGAAAAGAAATGTTCTCAACAGACTATGTGCAGAATAAACATTCGGTATTTGAAGTTAAGAAAACAGACCTAACATAATTAAAAATTATCTTTCATTTGTAGGAAATCAAAGAGAAGTAAAGTAAGAGCATATATCAAATAATCATTACACCAAAGATAAACAGCATTTGAATCTGTTTTTCACTGAAGATAGATTTCTATCAATACAGGAAAAGAAAAAATAAATAAAATCAGTCTATCCCAGCAGATTATTATCCTTTGAATACTAGCTAATCTTACAAATGTATTTTATATGTTCTAGACATTTTACACATGTGTTTACCAGGAATTTGTTTCTCCACTGTTTCTATGCACTGAGTTTTTACTCCATACAGATGGGTTTTAAATTTGATTTCTTACAGAAGCGGACATACTTCTATTACTGAATGATTTGGATTCTTTTCTAGTGGCTACATGATTTGTGTATATATTATGATTATATTTCATTATGTAATATTGATTATTTATATATTGGAATATAGTTTGACAAATTGCATATTATTTATTTTGTTCAGTTTTCTCACAGCTTTTTGTTGATGTTGTTTTCTGGTTATTTGGAGGTATTTTCTCAGACTTCCTAAGTAAAAAACAAAAATGAATGCAAGAAGGAGAGACATGCTGCTGAAGATTCAGAAGTAGAAACAATGAACAGTGTGCGAAGGAAGCAAGGCACTGAAGCTTAATATAAATCTCCACAGAGGTGGTGAGTGTGACTGGCAAAGATTCAACTCATGGAGCTGATGAGAAAGACAACAAAACTCTAGGATAAATAAATAAAGTGCTAAGTGGAGCACAGTTCTGTTGTAAAAGTTATTGAGTTAAGAGATCACATGTGCCTCTAGGATGCTTTGGATTTGCTATGGCTTTGCTAGAAATAAGACCTTAAATGTAAAGAAAAAAAAAAAAAAAAAGCTAGGATATAAAATATAAAAAGTGATATGCTGCATAATGATCCGCCTATTCCTAAGGACTACTACATGCTTTCAGCTCTTTGTGGTTATTTGTATCCTGGCTCACTGAGGTACCTGAAAGACAAGTGCAGCCTTTTCCCAGTTTCATCAACAAACTGTTGTTGATGTTATAAGTTCCTATGGTATAAAAAATCATTAATTTTGGTATAGACTTTGACTTTTGCTATCCCAGGAACATTTTTATTGATTTAAGCGAGATTTATCTTGAGTCAGTACAAAACCAAACTTTTATTAATGCATTTTGTTAATCAAGTTTGAAATGTGATCATTTTCTTTCCAAGCAGATGTGGAGGTTTCACCAGAAATCTTCAGAAACTCAGACTTCTCTGAAAAAATGACTTTTGAATGCATTAGGCAAGTGTCTGGGAATCTGCATGCAGTGCAGGAAGCTCACACTCAGATTTGGGCACTGCCTCCATCAGAGAGAA
The DNA here is from genome assembly GCF_009819795.1 of Aythya fuligula. NCBI lineage: Eukaryota > Metazoa > Chordata > Aves > Anseriformes > Anatidae > Aythya > Aythya fuligula. The sequence goes on from NC_045562.1 coordinate 51,152,511, forward strand.
CTGAGCTGGAAAACTGTTCTGATCATGATAGAATGAGGAATCAAATGCAGTCTTTTCACATTGGGACCACCATGCTGAAGATGGAGTAGACTCTTCTGGAAGCTGATTTGAGGCTCATAACCCACAAAGCTCTAGTTTTGTTTCCAAAGGCAACAATGAAGTCTTGCTTTGTTCCCAAAACAAGTGGGAAGTTTGAAATTGGACACACAATGGAATTGCCATCCTCTGGCCAGGTAGAGACTGAGAACAGGAGGCTGCAATACATGGTCCCCAACTATATTTCTCTTTGAGATAATCCTCAACTGACCTCTCTCTCAGGAGAGATCTGTCTGTATGCCAGTAGAACAGAACAAAGGTAATGAAACTGCATACTTCAAACCTAAGCTACGAAAATAATACCCAAGTGTAAAGATAGTAGTTGTTCTGAATGCCAAAGAAACCTCACATAAGATAAAGATCAGGTTTAAATAACATGGCAGAGGCCAGCACCATAAATCTGGTTGATGTATTGTAAGAAATTCTTTTCTAGAAAGGAATTTCAAGAAGAATGGGTGGAGCAGAGAGATTAACAAGTACTCATTTTTGGCTTGGCCCTATTCCCACTGAAAGTGATATAAATTTTCAGAGTTTTTAAAATACTCTAAATGAATACTTTTGATATCTATTCAAAGTGACTGATGGAGTGGAATCAAAGAGGACTGATAGCTATTTTTCAGCATATTATATACTGAGGTTAATAATATTTTATTGATATAGGTTTCTATGTTCATGTATGGCATAACTGTTTCAGGAAAGTAAAATTTAGTGATAGTATATATTTGCTTAGATTTTCATTGTTGCATGAGAACATATTGCTGAAGTTGAACTGTCAACAGGAAAACCCGAACACTTCAATTCCCATGAATCATTTAAAACCCAAAGAACAGATGGTGTTGAGAAGCAGCTCTACTGCCTGCTGTTCTCTGAGATTTGAGGAAGGCCCTGTAGCTTTCCATGGAAAGCAATTTTGTTTTGTTCACTACACCCATTAGACATGAGTGATTAAAAAAATAACCAAAAATGTCATTTCATCTCCTGAAGAAAATCTAAATCCCGACTGCAAAATCATACTTCATACTTTCTGTCCTCAGTGTGTATCCTTTGGATTAAGATACACATTTAACAGACATGTGCAGGATATGGATTTCACATGTCTTAACATAATCATCTAAAAGTGTTTTATTGGAATACTGTAATTCATTAAATATATATATATACAGCAGCGATTTTCTTACATTGTTTAAATTGCTCACATCATTAGGAAAGCATAACTTGACCCTAGCTACAGTAAAGCTTTTAGCTCTTGGAAATTTCAAGGACTTCAGCTGTAGCTGTAGAGTCAGAGGAGAGAAATAGAAGAAAATAAGTTTGGCTCACAACCACTGGAAAAAGTAAGCATTGATGTAAATGTAGTTAAACTCTTACTTTAGTGCACTGAGTCTGTATGAAATGACTTGGCTTGCCTCAGTTATGGCATCAGATTAAAACTAGATGTCTGAGTCAGATACTGCTTCTGCCTGTCATTCTGACAGAGTATGTCTTCCTATGAAAGGACCAAATCAGCATCCCTTAGTGCCTTGTTAATCAACGTTACTGGATTATTTAGGCAGGTGAAAAGTAATCCCTCAAAAATTTGGGGTTCTTCAGTCATGTCTACTGCCAAAGTATTTTCTGCACTCCAAAAGCCTCATTCAGCTTGAAAAATTCTAGATATGTACTGTGAAGAAGGCATCTACAAGACATATACATTAGTTTAGGTTAGCTGATTCCAACAGATACAAGGAGATCCACAATGTCCTTCACAGACCAAGAGAAACTCTGCTTTTAGAATTATCCTTGGCAATGTTTAAAGTGTACTTAACTAAGAATATAAAGTAGATAAGCAGCAAACCTTCTATCCGCTTTTCTGTAATTTGTACTACCTTTGCCTATAAATCAATAGATGCAATAGATCTCATTCCAAAGCAATCGTTTGCATACTTGATTGAAGTTGGGATTTTGCTTCAGCTCCCAGTGGTATTCTTCTGCCATTCTTCTGCCATCTATTACCACCCACCCAAGAAGGCCTGGAGGAAAGCAGCCAGGTGATGCTTTCAACTGGATAAATGAGCTGGAATCTGAAATAGCTTCCATGTGTACAGCCCATTGAGATAGGGCATCTGTCACTGATTGGTGATTTATTTAATATCTTCCTAATATCAGCAGGGAACTATTTGTTCTTTGACCTTCTTTCTTCCTCTAGTTCTTTCTTACCAGAGAGCAGAGAGGTAAGATGAAAATAGTTTCTTTAAAAAAAGGTAATTTTCTGATCAAAGCCTTTCTGCCATACCGTGTTCTTACTTTGAAGTACAGTTTCATTTATTTTTAATACATATATTTTCTAAAGTTTGTTCCAGAATATCTAAATATACATAAGTATCTATTCTCAAACTCTTGTTTAAATATCTAAAATAGGATAATATTAATAATACAGTGAGAGGGGTGTTCTTGAATTGTGGATGCACTATATGTATTAAAAAAATTAATCCAGATTGAAATCATTTTATCAAAAGCACAGGAAATTTGGAGATAGTGACCAGTCAGAATCCAAGCAAAATACACTTGGAAAATTGTAACTTCTCTTTCTTTTCCTTATAAAATCACTTTTGTATTTTTCTATGGGGAAAAAATATGATAACACATTACAGTTAATCCCGTTCTTACTATAGGATATTCTTTATTGGTGGGAAAGAGAGAAAGAAAAGATGTTTGTTTAAGTGATTTGGTCTCTCTGAATTAAGTAGTTTGTCTTCTACTGCAAATATTATGCTCTCCATATAGGACTTAGCTGCCAAAGTCCACGCTTTAAAAACTAATCAGAACTGTCTGTTCAAAATAAAAGAGAAAACATACGAAAGGTTTGCAATTAGTAAAAATACATGAGAATATATTCAAAGATGACTGACTGACTACCACTTTGGTTCATTTCATTTAATGGTAGATAACTTTCTGTCCCATTGTAGGAATACCAGTCTGACCTGGAAACCAAGAATTTCAAAATCTCTCTCTGCGAAGGATAGTGTTATTAAATTTATTTATTTATTGTCATTAAGTTAGGGGTTAACCATTCATTCATTCTGTGTGTCCTACAATATGCCAAATCATGTTATTTAGAATATCATATTAATGTCCACTTCTATAAGAAACGGCAACAATTAAAATTCTGTATAATTGTACTTTTGAAATCAATTAACTGTCACTGGAGAAACCTTATTCCCAGTCCTAAATTTATTTTACTGGGAAAATATGAAAATCAGGAAAGTTTTGGGAAATACCTTATACCTTGATTATCTGTATTTTGCGTCTCTGTCATAAACTATGTCATCTGCTTTACTAGAAGTCACACAGTCATTCTTCCAGACACATAACATCTGGGGCAGTGGTGAAAGACGATGTTAACATACACTTCAGAAATCAACTAGGGAATGAAGATGCATCTTTTCAGATGGATTTATTTTAATTATTCAGAGTACAGTTGGCATGGTGATTAGAGCCACACATTTGTATATAGATTAGCTAACCCCTTCCTATATGTATTTGAAAAGAAAGTTACATTACCATCAGCATCTTTAAAAGAATAGTAATTGTGGGCATGAGCCTTTAAATACCATTTTTAACCAGCATCCACAACTTTTAATTTGTCTTACATTTACTTTGGCATTTTGATAATCATCTTTACCTTGGAAACTGTTGACAGTCCAAGGCTGACACTTTTCAGTAATTAAGGAAAGAATCAATTACAGCGATTTGCAATAAAGCCCTTAAAGATGAGGGAGCAAGAAAGCTATCTCTTTCTGTCACTTCTGTGCTGAGTTTTTAGTTTTGTTCAACACTTTTCTTGAAACAGGTTTTAGAAATCAGCTGTAATTTCCCTGATGTACTATATCAGCTACCAGACAGCACTGCAAAGGATTGATCAGATGAAAGTAAATGAAAATTAACAGAGTCCAGGAAGCCAGCTGGGATATATCTATTATTTCTCTTGCACAACAGAATCTGTTCCATGTCAATTTTGAAAACATTTCTGGGACATAATTTATTTTTGTGATATTAGAGGGAATAGCACGGAGATTTTCTGAGAACTTTAAACAAGAAAAAAAAAAAAAGCCTTCTACATTAATCTTTTATGGAACATGAACAAAATGTACAGATCTCAAATAGCAAAAAATAGCACATCCTCTTTAAGAAATGTGTAATTTTCATCCTACACGTATGTCACTTTCAAACCAGAGGGAAAAATCTTCATGAAAGAACAACAGATTGTTCAAACCTTCTCACAGAGATTCACTTGAAGGAAAAATCCAAAACAGCATTTACTTAATGATGACAGTGTCAGTAGTTAAGAAAAATTGTCCATTCTAAGGAGTAACAAGAATCAGTCTGATCGCTATTTACAAGAATACAAAAACAATAGGTAAAATTATTTTAAAAGGAGCTGTTGTTTTTCATATACCAGTTCCTTAACTTTCATAGGGAAGACAGATGGCCTCTCTGACTGGTGTATTGCAAAGGAAATGGAAGGCATATTGGAAAGGGTTGGACAACAGCCCAAAGTAAAAATTGTAATTTTGATATAATGCAGTTGAAACACAGTGCATACAGCAATCATTTGATAATGTCTAGCTGACTGCCTTACTTAGCCTTAATTTCAAGACCTGGAATGTTGTAAACAGATCAAACCAGATGTGTCTTTGTTTGAGAGAAGAGCCTGGGAAATGCATTTTGTAGTTGACCTTGTCTTCCAGAATGCAGCCTCGAGCCCACTCACCTCATGCCAAGTTCAACGAACTCGAATCCATTCAAAAGAGACAAGTTCTGGAGCACAGTGTGTTTGTGAAGATGAAAAAAAAAAATAATGTAGTTTTGCTGCATAGACAAATAGTCTTACAATAGTCTTTTAAGTAGGCTATTGTGTATAGTAAAACAAAGGATAATCATCAAAAGTATTTAAAATTTAAAGCAACTCAAAAGACAACTCAAAATTCCAACTCACTGTATCTCTTTCTTATTTCTTCTTCTGTTCATATCCTCTTTAAGAGACATGCACACCAGAACAAAACAAAACAAAACAAAACAAAAAAAAACCTTATCTAATAGATGCTTATTTCAAATACATCTACAAAGACATGTTTCTGATACCATTGAATTTCACTGTACCTTATCCATTATCTGGGTAAAAAGGCCTGTACACATATGTGAATGGGTTGTACAAATCTAACGCTAGTACTTTACAACTTAAAATGGCTATTAAAAATAAAATAAAAAAATAGGCTCAGGCTGAAAAATTAAAAACAAAAGAAAAAATACAAGGAGGCTTACAACAGGTTTTCAATATCTAATAAATATTATTAATATTCCAGTGCACTGTTCAGTCCAGTGCCATGAAGAAATTGAGGGGTTTATTTTTCCAACTGTATTAGTGGAACTGTGCTCTTCGCTATATAATGTCTTCTGGTTCTGAAAGAATGGTATCAGTTCAGATGCATACTTGCCTTTTTCCTCCAGACCACAAAGACTCTAGGGCAACAGTAGTCATTCATTTGTTCCTGAGGTCATAAAGACTCAAATAAAGTAAACTTGTTTCTTGCTGTTACCATCAGTCATATCTGTGAGGAAATGCATCTATTTCACAAATATATGAATATCCCATAAAGCAAACTGTACTGATTGTACAGTTTTTCCAGGTATCAAAATATCAGATCCAATGGAGACTTACAAAATATAGCCCTAATACTAATCTATAGGCACTAATCTTTATCTGACACAATTTAGCTGTGCCTGAAGAAGACAGATAGAGTGCTCTGGCTTGGGTGCAATCATTAACTCATTCAGATATTTATCTGAGTTATCATAAAGTAGCACAAACTCTTTAGCCTAATGCATTTTTCTATGGGAAGACATTGCTGTGTTTTGTAGCTGGAAGGGAGAAGCATTGTGACACAGGAAGGAAAGAATGCCAAGGTATAAATAAATGCAAAATATGAATGAGAAAGAAAATTGCAAGAGGAGGAAGGTGATGAGGCTATAAATATAAAATTAAGGTGAATCAAATGACAAGTCTTAATTTTTCATGATGGCAATTAGAAGCAAGGAAAATGCTGTCAGTCTGGAATTAAGAGGAGGTTGAATCTGGCAGCTCAATTATCAGATTGACAATCAGCGTTGTAAAACCCAATATAGATTCATTGCACTAATTATTAAGGAGGGAAATACAGATACTAAGTAGTTTCTGAAATATCTTTCAAATAAATCACATGAGGAGTTTAAGGATTTCAAGACTAATCCTATGCTTTACTTGTCATTCACGATAACTGATATTCATCCTACATTGGGACTGATATGTTTGAAGATACACTTTCAGAAGACTGCTAATATAAGACAATGCACTTTAAGACAGAATTGCCTTCTATCATTTTTCTGTCTGGAAGTGAATCTACACACTGTATTTTCTAGTATTTTCTAGTTTCTTCCATGTCTTTGCCATGAGGAATAAAAGTTACTGATTTGGCAGTATAGTTGCCAAAGTTGGCAAGATGGAGCTATGCATACACACAAATTCAACCTAAGCCCCTAGCTATCCTACAGGTTGCAGAATGTGCCTCATATATAAATAACATACAAATAATTAGTCTATTTGGGAGAGTCCATTTTAAGAAACAGAAAATACAGAAAACATGTGGCACTTCAGAAGTATGGCATATGCTGAATTACGTGAGTAAGCACAAAGGACTTGGACAGGCTCCTTGCCAGCAGCCAGATTTCAGTTTTGATGTGGCCACTGTGCTCTGAGGTGAGGAGAGTTTGTGTCTATGCTTGTAAAATAAATGGACTGCAGACAGCATCCAAAACTGCTGTGTGCTGAGGAGCCTGAAATGGAATGTTTACCCTCAAGCTCGTGCAATGACTTCTCACAAGACCCAAGGCAGCAAGATCACACCTCTGCTACTTTTTTATAACTGCCAGGGAGGAGGAACAGAGATACCATTAGCACATATTTATTTAAAATTAATTAGAAGCAGCTGAGAGTGCAAATGTGGTACCGATATGTAACAAAGATGGACAAAGTCTAGAACATTATCACTTAGTTTGACATCAATACTGGTAAAAATAACAGACCAAATGATAAGGGAATTATTATGGAAGTACAAGGCAGACAACTGCTAAATAAACATCAACAGCATGGGCCTGTGAAGAACAGATTGTACCTCATAAACCTGAATGACTTTTTTGTTCACACCATGGAAAGAGAGACCAAGCAGAGAGGTGATAAAAGTATTTAGCTTAGTCAGTCTGCAGAGAGAAGCAATAAACTCCAGAAAGACCTAACAAAGATGGGCAATTTGATAATATACCAGAAGATTACAGTTGTGTGAAGTTCATGGAGATGTGCAAAGCAGAGAGCAATTTCAACTACACAGATGCTTTTTGAGCTAAAAGTGGTCTCACCTTGCAGAAGAGGCTGATGTGTTACTGTGAGAACTCATTAGCTCCAAAGTCTATGAGCAAACCCCCCAAACTCAAGAGTATTGAACAGATCTTGCTGCTACACAAGATGGTTCTAAACAGCCTTCCTTAACATATATCTCCCACCAACTTCTCACTACATGCCACCAATTAAATTAATTTTAATATAGGGAATGGTATTCTCTGCTTTAAAATGTGTTTATTTTTTCCTTCCAGAAATGTTCCTGACATTTAAAAATTTAGTATAAAGGCAATTTTAGAACATCCCACTTTTGAAACAGGTACCATCTGGCTATATCATATTTGACCTACCATCTGGCTATATCATATTTGACCTCAACACCTTCCCTCTTATTCATTTCTCTCTGGTTTCTGATTGTACAGTGTTATGGTATGGAGGAAAGAAACCAGACACTATTTAAGTATGATTGTCAGCTCATTGGCAAGCCATCTCTTCAGAGGAAAGTAGCTAATGCTGGTTGTGCATCATGTGAGAAAGATTGGCCTCAGAAAACAAACAGGGCTTGCTTCTTGTAGCTAGGCTGCCAACTTGATCAAGAAAGAGACTGCACAGACCAGCAAAAACACCCTCCATATCTGCTCCTTCTTTCCATCCCCACTGTTTTTAATTCACTTCAGAGCTAGGACATGAGGTCAGCATACAGTGAGGATGGGAATATGCTGCCACTGCAATGAATACTGCAACACCCAATGGCTTTGGTGTGTGACCAGCTGCTGCAGTGGTAGGAGGTGGTGGTGATTTTGCAGCTCCCCAGCTCTGCTGAGTGCCTAGGACCTGGCAGGCCCAGGGGTAGTTCTTCAGTCTCAGTGGGAGAATAAGGGCTCTACTTGGCACATGTACGCATGCCTGTGGTGGAAGACAAAGCACTGACATCCTGCAAAGAAAGGATTGTGAGTGACTTCAGGGTCATGACCTCAGTGTCATTGTTACATCTGGGAAGTCTTCAGCTGTGGTCGAAGAAAAGGTATATGAGTTCTTAAGTTTCTAATAGTTGCAAGATATTTACTGAGTTTTTCTGATTTACCTTTTCTCCCTGCTTGCCTCCCCCTTCTCAAGGTGATTTGCCTTAAAGCATACAGTGGGCTCCTATAGATTTGAAAATATCTCTCTCTGAAATCTTCCGGTTAATGATGGGAAGCTGACATGATTTTAGAGCAGATATCAAGGAGCTGTTATAGCTTCCAAAACTTCTCTGTCTGCAAAATAAATTTTTAGACTGTATGAAATTGCCTGGTTTGAGCTTTCCAGTTTGTATCTGCAGATAAACAAGATGCCATAATGGTTGTTGTCCTGTGAAGTGTGACATTCATTTTATACAAGGGTGTAAAAGCATCCTGAATGTCTTTGAGACACATCTCCTTTACAAAGTGTTTGGGTAAACAATGGAAAAAGAAAAAAAAAAAAAAAAAAGCACTGGAAACATCACTTCTCCTGCTAGACTTCCTCTTTCAATTTCCTTAGCTGCATAGGGACCATAACAGCTGAGGACAGATTCCTACTCAGTTCCTACTCAGTTGCATTAATGATAGCATCTCCTAAGTGAATGAGGTGTGCTTGAGCACTTCTGCAGAGAGTATAACAAGAGAAGTGTCCCTACAAGCATTGCAAAGGTGTTTTTAATGTCATGATGTTAGAAACATAAGAAAATGTGATTCCTTTCCTAGAAGCATTTCACTTTCTTTAATCACATCCTCCCCATGCAGCCTTATGAAGTCAAGCGATAACAAGGTCTTATAATATTTCTCCTTATGAATTCTTAATAGAGCAGTGAAAAAGATAATATTAACTACAGTATTAAGGTGTGTTTTAAGAAGATATATTTGATTTCTTCTTCATTGGTATTAAACCTGTTTCAGAGTTTAGGGCACAACTGCAGGATCAGATGGAGCAAGCTCTTTTGCATGGTTCCTTAGTAATGCCATCCTCAGAGCTGTGCTATATAATTTAAAACTGCAGCTACGTTTGGCAGGTGGTGATTACACCATCTTTCTTGAATTTGCTGACATCAGCCTCCCTGACAGATGGCTGTCTGAGTGCATATGGAAAGAAGATGATGGATAGCCTATATTCAAAAGGCAGTGATCACTCCAGCAACGAGCTCCATGCGTCATCCAAGTTATATGGAAACTCCATAAATCTTTTTCTTTTCTCATTGTAATCAGACTGATCATGTGCCAGGGTTTAAAGAGAGGGTCCATCCAGGTAGTTTCACAGCTCAAGGTTTGCTGAATTTTGTTAATTTGGAACTGATGCCTTCTGAAGGAGGAAAGAAGCAGATTGGTATTTGAGTTTGTTGTCAGATATGTGTTTCCATATTCTGCAACATCTTGCCATACAGGGAGTATTAGACTGAACAGCAGAGCTGAGAAGATCAGCATTTCCATAATTTTTGTTTCTTTTTATTAGTCTTAGCAATACTAATACCAAAGGTACTCTTCAGACTGAAGCTAGCATTCCTTTCCCCAAAAATGTCCTTCTTATCAAGTGTCCATTGGCTTCTTCTGAATATTTTCCACCTCTGAGAACAAGTATGATTGTGCAATTAATTCCTCAGTCCTCAAAAAAGATGTCAGTGTTGTGAGCTGACCCAGGCTTCAGAAAGGTTCTCAGGGAGATGAGGTAAGTTATAAATTCTTAACCAAACAAGTCTATCCTGTCTTCCAGACACGACCTTTCTCTTTTACAGTGTGAACTGTATTATTGCCTACAGATTTCTAGGGTACACTCAGAGCTGGTAAACCAAAGATTGCTTATTTTTTTCCTAATATTTTCTGTAGACATGAGTTCGCAGTGCCATCACTACTACAGTTGTTTCTTTTCTTTCTTTTTTTTGTTTTTCTTTTCTCATTTGCTAGAAGACAATTAAGATACAGAAAGCTGTCTTCAGCTAGTCAATAGCAAGAATCTGTCCAAATTGTCTTATGAGAGCAGTCCTTTCAATGGCAGATCTACTAACCATCCACGGTACCTCTATTCAGCCACATAGGCCAGGACAGGGCTTAGAAGATTTCTCTGTTGGCTGTGGCTGTGAGAAGGACTTGTGAATGCTGTGCCCTTAACAGCACAATTAAGGTACACCCATGTGCAGTAAACATTAGCTGACATGTTCCTAGTTATCCAACAGCCACCCTGCAAGGCTAAGGCATTCAGACTCACTCACTCAGCTGAAATACTAGCTTAGAAATATTTTTGTGCCATAAAAACAACCTCAATGACAAAAGATATTTTTTTTTGGTTGCTCAGTGTATAAAATATAAAATATGCTAATGAGACCGGTAAGAGAAACGTTCCTGCTTTGGCTCCAGAGTGTTGGTCAGGAGTAGAGTCCCAGCAGGGGCTACAATCTGCCTTCCCAGTACTACACCCTGTTCATCCCTTCTTTTTCTACATTGTTGGTTGAGCAGGATGTACATAAAGAACCCAGGACTGTCAGGCTCACACACAAGCCCAGCTTGTGTGTGAAAAGAAAGAAAAAGAAAGAAAGAAAGAAAGAAAGAAAGAAAGAAAGAAAGAAAGAAAGAAAGAAAGAAAGAAAGAAAGAAAGAAAGAAAGAAAGAAAGAAAGAAAGAAAGAAAGAAAGAAAGAAAGGAAGGAAGGAAGGAAGGAAGGAAGGAAGGAAAGAAGGAAGGAAGGAAGGAAGGAAGGAAGGAAGGAAGGAAGGAAGGAAGGAAGGAAGGAAGGAAGGAAGGAAGGAAGGACAAATACTATCATACATGCAATCATCGCATGGTAATTCCTACATGAGCCTTCTAACACTAATGGTCTTGGCTAGACTTCCCCTTTGCAGTCTCAAAGAATCATCACAGAAATCTGTAACTTTTGATTTAACCCAAACTGTGTAATTATTCATGCTGAAATATAAGGTTTTTGTGTTTTTTTTTTGTTTTTTTTTTTCCCTTTAACAATAAAATTAACTAGGTTGTTTGAGCAAGTCACAGTTTATGCACATTTAGTGCAAATACATGTAAATCTCCTTCTGCTCCTTCACCTACATCTTTTTTGTTGTTTTTGTATGGAAAGGCTAAATGATTCATTGTAGAAAGCTTTTTTTAAATCTGCAGTAATTTGATAGTATTTGATAACCTCTAAGACCTCTTGCTCTACAGATACCAAGTCCTTATAATCCATTATCTGTCACACAATTTCTAAACGCTGCCAACTGACTGTCTCCTATTGTCTAGCCACAGTCAGATACAGGCACCATGTGAGTCCATTCTGAGCACTGCATATGAGACAGCATCAAATGCTTAGCTATTGCCATTACTAGGTGAATCATGCCATGCCACATCATTTATTCAGGCCATCAACATAAAAAGCAATATTTCATAGTTCTGTCCTAATAAATCAGATCTGTTAAGTTGAAAATCCAGTAAGTGAATCACTGGCATTGAAACCTAATGGCCCCCAGATGAAATGCTTCATTTTTCAAAGCCTTTAATGGGCCCAGTCATTTCTTATTTCACAGGCTTTAGCAGATATATCAGCTAAATTAAAAGAACAGCATTGCTGGACATTGAATGACAATAAAAATATTGGCACTGAAAGACCAAGGGAAGACATACTGCATTCTTCTAGACAGTCTGAACTTTACTTCTAAACATTTGAACTGATATTCTGTATTGTTCTTATACAACTCATCTGCACATAGGTGAAGATGTGTAGAGAAAATGTGTCTTAAGAAAATGTATTAATTTAAGAAAACAAGAAGCCAATTTTGCACTAAAAAAAAAAAAAAAAAAAAAAAAAAAAAGGTCTTTAAATGGTATCCATTTACTAAAGTATTTCTTTGTGGTGTTCAATAATAAGTTGAGCATTCACACTCATACTAAGGTTACAGAAAGACTGCACAAATCCTCAGAGTACAGAGAACAGTAAAGAGATAGCCAGGGCTATCCACTGCCATTAACGACAACCTATAGATACACCTACACATTGCTTAGTCAAGTACATACCAAAACCGATATGAGAGTATTAACTATTGCTCAAAATCAACAGTATAAAGCAATGCTCAACTCCCAAGAAGTCTGAAAGTGAAACAGTACTAGCCAGCAAGCTACTGCTTCCTTCTGCAGCATAACTGTCTTGGTGGCACAGGTTGGATTCCCATTGTTCAAATCAGCTGCAGGATCTCAAAAATACCTTTTCATGCTTATTTTCTAAGGTGCTAATCAATGTTTTATGACTAGTTAGATGCTTCTGTCTTCATAGATTTGGCCTGATTTTTTAACTGTAGAGATCTTATCTGTAAGTGATACGATTCCTTTTTCTGTCAGCCTTGGTGGATCAAGACCCCCTTAACAACATGCTTGCTCTATTTTAAAAGATGTATACAATTAAAAAGAGGAAAAAAAGGCAAGATTGAAACCATTATCACTATTAAAAAATATAAAGGTAATAGAGTGCTTACAATTATGAAAAAGTCATTGTTTTGCACATATACATGTATACATATATATATAAATCCTAAAAATACCTCCTTCCTAGCACATATATTGTCAGGCCTTGAATGTTTGTGCTGATAATTTTCCAATATTCATGACTACATTGCCTAATAAATTATATGCTGCACTCTCTCTTTGTATTTGCATATATCATTTTTTAGGTCTTGAATTGCAGAGAACTAGAATGATGTGAACTCTCATTTTCCCAGCTGGAGCTCAGCTGCGTGTGTCTGGGTCTGTCTTGTAGGTGTCTGCCTTAATAGACAGCAGAACACTGTTACAAGATTCACTCAAGCACATAATGGGTACAGCACAAATTATTTGGAATCTCCTGCTTCAGATGACATAAAAACAATCTGTTTTCCTACTGTGCATTGGTCAAAATTCAGCAGCTTTCTATTTTCTGACAGAGCACTTCAGCTGACCATAGATTTTTCTTGCTGTACCTCACATTTCTAATGCTCATGTAATCAGAAAAATAATTGTATCAACAAATTTAAGCTTGTATGGAAAGATGAGAGATCAGCCTCCTCTTGCCTCATCTAATGAGGTAATTCTTGAACTGCATCACTACTTCCAGAAGACTGGAGCAGTAATTAAAAAATAAATAAACAAACAAATACTTCAATACTGTGAATAAGAAAGTGTCAGATAATACTTGTTGCAGGCAGAGAAGCCAGGGCCATACATGTGTGATGGTACCATACTATTTTTAGGATTTCATTTGATTGGTATATGGGATATTGTGACTTTACATTTATACTAAACATATTCAGAAACCTCTGGAAACTGGAGGGGGACCCCAAGAATTAAATTTAGGAGTGTGATTTTGGACCCCATTTATTAGGAAGGTAGTAGATTGAGGTTTTCTACTTCCAAAACAAGTGGCTGGGTATTAGAGAAGACACCAAAAAAGAAAGAAATAACACCAGCTCTACAACCACTAACTCTGGCTGCTGTTAAAATTAAAGCAGCATACTCCAGATTTATCAGTCATTTTCTGATTGTAATTCCTTAATTGTTTGTGGTTTTTCGTACCACATAGCCCAGCTTGTGAATCCCACGAGGGTTTCAACAGGAGCTAGGAGCTTAGTTACTCAGAACAGCCACAGCCTAATGTATGGCCTAATGTTAGGCCTAAAATTTTAGGCCTAGCAAATTTAGGATTAGCCTGTTGTTGTGGGTGGTTTCATTGATAGCAATTTTAGACTTAGAATAAAATCCATTGTAGTTACCAAAATGCTTTTACACCTTTGAGTTTATAAAATAAGCTTGTGTCACTGTGCAAAGTACTAGGCGGTAATTATTTTGCTGGTCTTTTCTAAGGCAGAATGGTTTTTTTGTAAATTTATTGAACAGTATGACTCAGAAAAGCAAATGGAAACATTGCCTTCAAAGGACCATTGGGTCTCCTGCTTACAGTGGAACAACTGTGAAGATAACAAGGAACAGAAAATTGCCATAAGAATTGGTATGGAGGAGAAATATCAGAACAGTGAGAAAATCAATAAAAGAGAGCCTTTGAAAAAGCAGTAGAAATAAGGTTTGGAAAGGGAAGGCCATGTATTTTACACACATTCTCCTTGAATAATTCCTACTTAAAAGGTAAGTGCTTCAAATTTAATGTCTTTGCCACTGTTTATATAGCCATTACACCCCGATCAGTTACCTCTAATAGGACTTCCAGGACGATACTCTGAAAACAAACTGATTTCTCCCTGACCATGTTAAGAACACTCTTCTCTGTACATTTGTTGTTTTCTCTGCTTTATCCATCTCATTTATGTCCCTGTTGTGTTCTTCACAGCCTCTTCTGTTTCTATAAGGTCTGCAATAGCAGGTTCTTTTCAGCTGACTGGGGTGCCCATGCCTACCCATTTCAAGACAACCTGAACCTGGCAGCTGGAGAGACTGGACTTGAACTCCTTTTGGGAGATTTGGGTTGTGTAGCCTTCCTCCATGCAAGCAGCTGCTACCTCTTAGCCGCAACTACTGCCAGATTCCCTTTCCTGCTCCTGTCACAGACAGACAGAAGCTAGAAGGAAGACGGGCAAACAGCTGCTGCCCTAACCAAGCCCATCCCCGAGAGACAAGACAGGGAGGCTCCACATCAGCCCTGTTATTCTCAGCACAGGTAGGAGAAAAGACAGTGTCAGCATCACCACAAGTGCTCCCAGCTCCCAGTCAGGCCTGGTCTGTGACCTCATGTCATGCCCTGACACTGGGGTGCCACAATACCTACTGTGCCACCCATAATCAGCAGTTATATGCTTATTTTTACTGCTGCATCGTTGGGGTTTGTATGCTGTGTGAAGTCAGAGCATCCATAAATATAAGTCAGACTGTCTCAGAACAGTGTTTTAGGATGATGGGTGTCCATTTCACTCAGTACCATTCATGTTTGTTAAGTTATATAAGAAAGGAAATTATTTACTACATTTTTTCATGTACAGAATTATCAGCTTCAGTCAGCAATAGGCACAGATCTAGAACCCAGAAGTTGCCATCTTTTGTGCTCAGTCACACAGCCAAATTTGCTTTCTATCAGCACTTCAGCAGTGTAAATGGCCTACATTTTAAGTAGACACAACTGGATTTTCTACCATTTTCTAGCATTTTCTTGGCTGTTGACGTCAAAAAAAAAAAGATCAAGAAATCTCTTCTTGGTTTTTGAACAACTCCAAATCAAATTTCTGATTCAAACAAACAAACAAACAAACAAAAAAAGGCATTAAAACTTCCAAATATTTCTCAAATACTGAAATATAAAAGGCATTTTCTAGTTTTCATTCTGAAAATCATACACAAATAGAAATGTCGTTTCTGAAGGTGAAAATATCTCTTCATTCCACACAGTTTACGAGGAGATTGTTTAGATTGTTTTCTGCCTAGTCCTCTTTCTTTGTGCTTTTTAGAGGTGATACAGTCTCTGCACAGCAAAGTTACTGTGTAGTGTTTGCTGCTACAAATCACATGCCGAAGCATACCAAGAAAATTTTTAATTTCTTTTTATGATCCTGCTTGTTACTGTAATATTACCAATGAAATCACTTTATAGCTCTGATTTCTACCACCAACAGACTCATAAAATTTAATTTGTACTTCAGCAGCCATCAATATGTAATTGTAGCTTCTGTCTGTGTGAACTTTCAGAACATGTAACGAGGAAAGTTTGACCTGTCTCTTTTGAATGATTTAGCATGTAAACAATCAGAAAAAAAGCTATTCCTCCTGTTGTGGGCTCATACCAGGAGGGAATATTTTTGTCTGGAGCTGCCACCTGGCTGGGATTTTGTGACATTTTCTTCTTTGCTTCTGTGCTTTTATCTTGCTTTACATAAGGGGTTATCCAAGGTTATTTTAATGGGTTATTTTAATGGGGAAAGTAAAATGTAGACTGGGTCTCTGCTAAGAGCTAAGTTCTGCAGTTCCTGACTTTATACTTGGAAGAAACAGCCCAATTAGCGAAAAGTAAACATTTACATAAACTGGAAAGTTTAACGACAGTAAGAAGGAAGCCATGGAGTATATCCACAGGCATCTCTAGAAAAATAAAATGAAACAACACAACACAGCTCGCCATTATTTAACCATCTATTCCAAAACTTTTGCTACAAACAGCTGATTAAGATTCCATTTTCCCCAGTGAGGGAAGAAAAAAAAAAAAAAAAAAAAAAAAAAAAACGGGCAAAAAACAAACCAAAGCAAAAACCAAACAAACACCATGCATATCTAACCAAGAACCTGAGCACCGTTTCTACTCTCAATAGACAACACATCTGTCTAGCAGCCTTGAACCACCACAGAAAGACAGTTCTGTCTCCTGCAAGAGATGTCCTGCAAGCCATACGGCACTTGGCAGGTCAGAGAGAAGTCTCTGGCTTTGGGTGTATCTCTGTGTATCTCTTTGACACACTTATTGGGATACACTACTTCTCTAAACTGATTTCAGACTCTTTTAATCCCATTGTTTTAATCTAGATTCAGACAAAGTTACTTAGGTAACTTAGATCCAAAACAGCACAGAATACTGCAAACAAATCCAGCTACTTCAAACCTATGTTTCCTTGGGGCTCGCTCCCATCAACCTATCTAATTTGCAGAGATACAAAACTTTCAGTTACTATTTCCTCAAGACAGTTTCTCTCTTCAACACCTCCACTTGAAGGTAACTGTGGTGGTGGAATAATCTATTTTGGCATTACTTTTAACCTCATTATATCCCTCTTCTGTAGAGTCAAGGCATATTACATATATTTTTAAAACTTTTTATTCAGTTACTTTAACTATGGTAAGTAAAGGATTCTTCTGAATCACTTTTGCTGCATATGTGAAGAGATCACTTTTTAATGGTGCAGGCTTTGATATTCTACTATAGTATATGCATTAAACTACTGCACTTTTACAACTGAAGTCTTGTGCCTTCTATGTTATATGTCTTCTATGTTATTAACTTTAAGAATTACTTTAAAACCTAGTCTAGGCAAAGAAAATGAAAATTCAATATTCAATATTCATAACGAATACAGAATTAGGACATTTATTTCAGGCAGTGTAATCTTGAGCATTTGCTGTCTCATATCCTTTGACTGCACTCAGAAATGAACGCCTACAAGAACAGTATTATTTCAAAAGATGTAAAACAGATATAGCTGTTTTTCCTACTTCCAGCACATGTTGTGCATCTTTCTTCTTCCTGCAGTCAGTTTCTCATTTGTAAAGGAACGGGACATCCATACACACAGCTGCTCCCCCAGCTTAGCAAATTTAAAGGGACAGATCCTTTGAATTAGCTTGGCTTTCTATGAAAGATAGCTTCACCAACGCAAATCATTTTGCAGTTGCTGAAGAGTAAGAGCAATGACAAGGTTATTACAGATTAGACTGATTTCAAGTATCTTGGTTACGTGCTTTAAGACTTGACATACAGACTTTTCTTTAAACAATACTGAGAGCCAGGACAACTGTTTAATCTGAAAACTGTAACTGTATGTCAAATCACAGCTTAATAATTCAGTATCCTTGAAAAAGGAGGAGAAAAGGCTGACCAGCAAATCTCTAGTGGGTACTAGTTTCTCAAACACCTTCATTTTCTCTTTCTTCTAATAATTCACACTGATAGAAAGAAATGACTTCCCCTCCTCTTATGCCAAAATCCTTCCTTATCGTTTTTCAAAGATACTTTTGTAAATATCATTTCAGTCAGCTTAATGACACACAGGTGATCTTTCTACAAATTGATTTGGAAATAACAACAGCCTGTGTCTGTTTTATGCTCTCTGGGCACAAGAGAGTATAAAAATGACCCAGTGATAGCATGATTGACTGGCAGAGGACCTTGCTTCCAGAGAGAGCAGAGGATATGGACTGCTGAGAGCTCCCTACAGCCAGGTTCCAGTAACAGGTGAGGGAAGGATGGTAGAGGAAGGGGCCCTGCTGTGCACCACTTTCCACACCTTATGGCATTAGTGGGGCTTCCAGATACCCATGAGAGAGAAAATGCTAGGAAGTGGGGAAGCTGAGTTTAAATTTTCTCCTATGGGAATTAGGGGGATGCAATTAGGGCAGGGAGCACAGAACAGAGAAGTGGGGACAGCAGGTGAAAGAAATCCCCTCTGTCCTCAGCCCATGGAGGACTGCAACAAACTCAAGGCTTGTGACAGTAAGGAGATCAAAGGTAAATTCGCTGGATGTGCAGTTACTTTAGGAAGTAGATGTTCCTACCATTTCTATGGCTGGATTAGTGTAAAGTGCTGATAAGAAAAGGCAATTTTCTCAGATCCAGAGATAACAGGAACAGGGGAGGAGCTTTCTGTGCTAAATACTTCACTCTACATCTGATTTATCTCAATGCTTAATATATTTGAGAAGTTAAAACCACACTGGAATGACATTGTGTTGTTAGTGCAATGGTATCTACCTACTAACTTTATCTGAATTATAACTGAAGTTTTTCCTTAAGAAGAACCCTCCCTACCTGCACACAAAGCCATGTTCTTCTCACCCCTGAACAGCTGAAGTGAGTGAACCCATCTCTGAAAGTCTGTTCTTTTACTAATGTAAGACCCATCTCTGCAACATACCAGAATTGTTCTGAAGCAAAGACCTAACAAATATGTATAAATGTTTGCCTTTTAAGGCCAATTTCCACCACAAAATGCTAGTTCTATTTTACTATTTTCTTAGCAGTAGATCTAGGGTAAGAGCTTTTTTTTTCCGGTCATTCCTGCCTCTAGTGGCAGATTGGGCACTTCTACAGGAATGATTCTGTGGTAGTGCTACTAATGAACGAGAGAAAAAGACAAAACAGTTTGCAAGAGCCAGGAAGAAGTTCTATTTGGTTGTTTTGTTATTTGTTTTTTGTTTTTTTGTTTTTTTTTTTTTTTTCCTTGCTTGTTGGTGTTTTTTTTAGGTTTCAAATTGATCATTTAACAATCTGGATATACAAAAACTGTTAGAAGTGGTGAGAGGGAAGAGTCTGGAATTTCTGAAACTAGATTGGCCACCAAAAGAGTCATAACATGGAACTATGGTTTCTTTTGCACTTCTGTAATATAGAAGGAAACTACACCTCAGACAAAAGTCATGGACAGAACTGAATGTGATTTATATTCATAGGTTTTTATTATGTCTCTGTGGATGAGTGTCAGTCACTCACTGATCCTTATAAATTACATTTCAAAGAGCAGTTGGGCATGCAAATAGGATCTCCAAGGGGAGTTGGTAGCACAGCTTACAGATGGCTCTAGGTGAAGCAAGCAAAAAAGAAATGATTAGTTTTTAACTGTAGCATTGCCCACCTCACATACAAAGATGCGATAGATGGCTGTGACTGAGAGCTGTACAAAACGTAAGAAAAACAAATTCAACAAGCAACAACTAAACATATGAAACTAATCCTACATTGAGTAGTTGCTATGTTGAGGTTTAAATGTGTACATTCATACAGCTCCATAATGTATGGTGGTTTGTTTTCAAAGGTCAAAGTACTAACAAAGTCTAGTACTGACTAAAGGTCAGTATTATCAACATATATTGGGGCAGAATTGCATATTCCAAGGTATACCTGCCTTAATTTAGGCAGCTAGACCTGGTTTGAACATTCATCCCCTCACATTACTGCTACCTTGTTAGCATCTGTACAAAGCAGCATTGATTCGTTTACATCATATATAACAACTTTCTCCTTCACCCACAGAATATGCATACTGTGTCTAACCTGTGATTGACACTTCCCAGACACCTAATGGCTGTTTTCAGGCCATTATTTCTAGATAAGCTCAGACTACCATTAGTCTACCAAAAGAACTCATAATCAAACTTCTGGATGTAGCACAGCAACACTCAGTCTGTGTTGCAAAACCATGAGTTTCACACAGCACTAACCCTAATCCATGAGCCAGCACTGTGCCTTTGTGGACAAGAGGGCTAATGGGATCCTGGTGTGCATTAAAAGGAGCATGGCCAGCAGGTCAAGGGAGGTGATCCTCCCCCTCTATTCTGCCCTGGTCAGGCCTCACCTGGAGTACTGTGTCCAGTTCTGGGCTCCCCAGTACAAAAAAAGACAGGGATCTCCTGGAAAGAGTCCAGTAGAGGGCCACAAAGATGATACGGGGCCTGGAGCATTTTCCCTATGAGGAAAGGCTGAGAGACCTGGGTCTGTTCAGCCTGGAGAGAAGAAGACAGAGGGGATCTCCTCAGAGTATATAAATATCTGAGGGGTGGGGGACAGAAGGATGTAGCCAACCTCTCTTCAGTGGTTTGTGGGGATAGGACAAGGGGCAATGGCTGCAAGTCAGAACACGGAAAGTTCCGCACTGACATGCGAAGGAACTTCTTCATGGTGAGAGTGACGGAGCATTGGAACAGGAACATTTGGAACTGCCTAGGGAGGTTATGGAGTCTCCTTCTCTGGAGATATTCAAGGCCTGTATGGATGCCTACCTGGACAGCCTGCTCTGAGGAACCTGCTTTGGCAGGGGGGTTGGACCCGATGATCTTTCGAGGTCCCTTCCAATCCCTAAAGTTCTGTGATTCTAACAGACCGCATTACACAGCAGGCTGCTCTCAAAGGGTCTTTCATTGTGCAACATATTTGTACACAGAACTGTGGCATAAAGACCACAGGAAACTCTTCATCAAACTCTTCATCAGAGTGTGAAGAGACAAAGTAGAAATGCCTAGCAAGACATGTTGAACTTGGGTATCTGGCTTAGAAATATACATCATACAAGTGCCAGAAAGCCTATGAAACATACAGAGGAATTACAGTTGTATGAATCATTTTGTACTGAAGCCTCCAACATATGCAGTGGGATTTACGGTATGTCTCTCCAACAGGTTAGTGTTAGTTATTAAGGTCTAAAGTCAAGATTTAAACTGAATGACAGTGGCAAGACTGGGTTAGCGTGAACAGTGCGTCTAAATGCTACTTGAACTAAGATTCAGCAATAGGCATAGCTGAAGAGCAGGACAGGAAGGCTTAACAGCATCTCACTTGTATGTATTACCCATAAGTTAAAAATAAAAATATAAAATCAGATTTATCTCTTTACCTGATCATTTCATTCCCTCCCTTTTGAAATTTTCCTAGGTCTTATCTCGCTACCCTTTCAGTCCTTCTAAAATGTAGATTCTGCACTGGGGCCACACTTTCAAAGCTGTTTTCTACATCCCCAGTCCCATTTTGTTTCTTTTTTCTCTTCTCTGCTTTTCTCAAATGACCTTCCACACTATGTATTACTCCATTCTTCAGTTTTGCTCACTCCCTGATGAGATGTCTTCATCCTGTATGTTTCTAAATAATTAATATTCTTGTACATGTAGCACTTTGTAACATATTTTTCATTCTTGCACCATTCCAGGAACCTCATTAGCATAATGGTAGGATAGATGCATATTGAACTAGAATTTGATTTAGTGCAGTGCTCTCAGTTCCTATTGTAAGGTCACAATTGGATTTCATTAGAGACTAAGAATAAAGCTGCTGGCATACACTGTCATTGTTTGATTCTTATTTATTCTTTTGGAAAAATATATTAGCATTTAAAATGCCAAGAAGAGTAAATTACTAGGCACTAGAGAGATTCACCTAGCAGGACTCCAGATTGGTCAAGCTCCTCAACTGTCCTAGTTTATCCTGGGCTACACTGGTATGCACATTATTGATGTACTACGCAGTGGGGATCTTTTCAGACACAGATTTGTTGACACTAGCAGCTGACTGGTGTGCACTCAAATTTGATTCCAAGACTGGCACTGAATCACTACCACAGGAAGAGAAGATCAGTCCTAAAGTCATTTCTGAAGAAATCCCTGTTCAATATAACAGTGCAAGAGGTGATAACACACCAGTGCCGAATCTTCCCCTGACTTCGGGAGCTTTAGATTTGCTTTGTTTTGCTTCTTTTAAGGGTGGGCTGATCTAAGTGAGGCTTGGAGCTTCTACTGCATAGATCTTTGTGCTCTTCTGCTCATTTAAAAAATAGGAACAACATTAAACTGTGTTCTCACCTCTTCCCTCCAGCATATCTTTGCCTGTATACGCTACTTGTAACAGTAAAGATAATCTCTTACCATTCTTCCCAAAATAGAATACCGAGTCCTGGAGTCATCAATCTCTGTAATGACAGCACTGTCCCAAGCTATTCAAGGTCTGCATAGTAAGATCAAGGAGGGGAAGAAAACGTAGCTTAGTGTTCCTAATTCTGAAGAGACTGAACAGACCAAAGGAAAGGACCGTGGCTAGAGACACATGAGTCAAAAGTCAGCTGCATCTCAGCACAGCACACAGATGACTGCCTTGCATTGCCTCTTAGGGGGAAATATATGGTGTGTACCCAGGACCAGCTACTGGCATGCACTTCACTACCGGAAAATGTGAAGGTCAAAGTAAAGCTCTAGAAGCAAAACAGCTCTCATCAGGTTTAATACTGGTCACTCCACTCCTTAATGTACAGGCAACCTCTGTGCTTTTGCTGCCAACTGTTAAGTCACTATGCTACTTTTACTTTTAATGTTCAATTTATTGATTATTTTTAAACAAAAAGAAACAGTAGATGTAACAACTGAAGTACATACAGCAGAAGGAACACAAGTTTTATACAGGATAGTGTGCATGCATCCATCATCTCTAGGGCACAGAAGTTTATTCTTCAAGTTCTTAATTTAGATAGGCAAGCTGAGTGTGAAGGATTGGAAGATTTCTTGTTTGATAAGATAGTAAATATTACTTTTTGCAATTGCCAGTGGTCTGCTGATTTTACATTTTAGATTGATCATCTAACCAATTTTCTATTATCTCTAGGCACTCTACATGTTCAGTTTTTGATTATTTACTTCTATTGATCTATTAGAAATATAATTTGCTTATTTCTAAATGGATCTCAAGTCCATTTTAATGCTGTTTTTGTTAGCAGAGAATTTAAATAAACAGCAAAGGCTTCCACCAGAAACCTCAGTTGTCTCCACTTCAGAGCAGCACAGTTGATGAAAAGGCACTCTTTCATACATCCTTGTAGAAATAAAATATTCATCCTATCTTTTCAGTACTCAATCATGATAATCTTCATCTTCACTGCTGGTGAAGTGGAAAGACCTGGAAATGGGTTCTGCTTCCTTCCTGACCGTGCAGATGACTGATTTGTTCTTATCTGAGCATCACCCATTACTTTTCCTAGCTTTGTGGCTATACTGAATCATTTCTTTCTATTCTGTGCTTTCACTGAAATTAAAGAAACTGAAATGCTTTGATGGATCAAACTTAGACACTTGTACTGATGCTTAGAGTTGCAAAGGTTAGAAAAACAACTGTGCCATTTATTTTGCACTCTTGAAAAAATTTTATGGCTGGAAGGGGCACTAGGAATTCTTCTATTTCCTTTTCTCCTTACCTGGTTTTGTTGGCTTTCTGACATATCTTTATTAACTCTTCAACAGTTTGAAAGGAAGAAAAACCATTATGGTGTTTTTTATTTGTTTTGTTTTTCTACTATAAGGTCACAACCAGTATTTTTCTGTTATACTTTATTACAGGTTTGGAAATATTTTTTTTTGTGGCTGTAACTTTCTGTTCTTTAACCATTCCTTTCTCACAGAAATGTGGCAAGAAGGAGAATGGTTCTATTAAAAAAAAATAATAATAAATAAAGAAGAAAGGGACAGGAATGGGAGAACCATTTCAGTGCTGAGGCAGAAGTCACCTCCCTGTGGGATATCCCTTTCACTTATTTTTTATTCTCACTTCAAATGCAACTCCTTTTTGGGCATTAAACTAACTCTACATTCAAAGCTTGGATGTCCTACTTTCTTTTCCGATGATTTTGGAGCAATTTCTTCCTCTTATCCTTTGTTAAGTGGGTCATGGACCCACTCAGAAAGTTATTCCAAATAGTTAATGAACTGAAAAGGTGTAATGTGTGCTTAATATTCTCAATATGCAGCTATCCAGAGGAACAGTTAAAGCAGGTTGTTTTTCTTCTCTTATGCAGAAGCAAGGAAAAAAAACTTTTATCATCAAGACTGAAAGACTGAGTGCTGTTTTGTCTAGGGAAGGGAGAACCAAGAGGAAACATCACAGTGGTCTTCAAACACAAGAAAGGCTACTGCAAAGACAAAAGGAATCCTTCATACTATGACCTTTGTGTAATGAGCAAAAGCAATTGTATCCAATTACACAAAGTGGAAATTTAGGTTAGACATCAGACCAGACTTTACAATAGCAAGGATAACTGAGCACTGGAGGAGACTATAAAATATCCATCAGAGAAGGTTTTAAAAGACAGACTAGACAAGAGTCTAGAAAAAAAGTCTAGAGTGGTAGAGCTTCATCTGAAGCTGAGTGATAAATCAAATGGTCTCTTAAGGTCTCTTCCAAACCAATATTTTTTAATGACTTTGTGATTCTACATAGACTTATGGCTTATTCATTCCCGTAGAAGTAAAACTAAAAACCTAGAATTATTTAATCTGTATTCTATTAAAACAAAACTAAACAACACATACTGCATTTTTTTTCCTCCTGATCAAAAGCACAAGTGGGAAACCTGGATATATGTTTTGTACCTGGAGGTAAAAATTGTAGAATTACAAGTATCTTTCCCCCTGTCACTCACCTGCATTTTTTTGGCATGAAGACCTATCGCTACAATTTCCAGAATATCTTTTGTCTCCAAGTGGTCCAAAACTGTCCCTGGTATGGAATGTGAGGTAAGTGACAGAGACAGCAGCAGAATGATTAACAATGTAGCTGTTTTATTGAAGACTTTATGAATAATTTATCATATATATTATGCATTTGTTCTTATGACTGCATAGCTTCAATGACATCAGAAGAGAAAGGACAATTCTATGACAAAAGAAGAAAACCAAGCACTTCCTTGAAACATGATCAAAAGATCCTGATTTCATGGTTGGGCTGCTGTTGTCTGAAGAGATCCTTATCATAGTGCATGCTATGTAAGCCAGCACTGGCAGCAGAAAACAGTGGACTAAAAAACATTTTCAAAGAGATGTATACCTTTCTTACATTGAGTTTACAAAAAAAAAGATCACAAAAAATATGCAGAAAAGCATTTAGAGAGAACACAGACACCTAAATTCACAAGAACAGCTCAGAAAATTTCTGCTATTATAGCCTCAGCTCTTGAGAACTGCAGAGCACAATTTCTAATGTCTTTGTCATTTTCTGGATGAAATTCGTTGCAAAACAGAAATTCAGCATTCAGAAGCGAAGTCTCCTAAGTGTCCTGTTTGCTGGGCATACGTCTGTTTGTGCTCTAGCATTGTTGATGGACTCTTAATTGGCATTCATATATACAGAAAAAGTCCACTTTTGAGACTCACCATAAAGTGATTATCTGTGATAAAGGTGGTATCTTTTTATCCAGATGTAGAAAGCAGTGTAAGATATTGCTGATACTGGGAGATGAAAGGATTCAGGCACAGCAGGTCAAATCCTGGAGAAAACTCTGAACTGCCTCATGTAGACCATTTATGTTCACATGAGTTTTCCACATGGAAAACTGTATCTGATTTTCATAGAAGTTCTGAGGTCCTGTGTATTTTTCTCTCATATAATTGTGAAAACAAAATCAAAACCCAAATAAAACTCTTTTTTTATATAACACTTTTTATTTTTTGTTACTTCAGAAATACACTCCAAGAATAATATGAGCATCCCACTTTCAGCTACTGTCTGTGCCATAGTAACATCTTGGTGACATAGCATTTATTGAAAATGACAGCTTGACGGATGACAGGGCAAGCCCTTTAATCCTTGTTTTTTATAGCATAGTAAGTTCCACATCTGATGCCAGAGAACATTCGACTCACATAAACAAAGCCACATGCCCTATGAAGCTTTCAGATTCCTAAAGATACAATGGAGGTATCTCTGCTACTGTAAAAAATACTATGCTCTCCCAGATGGTTAATAAAACATCTCTGGTATGATATATACTACATAATATAGCATCTTCCTTTCTTAAGAGCTAGACAGAAAGAAAATCAAAGGGTGTAAGAAAGAAAATGTCAGATTTTGAGGAGAAATTGATAAAAAATTCCTCCCATGCAACTGCCAGGAAACAGCAGCTTGCCAGTGTAAGAAACTACGAGAGACAAAATGGCCTTTTCAAGGAAGGGACACCTTTTCTTTATATCTTCATATTTTCTTTATATTTCCAGTTTGCACTGCTTTCCCACAGCATTGACCACCATGTTCTTAGCTGGATTCTGATGTGCCAAGAATGCTTCCCATATATAGATAAGTTTACAAAGCCAGCAATTTATTTATTTTTTTCCATAAGAATAAAGAACAACTGTACTGTGTCCATCTAGCCCAGCATGTTGTCTTGGAGAATTCAATGATAGCAGTTAGCAGCAGAAACATATGGGAGAGTGGAAAAATGTCAGGAAAATGTTTTATTGCTCCCCCAGTACCACAGTAACATTTTGTATTTGCATTAAAAAGCCTCATCTTCCCTCTATCAGATGGTCCTGTTGCTTTCAGAAGCCTTGTAAGGGCTATAGACTGTAAGATAAAGCCCAGCACAGCTTTGCAACTCTTTTTCATCTCACTAAATAGGTCTCTCATGGTAAATGCCCCCCATTTAACTTTGTCTTCCCCTTCTTAAGAGCCCCTGTGCTGGAACATTAAGTTTGCCACACCTCCCCTTCTTCTCTTATATCTTCTTACACACAAAGCTTAACACAATTCCTAGAGCACATAATAATACTGCTAAAAATGGTGATTCGGCCATAGGGTTGTGGAAAGGGTGGAGAAGAGACAAGGGCAAGAACAGCTAAAATTTTCAAAGAGCAGGTCAGGCAGAAAAAAGTGGAATGGGAGAGGAAAAGCCTTTGTGAAAGGCCCAGCTCCTCTGTCTAGGAGTAGCACGGGGGGGGGGGGGGGGGTTAACAGTCACAGTAGTCCATGAGCCTATTTATGTAGGCTACTGGGAAGAAGGTTTTATGAGGAAAAAGGAATTTAGCATGATGGGTATCATTTGGTTTTGAATTGAAAGCAGCTGAAAGGATGGAGGTGACTGTCTCTTATTCTTAGTCAAAGAGCAGTAGACATTTCCCCAGAACTACCAGAGAAGGCCTTCATTAAGCAAGAGCAGTGATCTGTATGCAAAAAGAGTCTGTGTGATTTGTTCTCAGTGCACTCTTACTATACATCAGTGAATCAGTTAAGAGCTGACTCCTTCCATCCGTTTCTGCCTTCTGAAGTCACTTGTTTGTGGATTCATGCCTTGCCTAAATTGAAATCAGCAGGAACATCTACTCCTAGACATAATCTGGCTGTGTCAGTTGCCAACAGCAATTACGGAAACTCATGGGGAACATTGGCTGCAAGTTACCGAAACAGATGTCGGTTGTAGCAACACAGGCATGAGACTGAATTTCCGAATGCAAGCAGTCCTACGTGCCATGTGGAAGTTCCAACAGCTCCAGCCACAAATCAGACCAGCAGCTAAAAATCACACTTTGCAACCACCATTCACATTCAGAACACTCCCTGATTTCATTTGCCTTCTAGAATCATATACATTTCTCAGTATGAAAATGCCTTTTTATTTCCTGTGCTGGGAACCTTACCAGAGGTACAGAAAGCAGCAAGGTGAAGATGTGACAATAAACAATTAGAAACACAAGCTCGCTCTTACTACAGGAGAATAATCATCATAGTAAGAAAACTAATAAAATTGAGATCAATAATAGATGTAGATATTTTTTTTTAATCTATTGAATTTTAAAGAACATGGCAAGAAGCATTTCTGCTAGTTTTGTGTTGCCATCACTCACAAATATGCACCCTTTTTAATTAATCTCTCTGAAAATAGGTAAACATTTTGAAAAATGCTGAATACACTAATCAATGTAATCTATAAGGGTATGTCCACTTCATGTTGAGATTTGGTCTGAGCCTCCCCCACCTTGTTTTCTATTCACAATCCTATTATCATGAGCCCAATCACCAATCTTTCCAAAGTAAAAAACTCTGTGGTGAGAACAACATTGACTTGGTAGTGTTTTAGCATGGCTTCATACACAGCACCTATCAGGCCTTGGATCTACAATTCTTCAAATACTTTACAGATCTGCAGGTCATCCCAACTCCCAGAATGTCTCTTCAACCCTCCTTCTTTGCCCCTCAGGGAAAGCTACAGGAGGTAATATGCAGCCTGTTTTCTGCATTATCTGAACATCCTGTGGGAGTGCTGGAGCAACCTCAAGAAAATAGTTCCCCGTGTATTACCACTTAAACTGCTAAACGCAGTCAAACAACTTGAAACTTCTTAAGAGAGTTCAGCACAAAACACAAGTTTTCCACTAGCAAGCAAAACATTTACATCACTGATAAAATGCAACTTAAATGAAATGGGATGGGACACAGTCATACATATTGTCTAACTTAATGAAAATAACCTGATTTTAAGCATACTGAAATGCCAATAAGCAGTATGACAGCTCGAGAAGTCTGGGACTGGTTTATATGTATGTGAGGAATGTTTTAACAATTCGTGTCCATAAAGAACAATTCTGTTCGAATCCTGTCTGCCTCTGGGCCCTGCACTGGCAATTTAATTCTTGAACCACAGATGCAGTGTGTCCCAGTCTCCCCCTCATTCTAGTCAATTTATCACTTCTTAAATTTATGAACCTGTTTGCTTTTGTTATTCCGGACTTCTATTTCTAACACTGCTATAGATGTGTCTGTGAATGGCTGGGGAAGAATGTTTTAATTACTCGTGTGTCTGGGAGTTTCAGAACAACTGATAACAACTAGTGACTGTTATGGGATACTATGTGGATCTTTGGTATCTGGTTAGGGGGGGCCAAGAGATAAAGAGGAAGGAGAAAGAAGCTGAAGGACGGCTGGGAGACAAGACTTGAAGAGGATGTTCTATAAGCTCGGCATGGTGCCCAGTAAGTACAAAGGGGGAGAGGAAGACTACGAGCCTTCAGCATGAAAGACCCCTAGAGACCCCCAGAAGAGACCCCAAAGGAGACTGCGCATGCTCCAGTAGGAGGGACTGCACCCCGGAAGCTAATTTTAATAATCTGTTTTTTTAGAAGTAGTAATGAATATGTATTAGTCTAGGAGCATAAAAATCAGCTGCTTGATGTAACTGGTGTGCGTCCTGGTGGAGCGGAGACTCCCGGTGCACCCAGCGCTGTTTGCTTACCTCTATTCCTTTATATTCTTTCAATAAATCCTATTTTTTTTATTTAATCCTAATTTGAATCCTGAGCCATTTATAACATGTAGTTTAACAAATTATTTGCTGAAAAGTATCTTTGGTAGTTTATACATAGTTCAAAGCAACATTAGGAGAGGTTCTGTCCTTCCTGCCAGAGGATGTCAAGCACGGTAAAGCCACAGAGAGGAACACTGTGAGAGGAAGGTGGAATGAAGATGAGTGTGATCTTCAAGGAGGACCCACTGATGATGGAGAGGCGCATACACACATAGTCCGTAAAGTCTTGCATGCAAACTGTGTCAACCAAAGACCAGTGACATTCTGTAACTCCCTGTTTGGGTGAGTTGTTCAGCCATGATCAAATCATGCTTTCCCCCATGCCTACAGGGAGACAGGTACTCTTTTTGTCATATTGTCTATGGGTGCAACTCCAGCTGCTAAGAGCTCAGCAAACAGTAGTCATCCTAAGCATTTGCCCAGCTTTCCTGCCTTTCCTAGTTTGTGACTATGTGATTTGCCTCCCTGTGCCCCTAGAAGATATGGGAAATGCTGGAGTGATGGATCCTTTCTGTATGCTCTGCTTACTACTGGCATAGTTTCAAGCCTCCCTGATTGCCCACTAAGAACAACATTTAAAGCCACAGATCATGTCAACCACAAATTTATTTCACTTCCCAAACTGCACTATCCTTGAAGTGCATGAAGACATGCACAATTTTTCATATTCTGTCTTTTGTGACAGTACTACCCTACCTGTAGAATATGAATAGATTTTATGGGTTTTGATATAAATGGGTTACATTCTATGTATTTTTAGATCTTCAAAAAAGAACACGTAAAAAGTGCGGCTTTACAAGGATTTCGTTAAAGAAATCAAGGATGTAATATTAGAGAGTCAGGGACAATTCTGGCCTCAGGTCTTTCCACTTCTCTGCCTGCTGATCAACATCTTAGCTTGAGAGGTGGCAACAGAAATCAGCTGAGCCAAACCAAATAATAGTCTAAAGCTGTTTATAATAATAAAAGATACTTTCTGGAGGCTTTATCATGTCCAAATATCCTCTCTTATCCCATGTTTCATCACATGACCACTCAAAACAAGCAGACTAAGATGTCTTTATGATATGTAAATAGATTTTTTTAGGGAATATTTAACACTGTATATATAATAATTTATACCTCTTAAAATTCCAAATGATGCTAACAAATTGATGAAAATGATTACACCTTTCAGTGACACAGTCTGATGGATGTTTTGACTGGCCTCAGGCTGGGGATAGGATGGGTGGAAACTACCACTGGCATGCGACTGGATTTTCATAGGAGACACTCTGATCCTCATATGACAAAATAATCCTGAAAAAAATATATATATATTCATTTAGAGTGAAAAAAAAAAAAAAAAAAAAAAAAGTTCATAATCAGGGCTCACCTTTAGATCACCCTTTTGTCTCTTGAACTGCAAGAAGTAGGCACGTACACAAGCACAAATAATACAATCAGCAGAGAACCACTTAGCCTCTGGGGACAGGCAGTCACTAGTGTCTGTAGGGATTAAAAAAAGAATTCTCCAGGGAGAATAATTTGCTTAGGCTTCCTCTGTTTTTTCATTTATTTTTAACAACCCCAGGTGGGGCAATGACCATTATCTTCCCTTTCAGGAAATAACGACCAAGGTAGGACCCAAGCTTCAGAAACCGAAAAAGGGCTAACCCTTATTTAAGCTCTACCTGACAATGCGTTGTTACAGCTAAGTGGATTCAGAAAGCCTCTGGTTAGAACGGTCTCATAAAAAACATGACGTCAATTCAGGTGAATACCCATCAGTAGTTTGCTACACATTCTGCAGACTCGGTGCAAACAGACATCCAGACTTCTGCTTAAGACTAGCCTGGCTGAATAGCCAACTTGACAAAGGGTACTGAAATATACAAAAATAAGATTCTATATAATGGAAGAAAACAACTGGAAATATTATATATTAATTCCATTTTAGGGATTCTATACTTTTTATAAATATTATTTTGTTGTTGTTTGAAAGGAGCAGATAGTTGATAATTACTGCTTCACGCCAACTGCAGAAGCAAAGAAAGGAGGTAATAAGTAAAACCCGTTGAGACTACGAGGTATTTAACGTTGCGTAGTTAACTAACTAATGCCTTGCTCCACAGAAAGCAGACTTAAAGGCAACAAAAACCCACGGAAGGCGGCGACTGGAGAAGAGAGGACCCGCAGGCACAGCAGCTCAGCTCCGCTCCCGTCGGAGCGCTCCGGGGCATGGCGCCGTCCGTGAGGCCGCGCTGCCCCCTGCCGGCAAACAGCGCTAAAAAAAAATCTGCCAAGGATAATATTTGGAAAGTCTATTAATAAATACAAGAGAGGATAAGTCCAGAATACGTTTCTTGAAGCTGCTTTCCAACTCTGGTCTTTCGAAACTTTTTAAAAACAAAACAAAACAAACACTCTCACACACACACACACAAATCATAATATATTTTTTTAAATGCACCAATTTTTTAAATCTCTGTTTGGTTTTGTGCAAGCACAATGAAAGGGGAACACGTTCATTAGCGCCAGGGAGACTCTCAGAGTTTCTCAGTCTTTATAAATGGCATACACACAGACATTCCCAAGCTGACCCACAACAGGTGGCCTATGTATAAGCTAGTGAAACAGTTCACTGGCTGCAAAACCAGTGAGCCTATTTCATGCGTGCACAGCTGGGATGGGGTGGAGGATTGAACATACCCTGTATATTTCTGTGCCTGCATATCTCTGCAGTAACACCTCCTACTTCTGCTGCTTTCTCCCTGGCCTTGTGCAGCACATGGCAATATGCCTACAGCCCATAAGAGAGAGCTTTTAAAAACATCTCCTCAGATCAGCAGCCTCTGCTGGATACTTAGTGCTGCAACCCCCTGTCCTCAGTGGCTGCTGAAGTAGTGCAGGATGCCCACACTCAGCAAACAACAGCAAGGGAGGGCCCCAGGGGACAGGCTGGGCATCTCCACATCCCGAGCTGCACACAACACCTCTTCCTGCTGTCCTGCACTGCCCGCAGTGGAAAAATGTTTTAGATGGAGCAGTCAGCATTGGGGTCAGGCCCTCCTGTTCCTCTGTACTTCACCCTGGCTTCCCTATCCTTTCAAAACATGCTGACAGGGGAGGCAGAGAAATGCAAGCAGCTGTCTATTTGCCTGACAGTATATTGTGACACCGGACTACAAATACACTACGTGCTTGCGTTGTGATTTCCTGAGAGGAGATGATCAGAGTATTGATTTCCCCATTATGCATGCAGTTAAAGTGGAAAGTCTGTTCACGTAAGAACCTGAAATGACCGATGCTAGCTAGGTTTTGGAACACTGCCACCTGGGCTGCCATTCATCTGACTACATATTCATGTATTCACTCCACATAAACATCCACATTCAGGTTATTCACATTTTTTGGAAGATGTTTAAGATTAATATGAATTCAACCACCCAGAACAGATGCCTTATTTCCCCCCATCACTCAGCAGATCGCATTCTAGAAGTCCAGGCCTGCAGATGGTGGGAATCAGCCCCCCCCCCACCATGCTTTAATCAGGCTGCCTAACTGGGCAGATAGGAGTAAGCACACTGAGCAAATGCCCATATCCAAATCCCTTGTCATTCACTGTTGCTCCTTCTCAACAACTGTCACTATACCCCTTGCAAAAAGGCCTCTAAAACAATCAGTCTTCATGATGTATAAAACTTCTATGAAGCACGAGACCAACCAGAGATTCTCTGTAGATCAAATAAATTAATTAATTAATTAGTAGTGGCTTCCCATCAGATAGCAC
Organism: Aythya fuligula; assembly: GCF_009819795.1. NCBI lineage: Eukaryota > Metazoa > Chordata > Aves > Anseriformes > Anatidae > Aythya > Aythya fuligula. Next base: position 51,186,051 of record NC_045562.1, read on the forward strand.
TCGAAGTAAGGGCACAAGTTTCATCTTAGACCTGCGAAGGACACTGCACTTGGTACCTCTTCTTTCTATTGTATGCATTTCAGCCCAGGTACATTCCTGGAAAGGCTCAATCATTCACCGCAGGAAAGGAGTGGATTAGGAGATGAGACAGATGAGAAAGGACAGAGTTGGAGAACATCTAAGCTATGCACTCTGAAAGGAATAAACTTGGACAACAGCTGAGAGCACTGCCAGAAGTTTCACTCAGCAACATCCTTGAGGACATCAAGAATGTCCCATGCTACAGGGCACAGCCAGACACAGATTTAGGCACTCGTACCTACGAGGCAGCCAACACTCCTGTCAGTAACAGGGGCAAGATCTGGTCTGCAGGGAATGTAGCAGGCAGCTGTGCCTGCTGGTTCAGGCAAAGAAGCTTGAAAGAGATGCTTAGGGAGAAACATCCTGGCACTGCAGACATATTAGAAAATGATCATCAGCTCTCTTTATGTGGATTAATGAAGCTGTAATGAGTAGGAAACTCCAGCACTGAACCCCTACTTTGAAGAATGGAAGAACTGAAGAATTTTCCAGCAAAATAAGGTAAAATGGTGATGGTATGATACTAACACCATGCACCTCCCTCCTCATCACCTTGAATGCTTACTCTGTAGAGATCGACTCTTACATCCAGAACCAGCTGGTGCTGCGTAACTGCCTGTTTTAGTACAGATTGTACAAGAATCCATGTTAGAAACAGCACATGGTGAGGAGAACAGAAACTGAAAACAAAAGCACAGGGTGCTAATTGGCATAAGCAGCCGTTGGTGTTTTCATGGTATCACAGAATCTGACGTTTCCTATTTTTACTGGAAAGTGGATCCAGTTGGATTGCTGCATAAAGCACAAACCCAAAAGACATTGCATGCCATACACTCCTCGGCTCACAGAAATGTGGTGAGACCTAACAAAGCGTGTTTGGAGGAAAGCTGTGACAAGCACAGGGATGCTTTGTGAGCAGTAAGCAATGCTTCCAAGTGGATTCAGCCCCTTCTTGTTTACGTCTGGAAGACAAATGAAGTTATCAGAAATACAGTAATCTTCAGTCACAGAAATACAGAAGTCTAATTGACCCTATGGCACTAAGCAGAGTACCTGGGGCAACTTCTACTCTCTTCAAATTCTTTCAAAGCTCCAAAAATTTTTTGCTGCATGTCAGTTTAGTACAATGAACGTAATTGCTGCCTGTTCCACAAGCCTGTCTAATTTTTAGTATACTATGCAATCTGTCTTTGCAAATCTCCCTGTGACTTCCAGCCATTGGCTAACCAGCAGGGACTTGAAGAGAAAGCACTGGGTCACTGAGTGACTGTCTGTGAGACTGTAACCAAAATTTGGGCAGCTTTTTCTGAATCCCCAGTTTTCTGCGGCCTGAGCAGATCCAGATTTTTCAATTGCAAGGTGCACTCTGTGCTTACTGAAACCTAAGTGGAGCTGCAGAGATGAGCTGGAAATATTTCGCACTCTGGATATCTGCAAAATGGTGACCACTTGTTTCAGCTCTACTAAGGCTGATATTAAAAGGAGGTCCCTCAGCTAGTCCCTCCTAGATGGGCATCTGCTCATGGTGCTTGATCAGTAAGAAAGATTATTCTGAAGTGCCTACATGGTGATATGTTATTATAAATAGTCCATTAGAGTCACATTAGAGTCATTTCCCTTCATGGGCCTCAGTGTTGGGCAGGTTCCTTTATTCTTTGAACTAAAAAGGAGGGAATCTGACAGGATAACTACTTTGTTAAAAAATTCGATTCAGCCTTCAAAGTTCAAGTGACCCTACTCAGGTAAAGTTCAATGCAGCTTGGTTACCATTGAAGTACACCAGTTTAAATTCTTAGTCACAAGCCAGACTCCTAAACATTTGGACATTTAAATAAAGGTAACACAAAAAACTACCTGCTCATAGTGGATATGTAAAAATCAGATCACCATGACTAGTAAATGATTTAATAATGAACAGAAGGGCTCATTAAGACAAAAAAAAAAAAAAAAAAAAAAAAAAAAAAAAGTAACACAGTTCCCAGAAGCAAAAGAAACACTGACATTTTAAGTAACGTGACAGAGAGATTTTAAGAAATCTCTAGTCATGCTACTCAAGGGGCTGAAACCTAATAAGGACTAATTAAGACTTCACCTAATTGCCTGCAACAACTCACTGTATGTAGTGAATTTTGCATCTACTAACAATTAGAAGGGAAAAATCTGAAGAATTACTTGGGGAAAAAGTCACCCTACTACCCTACCCATTAGGATACTGACAAGGAGAGATACAATTGAACATAGTCACAAAAGATGAGAAATTTGTTGGAGAACATGTCTAGAAAAAGCAGTTGATAATTTTGCCATGTTTGCTAAAAGGCAGTAGGTTGTTTGGAATTTAGAAACAGCAAGAAAAAGTGCAAGAAGTTCCAACAGGTGAATTGTGTATTCTCTGACCTCCACAAAAATATGCAACATGGGGAGCCTATTATTTGAATTTTATTATTATGAAATAAATACTATCTGAAAAGTGCTGAACATAGTGCAATCTCAAGGTGGAGAAACCAGCAGAACTTGTCTGAAAGATCTCAGATTCTTACAACTTCTGCAGAGTGATAAACAAAGTCAATGGACTATAGCAGGAATAGATGGTAGGGTCATAACTGCAAGGTAGGGCTAGGAATGGGATCAAAGAGATGGGAATATTGAGAGAAAGTTGAATGACTTGGGAATGCCAAGGGAAACAGAGGTAACACTAAGTGATGTTTTGTTCTGAATAAATGCATTACATAGTCTGCTGTATACAGATGCAGTTTACCTTGAAAACGCTACACATGCTCCACATAGGTAGGAAAGAACAGAACAGAAATGTATGGACAAAATTTGGTTGTTACACAGGATCTGAAAATCACAACCTCCACAGTAATATTCTTTAAAATATTCCTGGCAACACTGATAGAAGTGGAGGTTCAGAGCATGATTCAAGAAATGGCGTAAGAAAAAGCATTCTTTGTGGTCCAGGAAACTTTGAGATAAATACTATAGGAAGAACAGACATGAGCAAAATCAAAGGGGTGAGAAATTGCTGATATTTGAAAGTTAAATTCAAATAAAATATTTTAGTTTCTGCTAAGCCCCAAAGATTTAAGATTTATTTTTGTCCTGAAGTTGCAAATGAACTTTCTAAGACCTTGGCAAACTGTTAATCCTTCCACGCTACCATGCTGTAGCAAGATTACCAGAAATACATATCATTGCTCTCACGTGAACATGACTCCTGATTTTAAGTTTTCCCTCACTTCTACCAGCTTCCCTCACTTTAATCACAGTGATTTTCTTAGGCAGTTATACTCCTGTACAGTAGATTTACCCTGGTCTTATAAGACCAAGATTCTCAATGAACCCTATAGCACGTACACATAGACACAATTGCGCTGTTTGCTTTTACCTTTTCTTCAGTTTCCCCACTCAGTTTTGAAGCACCCTTCAAGATGAGGAGCCCTGCCCCAACCAGCAACACCCACCATACCATAACTGTTCAGAATACAGACCAGCTATGTGTATAAATCGTAGAATCATAGAATGGTTCGGGTTGGAAGGGACCTGAAAGACTCCAACTCCCCACCATAGACAGGGATGCCATCCACTAGATCAGGTTGGCCAAGGTCCCATCCAGCCTGGCCTTGAACACCTCCAGGGATGGGGCAAATCTGCCTTTAAACCAGAAAGAAGAGAAAGCAGTGGTTGCTGTACCCATTATTTTCACAATAACAATTATCAGCAGCTTTTACCACTGCCTCAAGAAAGTTCAAGTAAAAAGAGTTCAAGTAAAAGGATCAGTTTCCCTCCTGAAGACCCCAGAGCTTCCCTAACAGCCCTTTTGCCCCAGACAGGGGCTCTGAACAAAAGCCTCACCATAGGGCCCTATGAGAAGAACTGGGGGTCAGCTTCTTCTCACAGATAACTAGTGATAGGACCAGAGGGAATGGCCTCCAGTTGCGCCGGGAGAGGTTTGAGGTTGAAAACGAAGAGACATTTCTTCCCAGAAAGAGCAGACGGGCACTGGGACGGGTTGCCCAGGGAGGTGGTGGCATCACTGCCCCTGGGGGTGTTTAGGGAAAGGCTGAACGTGGTGCTTAGGGACACGATTTAGTGGGTGACATTGGTGGTGGTGGAATGATTGGACCAATTGATTTTGGTGCTCCTACAACCTCTGATGGCCCGTCCCGCCCCGCCCCGCCCGCAGCCGCTGCCCCGCCGCATGCGCGGAGGCTGCCTCCCGCCCGCCCGCTTCCGCTCCTCGCCGGCTGCCTCCGGGTCGCGGCCGGCCTGCGGAGGGGCGGCGGTGGTGGCGGCTCCATCGCCCTTCTCCCGCTGCTGCTCGGCGCCGCTGAGGCCTCTCCCGGGGGTGAGCGGCGCCGGGGCAGGGGCGCATTTGGTGGTGGGGGGGGGGAGGGGAGGATTGGGCCCGGGCTGCGGTGGAGGCGGTCGGTGGGGCCGTAGGTCTGTCTGTAGGTCTGTCTGTAGGTCTGTCTGTAGGTCTGTCTGTAGGTCTGTCTGTAGGTCTGTCTGTAGGTCTGTCTGTCCCGCGGGGGCCCGCCTGAAGCGCCGTTCTCCGGCCGCCCTTCTCCTGTTTAACATCGCCGCGTCCTGGTAAAGCTTTGGCCTGCAGCCCTAGAGTTGCGGGGTCTGTTTACTGGGTGTCCTCCTGGAGGAGGCGGTGTTTGGGTTTTTCAGCACCTGTATGATAGCGTTTCCCATGCAAAGGTGAGTTTGGTTTGTTATGATTTTACGCCAGCAAGAGATGCTGTGCCTCCCTGCCTTCTTTTATGAGAGCAGCAGGTACTGCCCTGCTGAGTGCTACAGTACCTTAATGTGTGTGTCTTCTGAAACTGGTCTCCCGTCTCCGGTTAGCTACAAGTAGCATGTGTTAATTGTGGCTTGGCACCTAGGAGGCCTCAGGCTCCTGACAGTGCTGTGGGGTTTGTGCTGATACCAAGCACGCTATGGCCTGCAGAGAAAGAAGAGTTGGTTTTGACATTTTTGGCACTCAGCTGGTAACAGGAAACAAGGTTTAATCTCAGTGTTTGTGTTTCTTTGCTTTATATTTCAAGCAGAATATATTCCTTTTTTTCTCGTAAAAGTGAGAAGACTGAAATTCAAAATGACTTGCTCCCATTTTGTTTGAACTTTTCTTTATGAGTTCCTTTAAATTAGTGTGCAACTTTTAATGCATCTTTTTGACTGGCATGTGTCACTTGTAGCTTGTTTTTTGAGTGTCTGGCAGTCCAGTTTGAACTAGAACTGCAAGACTACAGTACACTGCTGTAGGTAAAATACCCTTTCTATTTAATTAGTACTATACCTTGTCATTATAAAAAAGGACTTTTACCTGTCTGTTGTCCAGGAGTTTTACAGCTATTGATGTGGTGCTTATTTTTAAAACTTTTTCTTTAGGTTTAAGTTCATTTTTACTGTACAAGCTCCTCGCTGCCATAATGAGGCTAGTCATTCTTGAAGATTACGATCAGGCAAGTGAATGGGCAGCAAAATACATCTGCAATCGTATTATCCAATTCAAGCCCAGTCAAGGAAGATATTTCACGCTTGGTCTACCAACAGGCAAGTCTTATTCAAAGCCTACATAATTGACTACACTTAGAACTGTATTTACATCACTGCTAAAAGATACTGTATTTAAAAGAACACAAACGTACTTCTGATAATGCTTCAACATGTTTCTATTTTAATAGGGATTTGGTTGTGTGTAAAAAAAAAAGTGGTGAAAAGGTTTGAGAAACTGAGAAATTGTAGATGAGAAATAACAGTTCTTTTAATTATGTTGAAAAGCATCATAGCAAAATGTGACTATAATGATACTTAAATAGACAAAGTGTATGGATATATAGAACAGTGGAAAAACTTTGTTTAACAGGGAGTACACCCCTGGGATGCTACAAAAAGCTGATAGAATATCACAAGAATGGAGATCTTTCTTTCAAATATGTAAAGACATTCAACATGGACGAATATGTGGGTAAGCTCTAGTGCTAATTATTTGAGAAGACTGTATACAGTTTGTTGTTTTTTTTTTTTCCTTTATTAACAGTTGTACACTTCCACAAAGCACAAGACTAGCATTTTATTGTTATGCTTCTCCATTAAACCTGGGGACATTTGAAGCATTTGATCTGTTTATATACCAAAATGCAAACAAGTAACTAGTCCGTGTGGATCCTGGGCTAAATTAAGTAATCACAAATCACTTCCTTCCTACAGAAAGTGTTGTTCCATAGCATTATTACATTTGTTTTGAAGACTTAATACTCTTAGTGATATGATGTATACTAAGTGAAAGTAAACAAATTGTCTCATGTATATCAACAGGAAGTCTATCTTAGTATAATTTCAAATACTTCTTTGTCTCGTTTCTTACTGCTCAAGAAAGCCTTGTCTTGCATGCCCCATATTGGCTACATGTAGGCTAGAACTAAGGCTAATTGCTGAAGTCTTGCAATATGTTAATTTGATTTTAAATGATTTCAGGGCTTCCCAGAAATCATCCAGAGAGCTATCATTCGTATATGTGGAATAACTTCTTTAAGCATATTGACATAGACCCAAATAATGCTCATATCCTTGATGGGAATGCTCCAGACTTACAGGCAGAATGTGATGCATTTGAAAAGAAAATTGAAGAAGCAGGGGGGATCGATCTGTTCGTTGGAGGTATGAGGAAATGCTCTGTGGTTAGTTATGGTTCAAACAAAATATTGACTCTTTAGACATGATCTTCAGAACATAGCTAAAACTACTTCGTATTGTAGTGTAAGAAAATTCTGTGACTGACAAAGAATTGGTATAGATACCAAAACAGAATGCTTGGTGTCCAGTTTTCTAATGATAACGTAGTTTAAGTAAGTTTTGAACGCTTTTTTTTTTTTTTTTTTTAAATTGAAAATGAGAAAGCAAAACAAAAGAATGAATCCTAAAACCTTTTTATTCTTTCACAATGTTTGAGAATATTTGTTGACTCGCAGGTCTGGAATGATTTGCTCTCTTTAACTTTGAAAAGGCATTGGTCCAGATGGCCACATTGCATTCAATGAACCCGGATCAAGTTTGTCTTCAAGAACAAGATTAAAGACTTTAGCAATGGACACCATTTTGGCAAATGCTAAGTACTTTGATGGAGACTTATCTAAAGTACCAACTATGGCGCTAACAGTTGGTGTGGGTACAGTGATGGATGCTAGAGAAGTAAGAATTCATTTAGTTCTAGTTGCATGTATCTGTTTTCAAGACTTGTTTGTGTTGATATGAGGACTGAAAGTAGAGACCTTTGTTTTGCAGGTGATGATTCTTATAACAGGTGCACATAAGGCTTTTGCATTGTACAAAGCGATTGAAGAAGGTGTCAATCACATGTGGACAGTTTCTGCTTTCCAGCAGCACCCTCGTACTATCTTTGTGTGTGATGAAGATGCTACTTTAGAACTAAGAGTTAAAACTGTGAAGTACTTTAAAGGTGAGCACTGAATCAGAAGTTACCTATATTAAAATTAAGTAAGTCTAGCTACCATAATGTGTCAGAAGGCCCAACGTATAATGTTATTTATTCAAAATACTAAATGTTAACTTATGTCTTGTGAGTGGAAAAGCACTAGGAGATGTGACTTATGTTACTTCCATCTGAAAGGACAGTTGCTTGATACATTCTTGACAAATCTTCTTTGAATAGAATATTTCCTTTGCTTCCTATTGGACATGATAATATATAAACTTCAGCATATAAGACATAAGACATATATAAGACAGCAGCTGTCTGGTATTCCAGAATACTGATTCTAAATAGAAAGTGGAAAAGTTTCATTTGCGTTGTTTTCTTTTAAGCCTGATAAATTTTATACTGCGTTTTCTATGGTGTCTTTCCACTTAAGTGTCTTTTAAGTGCTATCTAGTAAACTTCAGATGTGTGATATGGGGTTTGAAGTCAACTGAGGATGTTTTTCATACAGTGCAATTTGCATAACAGTCTATATTGATTGTTAATGCATTGCACTTACTCTGCTCTTTATATCTGTAGTAAGTATATTGAGGCAGGCTTAAAGTTTGGATTTTTGATATTAACATCCATGAACATGGTTACTTCAGTTTAACTGAGTCTGTAGAAGCTGAGAAAAATAGTTTTCTCCTAACTATATTAGCACAGCAAATTGTGATTGTATATGTCAGTCATCTTACTGGAATGGTTATTCGTAGTAGCTGAGGCATCTGACGTCAAAGCTGTCATTGATGACCTTTTTTTGAGCATTTTATCACTACTGTCCTTAGGTGCATTAGATTATAAAATCTGGCTTTACTGTGGTTTGATCCTGATATCACTTGTAGCTAACTCTAACTTTGAATTTCTCAGTATATTGTTATTTGCTACATATTTGTGAGAGGGGTGGTCTTCCCCTGTGTCACACTGCTGGATAGTACTGTTTTCAAAGATAAACCTCCTTAACTGCTTGGGTGAATTTTAAACATTATCCAGTGTTCATATAAACAAAAGCTTTGCTTGAGAAAGATATAAACCTACTAACGTACAATTATTGATGAATGATGCTGATATTAAACATTGCTTTAAAAAAAAAAAAAAAACAAGGGCTACAGTATGTGAATGTGCTGTTGTGTCACAACGTATTATTACCCTGTAAGCACATACAAAGTGACAAAATTCTTATTGACTGGCTTAATTTTTCCTGTTCATAAATCAGTCAGGTTTTCTTGCTTTAAGGCAGAGGACAAATCAAACCTGGAATTATTTCTGAATCTTGATCTCCAGGTTGGACAGATCTTTGTTTTAAGAAAGCTGGGTAGTTCTTGATGACTGACTGCTAGTCATGGTAGCTATTTACTGCAATTTTTTACTATTTAAAAAAATCTCAAGGTACTATGTGAAACTTCAAATTCTTTCTGATAATAAATCACCACCCTGGCTGGTAACTAGAATAGCTCCCCTTCACTGTTTTTTTTAACTTGTTGAAACTGTTAGAAGCTAAAGTTATCAAGGATATTAAATGTTTTTATTGAAAGGGGGAAAAGTAACCTTCTTTACTTTTCCCTTCATTTACTTTCTTGCAGAAGGAAGCAGAAAATAAACTTTGAATTTACTAATCAATCTGAAGAAAAGTTAATTCAGGATGGCTTTTCTGTACTTGTATATGCTCCTAAATTTCTGTGTAATATTTTAACTTGATCTGGGTTGAGTAGGCAGCAAGACTCTTCATTTGAAATAATTGCTTTGGTATCTATCAAGTAAGGGATTCTGGTACATACCTTTGTTTAAAAAAAAAAAAAACAACTTTTGTTTCTAACTGTACTTCCTGAAACACATCAACTAACAGGATTTAAATATATTTCGTTACATATGGAAGTGGCAGTACTTTGTAGGCATTTTTCATGCCTTCAGGAAGTGGATAATTCTTTTCTCTTTTTTTAGAAAAGAAAAACACTGGTTGGAAGTGTTGTGCTTTTAAAGTTCAAAACATGGTTCCAGACTGAGTAATGTGTGAAGCTGTTACTGCTCTTTCAGTACAAATCCCTTTTGTTTCAAATTTGTACTTAACATTTTCCCACTTACTGTCAAACTCCTAGAAAACTTTAATGACTTGATCTTTCCTAGGTATGTCAGACAAATAGTTATCCTTCATGAAATTTAAGAAATACTTCCTTTGCACCTTAGTTATGTTGATTTCCAAGGGTTGTGATATTTTGTCTTGTTTTGTTTTAGCACAAAGATCTGCAGCTAAGTCAGTCATTACTTCCAGAGACAAAAATGACCTGGGTTTTTTAGTCTGTTCTAGGTGTGTTGGCTTTTTAGTATGGTTGAATGTGTTACTTAATAGAAAAAGGAATAGTAATTTGAATTTTATTTTAATTAACCACAAAAATTAGAAATAGATGCTGAATAAAATGTTTTTTGCTGTGGTCACCTAAAGTAATGAGCTCAGACTGTACAGTTATTCAAGCTTTGCTGCAGTGATGGGAAGTTTGTCACAGGATACATGATATAGCAAAGGTATTGGTATATTCTTTGCCACTGATGATCACTCAAATATGCACTTACTGTCAGACTTCTTCCACGTTTTTTAAGAAAATCTCTACTTTTAATGTTGCATATTACTTAAATTTATAGTTTTAGAAGTTAATCTTTAGTTTGGTGCTAAACTGGACTCTTTGCAAAATGTGAATGTTGATCAGTTGTTATTACTAGTTTGTAAGGTGAAATAAAGTTTAAAAACATACTAGTGACTGAATAGCATGTATTGGTTAACACTTGGTAGGTAACGCTTCTACTGAGTTATAACCAAATAATGTAAAACTTTTTTTTCTTGTTAAATTGTTCTATTTTTCCCATCACTCTCCAATATTTTCTGAATAGAAAATAAAAGCAATATTCCAAGTCACAACTGTGGATAATCTGTATATGACCAGAAAAAGAATAGGAACTAGTCAAGTTCTAAATCAAGTTCCCAGTTGAACTAGTCAAGTTCTAAATTTGCATTAATAGTCTGTTTGATTTTTGCCTGTCTAGGACCAGATATATATGATTATACTTACAAAGATAACACAATGCTAGAATGTCGCAACTCAAGCTGTAAAAGTATTAGTATGTATAAATCTAATTTTTATGACAAAATGTGATGTAAATAATTTTATGTTGCTATTATAGTTTTTAATACAAAAGAGTGATGGGTGGATCTCTCATTATGTGTTGAATTGATTTGGAAGTATTCCAGATCTTTTTGACTGGTTGTCGTAGCTGTCTTGTCCCTGTTCAGTTTATACTGAAGATGTCAATAAGTATTTAAGTGATATATATACATATATACACACACACATATATGCATGCTGTCTTAATTTATTTACTTCTGATTTTAACCTACCTTGAATAGCCATTCTTTTTTCAGTAAACTGTTTAAAATGTGTAATTTGACGTAAAGCCCAAATAAAAATGTGGATAGAGAGACATGTTGAAAAAGTATAACAATTGTAAAGCTGGCATTGTTGCTTTCCCCCCAAGGTTTAATGCATGTGCACAATAAACTTGTGGACCCACTGTACAGTATGAAAGAAAACTGAAAGAAGAATTGAAGAAGAACTCCATGTGGGTCAACAGCAACAGTTTTAGGTAGCAGATGAGTTCACTGCTATGCAATATGTTGAAAACTGTTTAAAATGGGGAATCCATGTACTGTATTTTTTAAAAGGTCCAGTATCTGTACATTCACATTCCATCTCTATTTGCTATGTCATGCATTTTGCTTTAAAATTTGGAACTCCGTTGTTGGCTGTTACAAAAACTAAATGGAACAGAACAAACCTGTGGGAGACTGCATGTTACATTTGGGGGTGGGGGTGTGGGGGGGGCGCAGAGCACTTATTTTAGCACAGCAATGTAATGCATCTGATAGAGAAAATATTTTATTTTTAAAAATTTGTAATTTTGGCTCCATTAGTGCAACTACACTTTGCATTTGTGTTTCTAGGCAGAATGTTTTTGGCCTTTGTTAAATACTATGGACTTGTAATAGCTGTACAATTTCTACTATGAAATGTTTTGTTTACATGTATCTAATGCACACTGAGCTTTTGCACTTGGTTGCCTTAAATTTATCTTATACAAACAGTTTTGGGGCATCTCAAGTCCTGCTGTACAATTCAGGCAAATAAAAAAAAACAGTGCCTATAAATGCACCCAATTGTTCAAAGTGTCATAGCTTATTCCAGTTGCAAACATTAAGCTTCTGTCATAGCACTTTCTCCTCTCATGTATTTCAACTTAACTTAGGATTTTTCAATTTTTCATAATTAAGCTTTATCCATAAGGAGAAATTTAAGTGTTCCTTTCTGGAGGTACATGTTTAACTATCAGCTGTTACCATTAAATGCCTGCAAAGAGGTTAATTTCTAGGAACATAATGTCTACTAGTTTAAATTATCATGTATTAAAATCATTGTTAACTACTGTAATAATTACCTCTCATTGTATCACTATAAATATTGAACTGCTACAAGGAATGTTATTTCCTACTTTAAAAAAGTAAAATGTAAATATAAAGCTATCATTTCCAAATTGTCTTGTTTCTAATGTAAATTCTGAAATGTGCAAGTACTTCAAAATTTAATGGAGAGGTTAAGTATGTATCTCCTTCCATATAAGAAAGAGGTTAAGAACTTAATGTAGTTTCTTTTTTGGGTCGTTTGTTTTGGATCCCCAGTGGTAGATAAATACATCTAGATGAACAAGAAAATTCTTGAAGTTCACAATTTTGGTTGTTGTTCTGCGTCCTGCTGCCCGTTTGTGCTTAATGTAAAAAATAAGAAAAGGTGATGCCCTACAACATACTTACTGAAGAGCAAAATCTTTCTTAATTACTAACAAACTTCCTTTAAACAGATCTTAAGCTATCACATACATTTTCAGCTTTAACTATGAAAGACTTTACCACTCTCAAAAAGTTAAATGAAATATTTGTTATATGCTTATACCATGTAGGTATATATTTAATACCAAGTAAATACGAAATTAGTGTTTTGACCAGATTTCTACTTGAATTCTTTTTTTGGTGTATTGTGTGTGTATGTAAACCACCAGCCACATTTTTACCTACCGAAAAAGTACACCCACACCCTGAACAGCCACGTTCTCTTGGAGAAGGCTGTGGGAAACAGTATCAGTAAACAACATCCACAGCCTGTTCCTGATCCTCCAAAGAGGTTATTCTGTCATAGAAGATCAGGTTAGTCAGGCACGACCTGTCTTTCAGAAACCCCTGTGGACTGGCATGTCCAGTATATGCTATATATATATAGAAGGTAAAACAAATTAAGTAAGCTATGGAATTCTAGATAGAGAACTCCACAGCCCCACTTCAGTCCTGAATATCGATGAATGGCAAAGCCTTGAATCCTTTGGGAGGTAGGCAAGTAGCTGTAAACACTGTATAGAGCATGGTCATTAACTTCTGTCTCTGATTGCTTGGTGTACATTACCAAAAGCAACAGAAAAATAAATGCATTTAACTAGTTTTTATAAGTAAGAACTCAAACTTTAACATGAAGAACATAAATTGCATATTGACAGTGCACTAGCATTAATATGTTGTTAGGATATGTCCAGAAGGAAGTCGTTATAGCCTGAATCACTCATAGTTGTAGGAAAAAGCTAGGAGTATAGCTTTTCCTGCTATGATTTCCTGAAAAGAGCAACTTCAGCAAATAAAAAAGGAAGTAACATTTTTGTGGCAACAACTGTTTTAATAAAGTATTTGAAATAATTTAAAGGTAGGGATAATTTTCTGCCAGATTTTTCCTGTTCTGTCATACAAAGGCTTGCAAGTGTTAAGAATATCAAACTTGGGTGAAAGTACAATGATAACTTTTAAATTCAGTGAAATAAAATGAAATAACTAACTTCATGATAATCTGCAACAGTCTGGATAAGTACAAAGCTTATATTCCCACATATTTTACATTTACATCATTTTAAGAAAATTATAAATTAATCTCTCTCTGTTATAAAGTATACATTAATTCAAGTATGCTACTGTCTGTAAGAAGATAATCAGCTGCATGGCAGTGATCTATTTGTCAGGCTGTCTCTTTAAAACACGTATAAAGGCATCTCTTGGTACTTCCACATTGCCAATTTTTCTCATCAACTTCTTCCCTTCTGCCTGCCGTTTTAAAAGCTTCATTCGTCTTGTAATGTCTCCACCATACTAAGAAAAGGAAAAATATTTTATTAAGCTTAAATGCAACTACAGTATACCACAGTAACACTAAACTCAAGGGCTTAACCAATACTCAGAAAGCCTTGTTATATTACAAAATATTTTATACTGCAAAGTTATCACAAAAAAACACTAGTTACAAAGAATAAGAGCAACTGAACACTTTCATTTGGACAATTACAGGTAAATTCAGCTATATACATGTTTTTAATCACATAAGCCTGGCTGACATTACATACAACTATGGTTGTACCTAATAAGGTATCCAGATATTTTTGGAACAGCAGTAGGATGCTGGCTCTAATACACTGGGCATCTTGACTACCACTTACATCCAGATAAATTAACTGAACCCTTATACAATGTTAAACACCATCCAACATCAGTTGTCAGAACTCTTAACAGTTGTGAGAAAGGGACAGTCGCTTAATCTTTAACACGTTAGCTTGAGACCTGAGGACAAGATAATTGAGGCATCATGTTTTTTTTTCCCCTATAGTTTTGTCCAGTCTTGTCAGCATTATGATTTCTTACTAAAAACCTACACAGAAGTTTTGTTGCAACCAGTCTCTAAGGAAGCAGCACTTCATTATAATTACATTAATCATCTGAAAAAAACTAGTTAGGAAATGTGTGAAGTTAGACATTATGCGTCTACTACTATTAGTAAGATGTTGAGGAGACAGGAGTGAACACAGACACTAGGAAACTTTGAAAAGGCCAATTACTCCTTCTGATCCCCACTTTTACTGGAAGCAACTAGATGTTACACGAAGTTAGAAGTAAAATTTTAAAAAAGTGTCTGTCAATATTCTATTTGGAACGCAAGCAGAACATGTCTTTGTGGGGTTTTGTAAGGGAATATACAGCCCATCTTAGCAAGACTCTTGGGTTTACATATATTAGAAATAATAAAAAACAAAAATAAAAAACTTACACATTTTGCCACAACATTTTTCCTGTAAGCTTTCAGTCTGTAAAACAGAATACCATACATACATTAACAGAGTAGAGCATCTCCGGTAAAGCTAAAGAGTGAGTTGTCAAAACGCTGAGCATTGCTTTTTTGCTAGATTTTTAAAAAGCACCAGAACCATTTCCATATTTTGTATACAGAAAATGAAGCTTTAAACAAGATTTAAATTCACATTTCTCAATTTGAGAAATTTTCCTTCAGGTACATAACACGTATGTAAAATTTAAATTTATGTTTATTTAGGACTTCTGCTATAACTCTTTAACATTCAGGTTTCCTACATGCACATGTAGCACATGAGTTCTTACAGCATCTCTGCTTGGATCCCCACTTTTATTTTTTTTTTTTAAGCACAATTTAAATTTAATTTAGACATCAACAGCAAAAACGTGACATGAAGCAACAATGAAGTAAACAGTTTGTTCTAAAAGCGAGTGCTGTTTAGAAATAACTGTATGTGCTCAGCTTGCAAGACATTTCCTTTGCAACAGCACAGTTCAGTTCTTCATTTTGCTGACTCAAGCAGAAAATCCATTATTCCAAAGGCAGATAATCTTTTTCAACACTCAATCTTTTTCCACTGCCAGAGAGGAAGTAGACACATGTGGCAAGTTATACTTTGGCCATTAAGTGCTGACCACAGGCAATTTAAAATAAGATTGTATACATTTAAGTGAAAATATTTAAGTTCTTATTCATAGTGACAGCTCAAAAGTATGATTTATTTTTTCCCCAAGAGGTCTGGTAGCACATACAAGGAAAATACGATTCTACAGTAAAAAAAAAAAAAAAAAGTACTTTAATATGTAAAACTAGGCAGGACATTAAAAGTTCAAGTTTTAAATAGCTTTAAAAAAAGTAAAACAATGGTTTCACTTACGTTTCTCTTGCAATTATTTTCTTGCCAATAGCAGCCTGAATGGCTATTTCAAACAATTGTCTAGGTATAGCATCCTTTAAACGTTCGCACAAGAATTTACCAGTAGCGTAAGCTTTATCACTGAAGCAGAAAGTTTTCATAAAGTCAGTAACTCCTCAAATATATCCGTAGAACAAAGTGTTTGAGAAAAGAGTTATAACAAAGGCTTTCATTTTATCTTCTAAGTTAAACCGACCAGATAACAAATTTACTTCTAATGAGTTGTCTCTGTATGTCACCAATTACAGAAAACTTTCAACATGTAAGTTTAAAATATTTGTAATAAATATCCCAATCATCTATCACACTGAAGCTGTACTGAAAAATTTCACAGCTTTAAAATGCTATTTTGAACTAGAGGGGAATTTCAAGGGGAAATTTTATTTACTGTTTCTGTAATAAGTAGATCATTTGACCTTTCATACCTACATTTTAGAAATATCTTATTACAATGAAAGTTGGGTGGTGTTTTAACGTACTATAGCTACCTGCTAATCAAAGTTATCCAACCATATTTAGCTTATGCATATACATAAGATTTTGGAAAGAGAAAAATGACAAGAAGTCTAGAGAATTACAAGACAGCATTTGAAGGAGGACAAAAAACAAGAAAGTTGATCACCATCCCTTTCCAATAATCCTGAGAAGTTACAGAAAGGAGAACTAACATTGTGAGAAGAAAACAAAGCAAGGAACTCACTCCTGAGACACTTATGTAAACTGAATCATTTTAGCAAGCATTTATCATATATTAGTAATACATGTTTTCATTGTGTATTAATAAGAAGTCTTAGTTCTTTAGAATAGAGAATCCAGTCAACCTACCAGTGTATGATAGTTGCCAGTTCTTCAACTGGATTTCCATTTAGAAGAATATCCATTTTGATAAGGTCTGCTGCCTGGTATCCTGCATCTTCATAATCAAAACTAAACAAAAAGTAACTTAAACATTAGTGATGGTTTTGTAAAAAATATATTCTGCATTCTTTGTTCATTAAATTTTAACTTTTATAAACAATTCTTAATGCAACACTTGAGCATGATGTTTAATAGTCTCACAGTAGGTCACTGTTATCCAAAACAACTCAGACTTCAGCACAGATAAATCTCGTCTCCAAGGCAGCAGAGGACAACATCTTACCTTCCAGCTACTAACCAAGGCAAATCAATCAAATATCCACACGCTTATTGCAATCTCTTCAAGAATATATTCAAACACTTGGAAGTGTCAGTTGGAAATTCCTTAAAACTCCAGTCAACAAAACCCTTCAATACAGCCTCTAAACACTGAGTATTGTAGATGTCAAATGATTCAAACGCTAACGTTAGACTGTTTTCTTCTTCTTACCCCTCTCCTTTGATACACTGTTTATATGACCCATATTATCATAATCTCTGAAAACTACATTTCCCTCTGAAAGAAGGGAAATTGTCCCCCTCTACACTGTCCTTGTGAGGCCCCACTTGGAGTACCGTGTCTCCAGCATGAGAAGGATGCAGAACAGAGCAGGTCCAGAAGAGGGCCACAAAGATGATCAAGGGCTGGAGCCCCACTCTGTCATTACAGATGAGAAAGACCCATGTAGAAGTGAGTGACATTCTGTAAGTCATACTGGATAAATAAGTATCACAAATGCAAACGATTATTAGGTAGTAATGCATATTAATTGTTTTTCAGATTTATTTCCACTCTTCTTCACATTGAATCTAACATATTAGGGTTGAAGTAGAACTAGATTTGCAGCACTAACAAAGGAATATTCTTTTTTATGCCCTTCCATGTTTTCTTTTTTCCACTTCCTCCTCATGGTCCAGGGCAGAGGGAAAAGGAAGACGGAAAGAATATAGTTACCTTGCATAACCAGAAGACAGAGACTTAAGAGCATCATAAAAATCCACCACAATTTCATTCAGTGGAAAAAGGTATTTTAGCATAACCCTGTGTTCATCAATGTACAGCATATCTTTCTGGACTGCTCTACGGTCCTAGACAATAAAAAAATATTTCAGGTGACCTTGAAACATTTTCTACAAATAAATGCAGAGCAGATTAAAATGAACAACTATCTGTTCTTAAAAATATTTTATGAATTCCTTTCGATAGATCATATAATTCTCTGTGCTAATATATATAATACAAAACAGTATAATTGTATCTTAATATGTTAGAAGTTAATAAAAATACTGTGAACAAATTATAAAAAGACAATAGACCTAGTAGTTGAAATAGTTTTAACTAAAAATATTTCAAATGCAGTTTGGGAAATGCATTTTACCATCACTATTGTAACTGTACTCTCCAGAGAAGCACTGTAAAGCAATATGAAGCCTCAGTAAGGGTTGACAAGTATCTTACTTCATTAATTTACTTCTAAAAGACCTAAGATCTTACTCTCCTGCTGCAGATTCCATTCTTTCAGAAAAAGAAAACTAGCTATGAACTTTTCTATTACACAGTGCTCAAGCAGGTACCTGATTATCATCGAGCTTGAACTTTCAGTACAGGGATTCCATACAAGTAATTTTACACAGTGTAAGATACAGTTTAAAATATTTTCCGTCAAAATAATTTAGTAATTACTGTCAAAGATAGCAATATATTAGATAACAGTGACATCTAGAATCTTCACTTTTTTAAAGTATGATATGAAGATTTTAAAAATGCCTATGACAAAACTAAAACCGTATACCAACCTGACACAAAACAATTATTTTCCCAATATATTCTTGAGGTGTTACAATAGTACCAAGAACAGTTGGCTCCAAATATTCAGATACTGAAAGTTTATCGGGAAACTGAGCAGGGTTGATAATGGTAATCTCTGCTTTACCATACTCCTGAAAAACAGACAAACAAAAAGCAACCGATACTGTTATTTCACAAGCAGAGTGAATTACATGCTTAGGAAACGAGACAAATACAGCACTGGAAAAGGCTAAGAAGTGTTTCAATTATTTGGGGACAACTGTGAATTACGGAACCCAAATTCACACAAAGCACAACTTTAAAAAGAGACTTCTACATCACATACAGCAGTTCCTGGATTAGCATATCTTTAAACATGTCACCTAGATCATCAGTTGCATAATGAACCAGAAAAACTGTTTTCTCTGAAATCAGTGAAAATGAAGACTACAAGAACAAAACACGATATTCCATTTCCTCTTTTTTTAAGTTCTGTATCAATTTCAAAAGGTTAGTTTCACGCATTAATTTAATTGTCCTTAAAAAATAGGGCACCTTTCCAGTTTTAGCTATGTAAATAGCACAACTTATTATGTACAGTGGTAACTGGAGTCTGTATGGATCAAAAGTACAATATTTTATACGGAGCTACATATAAATGTTATGGCTGGGAAGTCATCAATGAGGCAGCTGTTGTCCAGCATTTTTGGTTGTCCTTCACTGATATCTCTTATTTATTGTCCATTGGTAAGTTCCCCCACTGCCCTAAACATGAAATCATTATTCTCAATCTCTTCAGCTACTAGCATCAAAATTTTTGACACTAAAAGCTTAGAATCCCATGCAGTATAAGGAAGTTGGTCCATGTAATAACTTTGCAGGAATAGCTTAAGAGAAAATACAGTGTTAATATTATAATAATAAATTTAATTAGCCTAGAAACTATTATTCTGTTTTAAACACAAGTATACGTAGAGTTCAGACTCAAACGACTGAAGATTAACTTGTTTGGAGATTATTAGAATTTAATGTTTCCATGTTGGATTTACTATTAAATAACATTTTTTCACTTCTGAGCTTTGAGAACAACTGTAATAAGTTTGAATCTTGACAGTATAACACTCTCGCCTCTGTATCCCTCAAGCAAAGTTGGAAGAACTGAATACTCTTCTCTATATCTGGTTCCTGAAAGTGTTTTTGGGAAAAATGATATAAATTACTGTTCATTAGGATAGCCAACTAAGCATTTTATCCATTTTTTTTTTTTATTTTTTTTTTTAAACAGAAGTGCTCAGAGCTAGCCAGTGGTATTCACAAAAAATAGGCTTAGAACTTAAACAGTGGGCTTAGAACTTAGGTTTTTGACTCCTGTGCAGGTGTTTTCATTATCTAGCTTTTCCAGTTCAACATCCCTTTACGAACAGGAGTTATCCTTCTGAAATATGGACAAAAGGAAGGTTGTGTTTCTTATTTGTATGTGTATAACCCACCTGCACAACAAAGCAAGTGATTATATCACTTTCCTCAGGAAGACAGTGTTTTTGAACAAGGACCCAACATTCTGCACTGTTTGAAAACTTCATTCCAGTGTCCCATACCAGCAACCAAGAATCACCTATGCAACAGAGGTGTCAACTGCTTAATTCATAGCTGCTACACTTCCTAAGGGAAAAAAAGCTCAAAATAACTGCAGAAAAGTTCTACGTCTCAGAGGTTACTGTATCTGCAAGGTTTCTCATTCAAGTTCAGAATTCACAGATTTTCTATACTGTTTAGAAGAACGTTGAATATTAAGGAGTTAGCCTATTTGCAGTTTACTCTGTCAACAGATGTTCTGAAGTCCAGCTTTGTCTGCCTCAAACATGGGAATTTTCACTGCAATCTGTTCAATGAGCTTTGCATATAGCTGTATCACTCTGATAAAAAAAACTGACTCATCAGTTCCTGCTGCCAATCTGCAGTAGTGTTACAAGCTATTCCTAAAAACGTTAACATCTTCTGACTGGTGAAGTCTCAAGATTATTTTCCCTGCTTTAAACTCAGCCCAGTCAGTATGCACTCAAAACAATATAGCAGGAAATGTTGCATTGTATATAGTGTCATATATAAGGTATATTGTATGTTGTGTCCTCTGTCTTCAAATACAGGTGCACAGGTGAGCACTTCAAGTGCAAAGAGAAAAAAGTTAAAACCTATTTTAACTTAACAGTCTTAAGAAAACCATTAAACATCTATGTTTTTAATGTTTACCATAAAATAAAGTACTAGTCTATGTAAGAAAGTGTACATGCTTATTAGGAGGCTTTTAAGCTGCTGTTTACCTTTATCAACTTTGCTGAAGAAAGAACAGCTTTATATGGAACAGTAGGTGCAGTCAAAATAACAGACATATTATATTCTTGCTCCAAACGTTGATTAAAAACTTCCATATGTAAAAGACCAAGAAAACCTAATCTAGGGAAAAAAAGAAGTCTTGTCAGTCTAAGTATTTCTTTATCACCTGAAATTTCAGAGTGCTTTTTTTCTTCCCTCTGATATGTTTACACAGATAGTTTGGCAACGTCAGGCACAGGAAAGAACATTTAAGAGATTAAATAGAAGTCCTAAAAATGAACACAGTCTCTGAAAACAAACAGTATCACAACAAATTACATACTCCATGTGAATACAGAACATTAGAAAAACTTTTGATCTTTACCTATCATTAAACTGAATTAAAGCTTCTAATCTTTTACAAGGAGGCAGTTCTTTACTCTGAGGGTAGTGAGGTACTGAAACAGGTTGCCCAGAGAAGCTGTGGGTACCCCATGCCTGGATGTGTTCAAAGCCAGGCTGGATGGGGCTATGGGTAAACCTGGTCTGGTGGGAAGTGTCCCTGCCCATGGCAGTGGGGCTGGAATTGGATGGTCTTTAAGGTTCCTTCCAACTCAAACCATTCTATGATTTTGAATTCATTTTAGTTCAATTTTCAGTTGACTTAAATCTGCATTCTCAATTTGTGAACAGTTCCAAAAATGAAAAGAGTATAAAAGCCTCACCTCCATCCAGCTCCTAAGGCAAGGCTACTGTCACGATGAACTGTCACACTGGAATCATTCAATGTCAGCCTTTCCAAAGCACTCTTTAGATTATTATATTCTGTTTGATCTACAGGATACATTCCTGTCAAAACATATTAGACACAAGTGCTGTGATGGAGAGCTTTATCTTTACTTAGTCACACTTGTAGTGTGTACCTTTCAAATATGCCTCTTACTATGAACACAATAATAAAATCAGGAATAACTTACTTTGTTCTAACTAGAAATTTAACTTTTTTTTTTTTTATTCTGAAAAATATTATGCTATTGTACTTTAAAAAGTCTTCAGAAGAAAGTTTTAGATCACCTTGGAGAAACAGAAATTAACATTCAAACCATAACAGTAGAATAATCATCTAATAGTAGAATAATCATCTAATCCTTCACAGCTGTGAAAGATGCAGAACTGAGTTCAATTTTGTGCAGACCTACAATGTAAACAAACAGCTTCTGCATAAGTAAATGAGCAGACATATCTCAGGGATGTCCCTTCAACATGTAATTTTTTAAATGAATAAAAGCAGTTGCCTGTATAACTGCTGCTTGAACTAGGTTCCACTTTTCACATCATGTGTTCACATGATGTAGATTCCTCTTCATCAGGATGCAACACATGTACACACGAAAAAACACATTATTTACAGGATTACACTTTTCCCTTCTATATACACACACAGCATATGTAGTAGTTACTGAAGGTGGCAGCAACAACTCAGTAGAACTGACTGACCTTAGCAAGTCAAATATTTTTTAATTACCTTGAATATTAGCTTTGGTACTTTACCACATTTAACAAAAATGAAAAAGTTGCTCATTTCTTTAAAGAAATAGAGATTCCATAGTAAGTATACAGAAATTAATTATTATCAAGACGAAAAAGTCTATTCCAAGAAAACGGAATTAATTTTTCGAAGTGTTAATCCTTTTCCAGCTACAAAAACTACTGACATTAGAAGCAATAACCATGGCTAAAATTACACATTAGTCTCGTATTCATCTAAAACCAGCCTGCAATTATTATTAATCTTACCTGTTAAATCACAAACAGGCAAAATTACACAAGGGGAAATTACACAAAGCTATATAAATGGTGTGTGCCTCTGCAGCTTAATTTTGCTACAATTCTAATCCTTATAACACTTAATATATGCAGACATTAGAAGCTCTAATAGCTTTTAGAAGCCTTAACAGCTCTCCTGCTCTTGCTGCTGGAAAAAAAATGGTTTCCCTTTAATTAGTTTACTCCTCACCTGCAAAAACCATTGGCTTCGCTGACTTAAAGCCAGGCAAAGGCTCCACTGGCTGTTTATGCATAAACAGTGTGTCTCCTATTTGGGCTTCTGTTACTTCTTTCATTCCAGCAATCAGGTAGCCCACCTGTCCTGCATATCTGAATAAAATTGGGATTATATGGACGTGCTTCTTTGCATTATCACTATTTCCACTATTTTTCCCCAGTCCAGTCAGGTATTCAAATAAATCACCCCCCATGCAGAGTCCAAAACCACATTTATGCTGTTTCTGATCTGAGTTGTGAACTTCATCTCAGGGGATGAACCACGTGTTGATTCAAGTAGATGTACTTATGTTACAATTAAACAGCACATTTACTTCTGGACTTTGAATTATGTGCTATTCCCAATTTGAAAGCTAGAGCTAGTCAAGGATCTAAGATGCAGAAGGCAGAACAGTTCTTAGCTGCCACCACAGCAACTCTCATACACTAAAACAAAGACAAACACCCTCCATCAGTACGCTACTATGTTGAGGAACCCATGGCAGATAAAAAAACAGAATTGTTTTTGATAAGAAAATTAACTCCATCCTAACAGCAGTCCCATACGGTGCCATGGTTTGGGTTCATGACAAAAATGGTGCTGGTAACATAAGTCTTCTCACCCCCCCCGCCCCAATTCTCACTCTGACCCTTCCAGGCTAGCAGGTGGGTGAGAGGCTGGCAGGTGTCACAGCCAAGGCAGCCAAACTGCCCAAAGGGATATTCCATGCCACATAATGCCATGCTTACTAAGAAAAAACAAATTGCATGATCTTTTCAAGGTGGCCACTCACTGACTAGCTGGATTGTCAGGCTGCTTGTGGGTGGTGGTAATGACTGATTTTATGTTACTTTCCCCACCACCACCTTCCCTTTCACTTATTGTCTTTATGTCAGCCAATGAGTTTTCCCTCATTTTCACTTCTGATTCTCTTCCATGCCCTGCTGGTGTTGGGGAAGTAAGCAAGTGGCTGATTGAGTGTTTAATTGCTGGCTGGGTTCAACCCGCCATACATAGTAACATAGTCTCTCACTCGAGAATCCCCCAAGAAAGTCAATGTGTACTTGGAGAAACTGATAAGGCTTCTCCACTAATTCTGAAGTGCCTGATTTTCTTCCCACTGCTGCCATGAAGAGCCAGTTTCTGGAAGGTGTTGCATTCATGGATTTAAAGTTTTCCACCCTCAAAATATGCTGCAGTAATTACTAAGATGAAGTCCCATTCCCTTCTACTCTCAAACAAGATAGTTTCTAGAAATAAACTGGACAGCTAAATAAGAGTATCAAATGCTAGTTTTAAAAAGAACTAGCTGTCCAGATTTTACATGTACTGCAGGTACATGTAAAGGTACATGTACAGGTACATACAATGGCTCCCTCCCCCTGGTAGTGCCTGAAAAACAGTCCTTTAAAGGTTGTGTCAGCACACCCACAATGAAAAAGACTGACATTTAGCATTCAATTGTAAACAGTAAGAAAAAATTAAAAAAAAAAAGGAATAAAAAGCAGAAAACCCAGCCTCACTATTCAAAAACAGAACAGAAATGCAGGATTTTGCATCTTACATCAATTTATGATTTTTTCAATTGAAAGAAATTTTTACTTACAGTTTATCTGTTGGCTGTTCGTTTGGAGTCAGAATTCCTACTTCATTAACTTCGTATCTTTTCTTTGTGTGTGCAGAAACAATTTTATGCCCTTTCTCAATCTCCCCGCCAAAGAGTGCAATGTTAGCTATGACACCTCGGTAATGATCAAAGGTGGAGTCGAATACTAAAGCTTTCAATGGATCAGTAGTATTAAAACTGGGTCTGCCACAAAAGATTTAAAACAATACAGTTAGATTTATCATTCAATATGAAATGAAATAGCACCCCCACTCCAAAAGCATCCATGTTAATATAGCTAAACTATGGAGTAATTTTCAGTAAACAAACACATACCAGACCTCATTTCACTGTTTCATTATGTATTATGCAGCAGGTCTTTACATTTAGTTTTTCCTGTGTGCAGTAGTAGTATAAATAGAAGAGAACCAAACACATACCCATCATTCCCATTTCACAACAAATGGAACTGATGCATAAAATATTTTATTATTTAGAAACAAGATCTGTTATATTCCAACGATCAGACTTAAAAAAAAAAAAAAAAAAGTCCATCAACACTTTGTTATCTTTCATGGAAGCTTAAGCTTGGATTTCATTGTGATTTCTTTTAAACGATAATTAGCTAATAATTGTAGTTCTCATATTAAGTAATAGAAAAAAGCAAAATGCTGGTTTGAAACTTAACTGTAATTCAGAAGTTTTGTCATCAAATTCCTAGATAAAGTAAATGAAACTTAACTTTAAAATGAAACTTAACTTTAAATATTGAGTTCAGGATATGAAACACTAAACTCTTAAATTGCCTTTATCACTAACACCATAACATTCAAAAGAAATAATATACCCTCAAATACTGAGCTTCAGGGGAGAAATCAATGTCTTTAAATGGAAGCTATATATTCAATGAAAACATCTTTAGTGGCTTTCCTCTCAACTTTCGTTATGAATTGAATTCATTTCCCTCCCCTGCCTCTTAAGAAAAGAGGTCTTCCCTGCTGACATCCATTATTACTTTAAAAACTTCACCATAGATACACACATTCATTTTTTAAAAGGTATCTTAAATGTAAAGTGCCATTTTTTCTGATTTACCGTTCAAAAATTAGATTTCTAGCTCAAAAATTAGATTTTCCCCCTACCACCTCTTTATAAAATATAGACCTGATTATAAGTTAATAGTAAGTGTAAAGCTACTGCCAATATACTGTATAAATACAACTCGTGGTTCCCTAGATAACCTTACAAGGTATTGTAACTTACGGTGGAATCTTCTCAATGACCTTTTCAAGAACTTTTTCAATGTTTGTCCCTTGTTTAGCAGAAATCTAAAACAAACCCAACAGTAATTTTATCAGAAATGTGTTTTTCACTTATTCAGTATCCATTAAAAGCATTGTCTTTACTTAAGATAGTTTTGCTGGTCATAGACAATACTACCCATACCAGCAACGTGAAGCACAGGATGCTATTACTATGAAATGCTTACTTGATTATAAATGCCTGTAATGAATCAGATAAATACATGTAGACAGATGACAGCCTGTTGAATTACTTGTGCGTACACAACTTTCCTTAGCTAGGAAGTAGATACAGGTATACTAGCAACTATACTATAAACCTTTAAGAGATCTTACCCTTATACATTCATTAACAGGGATATCGAACAGTTTCTCAATTTGTTTTTCAACTCTTTCAGGGTCTGCATTTTTCAAATCAATCTGAAAAACAACAAATTGCCAAATACACAGGCAATGGCATCTTATGCACAATCCAGCAATGTAGTTCCAAAGCATACAAACAAAGGAATCTTCAAGTGTATTCACAATACTAAACGTTTTTAGAAAAAGATATGTATCAAGAACTTTTCACTACCATGTTTAAAAACTGTGCAATTTCTCATTGTTGGTTACAAAAATGCTTCTGCATGTATTTTAGGAAATAAAAATGAAATTTCCAGTATTTACTGTAAAATATCAAAGACAACAAATACAAAAGTTCTTATTACATACTAGTTATTTTTTCATTACATGCTCCGATTTAAGGACACATTATTCATTACAACTGAACTATTTAGTATGAAATTAAAACTGTATTACCTTGTTTATGACAGGAATTATTGCAAGTTGTGCTTCAAAAGCAAGATAGAAGTTTGCCACCGTCTGAGCCTGAATACCCTAGAAAATATACATTAGAGACATATAACACATATAATGTAGAGCTTAGGGATATGGTTTAGTGGAGGGCTGTTAGCGTTAGGTTGGAGGTTGGACTCGATGACCTTGAGGTCTCTTCCAACCTAGGAAATTCTGTGATTCTGTGATTCTGTAACACAGAATTTCCCTGTTTCTTTTTAAGCATATTGCATATTCTTTTTTGGCATATGCTACCTACTCCTTCACCTGGGCGATGCAAAGTGGTTAATTCATTATACATATTGCTGAGAAAGAAAATTCCCAAGTATCATTTCTCATTATCTGAAAGCAGAAAAATTAATAATGTATGTGTAAGTACATTTTTAAAGATAGCAATTATTTACAGATAACGCCACATTAAGGAAAAAAGAGCAGTCATTTGACCATCATAAATGATGGTACAATCATAAATATGCCATAGTAAGCACTGTCTAAACACTGTGAGAATATGTCCATATTTAAAATAATTTCCTTAAATAAACTTTGGTTTCCTTAAGCAAACTGCTGAAATTCTAAGCAGAAAAAAAGTAAGAAATCTACCTCATTTGCATCCACTACAAGTATAACACCTTGACAGGCAGACAGTGACCGGGATACTTCATAGTTGAAATCTACATGGCCCTGTGGAAAAAAAAAAGTTTATTACTTCACATATTTCTGGAGTCCTTTTCAAAGGCTTATATATTGTAACAGTTTAATTTGTGTATCTGTCCATCTAAAACACAATTCAACAAATAATAACAAAAAAATAAAAGCTAAAAAAGGGAAAGAAAACACTGAATAAACACAAAAAGCCAGAAGTCTGATAGATCATTTTTAAATATAAAGACATTTAGCTTTGTGTGATTGAAACACTGTTTGTACTTAACTTACTGGTGTGTCAATAAGATTTAAGAGGTAGTTTACTCCTTTATGATTGTAGAAGAGAGATGCAGATTGTGCTTTAACTGTAATTCCCCTTTCACGTTCCACTTGCAGTTTATCCAGCACTTGTTTATTACGGTCAGTTTTAGCAATTGTTCCTAAGATGAAAAAAGTTTCATTAGCCTCATTTAAGAGACAGGCTCTGCAAATAATCCACTCTTGAAAATGCCACTAACCAGAAGAACATGGGACTTGCAGCTTCCTGAATAAACAGGATACAAAACAGTATGTTAAGTCTAAATTGGATCTTCAGGAGTAGCTAAATAATTTTGATGTTTAAGTAAGCTTTAACTCTTATCACTGGATAGTAGCTCCATGGCTCCAAACAGTGTTCATCTCAAGGGCAAAAGGAGGTTTATCACAGAGTCTGGAAGACCCAAATTCAAAGCTCCATTCTATAGCATTCTATAGGAAGTAAAAATGCCCACAGTGACATTTATAAGGTAATAACAAATAATAACTTTGATCTAAAGCTTCTCTCCCAGGTTTTGTTTTACCTACTCCTTAAATGAGGAAAAGCAAGACTCTTCCAAAGGGTTTTTCTGAGTAACTAAGTAAAGCTCTACTCGTAAATTGGGCTCTTCTTGGTAGACACAGCAACTGCTTTATAGCTTACCTCAAAGCACCCTCTAAGGTAACCTTTGTCTCTCTCCTCCAAGGTAAGCTTAGTTTCTGTGTCAGTTATATCTATAGAGATCGCTTAGCACTTCTGTCATATTTTCATTTTGTAAGGGGATTTAGATTTCCTTCCCTGAATAACGACACAAAAATAAGAACACTGAAGACAGTATCTCAGGGGAGGCCAAAATAAATACCTCTGAAGAAGAAAGCAACACAACTGCACTAACACTTAGGGTGGAGGAAAAAGCAAGTCTATGAATCAGTTGAGAGTCCATAAAATTTACACTTGACTACTAGCAGTTATTCTACACACTAAATCTAAATCAAAACAGAGCTGTACTTATACAGGATTATCAGCTTCAGTACCAGTGAGCTGCTCCACCATGTAAGACAGTTGTCTACAGTTTGCTTTCAAGAGGGAAGCACACTTACATATTAAGTAAAAACAGTTAGTTCCTCCTTTCAATCGCACTTCTGAAAACTAATTTAACCAGAATGCCTAGGTCATGATCGGTCCCCTTTTGTCCATCCCAAAAGCTGGCAGTAAGCCCTATACTTGCTGTGTACTGGTCTAATGGATGACCAGTCAGGAATGACAGGAGTACCATCTTAAGCTAGGAACTACACTCCTTTTCAATCTCTTTCCAGAATACATTCCTTTCTTGAGAAGATTACACACTTTCTAACCCCTACTTTAACTAGGTCTCAACCAGAAGGAGAAGTACTTTATATTCACATATATAATTCTACAACTTTTGCAGCCTGAAAGTACAAGCAACTTACTGGTAAGAAGTACAAAGGTAATAGCAAATTTAGTAATAAAGCTACAGAAATTTACATATCAAGAGAAGGTGGTGTGGATGAAATTAGAACACTTACCTGTAATTTCCAGCAGTCTGTCTGCTAATGTACTTTTGCCATGGTCTACATGAGCTATAATACTGAAGTTTCTTATGCTTTCCACAGGATATGTTGACATATCTATTTTTTCCTGAAAAACAGAAATTTCTTTTCACAAACCACAGATACAATCTCTATGTTCAATATGACTAAACCTTTAAAAGAAATGTAGTTTTTCTCTAGAATACGCACAGGTGGAAAACCTTAAATTGTCACCAGTGTTTAAAATACTAGCATTTTAGTCATACATAAACATATATTTATTACTGTGATTTACTAGTTTATTGATCAAAGAGTATGCAAAAATGTGTTATGAAAAGTAGTATGTTCCTTTGAATATAGGAAGTTGGAAAACTTAAAACAGTTTGTTAAACTCCTTCAGAACAATGCTGTGACATTACCTGACAATTCAGATAGCAATGACAGCCTTATGATAAGAAGCACCTTCGTTGAAAAGGAAGCTAGAGGTAACATGCACTTTGGCTAACGTAAAAATAAATAAATAAAATTAGAAAAAGCCTGACTACCTTGGCTCACACACAGAAGAGGTCCAGCACTAAAACTTTCTTTTTTGTTACTCCTGCTCATTACAGGTAATACAACACCTTTAAGACTGGCAGCTTTGCTTTTCAAAGCTTTTGCAAGACCTTTTTTCATCAGGTACCAGGAGACCCCTAGTAACAACTGCTGAAAAAACTGATCCCTAATTTCAGAGATACACTTACTCATCTCTCTTACCCAGACCATGCTTACAGCTCCAGGCCTGACAGAAACAGATGTCTGGAGATCTTTAGCAAAGCCTCGAGACCTATGCTAGCATCAGTGCACAGCATAAAGGCACGTTATATGTTTTAAGCACTTGCAGGTGCCTCGGCTTGCAAGTCCAAGTCCTCCTACTGCCAGAGTGAAGGGGTAGGGCTCCTGCAACGGGAAGTCTGACTCGAGAAGACACCACCTGTTTGTAAAAACCGCCTTCTACACGCAGGGCCGTTAAATCAGGGACCCGCTCCAAGCAAATCCCGCGCACGCTACTCCGCCGCCACGGGAGGGGACTCACCTTGCCGCCGGAGCTGTAGGGCCGCCGGCACGCCGCAAGCCCCGCAGCCAGCCCCGCTGGCGGGCCCCTCGGGGCGACACCGGGGCCAGGGCTGAGCAGCCGGGCCCACCACGAGGCCGCCCGGCTGCCGAAAGCCATGGCGCCCGCCGCTGGCTCAGCCCCTCACCGCGCGGCCTCAGCCCCCATGGCGGCCCGCCTCCGCTCGATCTCCTCAGCGCCGCGGCTCCCTGATACCTCCCGCCCCGGCACCGCCTCACGTCCCGCCCGCCGGCGCCTAAGATGGCCGCCGCCACAGGAGCCGCTGGAAGCGCCCATAGCTGGTGGAGGAAGCTATATGGAAAACACCTCCGCCTCCTGCCCGCCCCTCGCGAAAAAAAAAAATAAATAAATAAAGTAAAAAGTAGTTCGGTCCCGCTGCAGTTACCGACAGAATCGTAGATTATCCTGAGTTGGTGGAAGGGATCCGCAAGGATCATCGAATCCAGCTCCTGGTTCCACACAGGACCACCCAAAAATCAGACCCTGTGTTTGAGAGCGTTGTCCAAACACTTCTTGAGCTCTGTCAGGCTCAGTGCTGTGACCGCTGCCCTGGGCTGCCTGTCCCAGTGCCCGACCACCCTCTGGGTGCAGAACCTTTCTGTAACCCCCAGCCTGACCCTCACCTGTCCCAGCTCCATGCCGTTCTCTCGGGTCCTGTCGCTGTCCCCAGAGAGCAGAGCTCAGCACCTGCCCCTCCGCTCCCCTCGTGAGGGAGCTGCAGGCCGCCATGAGGCCTCCCCTCAGCGTACTCTGCTTGGGGCTGAGCAAACCAAGGGACCGCAGCTGCTCCTCACATATCTTGCACTCTAGACCCTTCATCACATCTATTGCCCTCCATTGGATGCTCTCTAATAGTGTTACAACTTTTTTATACTGTGATGGCCCAAACTGCACATAGTGATGCCACATCAGTGCAGAGCAGAGTGGGACAATCCCTTCCCTCAACCAGCTAGCAGTGCCATGCTTGATGCACTCAGTATATGGTTGGCCCTTTTGGCTGCAAGGACATGCCGTCAGCTGTTATTAAACTTGACATCAACCAGAACCCCCAGGGGTTTTTCCACAGAGCTATTCTCTAGCCTCTCAACCCCCATTCTGTACATTCAGGCCTGTCAGCCTGACCTGAGTTCCAGGGAAAGTTATGGAGCAAATCATCTTGGGTGAGATCACATGGTACTTGTGTGGCATCCAAAGGATAAGGCCCAGACAGCACGGGTTCACAAAAGGCAGGTCGTGCTTCTCCAGCCTCAACTCCTTCAATAATTGTGTGACCAGACTGGTACATGACGGAAGGGCTGTTGATGTAGTCTACCTGGAGTTCAGCAAAGCCTTTGACATGGTCTCCCACAGTATTCTCTTGGGAAAACTGGCTTCCCATGGCCTGGACAGGCATACTCTTCTCTGGGTAAAGAACTGGCTGGAGGGACGTGCCCAGTGGGTAGTGGTTAATGGACTTAAGTGCAGCTGGTGTCCCGTTACAAGTGGTGTCCCCCAAGGGTTGGTACTAGGGCCTATCTTGTTTAATATCTTTATTGATGACCTAGATGAGGGGATTGAGTGCACCCTCAGTAAGTCTGCAAACGACACCAAGTTGGGAGGTAGTGTCAATCTGCCTGAGGGAAGGGTGGCCTTTCAGAGGGATCTGGATAGGCTGGACTGCAGGGCTGAGCTGAATGGGATGAGGTTTAACAAGGCAAAGTGGCAGGTCCTACACTTTGGCCACAATAACCCCATGCAGCGCTATAGGCTTGGGGCAGAGTGGCTAGAAGACTGTGAAGAGGAAAGGAACCTGGGTGTGTTAATTGATGCTCAGCTGAGCATGAGCCAGCAGTGTGCTCTAGCCAAGAAGGCCCATGGCATCCTGGCCTGTATCAGGAATAGTGTAGCCAGCAGGAGCAGGGAGGTGTTTGTCCCCCTGTACTCTGCTCTGGTGAGGCAGCACCTCAAGTACTGTGTTCAGTTTTGGGCCCCTCATGACAAGAAGGACATTGAGGCCCTGAAGCATGTCCAGAGAAGGGCTACAAAGCCGGTGAGGGCCTGGAACACAAGTCCTATGAGGAGCGGCTGAGGGAGCTGGGCTTGTTTAGTCTGGAGAAGAGGAGGCTCAGGGGAGACCTCACTGAACTCTACAACTTCCTGAAGGGGGTCAGCCTCTTCTCTCAGATAACTAATGATAGGATCTGAGGAGATGGCCACAAGTTGCACCTGGAGAGATTTAGATTAGATGTCAGGAAAAAAAAAATTATCTCAAGGAATGATCAGGCACTGGAACAGCCTGCCCAGGGAGGTGGTGGAGTCACCATCCCTTCCCTCGCAGTGTTTAAGAAGCACCTGGACGAGGTGCTATGAGATGATTTAGTAGCTTATTGGGTAGTATTGGTGATACGAGGATGGTTGGACTAGATGATCTTGTAGGTGCTTTCCAACCTTGTGTTTCTATGATTCTATGATACAGCCAAGGTTGCTGTGTCCCAAGTGCAGAATCCAGCATCTGCTCTTGTTGAACTTCATGTAGCCGGTGATTGTCCAGCCATCTAATTTGTCAAGATCTCTCTGCAAGGCCTCTCTACCATCAAGGGAGTTAACAATTTCACCTGGTTTAGTGTTGTCTGCAAAGTTAGTATTCATTTGAGTCCTGTACCCAAAGTCTTAGCAAGAACATTCCTCGGACTTCTTTTCTGTAGCTCTTTTTCTAACCTCCATGAAGTACTCAGAGAGAGGGAGAGCATAAATTTTATTCATTATCAAAATGATATTTTGTTTTATTAATCTCAAATATTACAAGCATACCACAGAACTGTCTCCATTATTTTTTTGCTTTTGCTAACAGTCCTTTTTCATACCTTAGGAACTGTGCTACTGTAATCATTACTGGCTATTCTTCAAACACAAGGAAAATGTGTTTAAATATGTTTGTCTTTTTGTCCAAATTCTAGCTTTCACAACAGAGGGGCCTCTAGCTGTTAATACTGATTTTAGAATTGCTCTTCAGATATGCTTTATGCAGGCAGTTCAGCAAGAAGCAGCAAAGAAAAGCTCTGATAGGTTAAGGATCAAACTAGACGGTTCCATTTTGAGCTTGACATGAACCAGCAGTGCACATTTGCAGCTGAGAAGGCCAACTCCATCTTGGGCTGTATCAACAGAGGCATGGCCACTAGGTTAAGGGAGGTGATTGTCCCCCTCTACTCTTCCCTTGTGAAGCTCCAGTTGGAGTGCTGCATCCAGGTCTGAGGCCCCCAGCACAAGAAAGATGTTGATCTGTAGATACAGCAGGCCCAGATGGAGATGATCAGAGGAATGGAGCACCTCTCCTATGAAGAAAGGCAAAGGGAGCTGGGGTTGTTCAGCCTGGAGAAGAGAAGGTTCGGGAGTGACCTTATTGCAGCATTTCAGTACTTAAAGGGGGCTTATAAAAAAGATGGAGAACAGCTTTTTGCTCGGGCAGACAATGACAGGTCAAGGGGGAATGGCTTTAAACTAAAAGAGAGGAGATTTAGACTAGAGGTTAGGAGGAAATTCTTCATACAGACGGTGGTGAGGCACTGGAAAAGGTTGTGGATGCCGCATCTTTAGAGGTGTTCAAGACCACGTTAGACGAGGCCCTGGGCAACCTGGTCTAGTGGGAGGTGTCCCTTCCCATGGCAGGGGGATTGGAACAAGATGATCTTTAAGGTCCCTTCCAACCCAAGCCATTCTATGATTCTGTGAATTCTATGATTCTATGATATTTTTTTCCTGAAATACTTATTTACAGAGGGATCTGTTGTCAATGCCTGCTGCATTGTCAGCATACAGCTTTCTGGCCTTCTCAGTTGTGCTTTGTAAAATTTTAGGAACAGAAGAATGGTGTTTTCTCAGAGCTGCTTTTCATGCATTAGTCTTTATCAAAGACTTTCATGGGTTAACATTGCCTTTTCCAGATATTCTTCTAGTCTATATTTTTCCTAATTTAGCTTGTAGTACTACCTGCATGTTTTTTTGTTTGTTTGTTTGTTTTTGGTTGTTTTTTTTTATTATTTGAACATTTTGCATTAAGGTTTCACCGACTTGGGAAAATATATGCAGGCCTAAGGTCATTCCTCAGCTTACATATGCTGGCTTTATCTTTCTCATTTGGGCAATATAATCAGAATTTCAGCTGTAGCTACATAAAATATTTCGGAAATGCCAATAGGTCACTTAGCTAAGAAAACTACAAATGTATTTGTCAGATTCACAATCTAAAGTCATACCAAATAAAGCAAGATATAGTGTATTTTGAGATTAAAACCATTTAAAGGAAGTTTAATAGCAGAATATAAATACAAAATTCATAAATTCATTTTAAGTTACAATTATTTCATTTCAACAAGCTGCATAAAAGTATCTGATAAATAGTCCAGACGATGCAAGACTTCTTCTATG
Organism: Aythya fuligula; assembly: GCF_009819795.1. NCBI lineage: Eukaryota > Metazoa > Chordata > Aves > Anseriformes > Anatidae > Aythya > Aythya fuligula. Next base: position 51,220,540 of record NC_045562.1, read on the forward strand.
TATATGAGCCAGAGAGCATGCAGTAGGAGCATGCATTTGCTAGGATAGTTTACTATGCTGTGCTGATCACATTGAACTCAGGTAGTAATGGGATAGAGACCTTTAGCAAATTCATGAAAATGTATAGGGAAGGAGAAGCATGTTCTTGAATGTACAATGAGTGTGACAAGATCCATGAATCCAAAGCCATGGTCCATAGCATACAAAGAAGTATAGCAGCCATTTTTGGAGAAAAACTTTGTTCTGGCTCAACATAGGATGTTTGATGCACTGCAGACATTGACTTACCAAAGTGTAGTAACAAAGAACTTAAATACATAGCAATCCTGTAACTGCTAAATGGATATTATCTTCGCTATCCTAAGAGACGGGAATACAAACAAATCTAAATCTTTGTTATATAGTCAAATTTCTTTATTAGTAGGAATTAAACTATGCTTTATAGAATATCTTGAAATGTCACCACTACAGAGCAATGCAGACAAAGTTTGAGGAATTCAAAAAAGGAAAACCCTTCAGAGGTAGCTAAATCGCACATTCAGAATAGCAGCATACGTTTTTCATTATGTGTAATGACACACACAAAATTGTGTAGTCACAAAAATACCCGCAGAAGCAAAAGTTATTACAAACCAAATAGTGTGACTAAGGTTGCGCTTACACTCCACACCTGCTCCTTAGAGAACCTGCACACCAGGCTGGCTGAATATAGCTGTGATTCAAGGAGGTGTGCTGGAGATGTTGCTGTATGAGCTCAGATGCTGCATCTTCATGCTGGAACCTCCCTTGGTGGCATGGTGTCAACAACTATGGAGTGAGTGCTGGTCCATGCAGAAAGAGATTGGTCCTTAATAGTGAGCTATTGGCAACTTGACCTATTTTAGTATTCTGAAATAAATTAGGATAATCAGGAATGGGCCTGCTTTTCAAGTATGACTCCTAGTCATGCCACAACAATATATTAAACAAGTTCAGATCACTGATCTTTCATTAAGCCACAGTAGAGCAAAGTAAAAATGTCACCTGTCTTTACCTTCATTTTTCAGCTTGCACAAATATGTGAAGCAAATGTAAAGATTTTTCAGCTATTTGCTTTGAGCTCCATATGTAATGAAGTATATTTACTAGAACACTTATGGAAAGACTTACAGTTCAGCAAAATAATAAATGTTTAAGTATTTACAGGACAGCGTATTAGTGGCATAAACATGAATTTTCAAGTGATCCATTTATGTGTCAAAATGTGATGGATGGATGTACACAATTAACATTTCCTGTACTCCAAAAGCCATTAGTTATAATGAGGGTAAATTAAATGTAGCTACCATTAGCTGTATTGACTAACATTGAAGCCAACTACATAGAATGATGAATTCAAATATTTATCAATTCATGACTGAAAATATGAGAAGAAATAAAAAAAAAAAAAAGAGAGAAAGAAACATAAATTTCTTGTGTAATTCCTAAGACAAGAATTTTAGTATAGCTAAGCATGAATGCAGTCTTATCAATAATTATTTCAGTTTAAGAGCTAATATAATTCTGACATAGTTTCAGATCAGTCAGTATTCTGTGTTATTTCCTGGCAATTGTGCTCAATAGAAGCAAATATGTTCTCTAATTGATGTGGTATCACAGCCTGAATTTTAATAGGGGCTGTATGTTTTCCTATAAACTGACAAAATTGCAGAAGTAAGCGTTTACACATTCAGTGATTTTAGTCATCTGCTAAACTTCCTTAAGTGTGACGGTCACACAGAATGGAATAGCATATCGCAATGCAGTGAAGAATAGGAAAGGTAAACAAGCATTCCCTCGATAGGAAAATATGAGATGATAAAATGCAGCCTAGGTTTCTTAGCATAAGATATATATATATATATACATGCACAAGATTGATAATGAACGGTATCTATGAAGCACAGCAGAAAGTATAACACTTTCTATTCAATCGGGAACATATCAAATTTAGAAGCAATCTTTGATAACGCTATGGGACTGTGGAAATGTAGAAATGAAAACAGAATAAGATTTCATGGTGGTTGTTAAAAAAAAAAAAAAAAAAGGAAAGAAAAAGAAAAAGGGGGGGGAAGGGTTTCTGTATATCCTTTGTAAGGATTTCTGTGCAAGAAGGTAGGTAAAGCAGATCAAAGATTTCTATTCTCCACCTGTAGTTAACTGCACATTAAATAGCCATGCCAAAAACCTTTTCTGTCACTGGGAGGCACAGCTGTGAGTAGGGGTGATTTCCTTACTGATAAATTTGGCAGAACTTTCCCCTTTCTCTAGAATGTGTTCTTCTAAGCCAAATTCACAGGCTTTCAATTGCATAGTAATGAACTGAATTAAAAGAATAAAATTTACCTTGGGGAAAAAACAACAACAGCAAAACACAAGTAAAACCAAAGTTAATAAATTTCAGCCTTGGAACTTCTAAACATTTCATATGACAGGTCACTAATACTCAACTTCTCAATGTATGTCTACACAGCAGGGTGAGGTACCTGAAGAGACACCTGAATTAAGTAATCTGGTCAGCCAGAGAGTTTCTTAACCAGAAGGAGAGTCACTCCGTTTGCCTCAGGTTACCTGTTTGAGTTTGACAAGTCCTTGTTGTTCTTGTGAGGACAAAAAAATAGATTTTTTTTTTTCTCCTTATTTTTCCTCTTGCAAGCAGAAATGTAAAGTGCAATGTCCAAACAATACTTGCCATTGTATCTGTGATTGTATACCTTTGTATACCTTATACCATTGTATACCTTTCTCAGCCAAAGTTAAGGTGAAGGGACAATGGTGCAAAGTGAAGGCAGTGGCTGGAGTAACTATTTCGTCTCTTCAAGTTGACAGTGAATTTCTGTTTTGGAGCCTTTTCTTGACATTAACTTGTCACATTACTGCAATATGTCAACTTGTTCTCAAGTTGTGCTTGAAAATGCAGCTTAAACTTCTATTTCTCAGCACTTTGTGGTGACAGTTGCCAAACATTTCTGCTGTAGCCAAGCTGACAGAAGTAGAAAACACATGTATTTCTTGCCCTAAAAATAAAATAGAAAAGGCAGTTAGAATCTTCCTGTCTAATCTTCAAAAGCCATAGCAGACTCCGAGTGAAATAACAGTGATTTAGTCTCTGAAAGTAAACACCTGAGATTATTATAGTCTGTCTAATGAAAAAAAAAAAAAAGAAAAAAAAAAAAAGGAAAGAAAATAAAAAAAAAAAAAACAGCTTCATTTTTTCCCCATAAGTCATGCCAAATTACATGCTTCTAGGCCATAGCCTACGGAGGAAAAAGAGTATAGTGAAATACATAATTTAACAGAATAATTGTTAGTTTTCTTCATACCGGATAGCTTTGTCATTTAAGACATTCATCTTCTACACTCTACTTACTAGAAAGACAATGCTTTAGTTCTGTATACTTCCCTGGGTTTATAATTCCGATGCATTTTACTAAGCAGTAATGATGAATATTTCTTCTCCTACCTCTCCCCCAAATTAGGTTATTAAAATAACAGCAGCTTTGCATGAGTTTACTAGTCTAATGGAAAATTGCCTGCTTTAAGGTTTTATTGAGGAGGCTTAATGAATGTTAGATGGACTCTCATCCATTAGGAGGAAATACTTCACTGTAGTGAGGCACTACTCACTGTAGTGAGGTTGCCAAGTGAAGTTGTGGATGCCTCATTGCTGGAGGTGTTCAAGGCCTTGGCAAACCTGATCTACTGGGTGGACTAGGCTACTGATCTAGGCAACCTGATCTACTGGGTGCCTACGGCAGGGGGGCTGGAGTTAGGTCATCTTCGAGGTTCCTTCCAACCCAAGCCATTCTATGATTCTGTGATTCTATTCACTTGATTTGGGTTTACAAAATAATGTTTTATAGGTAGCATCATTTTAACAAACTGCATATTGAGAAAAAATACGTGAACAGTAAAGATTACTGATGAGAGAAGTTTTATTTCTAATGAAACATAAAAAAAGTCTCTAAGACTTTCTGGATTTAGTTCTTCTTTTCCCTTGAATACATTCAGTAATTAAAGGATGACATCTTGATTTAGAAGGCTGTCAGTGACATAGAATCTTTTTCCACATGGGGGAATTACTCTAATAGCTAGCTAGTTTTAAATCTTTTTATAAAGGGATTCATTTCTGTTCTGACTGTACTTTCAGTTGCCTGTTGCCAAGACCATCATCAAAGTTTCTCTCCCATATAAGTTCTTACATGGTTAGAAGTCTTCCTTTAATCTCCACTTTGTAAACCAGACTAAGTTCCTTGAGTTTTTGATCCATGGAATTACATTTCTCTTACTGTTTTTCTTTCTCTATTTCCTAATTAGTTATTTTTCTTATCATATTTGGATAGTTTTCCCTTTATTTGTTTGCTTATTTGTTTTTCAATGAGAAAAGGCTGGTAGCATAATCTTCCCTTCATTATTAACCTGTTTATGTGTCAAGGATAAATTTTTGCCATAAAGTTTCTGAAGTTAATGCTGCCACTATGAAAGCAAAGCCTACTTTCTTTGTTCCTGGATTAGTAACTTTTTGTTTGACAACCTCAAAAATACCCAGGTTGGTTATGCTTGCCTAACAGTAGAATTCAGTCTGCTTTGCATCTGTAACACTTGTCCTTCTCATTATCTAAACAATCCTCTGTCTTTGTGTTATCTTCAAGTCTGTTGGAGTGACCTTCAAGTCATTTATTTATTATTAGATGACCTTCAAGTTATTGTTATCTTCAAGTCTATTAGAAGTGTATTCTAGAGACAATAGACAGAATTGTTCAAATGTATATGGCTAAGGAAAAACTCTGCTGGACTTCCACTAGAAGCACAAGTACTTAATTGTCATTTCCTCTCCCTTACAGAGATCTACACTTTTTCTATTGCGAGTGTTGTCTACCACCTCTGTCAACCCAACTTGTAACCTCACTTTAAGTAAAAAATAAGTTACTCTGATGGGATATTTTTCACAAATCCAGCTTGATTGGCGTTAATTATGTTATCCTCCTTTAATTTTTAATTATAGTCCCGTTATATCCATTCCATTTTTCTGCATATGATTGACATTAAGCTGACAGGCGTATAATTGTTCTTTTTAAAGCTGAAACACATTTTCTGTCTACCAGCATTCTGGAACTGACGCAGAATTTCAAGAGTTACTGAAGAGCAATGCACAGAGTCTTATCAGACAGCACTTTAAAAAGTTTTGTATGCAAATTACCTGACTACAGTGATTTTTGAAATTTAACTTTACAACATTTTCTGGTTTGCTATTGAAAGAGGGTTGAAAGAATTCAAACCTCATTATCTTTTGCATATATAGATAGACAGATGTACGTGTGTAGGTATGTATGTATGTGTATCTTCCTGGTTTGTATTTGGACAGAAATTAACTGTTCTATATAAAAAATATTATGTTTCATCCAAAAAGTCGATCACCTAATGGGTCAATATGATTGGAAGTCTTCTTCTCCTGAGGAATAGACTTCATTCCTTGAAAACTTTAAAAAGTCAGCACTTACCATCTTTAATTCTGCTAAACAATTCTCTTATGCGTCTACTGTTCTTATCTCCTTATTTACAGTAATTATTATCAACTCACTTTCTTTAATTTCTGGATTACTTTTTTCTTTTACCTTGCAATTGTTTTACCCAGCTGGGTAGCTGAACCACAACTGCTCTTTCATTCCCCCTCCTCAAAGGAAAAAAAGGAGAAAATACATGTACATGTACAATGAAAAGGGCTCAAGGGTTGAGATAGGGACGGGTAAATCACTCTGCAATTACTGTCACGGGCAAAACAGACTCAGCATGGGGAGATAAAAATAATTTATTGCTGATTAGTATAATCTGAATAGAATAGAGTGTTGAGAAACTAAAAGCAAACTAAAAGCATCTTCCCCCTCATCCACCCTCTTCTACATCCTCCTCCCAAGCAGGGCAGGGTAACAGGAAATGGGGGCTGCGGTCAGTCCTTAAGACTTTGTCTCCACCACTCCTTCACGGTCACTCTCTGCCCCTGCTCCCTGTGGGGTCCCTTCCACGGGATCCCATCCTCCTGCGCAGGCTGCCCACAGGCAGCAGCTCTTCAAGAACTGCTCCAACACAAATCTGTACCATAGGGTCCATCCCCCAGGAGCAAACTGCTCCGGCACGGGACTGCCATGGGTGGCAGCTCCCCCCAGACCTCCTGCTCCTGTGTGGGCTCTTCTCAACGGGCTGTAGCTCCAGTGGGGCCTGCTCCTGTGGGGGCTCTCCATGGGCCACAGCCTCCTCCAGGCCACATCCACCTGCTCGACCAGGGGCTCCTCCATGGGCTGCAGTGGGGAAATCTGCTCCATGTGGGACACATGGGCTGCAGGGGGACAGCCTGCTTCACCAGGGGCCTCTCCACAGGCTGCAGGGGAACTGCTGCTGCATGCCTGGAGCACCTCCTGCCCTCCTGCTGCACTGACCTTGGTGTCTGCAGCTCTGTTTCTCATTTCTTGCTCTCCCAGCTGCTGTTGTGCAGCAGTTTGATTTTTTCCCCTTTCTTAAATCTGCTCTCCCAGAGTCCTATCCAGCATTGCTTACTGACTTGGCTCTGGCCAGCAGCTGGTCCCTTTTTCTGACATAGGGCAGCTTCTGGGCTCTTCTCATAGAGGCCACCACTGCAGTGCCTCACCTGCTACCAACTTTGCCATGTACACCCAATACATACCTTCACTTCCCCTCTGAGACTAATCTTTAGCTTTAACTAGCCTCTGTCTTCAGGGACTACACTGTGGTTCTTTAAGCAGCTAACAAAATGCTTGTTGGTTCTGGATTTCAGACAGAGCCTTGTACCCTAGGCCCACATTTATGTTCTGTTATAGTTAATGGGTATTAGAAGCAGAGTCCCCAGAGCAGAATATTTTAGCTTGTTTAGTTCAGGAACCATTTTTGCTGTCTTTCCCTTTGTTAATGTAATTCAGTGATTATTTTTCTGAGTTAAAATTTAATAGTAATAGCAATACTGCAAGAGACATTCTGCAATTAGGTATGAGTGCAAACAGAGCTAGTAGAGGCAACAGATTTGCTTGTTCCTATAGAAGATCGATCTTCTGTGCTTGTACTCCTAGCTTGTAGAACATAAAAGTGAGCCCTCATCTGTCATAACCATTTATTTTAACCATTTAACAAATATATTGCTTAAACTTTTTGAAAATAACAATAAACTCTTTTAATGATTTGGGGCCTCATAAACATTACAAAAAAAAAAAAAAAACTTTTCATACCACACATTTCCCATATCTTCCATCAACATGTCTCAGCCCTGTATACAACTTTTTTAGGCTTGTTAATACTGCTTCCAGTTTGACCTGAGTTATTTATTTATTTATTTATTTCCAAAGTAGTGGCTCTGATATTGCCTTTTTACAGAGGCTTTCAGTCAACATAAGTCAGTGTGAACTGTCTTTCAGGACAGAATTTGGTTCTTTGTTGTTTGTATAAAACAAACAAGTATAATGTTATTTTACATGTATATCTTCACAATAGTTACCTGGAAAACAGGTGATTCAATGGTTAACAGAAGGCAGCACAAAATTTATTTTTTTAATTATATTTATATATTTATAAGTTTATTATATATTATATTTATATAAAATATTTGTAACCAATGTTACCTGTGTAAAAAGATAAATAAATAGTTTTATTTAAAATTACTCCAGTCAGGCAAAGAGTGAATAAGTCACTGAAGCAGGAACACCTTTCAGCTCCAGCCATCCGTGAGAATGAGTACATACTAGTTACTGATATTTTGAATAGTAGAGAACCTGCAACATCAGAGTGATAATAGATTCTGACTTTCATATTAAAATGCTTTTTTCAAGTTTGCTTTGGATATGAAACTGTCAATATCTCTGTACACACAGTGATTTTAATTACCACTGCTTTGGTGAGAATAAACACTGCTAACCTGTATTACTCTGTCATGTCTGTAATATGTGAGGCCTGGAGATGTATTTTTAGAATACCAGAGGTCTACTCAGTGATGTGTTGATCAATGCATTTTACATATCCCTAAAGCATCTTTTCCATGGCACTAAAACAATAAGATTCTGAAGTGTGAGTCTGCAAAGGAGATAATTCATTTTGTTGCAGTAGTGTTTGTCTTTGAGATGGCATGGAAGACAGCCAGGTCTCATTAGAGAAGGACACACCTAAAAGAGAGAAGAGGAAGACCACTCACTATGATATCCAGAAATATATCAATTTTAACTATTTAATTTGAAATGTCTGTTACAAATTTTATACAGGTATATGTATATATATATATATATACATATATATATATATATACATATATATATATATATGGAATAGTTTAACTAAGAAAATTATGTCAAGCAGCTACAGGCACATTGTCAAAATCCCAAGCTCAGGTTTCAAGACAGGTCGGGAACTTTTTTCCTGAGTGTCCATAAGCAATTCAAGTATGCTTATGGTTAATAGGACAGCTATCCTATCATGTGCTCCTGGTCCACGTCCACCTTCAAAAAATAACTTCTGAGCTACTACAGTCTATTGAGAAACTTTTCACTTTCTCTAAGCCCAATTTGCATTTGAAGTCTGAGGAACTCCTCTGTTACTAAGATCCCTGGGGAATAGGTATTTCTTTTGGTGTCACTGTGATTATGCCAGTTGCTGTCTGCTGCAGCTGCTCAGGCTTCCTTAGGCTTCCTTCCAAGACACACGTCTGCTCTCTGTCCTCATTTCAGGGATCACTTGACTCTTTGCCTTGGGAATAAATGTTCTGCATGCCACATGAAGTGTGTCACGCAGTAACATACTGTCACATCCCCATTTCTCCCCACCCCAAGGTCTTCTGTTTTCTAGTTGGATCCATTTCACCTGCTGCCCAACTGCTACTTGAGTTTTACCCTTCCCTGGTATTTACTAGCAAAAATAATTGGAGTCACAATTGCATTAACTGGGAATATTGTAAAAATGTGGTACTGCAGTCATTGTGCTTACCTCAAAGACTCAGTACTTCCCCGTGACAGACATACCAAATAATGTTTTCTCACAACTAGTGTTCAGTTGGGAGCAGCTCAGCTTCAAAAGGATAGGAACAAACTTTGCCAGACTGCTAGAAGAATGAGTTTAGATTCTCCTAGAAAAGGGAAAGTTGGCCAGCCCGTGACTTAATTTAACCTATGCAACAGTTGCCTGTGGAGAACATATCTAATAGGTTTGTGTAGTGTCTTAGTTTCATCACTACATTCCTGCCACCTCAGCCAGCATCGCAGCTACGTGACTTCTCAAAACTGTAGTGAAACAGCAGCAACTAGGTTTCTCAGAAAAATAAATAAAATAAAAAATAGGTCAATTCTTAAGTCATATTTTTATAGGTCAATTCTTAAGTCATATTTTGCGTATATACGGGTTAATATAGCTTATTTTATTTTCAAAAAAAAAAAAAAGAAAAGAAAAGAAAAAGCCTCACTTTAATTTCCCCATTTGTCTAATAGAACAAGACTTTACATAACTTGACAGACCTAACTCACACCTATCTCTTAATTAATTAGATATATTATTTAAGGTAATTTATCACAGCAGTTCAACAGAATAAGAGCATAAGATAACTCACACAGGGCGATATGAATGGTTTGCCCAACCCAGTGTGCTGCCCAGTGGCAGTAGGAGGACATACTATTTACCAGTAGCATGCAAGCTTGGACAGTACAATCAATCCCCTTGCCTTCAGTCATGCTCCTCTCTGCCTTCCTTCCAGCATGCAGAATCCCAGCCTTTTTAAACACACAAAATAGCTGCATCCCTTTAGTCATTATTATTGCCATCCCTTCTTAATTCTAGTGGATCATCATCTCTTCTTAAGGCCCTATTTTCCTGAAGCAGAAAAGACAATTTAGCACATGTTTAAAAATGAGGGCCCTTTATATGGGACAGTCCTGAGGATGACAACAGTAATTCAGCAGGGCATATGAAGCATATCTGGAGGAAGAAAATCCATGTTCCTTGCTATTTCTATTCAATTTCCTCCAGACATAGATCAGGCCAAGGTCATTAATCCCTATTTTAATTGCTTTTCTTTCCCATTAACTTGTCTGTGATAGAAAGCTTGATTCATCCAGCTGTGGAGAAGGGACAATTAAAATCTTTTTGATGGTTATTGCCTAAAAAACAGTTACAAGTTAAAAAAAAAAAAAAGTTTCTGAGCAGAAGAGAAAGGATTGTTCCTATTAGACTTAAAGATATTCCAAAAGGACAGCTTTGAGGATTTGATTTTTAAAACCTAATATCTTGTGAATTAGAGTTGTAACTCTACTTTATATTTTCAACAATAATAGAAGGATACATGTCTTCTGTACCATTGTTTATTACTATTATTATTATTATTGTCCATGTAGATTTCCCTTGAGCTAGCAATATCTAAGCTGCCTGACTTGCCCAGCCAGATAAATGAATGTGTTTGAAAATTACATGTTATATTTCTGGGTACTTCTTCGATCAGTAACAATAAATAAGAGTTGGTTAATCATGTAATTCATGACAAGCTTTTCTTTTTTATCTTTCAAAAACGGGATTCAAAAAGAATAAACTGATATACAACAAGAATTCTAGTAAACCTTGCCATAAAACTTTTACATTTTTTCCCTTCCTAGTTATTGTTCTCTCCTTACTCAGCTTAATTCTAAATGCAGTTACTAGTGAATAGTGATAATTTTAATAAGCACTTCCAAAAGCATTTCTCCCATTAGACTTTTGTATCTGATATCTGTACACCTATAACTGTGTTTTTATTTTGTTGTGGATCTTTTCTGTTTTGATAGGAAAAAATACCTTAGTCTCTTAGTTTCTTGAACTTATGCTGTTGGCTCTTAGCCATTAAGTTTTTATATTCTTTCTATATCCATCTCTTATAGTGATGTAAAAAGTAACAACACATAAGAACTGGGCTAAACAAATATTAAATGATATTCAGGTGCTGAAAAGTTTGGGTGTGTGCTTCTCTTTACAAATATGATTTAAATTCACTTTTTTTTTTTTTTTTTTTTTTCTCATGCATTAACATTTATTTGATTAAATACTTTTTCTTTCATAAACCACATCTTATTTTTCCTAATATAATTATCAGAAAATAGTAAGATTTTTTGCACTGAATTTTCTTTGCCTTGAAAATTAGATGCATGGGGCACCTAAGCCCCAATACTTAAGATTTTACAAACTTATAAGCAACAAGGTCTTTATATAAGGTCTTTAATTACAGCACGGGTTACAGCACTAATCTGTTGCTTGGATTATGACTGAACACACACTGTGTCACGACAAGCCTGTACCCTGGATGACCTTAGCTGAGACGAATGCTGAACTCAGATCTCTTTTGCTCCAATTTGGTATCCAGCATTGTGGCACTGTATGGAATTTACTTCTGGACAAACATGGGTTATGTTTTTCCTATTCAAATTGTACAAGGTCCAAAAAGGCCATCCTCACGTGTGATTTTGCTGCACAAGGGAACATGCTCTGTGCCACTATCCCGTTTCTCTGTTAGGAGCTTGAAGGACCTATGTTACACCTCTCAGACTTTTGGCAAGGTCAGCTAAAGAGAAATTAATTAAGAGGCCCAGATTAATTATTTGTAAAGGCTTTCTCCCTGTGATTTAGGTTTATTTCCAAGATTTGGATTTATTTCCTCTTCCCTTTCCTCCCTTCCTGTGGGAGCAAAATAACAACAGTCTTTTCAGTCTTTTGTCACATGCTTTTCTCTTCTCCTATCATTTCTGTCCTGTACAACCACTATATGCATAAAATAACAGCAACAAAGCAGCATATAACTCCAGAGGTCAATTGTCTGTTTTACAAATCATCAACAACTTTTTTTCTGCTTTTTATATATCTCCAAGCCTGGCTACACTACTCTGTGCATAATTACTTTAGGCACAGGAAGGAAACTGAAATTTTGCCTGAGAAGCCCTGTAAGGATACTGAATACATCTATGTATTTTCCAAAAAATCAAACTCACTTTCTGGAGATAACATTCCTTTTAGGCAACTCATGATCCACAGATTATGGACACAAAATGCTGCAGCTGCTCCTGTGAAACCTTTAGAGCATATGAGCCCATGTGTGCTTATTCTGAAGAAATAATTACAGTTTGCCCTTAGGAGCTTTATGACCTCCACATAGAAAAAACTTTTTGCTGAAATGTTATCATCTCTCCTCTTCTCAGTACAGTTTCAGAAGATTCATGGGGATTATGTAGGATGCATGGTTGCAGTTTAGCTACCCTACGAAAACCCCTATGATAAGTAAGGAACAATACTTCTCAAATGTTGAATAGCTTGTGCTTGTTAAAAAGCATGACGTTTTATTTTAAAGCTTGTGGTCTTATAGAAAACTTGTCACAGAACCAACATTTCTATGAATAGTAGTAAAACTCTGTCCTAGGTCTGTCTCAGAAGTTTAAAATTCTGTTCCCACATACATTGTTGACTGAGTACATTTTAATAGGTTGCCTAAACTCTCTTTTAAACTAAAACAGTAACATTACTGGCTTCCTGGGGGGGGAGGGGGGGAACAACTTCGTGGTCTAATGTGCAGAAGTTACTACAGAAAAAGGTAAAAGATTAATGTATTTTTGTGTGTTAACTACTAGAAATATAAATTCTGTTAGTATAATGCTAGATACCTTCACTTCAAAAAGTATACCTCAGAAAATGAGTTTTCTTTTCTTCCTCCTTAACTGTGATTTATTTTAATTTCAAATTTGAGCTCTCCTGGAGTGTAGATACATATCCTTTTCATGCCTCTCTAATGTCTCCACAAGAAGATTTGAAAGAAACTGCACTAGACTGTGACACAACAGAAAGTATGTGGAAAAAAAAATAAATCACATACACACCAAATATATATTTATTTATTTATTATTAGCTTTTCTTTTCTGAGAATCTTGTTTTCTATAGATAAAAGACTACTGCACCATGCTGCTTATCAACAGTAAGACTGACCATATGAGTAAAAAGAGAAAGTCTGTTTAGGCTAAATTTCTGTCTTCATTAAGGACAGTGACTGGATGCAAGGGAAAGAATATGAGTGTTTCCTCTCAATACTTTCTTAGTCTTCTACGCTTACTAGCTCATGGACTTCTTGAATTGCATACTGTTTGTCTGTATTTAGTAAGTCTTAGTGGATTTATCTTTCATGGACTTGTTCTAGATTCATACAAATATTCTACGTGCATAACTTCCTGTGAAACCCATGCACCTTTACCTTTTGTTTCTTTATTTTTTAACCTAATACTATCACTTTGTGGGTTTTATTCTTCAAAAAGATAGAGTCAGTCTATCCCTACCCACCATGCCACTCATAATTTTGTAAACCACTTTATATAACCCCTCCACCAATTTTTGCTTTTCCAGGCCAAGAGCTCCTTGCTGACCTGGTTGTTCCTCATGTGGAACCTATTCCATGCCCCTCCTCTCATGCCCTTCTCTCAGGACATAAGATAGCAGAATGAGACTTATGCACTATTCAAGCTGTCAGTGAACCACAGATTTATAGAGTGGTGTAATGATGTTCTGTTTTATTGTCTTCTCCTTTCCTAATAATTTCAAACACCATTCCATTGTTTTTGACTGCTAGTGAGTATTGATACATAAAACCAGCCATGCAGAAACACATAACTTCTCACTTGTTTGTTCAAATGTAACAAACTGTTCAGCATAGAGAATGCAATTGCTACTTCATTTGGATTTTACTTCCTTTTTTTTTTTTTCTTCGTCCTCTTACCCACTCTCTGAAGACCTATCATAAGAAAGAATTAGGATGTTAAAATGGCTGTGAGCCCTGTATGCATAAAATTTAGTAGACACTTTAAATAATTAATTTGGTAAAAAATTATTTTGTAGAAGTATTAAATGGTATATTTCTCAGCAATTAAATTTTCCTCTTTTCTTTAATAACATATTTAAATAATGTCCCACTTATAAAATTATTCATAGGACCTGTTAATGTAAGTAATTCAGTTTAAAGCTTACTGAATTAATCCTTAACGTGATTAATTTTTACATTTAAAAAAATACAGAATAATTGACTAATTATTATAATGGATTTGCCATGGTCATCAGTTAAATTTGAGTAATAAATATAGGGTTAAGCAGCTGATTCATTCTATAGCCAGAATTCCATGGCCATTCTATATAGCCAGAATTCTATAGCCATTCCATGGCTATGTTGTTCCATTTAATCTTGTGTTATCTAAATTTAAAAAAAAAAAAAAAAAATCATTACAAATTTTTAAAATACTTTAATTAAAAAATAAAAAGGAAAATGAAGTTGTCTTCTTTGAAAACTGATGTTATTTTATTTTTTCCTGCTTTGTCTTTTCATTCTTTTGTGTGTGTGTGTGATAGAAAAATCAGGAATACATAGGAAAAGTAGTCAACAAAAAACTAGAGAATAGGTTCTGTCTTTCTTGTAGATTTTTTTTCCACGTATTTCATGTATGTTAGTCATCTTTTTAATACTCACCATCTTCAATCCTTATTTTCATTTTTCATGGTTAGACCTCATCCATTTATTTTTTCCACTGAATTATTAACATCTTGTCTACCTGTCAGTCAAAGAAAGTGTCGTTGTATTCTTTGTGTTCTACAGTTGTATTCATTGTATTCTAAAACCTTGAGGTACAGCACTTTATTTTTTCCTTATGTGTGCCAGCCTTCCCCATTGCGGTGGGTCAGTGACATCTGTCACCTGAAGGAATATTCAGCTCAGGCATCCCTTTGCTCTGTCTACTGCCTTGTGCCAATAAATATTGAGTATGTGCTCTTTTCAGACCAAATTTCAGTATTTAGTGTTTGTGATAGTCATCTGTTGTGAGCATGAACACATGTACATGAACACAGAGGTAAACTTCTCTGTGGTCAGATGTAGGTGTCACTGTGAAAGTTTCCAAACTCATTGAGTTTCATTTTACTTTTAGAATCTCTTCTAAAAGTAAAGAATCTCCTAGTTATTTGCTGTCTATTTTATCCTAACAGATTCTGGCAAAATCACCCTGTAACTGTCTCTGATTAATAGATTTTGCTTCAAGGTGTCAAGGGTTCAAGTTTTGCAAAGTTAGTTTTGCAAAACTTCTGTCCTGCAAGAAACCATTAGAAAGTCACCTCCCCCTTTTACAATTGCATTTGAGAGATGTCAGATAGCAAGTATTTAATCAGTATAATGGCTCTCCTATTAAGTAGTGATGGTTCTATATTTATTGAAGTAAAATCAAGTAAAATGTCTTGTATAAATATAGGTCATCCGTGGTTACCTTTCCCAAATACAAATCTCATTTAAAAAATAAATTAGTTTGAAATTACCTAGTTTCCAAAAGACCACTTTGATTGGATTCATCGATTCAGTTATTTATTATTTGAGCCCATAATTTGCTGGGATTAATCTCATGTTGAAGGGCCAATAATTACTCAGGGCATCTCATTAGTCTTTTACAAAATGGCATTTTTACTTACTTTTGGTCTTTTCAAACTTTTCTGTTGATTTGTAACTTCTCAGTGTAGAAAGTTCTTAATTAGTTTTTTCCAAAACTCTTAGATGCAGAATTTTAAAATATGTATCTGAAAGAAAATGTTTGAATATGCTCTATGTAAATAGAATATAAAACATCATTTATAGTTTTTAATTGATCATTTCTGTCTTTTTGTTTTATTGATCAGTTTTTCTTCTGGTAGAAGAGTGACAGTATTGGTACTATTCTGCCTGTTTCTAATAAACTTGGAAATTCTTTGTTTCTGTCGATCATTTTTCTATCAAATACTTATTCTTCTTTTTATTGTTTAATCAGTTTTCTGCATCATCATTTCTAACTAGTAGCATTTTCCATGTTTGTATATTAGTTGTACATTTATATGTTTATATACACAGGGATATTCATGTAAGTTAAGTTAAAGTAAGTGTAAGTTAAAGTATAATATGTATAAGGCATATAGTATTTCAATTTTATATATTGATTTAAATATATACATATTTCAATTTTATTTTCTCAAAATATGTATATTTTAAATCTACCCATGGCTTTCTTTTCTAACTTTTATATGTTAGACAGCTATTAAAATATTCTTCAACAAGTCCCTTCTCCCAGTCACTGTATTTTTTTTCCTATTGCTATTCCTTCTTCAAAGTGTGGTAATTATTCTAAGTCCTTATCTAGCAGCCAGTATGCATATATGTATGCACATATTTGTATACATGTATACATATATGTATGTGCATATTTATTTATTTGTATGGCTGCTTCTAATTGAAAGTAGTAAAAGTAGCCATACCATTATTTGTAATTACAGAGGCATAACCCTAACAAGCAAGTATTCTTTATTCTTCTATCCCTTTAATAATAAAATTAAAAAAAAAAAAAAGAATTATCTTCCCCAAGGGTAGAAGCTAATCCTTTATCATTCCCCACCCTGATTTGTTATAAATAAGATTAAACACTACTGTCTAAATAAAGATGATTAACCATTCTCAAAATTAACAATTTGCTAAGAACTGAAAATTCACCTTACAGCAACATGGAAATGGCGTGACAAAAAAATTAACAGCATGAGGGACTCTTAACAACAGCTATAACAAATACCATAGTTAACTTACCCCCAAATTAGCAGAAATAGATGCTTTATTTTACTACTTACCACTGTCCCTCGGTTCTGGTTTCTTTTGGGGATACGTACTGAATTAAAACTTAGTATACTTCATTTTTGATTCTTTGAAAATGCACCTATATTATAATTGTCTGTAGGTCATGTACCACCAGGGCATGATTATTCTCCTAATGAAATGGAAGTCATTTGGCCTTCAACCTCACAGAATTTAGTATGCACCTGAGGCACAGATTAATGGTCTGATAATGCATCCCATTTAATGCCCCATTCTTTAAATTAACCAGTCTAAGTGCTCATTGAGAAACTATCCAATAAATAAGTGAAAAAGGCAGCACCTGTTATGACTGGTTGAGTACCTGGTATTAAAGTATCTGGAAATAGAAAGCTTTCTTTGAAATTTAAGTACTGTTTCAAAATTTGTGCTGTAGGTTTTCTAGCTGTTAGGACTGTAGAAGAGAAGTTCCTAAGGCTTTGTGTATAATGGGTCAGAAAAGTGGAGGGGTGCTGTGCGGGGAAGAAAAAAATAAAATAAAATTAACTAGGCTTTCATGTCTGTACAATCAAAGGCCCTCTAATAGTAATGAAGAGGGTTCATCATCTATTAAATGAAGACTTGCCACAACTGTGGTGTGGTGGGTGCTGTGCTGTGACAGACCCTCTTCAACCCTAGGGCTGAAGCAGTGGGGCAGGGGAATGTGTCTCGATGTGCCTTTGACTTTGGGATGGACCTGTGTTTTAAACACTTCTGTTCTTTCTCTGTCTGCTGTTATGGTCCCAGCAAGCATCATGTTCCCTCCAAGATGCATGCAACAACCAAAATGTCCTTCTGCCAGCCACAAAGAACAGCTTTAAGGCTACATATGCAAGGCCCAAAATATACCCTACAGGAATAACTGCGAGAAGCATACCCCCTCCCCCCAAAAATATATTTACGCTACTACCTTAAGGGGTAATACTATGTATTGTTTTAATTGTTTAATGTCTAAAACCTTAGCTTATGAGGGCTCTAGCAGGATCTTTATAAATACCTACATAATGAAGAAGCTCTAAAATGCAATCTAGATTATTGGGCTGAAATATATGTAACACAGTTTGCTCATTTTGTTCTGCTTTCCTTTAAGATTTCTATCCTTTGTGCTTATTGTTGTTAGCTCCTTTGCATGTGTTGTTAAATGCTGTCCATGATATTGACAGGTTGTGTGTTTTTTTTTCCTTTGCATGCATCTGTTCAACGATCAAATTTAGAATCTTATAAATAGAACTAAGCTCATCTCTGTTAAAAGCAAGAGGATATTTTAGGTGTTTTCCAACATGTAAATTCAACAGACTGGAGTTCCCATCGAATACATTAAAAAGTAAGTAACCTTAGCCCCAACATTTTTGAAAATAACTTTTATCTTTTCTGAACTGTACCACACAGATTGCAGCATACCTAGTTAAGTAATTATTTAATTCTTCATAGTGATAGCAAAGGACATTAGAGACTTACTGTAATTGAACTATTAGGCTGGAAGTACCAACTACAATTTTTAAATATATTCCTTGTAAAATCTTTATTAAACAAATGTATAATTGGTCTGAAATTACAAATAAAATGACAGTCAATAATTTAGTACAATTAATTTGCAGTAATTCATGTTTACAATATAGAAGTTGTTTTCTTTCCTAAATTTAGAAATCCTGCGTGATTGCTCAGCAGTAAAGAAAATAATATTATATAAGTCTAATTTCTACTTTGAATGTTCCAGGTAAATGAAGAAATTAGGACACCACAGATTTAACATGACTATGGAATACAGTTTAGAAACTTTAATATGCAGTATTCAAGGTCCCTGATGAAATACTAATCTGCGTAACTTTTACCTTACAAACAGATTTGCAAAGATCTTTTCTGTAAGCACTATGTACCTGATAAATGTAGATATGCACTAAAAGTGAAAAGAGTGTTTGGCCAATGGCATATGGGATGTTGGAAAAGAAGACAAAAGTAATGAAAAGAGGAAATATTAGGGGACAGTAATATCGTACGTGAAAATCTAAGTGAATCATACATGGTTATGGTTATGAGTCAGGTCATTTAGCTTCATATGTTTTCAGAGTTTATCCACTTAAATGTTAGCTGACTGGTGAAACACATACCTCATCTGTGCATTATAGATGTATACATCTAGGCAAAGGTCCCACTCAGAACTTTGCTTAAAACACCAAAGTCTGAAGGCTCAAGGGGATCTTAGCCACTTGATGTGAGGGACTAAAGATGAGCACAAAGTAAAATAAAATAAAATAAAATAATAATAATAAAAAAAAGTGAAGTAAAAGTAAAGACCATCATAAAGATAACAATGAGGTAAAACAGAGTCAGTTCTTAATCTTATGGATACTCTTACTCAGGGCATGGAATTAATTATCTTAGTATACCTTGTAATTTTGATGATGTTCTGTGGATTTATAGTTAGCTGTGTTAATAACATAAGAAACAGCTAAACCTAATCTAAGAATTACTAAAACATCTGTGCAATTTAAGACACTGTATGACTATGAAAGCAAAGGTACCTGATGTTTTCAAGAGCCAATGTGCCTCTTATTTCTTATGCTGCTTACTTATGACCTAGACAACCAGTCCTGCGTATACACAGGATATGCAATGTAGTCCCATTGTGTGCAAAATTAAAATAGTTCAAAACCAGGAAGGACCCTCATGTACAAGAGTGAGTCCTCAAAGATATCCTAGGTTACCTCATAGAAGAGAAAACAGCCTAATTCTTCCTGTCTTAGTCTAATCAGCCTGTGAATACAGAGCTGAGTATGGGTCAGCAGGAATGAAAGATGTGTTTACCACATCTTTTCTTGTTTTCTTTAATATACAATCCTCCTATGCTATCCTCTTCAAAGTCATGTAGCTAACCAGTAAGAATGTTTCCCTGGTATTCTTAATATTCTAGATATAGTTTCCTTGAAAGTAAATCACAATTTCTGTGACTATATATATATATATATATTTTTTTTTTTTTTTCCCCAGTATTTTCAGATGGTCATATGTAACAATGCAAAACACAGAAAGATAAAAATAGTAATTGGTTTTAAAAACTAAAATAGTTCTTAAATCCCCTAATTTGTAAGCATTCAGACTTGACCACAGTTTTATTTTAAAATAAGAAAATGAAGGGTTTAAAATAAGAGTTTACTCGATATGCATTCTTTCAAAATTACTTAAGTAATTTTTAATAACACTAACAAAGCAGGATGTCAAGTGGTAGTTATTGGAGTAAATTTCTTTCTCCATTCTTATTCTATGTAAATTTTTTATACAGTAATGTGGTAACAGATGTTTAATTTCTCTTTTTATATAAGAAAAAAATAGAGAGTCCATTTTTGTAAGTTCCAATTTATCATGAGTTTCTACAAAAAAAACCTCTCTTGAGTTTGTGGCTTAGTTATAGTAGTAAACTTTTAAGTTTACTATTTCCTTTTCAGGTTAGGAAAGGTCAAAACATAGATATTTCCTTGCTCAAAATACTATTTTATCAATATTCACCATCTTTTTTCTCACCAGAATGTCAAATTTTGAGCAGTTTCACTGTGACTTTTACCAGTCCAATTACACCATAGATGACCAAGAAGAAGGTTACAACAGTTATGGGTCTAGCGAAAATCTTAGTGCAAGAAGAAAGTAAGTATGCTTATGTATACATATATTTATATATATTTAAAAATTCAGATGAAATTAATGACAAAAGCATGCAATTGCAACAGAAGGATTGTGTAATCAACACAGCTGAAGTTTTAAGGGAGAAATAGAAATGCAGTAGACAAATGGAAAGAATCCCATTATTTCATTTTTCCATATATTTTTTTGAAATCTTTTGGTGACTTCTGTCCCTGGGAGAGGGACACTGAAGAAAAGAAGTTCTGAGTTTCCCTTTAAGGAGATTTCTACTTGCAGGAGTCTGGACATTGCTACAGTCTTCCTGTTCAGCAACTGATGGATCTGGCTGGTCCCAGGACTTGCAGAGAGTTGAAATGGCACAGACCAGGTCAAATCAACAGCGTTCCTCCCCGTTGTCTTGTTAGGTATCCTGGCAAGAAAAAAAAAAAAGAAAAGAAAAAAAAAAAAAAGGAACAAAAAAAACCACTGCTTAAAGCTAAACAGCCAAGGCTCTTTAGTCACTTTTGCCTGTGCTGGTAGTGCTCTACAGAACCTGTATATCACTTCTGGAAAATCTAAGGAAACAAAGAATAGAAACAAAGAATCTAAGGAAACAAAGAATGCTAAAGCACTGAGATGGAAGTTAAAGGATGAGAGATTGGCTCTAGCTGTCCCTGTGCCTTCTGGTCATACAGAAATAAAATCATATATAATAATAATTAGGGAATCACAGAAAATAGAGCAGGAAGAAGTTTCAGATCATCTAGACTTTCACCATGTCATAATTACTTAAAATTAAACCTTTCTAACCCCTAAAGTTTTGGTATCTGTGCTACTATTGAAAATAGTTGAAAATGTAAGTCATGGCACACAGCTGAGCAATTCTAAGGTGCCATGAAGTTGCTCATTGCCATTACTTGTTTTACTGCGGTTTGTTTCTTGTCTCAGGTGCCAGAGAGGAGACCAACCTCCAGCCAATGCTTTTGTCCCCTCGGAAATGCTTCTGCCCTCTCAGAGTTACACGGGTCAGATTTTACAGCCGACATACAGTCCCAACACACTCTCTCACCTTAGCTACACTGATGGTTTTGACGAGGAACCTCCTTTGCTAGAAGGTAAAAAATAAAACTAAGGACGATGCATGTACATGTGCTTTTGTTTGCTAACCTGCATCACTCACTAGAGCATCTACAGCAGAACTACCCTGCCTGGCTCTTAAGCTTGTTTCTGTGTATGCAGCCTGTATGAAATTCAGTCATCAGTCCCTAGTCCCCAAGCCTACATTTTCTTTTCTGAGATCTGAAGGGATTCATTTGTTCTTATGACGTATAGAGTGTATACTTTACTACCACTAGATGACAGCATAACAACAATTTTTGCATTCACATTTCCAAATATTTTCTCCAATCTGTGTTTACTCTACATGCATATTGGAACATCTATAATTAATAAACATTAATAACAATTTCTTTTGCATATCTAGTCATAAATTTAATAGTTCAAAGATGCTAAATAGTTTGCTTCAGTGGGAAAGAAATTGAAAAAGCTGCATTCAGCTTCAATTAGTTGAACGTTTATCTACATGAACAATATCATTCTTTATGATGATTGAACCATCCTACTGTTAGTGGTTGATTTGTAGATGATCATTTACTTTACAAAATACTGGTACTGCATTAAATTTAAAAAAAAAAAAAAAAAGAGAGAGAGAGAGAGAGAAATTGTTGGTGCTTACTTCAGGATCATATAAAAAGAGCATATGCAGCCTGCTCTTGTATTCTAGAAGACAAATGAATATTTTGCTTCTTCAAAAATACTACTAAACACTTAAAAATAGCAAGATCATTTGATTTGAAACAGGTAGCTGCTACACCTCCAGTTCTTGGTTCTCCAAGTGTTTAACTCCAGAGGCAGCTCACCCTGTGAAAAGGATGCTGAAATACAACTGCTTCTGATCCACAGTGCTGCAGAGATGTTCATGACTGTGTGCCAACTAAATCTGACTAAAGACAAACATTTTAATACAGAACAACTTTATTTATATAATGTTTTGGCTCAGCTTGAAATGATGAATTGGTGGAATAAGGTAAAGATTTAACTTTCCAAACAATTCTAACACATTGCCAGTTTCAGTAATTCTGGCACCCAGTTCTGAACCTAGCTTTTCCTTGTTGGAGCATCTTAAGGAAAATGATTGTTCTTGCAAGCTGAAGTGTTTCCACAGAAGTTTTAAGAGAAATCTTTGCCCCAGTAAAGTTAGTGGCAGAATTCCCATTGGCTTTAATGGGGAAGAATTTTGTTCTCTTTTCAGGGGTTCTCAGTAATTACTTTTTAAATGCAAAAAGCTTATAAAGCAGTCTACGAAGAATTATTAACTTGCCTTGAAGGGAAGAATGCCATTTTTAAGTGCCTCTGGCACTTCAGGCTTAAGATACATCTCTTGTCAGATTTACCAGAATTAAAGCATATATCTGTGTCTTCAGTGTTTCAGGGTATCTTGAATTCTGCAGTTACTGTTAATTAACATATTTTTCAACATCTGACTTAGTGTAGCTTATATATATATAAGTTTTAAAAAATATATATAGGAAAACAAATATTAACTCCAAAATGCTAAAGGCATTTTTTGGTTCACTGGGTGTAATAAATATTGCCAATTTGAAATCAGAGCTGACTCTCAAATATACTGGATGAGCAGGTACAACATGTTCATACTACAGTATATGTCATCCTACAATATTATCTTCATTAAAGCGATTAATTTGTTTTGTTCTTTTGGGGATTTGTGGTATGTAATGAGTTTTTGTAAAAGTGTTGTTTTCTTGTAAGCAATTAAATGTCATGGAATTTCTCATTGCAGAACTTGGGATCAATTTTGAGCATATATGGCAAAAAACCTTAACAGTTCTAAATCCGATGAAACCTGCAGATGGCAGCATTATGAATGAGACGGACCTCACAGGACCTATGGTTTTCTGTTTGGCCCTTGGAGCAACGTTGCTGCTGGTAGGATGTGCTAGAAATTTACGGGATTCCTCTTCTAACAAGATAACACCTTGGTGATAATGTATGTGAAATAACAGAAGATGTAGTACTGGCATAAAATGAGTCATTTGCTGCCATTTGTCCTGAGATTTTATATAAAAGGTCTCCTTGCTTTAAAGTACATAATGCTTAATTGTAATGTGGATGTAATACAAGTGAAGTGATGTATTACATCACTTACAGTGGAAATAATATATTTTTTTTTTTTTTTTTTTTGAGGGGGAACGAGGGGGAAGTGTGTTTGATATGAACAAAGGACAGATTTGCACTGTGTATATATTGGAGAGGCTCTGAGCACTTGACACATGGCAGTGTGACCTAGATAGGACCTTACAGGGAGTTTTCAAAGGAGGGAATAAAAAGGTGTGGCACACCAGACCAGTTTTTCTAATGCTCTTGCTACTGTTTTTAAATTACCTTCCCTCATGGTTATTCTGGGGAGTTCAGAAATCAATATCAAAAATACTTTTATGTAACTAAAATAATTCCAAAAATAAAACCGAAACTTCTTCCATTTCCCCCTCAAATTTGCAATACCTTTCTATAAATTTTGCTATCACTTTCTTAATTTATATTCATTTTTTATATCATCTGCAAAAACAAATATGATAGCCTGGATTTAGCCTCTTTTGTCTTTATGAATAGAGCTTTCATACAGGAGGAATGTTGAAACAGAGACTGTACACTACTCCAAATTCATCTATTTATCACTGACAACAGGGGCTTTACAGTGCTGCCGAAGTACAGCTCTGATTGTTGGCAACAATTTGTCTGACAGGAATAAGATGGGACTGGAATAAGATGGGACTGTTCTGGGAAGGGCTTTGCTGCTCTAACAACTGAGGTGAGAGAAATGGGACTCTAATTCTCCATTTCCTGTATGATAAATAGTGCTGAATCAGGAGACTCCTGCAAGTTCTTACTCAATTTGTAATGGCAGTCCAGTACCTTGAATGTGAGAACTGCAATATAAAAGGCAAGTGTTAGTATTTATGCCCCTATAAAAATAAAAATCTTTTAAAAGGGTAAAAGCATCAGGAGGAAATGGAATAAAGGGAAAAGAAGGTAGGAAGCCAGAGAAGACAGGCATAATGGGAAAAGCTTTGAATTGATTATAGCCAGGAGGATGGAAGGAAAGCAAAAAGGAAAAAAATAAAAAAAAAAAAGACAGTTGCTGTTGATTTTTCTTCATGGACAGTGAAAAATTGTAATGAATATTTAACTACTATAATCAAAATAAAGCATTTTAATTACGATATTTATTCTAAGATATTAAACATTTTAAGTGTCATTAGAAAAACAACTATTTTCAGTACTCCAGCTTTTGGTCAGAAGAGCTCCTCTGACACAGTCTAGTGTTTTTGTGCCACAACTTCACAGAAAAATGTATATGAGATTTCCACCACCATCTTATAAATTCATGCTGTTCATTTTTATTTTGGATACATTTGAATACTAAAGTGGCTCTTCAGCCATGTCAACATGATGTCCTTCTGTACTTGAAGAATTCTTTTTTCATAACAGCAGGAATATAATCTGGTTGAGAGCTCATTTTCAAAAATAATTTATAATTTATTTGTAGGTGTTTTTTTTTTTTTAATTTTTGAAAAATATGCAAAGATATTTTTCAAACAGTAGCACTACTTCTGAAACACAGAGAAAAGGAGAAAGGCTTTGTTAACCTGGCAGCAAGACTTGGTCTTCTGTATGCTGGCAGCAAGCAGGGCAGCCCCATTGCAGGGAGAAAAACAACAGCAGTGCGAAAGTTAGCATGCTTTGCATTTTACATAGTCATTTGTCATCGGTCTTCTCCATACCCTGAAAGTAAGAGTAGCAGTACCCACTCCAGGCAGATGCAAACAAGGTCTGACTTTCTTCTAACCTTGTTCCTTGTGCAGGACAAATTTAGTGCTTTCAATTCATCAAAGCCTGCCAGGCTAATCAAGCCTGATTCGGGTTTTGCTTACAATGCTGTGAACTGGGAGTATTCCCATGTGCGTGAGTCAGTGTAGAATTTACATAAGTTAGGAACAGTGAGAATCGGAACCAACACGTTCAGCTGCTTTTTTCACTCTCTTGGTTCCCTGCACCACAAATCAAGCATTGCACCAAGTGGAGATTTCAGTTGGCTGCTCCTGCTACTGCCATCCCTCTCTCGGTAATTTGGTAGTCTTAGATTAAGCTGCTAAACAGTGCTGTGTGGAATAATTAAAAACACTGAAACAAACAGCTTAAAATATTAGTTTACAGTAGTTGTATCTCTTTGAGGCAGAGCTTTTCTTAGTAGGTTGATAGTAAATGCTGCCCCAAACAGCTGCAGATGTTATGCTTACTACAAAACTTTAATGACTGCAATTGTGGCAGAAGATAGTCTGAGCTAGTATTGCTCTTCCACACCTTCTCTAGTTGTCATTAATTTTATTTGGTGAACAATTCTTTCCTAAATGTTTTAGACCAGGAGTATGGAAATGCAAGCAAAGGACTCTGTACCTAAATAAGATTTCTGATGCTGCTAGTTCAGGGATGGATTATTCTATCCATGCTTTATGGTGGCATGCACTGTCAGGAGAAAGGCCAGCACTTGGAACAATGTGAGGATATGGGCAACCTGGCTGTACATAACCTCAGCCCAAGGACTGGAACCAGAGGAGAGTTCAGCAATGAGCCAGGCTGAGTCAAACTACAGGGTGAGAGTGCTGATGGAGTGGCAGGCCTTACTAGCTGAGGCACTTATCTTGGTAAGTGAGCTGGCACAAACCTGCAACTTTAGGACTTCCAATATTGTGTCACCACTACATTAGGCTCTCTCCTCTGCATTGCTTTATATCTGCCCAGCTCAAATATTGTTGGCAGATGGTGATCGATTCCCACCAAAAGAACGATATAGGAAGGTGGGGCAGAGAAGGAAGGTTCTCAAAAATGGTTGATTTCCCCCAGGATTATTTAAAACACGTGGATGAGTAGATCCTCTCAATCCTCCTTAACCATCATGGAGAAGATACTTGGAAATATTCCAAACCAGTAAAAATCTTCAATAATATTTCCACCTTATCTGTCACAAGAGAATCCAACCCTAAACTAAAAAATTAATTTAAAGCTGGGAACCTGTCTTAGTTTTGATTCTCATGCATTTTATCCTATGCAATACATGTGCAATATATAAGTATATACACAAACACACCTGTGGTTTAAGTGTGTATATATGTATTGTTATGTGTTAAAGAGATGATGCACCACTGCCACCAGCTTTTTTTTTTTCTTTTTTAAGTTGAGGAGTTTATTTCACAGTACAGAGTTGAGAGTTGAGCCCCAGGTTTGATCTATCTCCTTCATAAATGCTTGTTATCTTCAGGATACAAAGTTCTAAGACAAAACGAACAAAACCATATTTATCCCAGATCACTGGTTATTTCTGATGTACAGATGTTAAAATCACGGTATTGCATACCTGGCATTCAGTAGTTCATTTGTTAGAACCTTGAAGAGAGGGGAAAAGATTTAACAATCTATTGGGAGTGAGCAATGCTCTCATGTCTGGAGGTGATCCTCTGAAACTATGGCAGCAGATGAAGAAATTGGTGGTGTTGTGGCCACTGTTGTACTAGTTTTGTGTATAAATTATAGAACATCAGGCTCCAGGCTGTCAGACTGGTACCTTTCACAGGCACTAAACTCACACAAAGGAATAAAACCTGGAAGAAAAACAAACAACCAAACAACAACAACAAAACACCTGGGGAATTTTTCTTTCACTGAAGCACAAAAGAACACAAGCTGACAGTTACTACTACAGTAGTGTAAAAAAAAAAAAAAAAAAAAAAAAAAAAAAAAAAGCACAGGTGTTTTTTTTTGATTGTTTGTTTGAAAGCCTGCTTAAAGCTGTAATAAAATGAAAAGCATATAAAGTAAGTGGGGTTATCATTTTACTTAGGATGCTTTTCCACAGCCCTGTGTATTGAAATTGTAAAGATTTTAATTTCTAATATCTTTGAAATTGTAAAGAATAGATTTTTTTCCTAATGGAAAAATGTGTTTTCCATGTCCATAATTTCTTCTCAGTTTGTTCCAAGTTAGACCTTTCCAAGGCTCTCTAACCAACTCATGTTGTACCTCAGAGTCCAAAGACAGTAAGACTGAGAAACAGCTTTATAACTTTACATTAGTGACAAGCGCATTCTCACAATTTCATCTTGGAATGTTTTGATGCAAAAATCACCCAAAAGGAGCAGTCATGATTTACATTTGAACCAATGTAGGCAAAGTGGGGAGAAAGGGATTGTCAAAAAGAAAAAGGAACAAACTTAGTGCTTGCCTTCTGACAGCCCACCATCTTTCAATCTCTTTTTCACTTCCTACACTTACTTGCTTATATTTTTTCCAGGCAGGAAAAGTTCACTTTGGCTATGTGTATGGTGTGAGTGCCATTGGGTGCCTTGCTATACATGCACTACTGAACCTGATGAGCATCTCTGGAGTCTCACATGGCTGTGTTGCAAGTGTTTTGGGATATTGCCTGCTACCCATGGTGATTCTGTCCACTGCTGCAGTTGTCTTCTCACTACAGTAAGTATCAGTGCATGGCAGCAGGATTCATATGAAGCACAGAATGTTAGAAGGCTAGTGTCATGCAAAAAGTTTTGGAAATAGTTGTCTAGTGAATTTGGGCTTCCAAGTTTTACTGAAGAAAAACACCATTCTCTCTCTGTGTGAATAGATGAAATATGTGTGAATAGATGAAAATGGGCAAAATGGAAGAGGGTGGGGTGTCTGTGTTTGAGAGAGGTTGTATAAAATTATTTTAATAAAAGTTCTTAAATCCATTGTTTTCCACTTAGACCGAGAGTAGCTTTGATTTTTGCAGCAGCCTCAAATGTGCTTTTTATTTTGAAGAGCCAACAGTGTCTAAACTCAGCATCAATTTTAAAAGCAATTCACAGACTTTGGTTTTATACAGCCGGTTCTCCTGATCCTTTTTTTTGCTGTTGTTGTTGTTGTTCATAGTATCAAGCTCCCATCCTTGTATTTCCTTTCCTTCTATAGACTGACTTCTGTGTGACAGAATGAAATAATCAGGCAACCCTTAATGATCTGGAGTATTAGGACAAACGCTTAAGATATAATAGTCATAATAGTAATGGTATAATTGCTTTGAAAAAAACAAATGCAGTGTTGTATGTATTTGTGTGTGTGTGTGTGTGTGTGTGTGTGTAGGAGTTCTCAGTAATATACATATGAATTAGGAAATTTGCATGCAAGCCTTTCCTTTCTTCTCATTCTGTAAACCTCTTGAGATACAGATTGTTGACCTCCCTGTTCACATACAGCAAAGTACAAGGAAGCTCCAGGTCTTGCCTGAAGGCTTTGAGCAGTGCTTTTTTTTTTTGTAGTTAACACATAGTTAATAATGGTTTTCCTCCTCAGTCTTTCTGAACAAGTTTTAAACCTTCCAGTCTGCAAATTATGGGACTTACCAGTTGATGAGCAAGAAGGTGACCCTGTTTTGACCTTGCTTTACATGGTAAAGCAGCAATTTTATGTATGCATTTATTTTTTTAAAGAAATGATATAGTGGTATCAAGATTTTAGCACAATCCTTGTTGCATGTTTCTGCAGTGCTATGATGGGTTAGCCTGACCATATTCCGTGTATTCAAGTGTTTCTGAGCTGTCCTTGACAAGATGGACAGCAGTGACACCAAAGAAACCACTCACTCTCTGTTCTCCTATGCTTCCCATATTTGCTTGATTAACCTGTTTAATAATCCACCTGAATAAAAGGTGTTGATATGTAATCATAGGACAGATGGGGCTAACTCGAAACCAGCTGTTAGAACTGCACAGGGTACTGTTGTCTATACAAGGAATTCCCAAGCATGATTATTTGCTTGTAAAATGCTGTGAATTTAGAGAAAACACATCTTTTGAAAATCCATAAATAGTGTACTGAGGTAGGCTTTACAAAATTAAGCCATTATTTCTGAAATGAATATTTAGTGGCTGTCTACAGCATTCTCCAGTCCTTTCTCATTCACTATATTAAACTGCTTGAACATAGCAAGTACTGAGGTTATCTATTCCAAAAAGGCTTTTAAAATCAAGTGGCAACTTTTAAATCCAATGTCTCATTATTTTTAATTTTAAAAGTTATTTAAAATAGCAGAGGAGATACAGCAATGATCTTTTTTTTTTCAAATGCAAAGACAGATAGTAATGCAACAATTGTGGTATTTATGATTAGCTATTTCAGTGTTAAATAGGAATGAAGCAAAAAAATGAAACATGTTGACATATGTTGGTTGTTGAATGGCACCAAATAGAAGACCATTTCTGTTATTCAGACTTGTGTGGAAACAGACTGCCTCAGAGCTTTACTTGTGCCTATATACATGTATGCTCATATCATATCAGAGCCCAAGCTGATTAGGCAACCTTTTTGGGAGAAATATCAGAACATGTTTTTCCTGGGAAAAAAAAAAAAAAAAAAAAAAAAAAAAAAAAAAAAAAAAAAAAAAAAAAAAAAAAAGAGTAAGTCTTCACTATCAAATCCATGAACAGACTAGCCATGGCATCTCCTTGACTAAACAGTGAAGGAAGTGAGTGTAAAACAGGCAAAAGGAATTCTTAGACCCAGCTGATGAAAAGGATCCGTGTGGTGACCATATCTGAAAGTTGTGAGAGAGAAAAGTGGAGAGGCACCACTTATGTCTGCCTACCCCAA
Source organism: Aythya fuligula (assembly GCF_009819795.1). Lineage (NCBI taxonomy): Eukaryota > Metazoa > Chordata > Aves > Anseriformes > Anatidae > Aythya > Aythya fuligula. The sequence continues at coordinate 51,250,595 of NC_045562.1, forward strand.
CTCATCCTTCATGTCATTACACCCTCAGTCCTCTAGGTCACTGTGAGCACAATACCTCCTTCTTGTCCCTCTCCTGTGCATGAGGATTTGAGCCTCATGGACACACCAGACACATGCTCTTTGCTAAAGCTAGACCATTCCCATTGGCAGTTAAATCACTGTTAGATCAAGGACTGAATATATAAGTGCACAGACATATCTCGGCTGCAAAATGATTTTATGTCACCTTTCCATCCTTGCTCACTTTCAGTCCTGAAACAAACCATGAGAGGCCTTGTGGTCGAACAGCCACAGCTCTAAATTATGCTACCCCATAAACAGACGTTATTATGATAGCCCCATAAACAGACGTTATACTAGCTGAAAATTATCATTGGGCAGTGTGTTCCTGTTACATCCTAACCCTCTGACACCATGGGTGCCTGCTCACAGAGCCATACATACCAGCTCTGAATTTCTGGCTAGATGTTTAAGTGAGCACTGTAGAATCTCTACTTGGAGCAGAGGCTTGGTTTTCAGGGCCCAGTCTAATTTCCCTGAATACCACTGTACAGGTATAAAAGAACACTTCAGCTGAGAATACTAAACCACACAGTCTTTAATGTTTTATTTCTAATGGACTGGAGTTGCAAGGAGGTGCTGAGTCATCTTAAAATCAGTTTTCTCCTTTCTCCCACAAAGTCACAAGAGTTGAGAACACCAAGTATTGGCCTGGCAACTGTATTGCCAAGAAGTGTAGTATAATTTTATGTGATACAACTGCATTAAGTAAACTGAGGTCCTTAAATAAGGAGAGCTTTACTCATCATGGTTTAGATGCAATAACAAGATTAGTGGAGATTATTTTTGATAAATGAGCCTAAGGAGGTATAAGTAGTCTGTTTCTCACTTCTGCTTCTGTTTTGCTGATGGTTTGAAAGAATAGAGCACCAGGAAATCATTTAGCAAGTGGCAAAGGTTCATTCATTCTGAAGGTCTTTGAGATTGACACAGTGAACGTGTGTAATGCAGCAGATCTCATTATGCACCTCAGCAGCATGTTACACGCATGAGCTCATGCATTTTACAGAAGAAGACTGCAAATACAGAGTGCAAATAAAGCATATGTGAAACATTATTTATTGGCATGGTCTTGCTCCTACAGGGTTTAATAGTGAGGTCTTTATAATCTGCCAGAATTTTTCAGTGGGCTTTTGACCACAGTCCCATAATTATCAGTTCTCCTGGCCACCCTGCACCTGAGAAACAGCAAAATTTAACTTCAGAATAGCTCATCTGTCACCAAAGGGCCATGTAGAAAGCCACAGTGTGGAGAAGGATTTCTTCATGAGCAAAAGACCAGCTGGACTCTCTCCTGGGAGCCAGTTGACACCTACTGTATGGTCAGCCAGGGTGTAAGTCTTTAAGAGCCACACTGCTGCACCTCAGAATCTGAGACACGCTTCAAACCTTTGACACATATTACAAAAATATATTGCTTCCAGGTCACCAGGCTGCCGATAGAAGACTAGGTTTGTAGTGCCATTACAAATCCTAACAAATTCTGCTTGATGATTTTTGGCTGCAATAAGATTTTCACTAACTTAAAAAAGATCTTCAGCTGCTGCATCTGATGGAGCCCCAGAAGACTTACCTGGAAATACACTTCTCCTTCCATCAGTATGACTGATGAAGCTGCTATTCTTATCCACACTGAAGAAATTACCTGTTAATATTTTAATTAATTAATTTATTTATTTATTTTCTGATTGGACTTCTGTTATGTCAGTCAGTCCTTGGTTCTGCCACTGCCTTCAGCCTTACCAGTAATGAGTTGCCAGACGTGAGCTTGAGTTTCTAAGTTTGGTAAGATTTGATACTACATGTGCTAAAAATTGTACTCTTTTTTTATTATTATTTTTTTATTTTCTAGGGGGATCCTGGGAACTTTGTTAGCCCTGTTTATTATTGGATGGTGCAGTTTGTCAGCGTCCAAAATTTTTACTTCTGCCTTGGCCATGGAAGGACAGCAGCTTCTTATTGCATACCCATGTGCTTTACTGTATGGACTCTTTGCACTTCTGGCAGTTTTCTGAAGTGTATTTTCTGATAGCCTTATTACAGTTTGTTTATGGTTGTTGGAGGGGTAAAAGGTTATTTATTTATTTTTAGATTGCCTAGAATTGCATTAAGTTCTATTAACAAAATTAGATTATGCAACTTACCTTTTATTTGCCTAATGGCTTGTAATAAAATAATAATAAAAAAATAAGTAACAGGTATATGACTACATTGCTGATGTTTTGAAAATCCTACAGCGTAAAGAAAAACGTTTGTATTGAGAAGGTACTAAGAGCAAACAAATAAATAAATGTTAATTTTTAAAAATATGTTGTCTTCTAAATGTTTAATATATCTAATATATTAAGCAGAGAGTAACTGGAAGCAATAATGCAAATATTTAATGGACCTAGTAAATCAAGTGAAAATACACATTTGTTTCACAAAAAAAAAAAAGAGAGAGAGAGAAAAAAAACCTGCTTATATGATTATTAATAATGTTACTGAATTTATATGTTTTTTATTATTTTTATTTTTAACAGAAGAGTGAGTGGCTCTGCTTTGTGATGTTGAAGGATTGTTCAAGCAACAGGAAGAACAGGTTGCTACAACAGAGGAAGGAAACTAGGAATGTCATCTTGTTTTATTTTTAAGAGGTGTTGCTGTCCAAAACATTATTGTACTGTTTTTAATGTACAGTAATGTTACATTTTAGAATTGCCACTAAACCACCGCCTGCTGTCACTGCAGAAAAGCACCACACAAAGCAAATGCAGCTCCTAAAAATGTCTCCTGAAAGGCAGAACTGTATTTAAGCAAACAAAATACAAACCTCCACAATGTTATCTGCTCTCCTGCCTCCTCTCTCCCCCCCCCCCCCCCCCCCCATCTATTTGCTGCTTTCAGTATTACAGGAACCCAACATTTTTATAACAGCAATCAAGTACAGAATACACAAGATGATGTTTCAAAATATAATAGTAGAAGTATCAAGCCATCCAGAGGAAACAGAGATGTGAGTGCAGTCATAACAAGTGAAAAATCCAGCAGGCGGTGGTAGAGAAAATAAATGTAGCTGTAGAAAAGGCTAGGGAAAAGAAATAAATGAAATAAAGGGAAATATGAAGGAAATAAATGGCAGCAGACTATTTCATCAGTGTTTTAGTGTGTCTTCTCTCTTGATTAATATTTTTATGATTTTAATTATTCTCCAATTTAGTCATTATTTTGAGCTGTTAAGTGAAATGCCTGCAAAATATTTCTCTGTCTAGACAGAGGACCAATGATTCAGTAAAAGAGTCCTGGTACTGCAAAAGCACTTATGCAGAAGCTTAACATGAAGAAGCTGCTCAATAATATCTGGAAAGAACTCTCTTCCTAATCTTTTTCATCCTTTTCAGGTCAGAGGTAAGTTAGATAATCAGTTTGTCCTCATACTAGTGATTCTGTTTCTGAATTGAAAGTGCCTTTGGTAAAAAATATTTCCCATTGCTCCCATATTTGTTTTTTTTTTTTTTTAAGAGCGCTTGTGGAAACCTTTTTGGAATTCATTGTACTAAACTCCAGTGGAATTAATTCATACAAGTGGTCTTAAGAAGTAAACAAAAGATCATGTGTACTTAACCAATCCTTAAAAATCACAACTCATTTATATAAAAGGATTTGTTGCATTTACCTATGTCTTTGTTGCAAGGCTAGGAACACAGGTGCGGAGAAGTAATGCTGGACATATAACCTTGGCAAACTGTGGATATACCCTAGCAAACTCTGGATATAACTACACAGGATCTAGCTGTATATAAGTGGAAACATCACGAATTTAGAAGATCAGCATATGTGAACACAACAGATTTGGCCCTGCTGCATTAGGGAGTAAATTTGCCACTAATGAGGTGCAGAAAAACACATCAAGTGACTCAAGGGTATGGTTATAAAATCAGACAGTTTGATTTACTATGCACTAATGGCATTCTTACTTCTGAATAGGAAAAGATTGATATGGCTTCACTTCTGGAGTTCATAAAAGATTGTTGAGAAACATTTAGATCCACTTTTGTTCCACGCTTCATATTACCATCCATACAGACTAAAACAAGTATAAAATGCCTCTGTTCTACAGCACTTTATATTCATTTTCATCCCAATCTACATAATATGAATGGCAGGAGAACCAGTGAATCGAGCCATCATTTTGTGTTTTGATGTCATAGATGGGTCAAATTACTTACAAAGAAAATGAGCACCTTGAAAATTTCCCACTATATTTACAAAGCAAATGCTAGTCTAGCTACAGTGTTGTTTGTTATTTATTCTCTCAGAATTTATAACATTTTTCTTTCCGTCACCAAGATACATTTGTCTCATTTCATATACCAACTTCGTAATTTTAATTATTTCTCTGTCTTTACTCATTAGCCATGCTAATTTCCTTTTACCTTTTCCCAACATATTTCCACCAAGTGATATGCACTGGTGCTACCTCCCAGCTTGGTGTCCTTCAGGGGTCTCTATGCCACCCATGAGGCACCTGTGAGGATATAACTCTCTTAGCCATCCTCCCTTGACTTATTTTAAACAAGAGTCCTCTTTTTAACATAGTTCACCTTTCTGAAGTTGAACACAGCCATGGTGCTGCTTTTGGCCCCAGTATTCTTGTGGTTCCTCAATCTAAAAATATTATGGTCACTATTACAAGCCGTTACTTCCTGTAAAATAAATGTTATTTTGATCTAAAATAAAACCAGTTCAAAACATATATATTCAGTAACACAATCTCTTTGAGCAGGCCTTCCCACTGCCACCTAGCTTTTCTGTACCTTGTCTAGGCCATCGTATTTCACTCCCTCACATCATTCCATGAAAATTTAAATACAAGCCTGGCAAGCTATTGCTTTCAACTTGCCAAAGAGAGGATTATAAAATAGTAATGGGTCAAAGACTGATTTTTAATTCATGCTTCCCACCCTGAAAATTTACAAAAACAGAAGACTTAAACATAAGCTTCAAAGAAAAAGGAAAAGAAATACAGTTTTGGAGGGGGAAAGTTGCTGGTCTATGTTTTTTTTTTTGTTTTGTTTGTTTTTATTTTCCTCACCATGCACATGAAAGTTCAATTCTGAATGTGAAATTTTTACACAAAAATGTGTTGTGACTTAGTTTCTTTATTTTTTTTATTATTTATTTTATTTTTTTTTCAAATGGTGGTACCAGCACTGGACCCAGGTGGTACAGAGGACAAAGTATTTGCCTGTCTTCTATCGCATTTGCTGTGTGCCAGATGTCTTCAAGGTCACCCTCAGAAACTAGCCTGCAGCATTTTGCTGTACTCTAAACATTTTGCTGTTGTATTGTGTCAAAATGCAGGAGAGTATTAAAGTGAGCATATTGTGAGTAAGGGGAGACTGTATCATTGGCTCAGAGTATGCAGTGATGGTAAAATGGGTATCTGAACAGCCACAGCTGACAAATCATCAGGTTGCATCTAGAGAACTGGTCTCCTTGGCAAGCCAAGGCCCAGGTTAGTAGTAACAAGGTCCTATTATTTATCAAAAATCATCTTGTCAGATGTCATCTTTAAAAGGTTATAACGCAGGCCTAGAATAGTTTAACTGTTGGTGAACTGAATTGACGATTGAAAGCTGTTGACACAGTAAATTGGGCACATGCTGCACTTCTTGGTGAAATAGCTCCCTTAACAAAGGGACAAAGGGTAATGTTTTCTGTGATTTTTTTTTTATATATATATATACACAGGATTATATACAAAAGCAGTGAAACTGATTTCACGATTGCATTGAATATGTCATATGAGAACAAAACATGACAGCTGTGTCTTGTCCTAGACCTCTCATGCCACCATGTTTATTTTAGTCCCTTGCTAAACAGCTGTCTTTATATGATGGCATTTTCTGTCCACTAAATGAGCTTAAGTGAATTTTGCAGTAATGTTGAATTACTGACCTTTATTCATATCCATAATGGCTATGAGTGAAGGCAAAATTCAATAAATTGTGTCTGCTTTGAATTTCCTTTTCCTCCCCTACTGTCAGGAGCATATTTAGTGGTCAAACTGATGTGGGCTTGTTCATGCCTGGTAGCCAAAAATATGGATATATATGATAGGTTGCAAGGCAGTGAAGCTGCAACAAGTTCTGGACACTGCTTCTGAGGTCATAACATTAGCAATCTAGTGGCCCAGCCTGGAAGATGATGTACATTCTTTCAAAGAAATCAGTGGTTGCAGCATCTGATAAGACTTATGGTGAGTCACTACACATAATGGCAAAGATCACAGTGACATGATGCATTTGGTGGTTATTGTATTTTCTGATAGATAATGAAAAAACACTGGATTGGCAAGGAATGGGCTACTGTTATATAAAGTCTACAAACATAAACTGGATAATTAATGTCAATCTGAATAGATCACTGTAATATGAAACTGACTTTTACCTGTGTTGGCAATACTAACGGATATGTTCCTTTTCAAAATCTGTTCTCTGTCAAAATTTGTCCTTCACTGATTCCATGTTAATTTAGCTGCCTGCATGTTTATTCTAAGCAAACTACAACAATGCTGTTAGTACTGATTTTCTAGCTGTAGGCCATGACTCATGTGGTTAAACAATCTCACCTGCTCAAGGTTCCTGATGGTGCATTTTTAAGAGAGGTCAGAGAATGCACAAGGGCTACGTTTTAGTCATGTTTGCCAAGCAATTTTGAAAGAGTAACATCTGTAACAGTGACAATATGTTTGCTGTGATTACCAAGAACATTTATTAGACTTATGGTTTCAACGTTAACTTAAAAATGCCTGATGACCTTGGTGCTGCACCACCGAACTAGATGAATGATGCAATTCACGGTGATCTACATACAGCTGCATAATAAAGACCTTGGACAACACATCCCCTCTGCTATGGCAGCACTGTAGTTATAATTGAAAAAAATATATATTTATTATCTTCTTTTGGCATGATATTAAGTGCAGTGGTAATGAGTGAGGAGGCCACAGAAACGCCAAACATGCACAACTGTAAACAGACCCCGTGCAAAATCACCACTTTGCAGAGAACAAGGGGTAGATTTTCAGAGCCACAAAGGTCAGTCCTGCTGAAAGTCACTGAGAGCTGAGCTCGAGTGTATACTTTGGTGATTTTCCTGACAGCCTCTCGACAAGCACTCCTGAGCAATCAAGGAACAAGGAGCCACCAGGTTACCACAGTCAGTCTCCTGGGAGACTAATGACCCACGTGTAATTCTGGGTAGAGACAGCTGTAGCAATCAAGCATATGAAGCTATCCCCAAATGTGGCTGCAAAATGTGATCCCTGGCTAAAACAGTGCCTTTGTTTTATTCCAATTTATTTAATGCTCATCCCTGGACCTTGAGTGGTCCCAGCTTGTCTTACTCGAGTACCAGCTGCTTTTTGTCTCAGCTCTAAACGTATGATACAGATTCTGACAGGGCTCTGGCTTTGCTTTACAGCTTAGTAAATTGTTGTTTGCTCTCACTTTTGACCCTTAGCCTCTCTCCCTACTATATCTCTTATCCCAAATTTCTTCTTCTTTCTGAATTTAGCTTTCATGTCTTCTGGTTCCAAGTTTATTGTTTTAGTTATAATCTTTACCTTTCAACAGTCTGGATCCATGCTGTATTTCATTGGTGCTCTACTTCCCTTCTAGAAAATAAAGCACAGAAAGGAAGAAGGAGTGCTAGTGAGTAATGTGAGAACATTTCTGGAAAAAAAAATAAAAAAATCCCATTAGCACTTGACCATCATTAGTCCTTTTGGTCTACTTTCAGTGAAATTAACTGTGCAGTTAGGATTATATGTCATCTCAAAAGTAGTACTGATAGATAAACCTCTAGTGTGTTTTATGAATAAAAGTAGTATATTCAATAGAATACCTTCTTGAAGCCCCAAATACAATCAGGACCTTAGGAATGATACAATTGCATATCTAGATGAGAAGGCTCCAGAAAAGAACATCCTAACATATAAGAGGCATAAAGTGATGCATTAGATTTTATCTCCCCATTGTAGAACAATATGATAGTTGTGCATTACTGTTCAATCACTCTTCTGAATTGCTAACTGAATGGAGGAAGTACACTGTTGATGCACTGCAGAATGTGAAATAGTTTAGGCAGTTATTCCTTGTGAAAAGTAGTAACGGCACTTGGCTCTTCAGAAGAAGTAGGCGTGATAATGTGATCCACTTTAAAGTGCACTTGTGCATTTTGCTTGGTGAGTCAATTTGCTGTAGGAAGATGATACTAAATGACACTAATAACCACAGAAAGGATGAGTGCAGCATAAATTTGCTTATATTTCAGACATTGTGCACATGGTGCATAGAGATCTGCAGAGTGTTGCAGAGTAGCAGCACTGCGATACATCTCACCTGCATAATGAGTGCTGCTGAATAACTGTTGGCACTGCGTAGGAAACCCTTTGACTGAGATATGAGCATACCTAATGCTTCCTGCCTTGTAAAAAGGACCACTTCTCAAAAGAGGAATTCACCCTGGAGACACATGAATTTCTGAGGGCAGACGCTGAGGTGATAGGTTTAAAAGAGTGCTTTGCTTCACCATCACCACTGCCTATATACTTTATTGTCTCTTTCCAGCACACTGGTCTGATTATTGACCACATCCTGCTGCAGAGGTGGAGGCTCAAATCACTTGCTAAGATCAGTTGCTGAGAATACCTCGAGGTGCTGCAAGGATCTCCTCCGTGTAAGTGTCCATCAGAGCTACAAGCTGGGCATGGTGAATAAAGTGGAGATGTTTTTGCTAAGACAGAGCATACCCACATTGCTGTTGTCTGTCTCCCTGCTGCTCTTGGCCAGAAGATATGTGTATGCACAGCAGTTCAGCTCCTGTGCTACATCTGTGGCTTACCAAAGAGCTAAGTTCTTGACATGACCACAGTCCTTACAGGTCCTATGTCTGGGACCACCACATGAAGTATTGCATGCATTACGTGATCAAGCAGAAAGAAAAACATTTTCCTATTTCACTAATTAAAATTGAACTTTCTAACCATTATAGCAGCTGAATAATCATAGATTTGATCAATCCTCTACCACAAAGGACTGACAACATTTCTGATACAACAGAGTGACTTTCAGCAGAAACTTTAATCTTTCTCTCAGTAGATCTTTCAAATGACTGTACTGAAGATATATACACCTATCTTAAATGGTAGGTGTCATATTCTGGGCAGTGGATGTTTGTTTCATGTACAAATATTTACGTACTGGCACAGATGCTAAAGGCACAGTAACAATCTCCTGGTTTTCTGGTTTTGAGTCATTAAGTTACAACAGAGAAGATGATGCAACTGAAGCCACTAGAAGACACCTAGAGAATCTAGTTTCAGATTTGACATGTGTAATGCTGATTGCTGGGGAAGAGTCACTCTATGCATGCCCACTTTCTCCCATTCTTTGCTAAAAAATATAATTTTGGCCACTGTCAGAAATGGGATACTGAGCCAGATGAGGCTTTGAGACCATCATTCTTATGTTTATAATTATTATTCTCATCCTCACCGTTATTATGTAGTGCCTAGCTGCTAATCAACAATGATAGCTAGGCAAGGTACAAGCAGAGAATAGTGCCTCTTTCCCATAACAGCTTATACTAGCAAAATATGACTGTGATAGCAGTGCACAGTTGATGTAACACTGCATTAAAACATGGCAAAGCTTTCTCTAAGTATAGCCTGACTGGTGCACCCCAGAAAGCATTTTGCTCTGTAATCACTGCAGTATGGTACTAATGAGCTTGTTAGGATTTGTCTGTTTTACTGCACAGTTTACATACTTTGTGCTGTTGGAGTACTTCAGTGTTTTCTAGCTATACCAGTGGTATTTGTGTTCTGATTGCTTAACAAAACTGTGCTGTACATATAAAGAAAGTTGTAATGCAGACACAAAGCATGGCAACAACAATAATATCCTGTGTGCCTACAAATCCCAAGGCACACAATGGCATGCATTCAGATGTGAACGATCTGGACAATGTGTAGCTATAGGCATCAGTTTGTACAAAAATTCCGTTTATGTAAATTTCTTGTACAAGTTTTTACTTTTTTTATTTTTTTAATATCCCAAGGAGTTTAGGGTGAAAGGTTTTGTCTGCAAGAGAAAAGGGATAGTAGTTAACACAGATTGTGGCTGTGCTCAGAGGTTCAACTCACACTGGATTTTCTATGGGACACTGGGCAGTGGTTTGGGCTTTGAATCCCAAAGGTGTTTAGTGATGCATCCTGCTGATTTTCTTGAGAGACAGGCATCTGTCAGGATCTGGTCTTGTGATTCCTCAGTGAGGATAATGATAGTTTCACATTTCACGAATATACTGTGGGGAGCGCTTAACTCCTTAAAGGTTACCAGGCACTCAGCTGATGGAGCCTAAAGTCAGTTCTCATAAAATAGTAGTGAAGAGCCATTTCCCAAACTGTCAAGTTATCTTTTCATTGGGACACAAGTTCCCCATGACAGATGGCCTCCAGCCTACCTAATGGTCTAGATACCTAGATACCTAATGGTCTGCATCTCATCTGGGACAGCCCTTATCATGAATGGTGTATTGCCTGCCCAGCCTGCTGGAACCAGATGGCTAGCCTCAGGCCATCAGCATGCTGTCCTGCTTGTCATGTTCTCCTCCTCTTTCTGTGCCTTTTCCCTTGCTGCTGTGCAACACCTTGCTTCTTCCTAGTGGTCACATCTCCCTAGGATGAGGAAGAAAAAAAAAAAGACCTCAGAGTCCCCCTCTCTCTACCTTTGGTGATCCTCCAGGGATCAACATGAAGAGTGGAAAATACAGGTAGACAAAGATTAAAATGAATAGGAAGCAATTTGTAAGCAACTCACATTCCTTGTTTGAGTATCTTGATTTTAAACGAAGGGGTTACATAGATTATTGGCATGAGGAGTGTGTCCTATATCACAGCTGAGAACTCTCGAGTGGTTTATGTCAAATTAAATTCAGCATTCAAACCTGTGTATGTACTGGCCATTGCAAAGACTTAGCTGTCTGTCCCACAACAGCTAAGGGTTAGAAATGGCTTCTACCAAAAATCAATTCTTAAATTCAGACTCCAAGTCGGAGTTATTGAATGACTCTTACCTAGACATTCAGCATCCCCAACTTGTGATGTGACCTGGTTTATTGTGTTCAATTTAGTCTGTCTTGCAGGTGTCCTGACTTGTTGGTTTGCAGTCACTGTGTGCAATGATGACTTCCAGCTGTGCACACAGATCACAACACCAGGTTGGCTGGCAGAGCTGGATCCAGCACACTGCTCCTTGTTAGATGGAACTTGGTAAATTGCTCAAGTGAACCCTACAAGACATTACTTCAGTAGTTCTGAGATAAATTGATGAAGAGCTTGATTTTATAAATAGCCTGTAGCGTTTTAAAAAATCAAACATCTGTAACTCTATTAGTCAGTCTGTTTCTGCAGGTATATAATCAGTTTGATGAGTTCCAGAAATATCTTTACAGCCAAATCCACTAATACTATTATTATGCAGTCCAGTGTGACAAGATAATGTGCATGGTCAGCAGTAACTCATTGCTACAGTTAATCCATCATACACTGTTGATATTCTGTTTATTAACAACTATTTATAGTATCTTCTCTTTGTCCTTGACAGGGCACACTCTATTTTAGCAAATAGATGCACATGTGATTTTTTGATAGATCTGGTGGAAAGTTTTCATATCACAGGATCACAGAATTTCTAGGTTGGAAGAGACCTCGAGATCATCGAAATACGAAACACTTTTCCTGACAAGTTTGCCTATTTGTTCAAAGCAGAGATACAAATCACCTTTTCATCTTAACAAACAGCAACACAGCCTGAGTATTGGAAATTTGAGGGGGAATTAGGGTTTCAGCAGTCATCAAAACTTTGGAAGAACTGGAAAATCCTACCCTGTTTTACTTCAGTAAAGTAGAATAGAATGGAATAGAACAGTTCAGTTAGAGGGGACCTACAAAAATCGTCCTGTCCAACTGTCTGACCAATTCAGGGCTAACTAAAAGTTAAAGCGTATTAAGGAGGGCATTGTCCAAATGCCTCTTGAATGCTGACAGGCATGGGGCATCAACCACCTTGCTAGGAAGTTAGTTCCAGTATTTGATCACCCTCACAGTACATAAATGTTTCCTACTGTCCAGTCTGACTCTACTCTGGCCCATCTTTGTGCCGTTCCCATGCATCCTGTCATTGGTTATTAGGGAGCAGAGGCCAGCACCTCCCTCTCCCTGTCCCCTCCTCAGGATGTTGCAGAGAGCAGTGAGGTTGCCTCTCAGCCTTCTTTTCTCCAGACTGGACAACCCAAGTGTTCTCATGCCTCTCCTCATAAGGCATGCTGTCTAGACCTTCTGCCAGCTTTGTTGCCTTCCTCTGAATGCATTCAAGTATCTTAATATCATTTTTTATATTGTGTAACCCAGAACAGCATGCAATATTCAGTGCTAAATATAGTGGGAGAATAACCTCTTTTGAACCAGCTGGCTTAGCAGTCTTTACTGCACCCCAAAATGTAGTTTGCCTGCCTAGCTGCCAGGGCACAGTGCTGACTCATGTTCAGCATGTGCTTAATTGGACCATGTTTACCGAAAGAAACCCCCACACCAACAAATATCACTAGGCGGACAGCAAGTTTTGTTCAGGCATAGGCACAAATAGATAAGACGACCAAAAAGAATAATTTGACAAAGCTGGACTGTTTTCAGTTTCAGGAATACAAAGCTGACTTAAGCTGTTATGTCTCAAATTTCAGTTGACTTGGATCACTGAAAAAGCACTGTGTAGTTTTTTATTACTTGGAAGCATGGAGAAGAGGAAATTGTGCTATTCTCTATACTTTATACAAACACAGGGAAATAGTTCAATGCCTTCATCACAGGAGTGCTTGTATTATTTTGCTTATCCCTTTCCTCATGCAATTGCATTTTATAAAGTTGCTTTCCATTATTAAGTAATTTGAGCTGAAATCAAGCAGCAAGGAAAATGAAAGATAAGATTTTCTGTCAGTCCAAAATGTTTCTTTCATACCAATTAATCTGATGCTAGGCAAATACTTCTATAACATCAAAGCAATTAGACTGAGTAGCATATTTTCATTATTTTCTTTTTAAGTCTGCTGTTCTTTAGATCAATTTCTAATAAACAGCAAGTAGTGAAAATAGTTTTTTACCTCATTTGGATCCTGATCCATCACTACATCTACACTGTCTGTCAAAGAATCACAGAATGGTTGAGGTTGGCAAGACCCTCTGGAGGCCGTCTGGTCCAACCCCCTGCTCAAGCAGGGACACCCACAGCAGGTTGCCTGGGACCATGTCCAGGTGACTTTTGAAGATCTCCAAGTAGGGAGACTCCACAGCTTCTTTGGGCAACCTGTGCCAGTGCTCAGTGACCTGCACAGTAAAAAAGTGTTTTCAGTTCAGATAGGACATCCTGTGTTTCAGCTTGTGCCCTTTGCCTTTTGTAAATCCATCAATCCAAATTGTCATTTAAAGTAATAAGGAATACTGATCCTGTAGGCTGACCTCCAGGCTAATGTTGAATGTACAATCCCATCCACAGGTTCCTTCAGTAAGGGGAATTAGTCTTCCCTCCAAGTCCAAGAATGATACTAAACACAACTTACTCATGATGGAAAACTAGTGCAAAGAAGATCAGGTTTTACTCTTGTGGTGGTTTAACTTGGGTGGGCAGTCGAGCTCCACCACAACCTCTCTCTCACTCCCCCTCTCCTCAAAGAGGAAGGGGGAGAAAATACAACACAAAGAGCTTGAGGTTTGAGATGAGAATGGTTTAATTAAGGGGAAAGGGAATGGGGAGGAAAAGAAACAAAAGAAACAATAAGGCCATGTGGAAGCACAGAGAGAAGGAAAAAAAAATAAATTATTCTCTACTTCCCATCAATGAGTGCACTTGGATGTGCACAAGTCGATGGGGCCAGATGGGATCCACCCAAGGGTACTGAGTGAACTGGCAGAGGAGCTGGCCAAGCCACTTACCATCATTTATCAGCAGTCCTGGCTATTGGGGGAGGTCCCAGTTGACTGGCGGCTAGCAAACGTGACGCCCATCTACAAGAAGGGCCGGAGGGCAGACCCGGGAAACTACAGGCCTGTCAGTTTGACCTCAGTGCCAGGGAAGCTCATGGAGCAGATCCTCTTGAGAGTCATCACGCAGCACTTGCAGGGCAAGCAGGCAATCAGGCCCAGTCAGCATGGGTTTATGAAAGGCAGGTCATGCCTGACGAACCTGATCTCTTTCTATGACAAAGTGACGCGCTGGGTGGATGAGGGAAAGGCTGTGGATGTGGTCTACCTTGACTTCAGCAAGGCTTTTGACACGGTTTCCCACAGCATTCTCCTCAAGAAACTGGCTGCTCTTGGCTTGGACTGGTGCACGCTTCGTTGGGTTAGAAACTGGCTGGATAGCCAGGCCCAAAGAGTCGTGGTAAATGGAGTCAAGTCCAGTTGGAGGCCAGTCACTAGTGGCATTCCCCAGGGCTCAGTGCTGGGGCCAGCCCTCTTTAATATCTTCATCGATGATCTGGATGAGGGCATTGAGTGCACCCTCAGTAAGTTTGCAGATGACACCAAGCTAGGCGCGTGTGTCGATCTGCTTGAGGGTAGGAAGGCTCTGCAGGAGGATCTGGATAGGCTGCACCGATGGGCTGAGGTCAACTGCATGAAGTTTAACAAGGCCAAGTGCCGGTCCTGCACCTGGGGCGCAATAACCCCAAGCAGAGCTACAGGCTGGGAGATGAGTGGTTGGAAAGCTGCCAGGCAGAGAAGGACCTGGGAGTGATGATGGATAGTCGGCTGAATATGAGCCAGCAGTGTGCTCAGGTGGCCAAGAAGGCCAACGGCATCCTGGCTTGTATCAGAAACAGTGTGACCAGCAGGGCTAGGGAGGTGATCGTCCCCCTGTACTCGGCTCTGGTGAGGCCACACCTCAAGTACTGTGTTCAGTTTTGGGCTCCTCGCTACAAGAAGGACATCGAGGTGCTTGAGCGAGTCCAGAGAAGGGCGACAAAGCTGGTGAGGGGCCTGGAGAACAAGTCCTACGAGGAGCGGCTGAGGGAGCTGGGCTTGTTCAGCCTGGAGAAAAGGAGGCTCAGGGGCAACCTTATTGCTCTCTACAGATACCTTAAAGGAGGCTGTAGTGAGGTGGAGGTTGGCCTGTTCTCCCACGTGCCTGGTGACAGGACGAGGGGGAATGGGCTTAAGTTGTGCCAGGGGAGTTTTAGGTTAGATGTTAGGAAGAACTTCTTTACCAAAAGGGTTGTGAGGCACTGGAACAGGCTGCCCAGGGAAGCGGTGGAGTCACCATCCCTGGAAGTCTTTAAAGGACTTTTAGACGTAGAGCTTAGGGATATGGTTTAGTGGGGATTGTTAGTGTTAGGTAGAGGTTGGACTCGATGATCTTGAGGTCTCTTCCAACCTAGAAATTCTGTGATTCTTTGATTCTGTGAGTGGTTTGGCTACATCCTGGGAAGCAGGGCCTCAGAACGCGTAGTGGTTGTTCAGGAGGAACAGCCCCCTCCCTCATGAGAGCCCCCCTTTTTATTGCTGAGTGTGACATCAGGTGTTATGCAATATCCCTTTGGTTGGTTTAGGTCAGCTGCCCTGGCGATGTCCCCTCCCCATCACTTGCCCACCCCCAGCCTGCTGGCTCCTGGGGGCTTGGAAGGAGTCCTGATGCTGTGCCAGCACTATGCAGCAACACTGGAGTGATATCAGTGCTGTTCCAGCTACAAGTGCAGAGCACAGCACTGTGTGGGCTGCTACAGGGAAAGGTGACTCCATCCCAGACAGACCCAACACAACTCTGAATTACACTGCAGTAAATCTGGAGTAAAGTCATTAAAAAATATCAGTGAATGGATCTTAGGAATATCAAGACATGAGATGTCTGGGCAACACCAAATACTTGGATAATGGCAGGGTTTAGGCTTAAGGACTGAAAAAAAAAAAAAAAAAAAAAAAAAAAAAGAGTTTTTGACTTTCTATGGAGTGTAAAATAACTGTGACATGCCTGACAAGGAATAGTTTGTGATAGCAAAATTGCTTTCACGTTTTTAATGAAAAAACTTGAAAGCAGATTCCTTCTGGTTCAGACAAACATTAATCAGTAGAAGCAGGTTCTTGTAAATAAATTAACTGATGTCGTAGCCTCCTGTAAACTTTTTTCTCTTCACAAGCTAAGAAATCACAATATACCTCAGGGAAAATGGTCTTATTTGGTGTTAGAATCTAAAGACGTTCTCAAGAAAGAAATAAATACAAATCAGAAGTAAAATAAAATGCTTGTCTCTAATGAAAAGACGGAGACTGTTTGATTGGATTGTGATTCTTAGCATCTACAAAATTGAGGTCACTGTTGTGAAGGGGATCAGTCAGTTTCTAATCTATTTCTTCAGTGCAGTACTACCAAATCATCAGAAAGTTATGGGGAGAAGTCCAGCAGAGCTTGAGGCTTGGGCAGAATTCATTATTCAGTACCAAACTTTCCCTTCATGAGATGCATATTTAGTGCAGCGGCTGTATTTGAATCCATCAAAGAACTCTGCTTAGATCCCAAAGGTTTTCCTTGATAGCACTCTGAAAGGTCTTTTGGAGGTGTCTAATCTATAGCAAGTCTGTATGTATCCTTAAGGGAGTCAAGGAGTATACCTTTATTTACTTTTAAGGCTGTTTTTGTAAACTAACAATGAAAAGATTTACAAACATTACAGATGAAGTCTGACTACTGCCCCCATAAATCACGCCTGTAAAATCGCTTCCCCAAGCATTATAACGCACAAAGTACATATATTTACTCCATGGGAAAAAAAATAAAAATAAAAATATAGAAATAAAAATGTTTCCCATGATTATTTCTACTGTCTTGGTGAATGCCAGCCTTGATTTCTCTCAGTAAGTTCTGCCTTTAAATGATCACCATGCTTTCCACATGCAAAATGGAAGAATGGTTTGAAGCTTTGCTACGTAACCAGAATCCTCATTGCCTTTCATGCTTGTACACGTTTTTTGTAGAAAAAAAATCAGTTCTGTTAAACTATTTTAACCATCAGTGTAACAATCCACTTGTAGATTAAGAACAGCTTTCTATATGTATTTCTACTGAACTGAGGGGAGAAAATGACAGAAACACATCACAGACTTATAGAAATGCTGTTTAGAAGAAACAAAAAAGGAGCACGTTGTCCAACTACGTTGCCCCTCTAAGGGTGACTATCCCCAACACTGAGTTATATCAGCCAAGGCTTTGTCTAGCCAGGTCATGATTTCTTCCAGGTATGTCTGCAGCATTCATGGGCAACCTGTTCCAGTACTGCACCATCTCCTGATGTCTAACCTGAACCACCCAAGCCATGTTTTGTTGCTATCACTTCTTGTTATGCCACCTACCACAGCTGAGGAGTTAGGCTCAGCATGTTTATAAATTCTTCACTCAGAGGGTACTGAGGCACTGGAACAGGTTGCCAAGATGCTCCATCCCTGGAGGTGTTCAAGACCAGGTTGGATGAAGCCCTGGGCAAGCTAATGTAGCTGGTGGCATCTCTGCCCATGGCAGGGGGGTGGAACTAGATGATCTTTAAAGTCTCTTCCAACACCCAAGCCATCCTATGAACTTCAGAAGAAAAAAACTTCAGAAAGCTGAAGGCTGCCCTTAGGTTGCTCCTTAAACTTCTCCTTGCCCGTCTAAACTAGTTTTGCTCCCTCAGCCTCTCTTCATAGGGCATGTGCTGTGAATACATCTTCTATCTTCTAACATTGAGATAATTATCAATATTTTTGTACCAGAACTGCCAATAACTTCAAAAAAGTAAACATATGAGATGATACATAACTACGTGTATTTATAATTAAGGCCTGACAGTCTACTGAGATATCTAAAAAGCTCTGATTTAATGAGTCTCACCTTACCATATTTTAGTGAACAAATAAAATTAGACTGTCTGCTTTTCTTGTAAAAAGTGGTCGTATAACACAAAAGATTGTTGGTTGAAGAAAAAAAATACAAAAACCTGTAACATATACAGTAGAAGTTCAGATCAACACAAAACACAAACCACTGTCCCAGGAGGACATTATGAGATGACTTCAGTTTTGTCAGCTTGTAGATAGCAACATGGCAGCCACTGGGAACATTATAGCAATTCCACAACTGTTTAATTTAGCAGACAATAAATGAAGTGTTATTTGTTCCCTTTACAAGTGGAAGGGGGAAAACTTAAAATGGAGTTTGGTACAAAGTATGCTGTTTCTCTAATTTCACAGCAGAGCAATCAGAGACTACTTAAAACCACAAAGTTTTGGAAAAACTCAATGCTTCTAAAGCAGATATCACCCGCCTGGGTCTTATTATATTGAAGGTAACATAAAACTGTAAACAGCATATGCTGTGCTTCTGTACTGTAAAACAAAGGGTGAGCATCCTCTGTTTCAGAAACGACTGTAAGAAGCTCATTTGTAATCAGCAAGGTATAAAATTCCTGCAGATTCCTAAAAATGATGAACCCCCATGAAAAGTTAGCTATACTCAACACAAGGCATGAGGGATCTTTTACATTAGAAATGGAACTTTGGAACATATGAAAAACAGGTATGTGCTTGAGTTTTACCAGTAAAGCTTGGACATACAAAACATATATTCTGAATTTCTGTATAACTCTGGTGAGGCTATCCAAGCAACTTTAGTCATAAACATAAAGGTGCCTCAGATATGTAACAGTACTCCAGATATCCATTTTGTAGAAACTAAGCTTTGACAACACTGAGCAGTTCAGCATGTATCTTATGCCTGAGGCCCAGTAAAATTCCCAGACTGGACATCTAATGTTTTTCTCACTGGAGGAGGCCAGTCTGCTACAGATGTTAGTATTTATCTCCTGCAGAAGGCAAGCAGGAGGAGCCTCCTAGGGCTAGAGTTTGAACAGTCATTGAAAATAGTAGGTACAAAATTATCTCTGCATCAGAAATTAACCCTCCATGTTATTCATCCTGGCAACATGCTTTAGCCTTTGACTAGAAAGTATTAATGGGTCAGACATTTCTGGTGTGCCAAGATTTTTCCCTTTTTCTGTGCTATGCCATTTTCATTTGTCACAGAGAGAAACAATGATAAAAGTACATTTTAGTGTAGTTTACACTGGAAGATTTGCAAACATAAATTCTGATTCAGCAATTATATAAATATTTTATACAAAATATATTGGAAGAGATCAAGAATCTTCCACATGATATAACTTCTTATTATGCTGGGGGAGATGTGGATCTAACTCAGGTAAGAAATCAAGCTGCGCCTCTCCCATTACAGCACTGAGTAAAAAAGCGGCATACTACCTCCGTGCTAATACTCTGAGCACAGGTAAGTGACAACCAGTTTTGGCAGCTAGCATCCATGCTGAATACTGAATTCAGCTTAGCATAAGGAACTGAGTGTTTCGCAGCACTTAGGAATGGCTTGTTAAGCTTGCTGGCCTTTGTGAGCCCATTAATTTTATAAGGGAGCTTAGATGACTAGCTCTGAATATGGATTCTGCAGAAAGTTAAATACCACAGCTATTAGGATTAATCCACCCCCTCCAGGTCTTCTCTAACCTTAGGGGAAACACCTCATATATACCCTTAACAAAAAAAAAAAAAAAAAAAAAAAAAAAATCAGATACATATACATTCAGAGCAATAAAGGCTTTATTTTCCTTCTCCAGACAGGTCAACAGAAGGCTGCCTAACAAGTACTCAGTTAGTACAGGTAGTAAAATGAAAAATTTCTGCTTGTATTCACTCTTTCTCTATTTTTTTCTTCCAAGGGTTTTCATTTACTACCTGTATCGTCTCCAAGTTATAGTCTGTCTCTGTTCTTTCCTGTTCTCCCTAATTTTGGTACTTCATACCTCTTCAGTATTTGTACTTCAGGTACTGAAGGTACTGAGGTACTTCATACCTCTTCAGTATTTTCAGTATTCTTCAGTGGTATGTTTGCACTGGTAATTTCTATTTTGATCAGCAATTGCTTTAATGTAGTAACCTTCTTTTCTAATCAATAATATTTCTCATTACTGCTACTTATGTCACTGTGTTGTTAGTGTAGCCACAAGTCAGGATTAAATATCTGCAAATACCTTGATCCCTTGTTGCTCTCTACAGCATTTTATAATTTCTCCAGTTGTTATTTTGTTAGTGCAGCTGTGTGTTGGGGCTGGCCATATGCACATATATGTACCCTAACAAGAGTCTATTGTGAATCTAATACATGTCATATGTATTCCTCACTGTAGTGGAAGATTGATTTAAGATGTCCCTATTACAATAGAAGTACTGTGTGGGTATTCGGTTATCTGTCATTCTTGGTTAGCACAGGAGAAATGTTGCCTCCTCTGCACTAACTTTTAGATGTTGATGTATAAACCTTCAGGAAGTTTCTGCCAGAGATGAGAAGTTTATATCATCGAAAGCTGCCATGATACAAGAACTTAAAGTTAATTTAACTTGATTCTCCATATGAAGGAAGAGTAATAATTCATACATAGAAGATAATCATATTATAAGGACTGTTGACTTCTAAGTTTCTTTTAGATTTGTCCAGATTGACATAAAACCTCTTAGGTTTGTCTGGAGAATTAAAAAAAATTAACTGAGGGCTGTATTTGGTTAAAAATATTCAGTTTCTTCTTTCCCCTTTTTCACCCATTAAACAATAATAGGAAAAGATTAGCAGCTTTCTCTGTCCTCACTGAACTCTCTCTGCTTGGAAGATTACTGCTGTTGACTTTGGCTGCTCATATTGACTGCATGTTTGCATTCATTCAAGCCCTGGTGCTCTGCCACTCTAAAATGTTTTCCCTGACTGCAGGAATGTCCTTCAGAAGTCAGTCTCCAAGTGTAGCTCCTACAACTCCATGAGGAGGACTCCACAAAAATTACATGGATCACTAGTAGAATACATGCTTATATATGTATATATATATATACATATGTCCTGTATATACATATATTTTTGTAGTTGATGACTACTGCAAATGGCTTGAATTATTCCATATATATTCAGCTAATTCAGCCCAGATGGTGAATTCTTAAGACTGTTCTCTTCAAGGACAGAGAGCTTCTGAACAGATTGTACGTGACAATAGAAATCAATTCATGCTCAAAGAGTTTCTATTATTTGTCAGAAGAAATCATATCAAGCATGTAACATCACCTCTTTACTGTCCTGCCACAAAGAGACTGACTGAAAGATATATTGAGACATTTCAAGCAACCAGTGGCAAAGCCCTCCTGGAGATAGTACCTTTTTAGGTACTATCTCTGGCCTTGTGGTTTGAACAGGAGTCTCCCGTAGAAAAGCAGTAGATTATGTCTTTGAATTGTTTTCATAGAATATAATTTAAGGTTTTTAACATCAACAGAGTAAGCATTAATGAGTTCAGCAACATGAAAACTGAGGAAACAGTATTGTCATTTACTGGTCCACTCTCTTACAATTTTGTCATGGATAACACAAAAAAAACATGTGGTTATATTGTTTGGGTACTTTTTTGTAATTACAAAAAAAAAAAAGTGTTTCCATTCTTCTTTGTACAGAATATTGAGTATGCTAGGATATGTGTTGATGTTGTAAGTTACATTGGCTGATGAATGTGCTGCAGATAAGTTATATAAAAAATTGTTGTTGTTGTTGTTCATGACTGAGCTTCCAAATTGTTCACTCTGCCCTCTAATATATGTGATTTCAAAGGGGCAGCTCATAAACTTAAATTGTGACATATTGCTGAACTGCAGTTTTCTGTGACTTCATTATTCATAAGTGTAAAGATCATAAGAGAGCATAATGAATGAATGAATTAAAAAATAAATAGATGGTACTGCTCCAATAAATTAAAAACATGCAATGCTTTACATGCCCATTTCATGCCCTTTTGAAGGACAGCTACTTTTATAGATAAAAAATTAAGCACAGGCTTAGCCAAAATTAATAAAACAAGTGGAAAAAAATAAGTTGTGATTTTGTTGTTGTATTTGATTAGATCCAATAATAATAAAAAAGGTGATTTTTTTTTTTTTTTTTTTTTTTTAATATATGACATGACAGTTTTCATGACTGAAACAAAAACAATCTTCCTCTGAAGATGAAACTATCACCAAAGATCTTCAATATCAGAACAAGAGCCGTAATGGTCTGCTGAATTAAACCTTGTTTTGCTACATTTCTAGCAGACTTGTATGTGTGTCTCAGGATCCACACCATCTTGAGAAACCAGGGCCACTGAAACCAGTCAATTTTGAACAATCAACAAACTATAGTAAAACAACAAAAAAAAAAATCTTGAATTTTTGAGCTCTATATGCACAATTTATTAGTACAAATATCAGCTAGGCATTGAAAACAGCAGTTATTATTTTCTATATGACTGTAGACATTAGCTGAACCTGTCTGAATGTTACTCCTGTTGGTGAACTGTAATGTTTAATGGGGAGGGGAGAAGGAAAGAGGAAGAAATTCCACTGAGAGGGAGAATGGATGTAGTATTAACTCTTCCAAGGGCTTATCTGAAATTGTCATACACTGCATTTGAGCATTAATTAATTCTAAAAGTACATTTCAGCACACAATATACACATAAAAGTAGACTTTACTGATTATAAGTTATGAATGGAAGTACCTGCATCTATGATCATTCCAATATTATGCATTGCATCACTTCTGATGAAAATGAAAAGGAATCAAGTCCTATTCTGAACCTGAGACATTAAACTACCTCAAAAGTCAATAAAAAGCACAGTTGTATATAGTGTGATTCCTTCAGGCACTTGTTCAAAACCTCCATCAGATTGTAACACCACACCATTGTTAAAAAAAAATACCGAGACAGAAGTCATGACACATTCCTCTACAAAGTCCTTTTTCGCAATGCTGGTACATTCTACAGTGGAGTAATGTGCTAGCTCCTCTCACTGTGGTACTTTTAACATCAGATTTATTTCCATTGAAATGATATGGAAATGTGACGGGATGCATCCACGTTTGCTAAGGGAGTTGGCAGAGGTGATCACCGAACTGCTCTCCATCATCTTTGAAAGGTCCTGGAGAACAGGAGAGGTGCCCAAAGATTGGAGGATAGCCAATGTCACTCCGGTCTTCAAGAAAGGCAAAAAGGAGGATCTGGGAAAATACAGGTCAGTCAGTCTCACCTCTGTCCCTGAAAAGGTGGTGGAACAGCTTGTTCTGGATGCCATCTCCAAGCAATTGGAAGCAAAGAAGGTTATGAGGAGTAGTCAGCATGGATTCACCAAGGGGAAGTCATGCTTGACCAACCTTGTTGACTTCTATGATGGCATCACCAGCTGGATCGACGAGGGGAGAGCAGTGGATGTCATCTACTTTGACTTTAGCAAGGCTTTGGATATTGTCTCCCATGACATCCTGATAGCAAAGCTGAGAAAGTGTGGGATAGAGGAGTGGACAGTAAGGTGGGTTGAGAACTGGCTGACTGGCTGAACTCAGAGGGTGGTGATCAGCAGCTCAGAGTCCAGCTGGAGACCTGTGACTAGCAGTGTTCCCCAGGGGTCGGTGCTGGGTCTGGTCTTGTTCAACATCTTCATTGACGACCTTGATGAGGGAATAGTGTCTGCCCTCAGCAAGTATGCCGATCACACAAAGCTGGGAGGAGTGGCTGACATGCCAGAAGGCTGTGCTGCCACTCAGTGAGACCTGGACCAGCTGGAGAAATGGGCAGGAAGAAACCGAATGAGGTTTAATAAGAGCAAGTGTAGAGTCCTGCACCTGGGAAGGAAAAACCACATGTATCAGTACAGGCTGGGGGACAACCTGCTGGAGAGGAGCTCTGAGGAGAAGGACCTGGGGGTCCTGATGGATGACATGAGCCAGCAGTGTGCCCTCGTGGCCAAGAGGGCCAATGGGATCCTGGCGTGCACTAAAAGGAGCATGGCCAGCAGGTCAAGGGAGGTGATCCTCCCCCTCTATTCTGCCCTGGTCAGGCCTCACCTAGAGTACTGTGTCCAGTTCTGGTCTCCCTAGTCCAAAAAAGAAAGGGATCTCCTGGAAAGAGTCCAGTGGAATTTCAATAGCAGTCCACAAAGATGATACGGGGCCTGGAACATCTTATTTATGAGAGATCTGACCTGGGTCTGCTCAGCCTGGAGAAAAGAAGACTGAGAGGGGAGCTCATCAATGTGTATAAATACCTGAGGTGTGGAAGACAGAGGGATTTGGCCAACCTCTTTTCAGTGGTTTGTGGGGGATAGGACAAGGGGCAATGGCTGCAAGTCAGAACACAGGAAGTTCCGCACTGACATGCGAAAGAACTTCTTCACGGTGAGGGTGACGGAGCACTGGGACAGGCTGCCCAGGGAGGTTATGGAGTCTCCTTCTCTGGAGATATTCAAGGCCTGTATGGATGCCTACCTGGGCAGCCTGCTCTAAGGAACCTGCTTTGGCAGGGGGGTTGGACCCAATGATCTTTCGAGGTCCCTTCCAACCCCTTCAATTCTGTGATTCTGTGATATCTCTTTCCACCACCTTTCATCAAGGGGTATATATGTACTTATAGCATTTCTGGAAAGTTAATCCAACAAGAACCAGACTTTAGTTAACAAGGAGAAGTTCAGAAGTATGAAGATTCATGTGGGTAAATCAGGCTATGTCTGCAGCATGGGATACAAGAATCCTGCACTGTGAGGGATGACCTCCAGGCTTTTGGACTCCTTGCCAGAACAAGACCTGAGCATATATCCCCTGCATCTGCACACCTTGGTTTCTGTGGCTGTGAGCCACGAAGGAGCTGCCAAGTGCCCTGCTGGGTGCCTGACCTGAACATCAGGGTTCTGCATGGCACATCGATTCTTGAGCATACAGAGTGTGACCTGAAGGCTGAGTAGACTTTTTCCTCCCATTTACCTGCACCCGTTCAGCAAGGATTTTAAGGAAATGAATACATTACACCCTATTCCGAAAAACTCATAAGCATCAAATAGCTGTGGATTGCTAAGCTACTTTTCGGTGTAGGCACCCCCCATCTCTTTGTCATCTGTGACAAGGTGGTATTTCCTCAAAGAAAGGAAAGTGTGGTCCTATGCAGGGGAATGGAACTGAGGAATAGTGTTAGATTCGTACTGGCAAGTTTATAACATGACTTTCCTTTTTTTGGTTATAAATTGTCAAAAGAAGTAATTAAATGGCTCAGGTCACTTCATTTTCTAGATATTTAAATGTTTGGGCTAATTTTGCTTGGTTTGCTTGGAAAATAGATAAATAATCACATGTTTCTGTAGACAAAAAACAAATCAACACTTCATCCTTCAAGTAGAAGTTGAGAAAAAAAATAATTAAACATAATATTTTATAAAAATATAATATTTAATAAGGTTATTTTCCTTTAGAGAAAAAGAAAACCAAACAAAACTGATCACCTCTCCTGAGATGTGATTCCAGGCGAGGAGATTAAGTTCTTTTTTTTTAAGGATATTTATACTCATAATATTTGAACATGGCTTATTTCATAAAATAAACATTGGAATCAGTCATTAAAATTCAGTGTCTCTCATCAAAACTCATGTCTGGAAAGTGATAATCTACCATGGGATAATTATACAGAGATAGTATATAATGTAAAGAATGTCATCCCTGTTATACTGTTTATAAAAGTATTTTAAAGACAGGTGTTTCTGTCAGTAGTTACTCTGTTCCTTTTCACTACCAGGTATAAGTCAGGTTCAAAAATATAAAAAATGGCATATATATGCATGTATTCATCTCGAAGTTGCAAGAGAAGTGGTACATAATAGATTATATGCTTTTATAGCGGAAATTGATGAAAAGTACAAGTAACGTGGAGTAAGTAATCTATTAGATTGATTTGTCATTTTAAATACCTTGACTGATTTTTTAAATCTTTGTAGTAATCATATAAAATACATGACAAACTGATATATATATATATATATATATATATATATATATAATCCTTAAGGCAGAATTAAGGCAGAATCAAACACTTAAAAGCTAGTTCAAAGAGAGAAAATCTGGAAGATTTTGAATGGTGTCTTAGAATATGTAACTGTTTTTATCACTCAAAATTATTTGTCTGTCTATTCTTTCAGACAGTATAATCTGGGTATTGAATTCTTTGCTTCTGCTGCCTTTGCAATTGTTTTCTTAATGCAAAGCCTATGAAGACACACACTTATCCTGCAGGGGATTAACAAAAAATATAAAAAAGTGCAAAATGCAATAATTTGTGTAGTCATTTCATTTTGCTCAATAGAACAAAATGGAGTTACTCAAAAATCCTATATAATTTGTAAGTGTGTATCACAAGAATGGTGTGTGTCACCATAATTACATCATGCTTTGTTATTGTGATATTGTAACTGTCAGCTTTTACACAGAACCCTTTTTGTTCAGTGTGTTGCTCCCAGTCAGTAATTATTGGTGCCAATAAATAAATAAATAAATAAATAAATATTATATTATATTAGTGAAGCAGAACACATATCAGAATTTGTTGGAGATTTGTTTGTTTGTTTGTTTTTCTACTGATGAAATGTTATAGCAGGAACCAATCTAATACTTATGCAGAGCAACAACTATTTTTAGTAAAGCAGTTTTCACTAGATATAATTTGTGTATGCTGAATACAATATGTGAACCATTGCAAATTTAACTCCTCTGGGGTAGGAAATAAAGTTGATGGTGTACGTGACTAAGGTGATTTTCAAATTTCAGAATATGATATAGGTTTTGATCTGCTATTGCAAGGTCCCCAGTTGTAAGATTCTCTGGCATAGGCAAACAAACATGGTATTCAAGCATACTTTTATAGCAAGAATACCTATTGATAAACTGTGATTCGAATTAATGTAATTTCTTACTGTAACTTCTTTTCATTAAGACAGATTGGCCTCAAATATTTGGAGGACATGTCCCAGCTAAGCACAGCTACTTTCATTTTGCACAGTGTAAGTGCTCTGTGTATTCCACATTTGTTTCTTCCAATCCAAATATATTGTAAAAGCAGTGATTTGTATTTGTCCATTGTAGGTTCAGCCTATTAACTCTTATCTATTTATTTGCCTGCATAAGTAGATTTTTCATATGAAGCCCATGAAAGTAGTATCTAAGCAACAGCCTGAACATCTTTGTCCTGAGGACTCCATACAGCATTTAGAATGGAGCATAAATGTCGCAAGTCATAATGGCTATCAGGAGTTCCACCACTAGAGTAGTTTACCTGAGTGTGTTTGAAGCAGTTGTAAACAGCATGATATTTAAATAGTTACACTCTCCTACTTGAAACACCACTCTCACAGTTGTTACCAGTAATGAAACTACCTCAGAGGTGTTAACCTAGAGAAATGTTAAGACAATACTAGAAACAATAACACTGAGAAAAATAAAATAATAATCAGTGCTATACTCTTGTTGCAGTCTTTGCATCTGGTTGCAGGTATACATGGGATTCAGTGGGATTTACTTTTCTGATATTCAAGGCAGGCTAATAAGTGATAAAAGCTTATGATATTATTTGTATTTTATTTTATTTATACATACATTGAAAGGACCTGGCATATTTTTTCACCTATAGGTCAATATATCTCTTAAAGGCTACTGTAAGAACTGCTTATTCATGCTTCTTCCCCACCAGTACCTGAGAGCGTGGTACTCACTGTTGTGGCAAATTTCCTTCTCTCAGCCAGAAGAGCTATGTATGAAACATATGCTCTTTTGGCTGGCCATATATTGTGAGAAAGTTTTTTGGCAAACTCATCTTGATTTTTTACCAATTGTGATAAAACATATAAAGAAAAGTTTTTGAAAGATGGCATGAAAAGAGCTACTAACCTTGATGTGTGAGACTGAGTTTTCTGTTGGCTGACTTGCCTTTATTATTGAAAACAAATGAAAAGCCATAGTCTCAATCAGGAAAACAGGAGAAAATAATCAATATGTAAATCCTGTCTGTACTAGAAAAAAAATACTGATAGTATTGCAACTTTGATAGTGCTTCCACATTTATTTATTTATTTATTTATTTTTGCTGCAAAATGTGGGAACATCAGAAGTGAAATATTTCCTGCTAAGAGAATGACTGGAATGTCATATAAAAGAACCAGCCTTAGGCTAAAGCGAAGCGGAAATGTAATAATGTTAAATAGGAGGACATGAACTTAGGGACTTACAAAAAGAATTTATTCTATAAACAGTGGACTCTTCTGTTCAGAACCCTTCTTTCAGAGTAGTAGAAATACTTTCTTTTCTGTTAAATAACTCCTGGCATGTGAAAAGAAAAAGATAAGATGCCAATGTGATATTGCCATGAAAGAGAATTGGAGAATTTATCTACAAGAGGAATCTAAAAGACTTAGCCAATGTGTTTGTCTGTAATAATGAGCAATGAGAAGTGATATCCTGGGAATTTTCACCTAACAAATTCCCAGTCGCTACCCAGCTCTCGGACGCTGTCTTCGGAGTCTCCCTTTTATCCCTTATGATACAAATTCTTGACTTACACATACATTGAGAAGTATTTTGCAGTTTTCTGAACAAAATGTTTATAAAATCTTTTTTACATTTTCACTCCACTGGACTCAATGACCTAATAATTCTTATCAGAAGAATATTCCTATACATATTCTGGGAATTACAATTGCCAAAGTAAAAGAAAATCCACTCTATTATTCAATTTGCTGAGAGAAAAAGAAAGTTCTTTATGCATAACCAGAATGTTCATGGCCACAATGTCACTCCTGTGTGTGGGAGTACAAAAACTGTATTTCAGCAAAGCAGAGAGAACTTAGGGACAGTTAAGAGAAATAAGGCTTGGAAAACTAGTCTCTAAAATCTTGGCTAATGTCCACATTTTTATTGTGCCTAATAATGTCTTTGCATATGTATATATGGATATATACAAACTTGGATTATAGCTATGCTCCTCTGTAGTAATTAATATTGTTACAGAAGAGATCTGATCCAGAATTATTGCCTATTCTTGACTGCCCTGTCCTTTTATTCCCAGATTAATAATGAAAACGTTATTATTTTTTTCAGATATCCAAAGGTAAGCAAGTTAGCAGTAATTCTTATTTCATTTGAAATATGAATCATTATTGCTTTTGTCCTTGTGCAGTCTTTGAGTTCCCATTATTATATTCCACTTCTTTGAACAGGACAAAAAAAAAAAAAAAATCGCTTAAGGAGAAGTATTCAAACTGAATGTAATACTAAAGAGCCAAAGATTGTGGCTATTGTGGTAATGAGTAAGTCACTGCACTGAGACATAATAAAAGTTGATTCACCGTGGGGAGAAAAAAAAAAAAAAAAAAAAGCATTAAGGGGATGCCCCAATAATCTAGTAAAATATTGCATAAGCTACCTGGCTAGGTAAAAAAAAAAAAAAAAAAAAAAAAAAAGTCAGTAAGAAAAAAAGTGGGGTGAAGAATAGAAGAATAGAATTTAATTGGTAAAAGGCAGGAAAATACTAAGGACCAAAAAAAAAAAAAAAAAAAAAAAAAAAAAAAAAAAAAAAAAACAAAACAAAACAAAAAAAAACCTGCTATGGAATAGATTTCTGCTATTTTCCTTGATAATTTTCTGTTTGCTTCTTCATGCCTTTATTCTTTCTTTTCTACTCCATTATTTCTTCCTTTGTCTCTCCTCTCAGTCTCATTTTCTTACTTCAATCTTTTTTCTTTTTTTTTTTTCTCCTGGCTGGTCTCCATAGAAAATACTGCAGTATTTATTTTTTTTTTTTTCATACTATTCTTGCCAATAGAGCAGTATCCTTGACAAAGAGAAAAAATAAGCTGCTGCTCTGGAGGTGGCTAGAAAACTGGCGTAATACCAGTGAACATAATCCAAGCCTGGCATGGGACAGACAAGTCAATCTAAAAACTTTTCCTTACCTCTAAAATCAAGCTTTTTGTGGAACCAGTAAGGAAAAGGGGCAGATTACAAAACACTAAAATCTGTCATGACTTTAATTTATCTGTGAAGGGCTTAAAGTGCTCCAGAGAGACTCTCCTTAAGCAGGGGTTTTGCTCTCAGTGTTCAATTTGCATTTCATCTTGTATTAAACTAAATAGTAATAAGATAACTACTTAAACTACTTCACCTCAACCCTTTGCTTTTGTTAAGCAGATGAGAATACCATGCTAGGGACAGAGGCCATCACTCTTAAATAGGCAGATTTAGACAAACAGATTTAGAAAAAAATAGACAAATTCAATCTGGAAACGAGCAGAGTAAGTCCTAGATCAGCACTACAGTGCAGTGGACATGGTTTCCAGCAATCAGATAAAGTGGAGGAGTCAAAGATTAAGGCAGATCCCAGAGAAGTTAATAACCTAGGTATATGTATAAATTTCCTTTCCTTCCTTGCTTGTCTGTTGTTAAGCTTAGCTGCCTGCACCAAGCACGGGCTTCAAGACTGTAGACCTGTGTAGAGGTGTCTGAGGGGTTTTGTCTTGCCTGTGTTTTGTGGATCTGTGATTTTCCTAGCCTTTGAGGGAAAGTACCTAAGCATGTTTGGATACATTCGTTTAATGATTTCAATTCTTGTTTTCATTATTTTGAAACACACACTTCTGAAAGACTGTAGAGATATCCTGTATTCAATAGAAAACAAAATATCCTCTTTATTCCAAGGCCATACTGTGTTAATCCCTGGGGAGACATCAAGCTCATTTATTAGCACAGGAGCCAGATAAATACATGATAGAAGCCACCACTGACACTGACACAATAAACACTGTGATGAAGGTTCAACAAACCTTCAGACACAGTAATTTGATGTTTTATTTCTCCTCCTTCTTTGTCAGCTATCCATCTATATGTAATTGAAGCACAAAACAACCATTTGATTAACAGCTCTTATTTAACAGAAATTCAAGACCAGAAACTTTTCAAAAATAAAACTAGGAACACTTAAAAAAAAATGAAGGATTCATCCCAGATTTGGAGCTAGTTTGCATTGCCATTTCTGACACATAGGACTGAGTCTTTTATTTTCATATCTTGCTGTAAGCCTTTGCCAGCCTGCTTATATTCCCCAAATAGCTTCTGCTTCACTACATTTCCATCTGTACAGAAAGGGCATGGACATAAACACTGATAAACAGTGAATGAAATCTTCCCAACCTCCCAGCTAAAGGCAGGATACTGGCAGGCCATATTTTTCTTTTCAGAAAGTATTATGCTAGGGATTGAGTCTTTTATTGTGATTTAAGAGGGATTTTTACCAGGAAGCTTACAGCAACAAGCCTTTTTCTTCTTCTTTTTTAATTTATTTATTTTGCTATATGCTACACTGCTCTATGATGTATAGGCGTGTGTCTTTTGGCTGCTGTAGCAATCTTTCTCAGAACTAACAAATAAAGTTCCATTAACTATATCTTCACCATTTAATCTCTGCAGTAGATTAAAGTAGATTTTTGTCCTGCATTTTTTGTCTGAGTTTTCCTCTGATTAAGAACTAGATGGAAGATTATCATATATGCTTACATAAAGGAGGGGATGTAAGATCTGTACTTCCCTCTGTTGACCACTTGTATACGGAAATCATCTGTTAGGCTGTTAGTGCAAAGTAGATTTCATGGGAATGCTACTTCCCATGTTAAATAAGCAAGAAACATTTGGAAAGTTAGGGTTTAGAAGAATCTTGCCTTTTTCACTACCTCCCCCCTCCCCTTTTTTTTTCACCTTTATTTTTAACATTATTGTACTGGTAATTACTGGTAGAAAGTTGT
This sequence comes from Aythya fuligula, assembly GCF_009819795.1. Taxonomy (NCBI): domain Eukaryota; kingdom Metazoa; phylum Chordata; class Aves; order Anseriformes; family Anatidae; genus Aythya; species Aythya fuligula. The sequence goes on from NC_045562.1 coordinate 51,282,456, forward strand.
CTGAGCCTCTTGAATAATTAATACAGTTATCATGTCTACAGTGGAAATAAAGCTCAGGGTTAGGGAATTATAAGTCTAGGCAATAACAATTTGATAAAGAGTTTTAAAAATCAATAGAAATAGATAAGTCACTGAAAAACAAATAAAACTCTCCACATCTTTCCTTCCTGTAGGAGGAAATCTTCAAGATGAGATCTTTCCAGTGAGGTAGAGTAGTACACGTTGAATGTTGAAATAAATACCATACTGTATTTAACAAGTGTTAGTGTAAACCACAGGACCATCTATTGTTAAAAATACACATATATCTTAGGAAATTACAACCAGATTACTTAAAACTGAAAAACGTTTTTCTATGACTAAATTAATATCACCATAACTTAAGCTCATTTAATTCTCATTAATATCAATAGGAAGCTGATACTTAGAAAGAATAGAACCCTTATGCACTTAAAAGAAGCAGATTTGCAGCTGATGAATTCATAAAAATGAGAAGCTTTTAGCTTCTGATCCTACAAAATACACATGAAAATGCATGTACACCTTGTACTCTGCATTCTTATAAGACAGCATCTATTCCTGAGTCCTGAACCCTCTTGAAACATAGCCCTATGGTAGAAAACTAGGAAGAAGGGTAAGTAATGTTTTCCTTCATTTAACTGTTTGCCGTTTACTTCCAGCCTGTTCATCAGAGCTGCTTCAGATGGCAGCTGCTCTCTTACATGTTTTTTGGAATGATGCTCAGAGTAGCCCTCAATGAAACCCCAAGAGGAGGTCCCTATGTAGGCAGCTGTGCAAATGCACTCCAGAGTGTGTTGAGGGAACCTGCAAGAATGTGAAGATCAGGCTGAACTGCAGTTAATATAGTGTGTGAGAAAGTTATTGCCTTAGTAACTCTAATGAAGGAAAAATATGCTGAAGAGCAGACTGCAGGAAATAATTGTATTCTTTAATTATAGATGCAAGAATTTGAAAAAATACCTGGAATTCTTCTCTGATTCTGAAAGAAAATAAAAGAATAAGTGATTGAAGAGTGATAGCTATTGTAGAGGTTTTAAATTGTCAGTAAAGATAGTTGCATGAACTCTTGCCACTGTTTGCCATGAGTTTATTATTAAGGAAAAGACTATAAGACTTGTTATCTCAGTGTTACCCATTTTTCAAAAACATGGTGATCATAAATTCCTATACCAAAAATCAATGTGGATCAACCTTTGGATATGATTTGTAGTTATTGGGGGTATCCAAATCTCATTTAAACATAGCTCTGCCACTGCCCAGTTCCCTTAGTATGTCTGAACATTGTGTTCCTTCTGCAACTACACAGGAGTAGAGTGCACAAAAAGCACATCACAACATGTCATGCAGTGGTTTGATGTGGAGAACTGCACTTCATAAAGTCCTACAAGACTGTCATATGCTGGTGAGTCTTCAGGCTATTAATGCCAAAGAACTCAGGAATGATCAAAATGTTTCCAGGGACAAAGAAAAAAGAAACATAACGGAGCTTCTCCCTATCCTGAAATTTTGCATCCCTCACTGTTTGGTGAAATGACAGACAAAGTAATCCTAAAGTAAAAGTATTAAAAGGTTTCTGAGAATTTTTTTGTCTTCTCAGATGTTCTGTGCATATATTATGAAGCAGCAGTCTGTGCTAAGAAAATAATAACTTCTTAATTTTTTCTTCTGTGACAATTTTCTGTCCTTTCTTCATTCCCCCTACTATGCACGTCCAGAAAGAAGTGGGAGACTGAAGAAGAGGAAGGCTTTTCCCTTCTGACAAATTTTTTCTCCAATGGCCACAGCCAGCTTGCCCCAAGCCAGAGAGAATAAGCAAACCAGTGAAAACTTAAATATGACTTTTCTGGTTCTACTCTTCCAAGGACTGGGTGCACTCAGCTCCACAGCTCAGCTCAGCTCTGGATTTGTTGTTTCTTTGTTCAAGCCAGTTTGACATATGGCAACAGTACTAGATACCATGGGGTGTAAGTGTGAATCCAAAGGATCTATAACCTGACCATATACAACTGAATCATGTTTTATGTCACGCATTGTCCAGTTGCTAATTATCTTCTGCCATTCATCACTTGCTAATTAATTAATTAGCTCACTGATATTCTAACCATGCAGGAAAAATCATTTAATTGGGTAAAAAACCTTTAATCTATATTATTACCTTTAAGTGTCATATTTGGAAGTTCATTGGTTTGCTTATTCTCTTCCATATGGTACGATATATGTACAATAACTAAACTTTCTATTTTTAAGCCTTTATGGCAAGCTGTATCCTACACTAGGAAAAATGAAAAAAAAAAGACAGGAAGAAATGGACTGAAAGGGGAAAGATAAAACTGAGTGATTTAATCAACAAACTTTGAAGGAAAATTCAGTCTATAATACAGATTTAATTGTCAGATAGAAAGCTGTGTGTCAAAGTTCCATGATAAAATATACCTTATTGATATAATGTTCATAATGGAGAAAAGGGGCTGACAGAAATTGGCTGTTTCCTTTAGAAGTATAAAGAAACATGGTTATTGATACACACAAAACAAAGGAAAACAATTGCAAACTCTGGGAGTAGGGGGCCTATTGGAACTACTGATCCGTATTTGTATCTCACTACTCACTAATTACATTCAATTTTTACTTTTTATAAAATCTTTTTCCTGTACTATCTTAAAATCTCCCCAAATACAGGAAATTGCAGTGCAATTACAAGAATACCTAAATATAGTAAAGGCAATTATGCTTCCTTGTTTATTATAGCATTTGTTCTTATAACAAGAATAAGAAAGATGGACTTGTAAGGAATACTTTTCTATCTGATTTTCTAGATCTTCACTTAATGGGATCTGTTAAATAAGTTGGACTTATTTAAAATGTTTTTCTGTTTAAGTGTTAAACTTCCACTTCTATCGGTGTCTTCTTTCTTTTTTTTCTTTTCTTTTCTTTTCTTTTCTTTTCTTTTCTTTTCTTTTCTTTTCTTTTCTTTTCTTTTCTTTTCTTTTCTTTTCTTTTCTTTTCTTTTTTTTCTTTTCTTCTCTTCTCTTCTCTTCTCTTCTCTTCTCTTCTCTTCTCTTCTCTTCTCTTCTCTTCTCTTCTCTTCTCTTCTCTTTTCCTACATTATTTATTTATTTGTTTGTTTATCTTCTAAATGGCTTTGTAAAAGGAGATCAAACACACTGGGTCAAATAGGATTTTGAAGTTAAATACCCCTGGAAGCATATTACTTCAGTTTCATTTAATAGCTCTTTGGATTTATATTACTGTATAAAATATCCCCACTGCTTAGCGATATGGTGTTTCAGATGCCTTATTTTGATAGTGTTCTTGCCCATGCCTAAATTACTTCTGACCCTGCTATTGTAGTTTTGAGAGCCAGTCTAGGTGGTTTTGTAATTAGACTCTCCCAGGTAGCAGGAAGCTAGAGCTTTGGCTCCCTAGTTAGCAGCTGTGCTCCCAGCTGGGTGTGTTTATTATAAATGAAAAAGACTCTTCAAATTTCCATTCTCGGCATGACCATGCTTGGCTTCAGTCTCCCTTTCTGGACGTCACTGAAGATAAACATTAAAGCCGGTCTGAATGCTGCCTCATAAAGATTTGGTTGACATAATGTACCATAATGATATATTTCTAATCAGGCTATTTAGTGCTATCAAAGGATCTTTTAAAAAATGAATCATGACTTGTCATTTGAATATAAATGTAACCTAACTCAGGCAACTCTCTGTATAACAAGCCTATGCAGTATAGCAACTGAATATGAAATGAAATATTTGCCTAAAGCATGCAGGTGATAACAAAACAATGGGGCATTGTTGACCCATGGTGAGAGCATTTCACTGCTCATTTGAAGAAAAAAAAATAAATTGTATTTCTATCTCATTATAAAAACTTGAAAATGTGCTCTCTGGCATTATTCACAATAGCGCACTGCATTTTATTGTCTCGCTTACACCCAATTTGGAAGGTTTAAGTGAGATTTAGGGAGTACCTAGGCCCAGTACTGCTTCTTAACATGGGAGGGTTTCATCATTAATAGCTGTAGATCAGACATAAACCTCTATAAAAGAAGACATGGAAAAACAGCATTTAAAATTAGTTTTCCCTAAAGTCTCTAGAGTATATTTCTGTAGAGCTGGAGGTTTTTGTTTCACGTGATATTTTTATGTGTTCAAAAAATAATTCCTTTCCACTCTCCCTTCTATTTAAGCCCCTAACAGGCAATCTTTCCCTCTGCACCTCCCAGCACTTTCACTGCTTTTTTGCATGATTCATTGAGCTTTTTGTCTCAGATATTTCATCCAAGTGTAACAAATCCCCTCAAGCCAGCATTGGTCTAAAAAAGGCTGAGGATGGGAAAGTAACTTATTTCATATCAGGGTTAAAGTCTTTAGATTACTGTTCTGCGTTTTAATAACTATGAATTTGTCTACTTGGAATTTTTTAAATCAGAGTTCTAGTTGAGCTTAAAGATAAACTCTAGATTTCCTAGACTAAATCCTACCAAAGTAAATGAGAGTTTTGCAAGAGATTTCAGGGAGGCCTGGATTTTATTCAATTTCTTTACCTTCTACATCTAGATAAATCTCGGCTCTGCCATCCTATGCTGCTGCATTCTCCTTTAGTGTCCCCGTATGGTTATTCTTATAGATCAGTGGAACACCAAGGTGCCTTCTTCCAAAGTGACTTCCATGCTACGGAAAGCAATAATTTTCTTCCCTGGAAATATGCCTCCCAATGACCAGGTAGCCTTAATCAATTATGTAGGAAGTATTATTACCCATCAGTATGAAAATATATTTGATGCACTGCTCTATTAGGAATACACCTGGTCCACCACATAATTTATTACCTCTCTTGAATTGTAGGCTCCTGTGGCCAATGTCTGTTCTGATCTATGTCCTGAGCCCATTATCATCAATGAACAGATAGAGGTAACTCTTAACATAACCATGAGGAAACTAAACCAGGAAGCTTTCAAGAAGACCAAAAAAAGTGTTTGGTTTCTACCTCTTTACAAGTAGGAGAGTTTAAAAGTGTTGATCCTTTGATCACGTCACCATAAAAATGTAGTGTTATGTGTTCCTAGGTAGGGCAATCTCAACCACAGATATTCATGAATGTGATTTTGACACTATCAACAAATTTTCTTTTAACACAGTAAAAATGCATGGATGGCAGCCAGACACTGTACTTCATCTGAAACCAGCCTCTATGATTAACTATGCAGTAGAAATCTAATTATATGTTACAGTATCATGCCTACAGGATGAATAAACTGGTTGAGACCGTATTCCTTCCACACGTGCAAAGTTTGGCTACACTCATTCCTTGTTTAACATTACTGAAAAAAAATGTGCTTTTACTCCCAGAGATACACATGATTCTAGAGGCCAAATTGTACTGATTTACACACAGTGAAGTCTCACTAGGTTAAATTACTAGAATTTGATCATTTAGCATATTGCTGCTTAGCACAATTCTTTTTCTATCACGCATGTTAGGAAAAAAAAAAAAAAAAGATGTATTTCACTTTGGAGAAATGCAGTTGTTCTTGTGTGTAACAACAGAAGCTGTCATCAGCTTGGGAGATAAGAATAAAAACAAGAAAAAACAGTGTAAGTATTCATGTAGATCACATTCTGAAAAAAAAAAATAAATCAAAAAAATCCAACCAGATTATACTGAAGGTTTTTTTTCTGCATTTTCTCCAATCCAGTTACAAAAGGTGTTTGAAGTAATTTGCTGCACAGCACCAAAATATTTGAGAATTAATGTTAGTTTTAGATCAGTATTAATTCTGCTTACCTTAGCTACATTTTGGTGAACCCCAAGAGCTGACGGAACACAGGCTGCCAACATCAATTTCAGAAAAAATCAGAAAATAAACAAAGAAAAAAATAAATAAAGTCTAAAAAGACAAAAGGGTCAGTTTGAAGATTCAAATGTTTTGCTGTTTTAGGAGTATGATCTCTCAATTCCCAATTTCCAGCAGAAGGAAAAATGAACAAAACCAATAAAGTTTCATGAATTTTAATACAAGGTATGCTACATAAAACTGAAATCAATGTTAATATAATTTACAATAAAAGGTTTATTTGTCAAATCCGAATTTGTGTGGCAATGTTTCTGCCCTTAATTCTAATAATTTATTAATATTTTATGTACAAGTATTTATATTACATTCATTCCCTGCTTGCAGCACCAGCTACCTTTAGTATGTTCAATAATTGTATTGAATTATCTTTTGAGCTCTCTAGTACCTCAGCCTTTTGTATTTTAATTATTAGTTCCTGCATTTTGATTTTTAATAGGACATACCTCTGTTTCACCTCTATTTTTAGCTTTAATTTCAGGTTTAAGCTTGACATCCTCCATACTTCGTCTCCACATTTGTAGGTTTTGTGATTATCAGCAGTATTTTTCTCAAAGTATTTTAAAATTTATTATGTAGAAAACTGCAGCTGTGTTTTATCTCCACATACACGCTACTAGCTTCATTTCTTCCACTTGATTCTCTCAAATCTATGACTAGTTTAAGAAAATCTCCCATTACTCCAAAAGCTCTCTTGACCTTTCCATATGCCTTTTCATTTCCTCAGTCATTTCACACTTGAGCTGTTCTTTCTGGAGAAGGCAGAATATACAATAGTTCTGTAACTAGTTTATTCTCTGAGACCTATTCAAATTCAACCCCTAATGACACTGCAGCCTCAGGAATTGTTGGGTGGCCACTGTTCTTCACTTGAAGAACAAGCTAATCAGTGCCAATATGAACACCTGTCATGGGGAAGAAGGAAAAAGGAAACCCTTCTCTCATGGCATGGGCTCTCCACATTGAATTGGATGGCCAATTTAAGCTGATAGAACAACAGTTTATACCCCTTTCCAGGTCCTCTGCTGCCAAGTAAAGGGGGATGAAGTAGTTCCATTCATAAGAGTAGTTGCTCATAAGGAAGGTACAGGCTTCCCATTTCACAGACTTCCTATTTCACATTTCTGCTGGCTTCATCTAATATATATCTTTCATTGTTAATAGCCCAGTTAATGTAATCTTCAAGCCATATTTAAGTTATGCCTATAATGTCCTACTTTTCTTCATATGACTAGCTCTCTCATTCTCCTACCTACTTCGTTAGACTTCTTTCCATTTTATACAGGCATTTTAACAACCTTTTATTATTGAGCTTACATTACTGTATATTAATGTCTATAAATTCCCCATTAATCTCTTATATAGCACATTTCCACCATAAAAGTACATTTTCCTGTTAGCATTTACTCTATTTTTTGTTTTCATCATCTCTATGCATACAATTGTTAGAGAGGCCATATTTGGGAGGGGTTTGGCTTTTCTTCAATAGCTTCAGCTGACTATAAGATACTACCTTATCGATCATAAAATACTCTTATGATGATAGAAAACAAATAAACAGTTGAATACTGGTGCACTCAGATAAATTCTAGATGTCTTTCCTCCCTCCACTCTATATATTAAATCAGAAAAGGTCAGCAGGAATGAATATATGTATATCAGTATATACATGATATAATTGCCTATTTTGATATAAAAATCTTGTAACAGTGAAGTAGTTATTTACAGTTAATTAACAACATTTTACGTGACATACGTTATTATAAAGAATACATACATATACACTTTACAAGGAGGTTCTTTTCTTACAAATAAAAAAGTGTCAATCACAATATGAATGCTCATAAGACAGTAAGGAGAAAACCGTTGTACAGTGTTTCTACTGAAATATGCCTTTCTTGGTGTTATTGTCCCCTTATACATGTATGTGTGGTTTTGTGTCTGTTTTTTGTTTTGTTTTGTTTTGTTTTTATATTTTCCATAGCACCTGTGAAAATCCCAACTTCATTTTTTTATTGTTCTCTCAGAAATGGGTTGTAGCCCTCTCTAAATCCTTTCAGTCAGTCCAGCACACATACCCCCCAAAAATAAATTACTTTATTCTTTCTACTTTATGGCTTTTATTAATATTATTTTGATAGTGACAACAATTTTGTTGGCTGAAAAATCAAATGCACATTGTTATTAGTAGTTAATACTTATTTTTGCATTCACGTGTAGATTTACTTTGCTATTCACTGAAGCCTTGTCACTTTCATAATTTTTCTTCTACTTTAAAGCTATCATTAATTTATCATTATAATCCATTCCACAGCTTTCTTTTGTGAATGCTGCTCCCTGCATGACAAAGAAACTCTATCTTTATATTCTGATTTTGTTCTTCAAAGGAATGTTAGGAAGAAAGTATCAAGTACACAAAGAAAGAAGAAAAAATATACAGAAGAAACAAACAGAAATTCATATTTCACTATGTAATTTTGTCTCTTTCAGAGCGAAATGAGTAGACAGTATGCTTTAAAGCATTATGAATTATTATTTTATGCTTTATATAAATATTGTTTCATACTAATGAAACATCAGAATAACAGTATAACTGACAGAGAAGCAAAGACAGTATAATCTCTGATTCTGCATAGCATGTGAATATCCATCTCATCATATCCATTGGGGCTCTTTTTTGCTGTTATTGAAGAAGTTTCTATATGTCCAGACCCAAGTATTGAAGCATTTACCTCCTGTTTAGGCATTTCACTCACATTAATTCCAGTGCATCATGATAGGGTCTTGTATATCCTGTTATAGATCTGGCCTTAAGTGTTTTGTAGAATAAGAGCCATGTCTGACACATCCTTTTTGACTCATCCAACATCAGTGTTGATGTACAATATGGCAAGCTGTGATATTACCAGAAACATGACATTTCTTGGATTTGTGCATTTGACTCAAGTATAATCTTATATTGCAGAAGTATTGTGCATTATATTTTCTTTGATACTTTATACCTTAATGAAGAAGGAAAAGATCATTATCATCATCCATTCCAATATTAGATAACCTACAGCAAACAGGAAAAATCTATACCAAGTTTAGTGGAGCCATAATTTGTACCACTGTAGGGAGTTCCTGAAATAAACACTGCTGCATTAATTTCCATGTGCTAGACTGCAGATATATACCCACTCAGACATTAAGTGCCTATTATAAGAACTCCTGAATACCACAAACACAAGCTGAAGCCAAAGGGAGCTGTGATTATGTAGAATCTATCAAAAACAGGAAAATCAAAATTTTTATTGACAAAACAGTTACAGTCAGACTCTAGTTTCTCCAGCACAAGTGCGCACCACTACCCATACGTGCTATCGGTTCCTGATGCTTCTGGATTTGACTCGACTTATGTTCATAAAGAAATGGCAGCAAGAGAATATGAGGTTCCCTGTTTGGACAATAGCAAAAAGGAGCATAGCTGCATAATATCTGTTGCTATATGAAGGGGACATATTATAAACTTAATATTCAGAAGCCAGGTGTTAATGAAATGTAACCTAACTTCACTATAATGAAACACTGCTGTGCCAGATATATGTGTGTTCTGTCAGGCTGTTCATTTTAGCAGGCTTTGGAAAATTGCTGCTGGAGAATAAGAAAGAAATGAGCAGCTGAGCAGAACGTCAATACACAGGATTTTTATGGAGATCGCTTCACATTGATCAACATTTAAAAGAGGGTTTTTTAAAAAGATAAATGAAAGAAGATGGAAAAAATAGTACATTCAAATACTGAATACAGAGTACACTGAGAAAAGTGAGAAAAATATCCTTATACCCAGGTTACACTTGCATAACTGTTCAGGCTATTAGGCCTAATTAACAATGAGCTAACACATTCTTACTATGGGCTGGTTAGATGCAGAGTATGCTAAATGTAAAATTTGCTCCAGTGAAGCTAGAATTTAGCTAGATTTAGGTTAGTGTAAATTCACAAAGACAAATTTCTGTTTTAAAAAGGAACCAAGAGCCTAAATACTCTGGGTATGCTAATTCAGAGTGCTATATTGTTTTCTACTATGTTTTAATCTTAATGAAGCAAAAGAATTTGTGCTTTCTTTGTGTAACGAGTCCAGTAACACCAAATATCAAATTATTCTCATATTTGTTTGGATAAAATAATACAGTTGAAATATTGTAATGAAGCTAGGCTGGTTCCTATAGGAAGAATTCCTGAGGTTATTCTTTTTGTGTGTGCATTCTCTCATTCTGTAACATAGTATAGGGAGCATTCAAACAACTACAGTATGAAAGACCCAGCTTATTTTAACTTCCATAGATGACTTTGGACCCCAAGAACTCATCATGTAAAGTTTGTCCAGTTGTTGCAATGAATAATTCAAACAACTCACTTCAGCCACAGAACAATGGAGCTGATTTAACAATGATAATCTTTGTAAATACTTTAAGGGAACATGTATGTTAACTGTTAGTGACTAAAACTTCCAGTCCTTGAGAAGCAAAACTTGCTAAATTCTTCTTGATTAACATGACTGAAAAAAACTTCTCACCAACTTTTTTTTTTTTTTTCCCTGTGAATGTATAATCTTTGAAACATTAATAAACAGCAGGTACATTTCAAAATGCATCTTACATTAGAGCAATCAATTACTACAGACTGTAAAGAAGAAAGTTCCCACATTCTCAGAATCAAGTGTGCAGATTAGTTTCTCCTGATTTCAGTCCCAGCGGTACAACTAAATAATCTATAATACTCATTTAAATGTATGAAATGTTGTGTACACTCGCAGTGCTGTTTAGGTCCTGAATGTACAAATTCCCACAGTACTAAGTTTACATGTGTGCTTCTGCTTAACTCTGAGAATTAATCACATGAATAAAATTATTTCTAAAGTCTTGTATGACAGAGCTCTAATCGTTTTGGAATAATGAAACATTACATAGAAATACTTCTAAGGTTATAAAAGATGGATTCAGGACTAGAAGGAAAATGTAGTAAGGAGAAGACCCAAGAAGAAGCAAATACAATACATATACTGAATTGACCGTTGTTAGATGAAGGGAAATGTGACAAGCTCATAGTCTTTAGGAAAAAAAAAAAAAAAGACAACAACAACACAAAAAAAGCAACAACCATTTCTTTGAAATGTTGCATTCTTGTCAACACAGAACAAGAAAGATGTACAACTTCTTAATACAAATATATTAATAACCAGAAAAATTACAGAAATTATAACAAAAAGAGGAGAGAACCATGAAAGTGGCCAATTCTTTTTGGGCTTACTGAGTGAGAAATCCGATTCTGCTGGCAGTTTGTCACACTCTTGTCTACAATTTTAATGTCATTTTTTGGAGGCTGATGAGTTCTTGAAAGACAACATAATCATCCTAAATGCTTATCAGGTGATTTCTGTAATTATTATAGACCTTCTCATTGTAATTATCTGGAACTTTTTCTGATTGATACTCTTCCTGCCTGATCCTGAAATTCTGGACAGAGAAACAATTCCCTTTGACTTCACTGGAAATCTGCCAGAAGACTCTTCTTGCTAAAAAATAAAAAAAGTTCACTTAATTTATTCACTTACCGGGATTACAGAGTTTTCATAATTTTCTCTCTAAGAACCTCTGATTAAGCAGCCAATTTCATTGTTTGTTCTTCTCCTACATGTTATCCTCTACTTTGTTGTTCATTTTCACTAGGGGAATATGATGTATTTTGCAATTTAATTTGAAAAGTGCTTATGAATCTTTCATTTTGTATTATTCAACTATGTAAAAATAAGACTAACAGCAGAAACCACCATGGATAGTAATAGTGAAGTTATTTTTTTTAATTTTGTTTTTAAAAAATGTTGAAATGTATCTTTAAAATATGTGCTCTAATCTTAACTGTTGTCTGGGGACAAATCACTTGTGAAGGTAACTCTCACCTTCAGCACTCTTCTTCTCAGAAACCTTAAATATTTTATTTATTAGTTTTTAACCAAATACATTTTCATAACAGATTAGAGAAACTTTTTTTTTTTAATGTAAATAACTTGCCTTTTACAGGTGTAAAAAATTTACAGGTTTAAACCTTTATCAGTTCAAAAACTGACAGAGCAATAAGCCAAGTAAATGTGTTAGTCCCTAATATCCTGATTTCCATTTCAGAACCGAGCAGTCTGAGCAGCAGTAAATGCGTGCTTGTATCTATATGAATTTCTCATAAGGATAACCCAGTCGATCTGGATGATACAGTCTGGATGATCTCCCTGCCCCTCCTTTCTGTTACTTTCCCCTCTCAGCATGATTGTCACGGAGAAGTCTGGATTTATCATGTAGCCTGATCAGGCCAGCACCTGGAATGACTCCATGGCAGGAAGAACGTAAAAGAAGGTAAAAGGACGCTTTTTTTCTGAGGAATATGGTCTGCCTGTGTCTGCCCAGGCTGACTGCTTTTCCAGGGGCTGTTGTTGCTGTCTGTTGCTTGCACCAGTGTGCCTACCTAAGGTGAATCTCAAAGAGAAATTCTTGCCTATATGAGGTCTTCTGCCCTATCTTAAAATGCTCCCCAAAATCACTTTCTTGATTTCACCTGCATCTTTTTTTCCCTCTCTGCTTTAGGAATCAAACACCACCACCCATTTAAAGCATAAGGAAATTTACTTATGTACTTGCACGTTTACTTGTTTCTGTTGAACTGGGCTCAGGCTTCACCCACATGGCATTGAAGGACATTGTTGGGACATACTATGTAAGGAAGAAGAGGCTTCTTATTCTATAGATTACAAATATGTTCTCTCTGCCCCATTCTCGTGAAAAATTATCTTTGCAATTTATATGAAGTTTGGTCATTGACCCAGACATATGCATTTTTGAGCACAGAATGTACTTATTCACAAAGGAAACCATAAGCTGACCAAATAATTGGCAGCATACAGGAGTTTAATGCAGAAGTGACAGCAAGAATTCAGTATGTTGATTTTTCCAGTGCTTCAGACAATGGCTGTTAAGCTTGGAAAAAATGAAGGACTCATTTTTCCTTCCTCCCCCCCCAATAATCTTGAGAAGAAATTTCTACTTTCCCTGAGTAATATGTTAACATTTGTTTTATGCATGACTTGTATGCAACCTGCCAAACTTGGGCAATCCTACATGGTAAATGATCTCACTCTAACATTTGTCAAGTTGCATATCCTTAGATTACGTACTTACAAACACAAGTCAGTAGAGAGAAAGTTTAACACAGTTGTGCTGTAGCCATGTGTTTCTGGAGATGAGAACGACAAGCATTTGTTTCCTTGCTAATGGCACTGTACTGGGTATGGTAGCAGCTCAGTGCCATTCATCGGTGTAATGCTGCAACATCACAGTCATGCAGTGCTCTGACACAAGTTGTCTTAGACACGGACAAATTATTATTCCATACTACACATAAGAGGGCAGGTATGAAATCCGTCCTCTTAGAAATCAGCAGAAACTTTTCAACTGAATTCTCAAGGAGAAACCCTGCAGGCAAGAATAAGACAAGGAAACTCTCTTCTCTCATGCCTTAAGGATTTGCACCTAAAGAAATATGTGACAAAATGGTCAATAAACAATAATGCTCTACTTTCTTCTTGTCTAGCAGTTTGAATATTTTTTTTCTGACCTTCAAGAGCATTTCAAACAAATAACCAAAGAGAAAGCTTAATTGTGGCTTAATTTCTTACAGTCATCCGTTTTCAAAACTATTCATCAGTTTCGGTGTGTGGTCAAGAAGAGGCACTAATGGTGTCTTTTCTGTACATTTATTCTTTATAACAATCTCTTCCAGACCCAAGTAATTTTTAAGTTTGAAGCATAGCATAACCTAGTTTTCTTGAAGTCTTCTCTCAGTCTTTCCAACATTCCCCACCCAACGGATAGGTGAGATGCACCTCCCCTAAAATTAACCATGTGAAAGTTGGGAATGCTCTCTAAACATTAGACGTAGCATTTGTTGACAGCAAATGGAGGGAGATGGTAGCACCGTAGACTGATTCATCCCATGTCGAAAGACGTACCTAAGGCAGATGGGATGAAGTGCTGGAGAGATATCTGTGCTAGTGCATTAAAAGAAGTTCTCTCTAAATAGGTTGAGGAACATGACTGAGCTTCTGGTGACTGCTGAAGGAAACAACTTCTTCACCAGCACCTTCTAGTGAGTAGGTGAGAGACTGCAACTGTACCTGTGAATGGATGTGTTCTGAAGACTGAAGTGTGACCATTATTTAACTTATGAACAAACTGGGCTACTGCATCTATATGGTATAATTAAGGCTTGAATTCTTAACTTTTAAGGAATCATAAAAAATTAGTGTTGCCATGAAGTACCCAGCAAGACAGAGTCACACTTAGATCTGGCACTAGTAGTTTGAGAAATCCTGTCTGTTTTAGGCCTTAGTTTCTACTGGCAAGAGCAATCACACGTCTCTCTTCCAGTACATGGGCACAAGTCTGCACTCTAGTGCGTTCCAGCAGCACAGACTGAAAGTACATGCATCAGAAATCTGGATGCAGGTGAGCTGTGGCTCCAGCTAAGAACAAATAAATAAAAATTAAAAAACCCACTCTATAGATAGAGTACAAATGTAGTTGTTACACAGCCAACAATCCAGATGGTGATGTGTTTCAAGACAAAATCTGCGTTTGGCATCTGGATCCTGGTGGCAGCTGAGTTTCTTTTCTGCTTTGAATCACCCCAATTCTGTTGTGAAGCAAGAGAGTATGTTGAGCTTCTACCACAGTGCTCTGAAAATCAAGACCCCAGCACGCTGTGCCCCAGCGAAGCAGCAGCACGATGCATGCAGCGTTTGCGTGCCAACACGGCCTGTCAGAGCCATACCACTGGCACGGCTGAATACCCGTTTCTTTGATGCCCTCAATTAAATTCCTCCCCTTCCCTCGCGGTGAAGGCGTGCTGATTATACGCTGAAATATGTTGTCATATGCACCCTGCTGGATGCTACTTTTGGACGGACCACCGTCATTCTGGCTGTGAAACTCTGCAAGCGCCGAGCGGCGCGGCAGCGTATGGGAGACAGAAGGATCTGGGGGAGAGGTTGAGAGGTTTTTAAGCGGGAGGAACAAAGAAATAAATAAAAATAATCCGAAGCGAACCAAAAAAGCCACCCAGCAGCCGAGGCGAAGGGGAGGAGCCGGGCTAGGGGCTTGGCTCTCCCCTGGGCCGTGCTTGGCAGCGCTTCGCCAAGTGCCAGCCGGCTGCGGGGGCTGCTCGGCCGCGGGGACAGGGCTGCTGCGAGCCCCGCGCCGCCGGGCGGGGCCGGACCGGGCGGGGCCGGGCAGGGGAGGGCCAGGCAGGGCCGTCCCGGCGGCGGGGCAGCGAGGGGGCGCCGCGGGGCAGGTGAGGGCCGGCGCCGCGCCCCGCGGCGGAGCTGGAGAGCGGCGGCTCCGTCCAGGCGCTTCCGGGCGCGGCGGGGAAGGAGGAGGGGTGGGGTGGGTGGAGGGAGGGAGGCAGGCAGGGAGGGAGGGAAGGAGGGAGGCCGCCTTTTTTAGGAGGGAGACCCTCCTTCGCGGCCGCCCGCCCGCCCGCTCGCAGCCATGGCTTTGAAGGAGGCGGGCGGCAGCATCCTGCCCATCAGCGACATGGTGTCGGGGCCGTCGGGCTCGCCGTTCCCCGAGGTGGTGGAGCTGAACGTGGGGGGCCAGGTGTACGTGACGAGGCACTCCACGCTGCTCAGTGTCCCGGACAGCACGCTAGCCACCATGTTCTCGCCCTGCCGGGGCGGCCCGGCGGCGGCCCGGCAGCTGCCCAGGGACAGCCGGGCGCGCTTCTTCATCGACCGCGACGGCTTCCTCTTCAGGTACGTGCTGGATTACTTGCGGGACAAGCAGCTGGCGCTGCCCGAGCACTTCCCCGAGAAGGAGCGGCTCCTGCGGGAGGCCGAGTACTTCCAGCTGGGCGACCTGGTGAAGCTGCTGTCGCCCAAGGTCACCAAGCAGAGCTCGCTCAACGACGAGGGCTGCCAGAGCGACCTGGAGGACAGCAACTCGCAGGGCAGCAGCGACCGGCTGCAGCGGGCGGCGCTGGACAAGCGCTCGGGCTTCCTCACCGTGGGCTACCGCGGCTCCTACACCACGGTGCGGGACAACCAGGCGGACGCCAAGTTCCGCCGCGTCGCCCGCATCATGGTGTGCGGCAGGATCGCCCTGGCCAAGGAGGTCTTCGGCGAGACCCTGAACGAGAGCCGCGACCCCGACCGCCCCCCCGAGAAGTACACCTCCCGCTTCTACCTCAAGTTCACCTACCTGGAGCAAGCCTTCGACCGGCTCTCCGAGGCGGGCTTCCACATGGTGGCTTGCAACTCCACCGGCACCGCCGCCTTCATCAACCAGTACAGGGACGACAAGATCTGGAGCAGCTACACCGAGTACATCTTCTTCAGTAAGTGCTGCCCCCGGGGTGGGTGCGCAGCGGTGTCTGCTTAAATCTGCCTCCCCACTACCCTGAATAAAAAACAAAAGCACCTTGTTGCCCCCAACCCCTTAAAAATACCCTTAAAAACACCTTGTTGTCCCGCAGCAACGTGCAGGTGGGGGAAAAAGGGGGCTGCGACCCCTCTTTAAGCATTGTCACTGCCACAGTACTTTGTGTAGGGGGGGAGCCCGGGGATGCCTGATGTCTCTGGAGTGCCGACGGGAGCAGTTCCTTCCCTCCCCCCCCCCCAAGACCCAGTTGGAGAAATCGGGGCTGTTTGCACCTTTTAGTAGGAAGTGAATGCACCCCGGGGAGGAGCAGCCCCCTTGCCCCGTGCCGGGGTCTCCCCCAGGGGCATCGCGGCGGGTCCCAGTGCTGGCTGTGCCGCTCCATGGTGTGGGGACTGCGCCGCTGGAGCTGGGAGAGAGGAAGGGTTTTTAATATTTCATTACAACATCGCCTTCAGCTCTCGTTAGCTGCGGAGTAAGCACGCTGCTGGCAGCGGGTGCGCTCCTGGTGAGGGCAGCGAGGGCAGAGCCACGTCCTGGGGAACAAGAAGGAGCCTGGCTCAAAGGGAGGAAAAAACCCAAATGCATACACAAAAGCTCTGTGGTGTGTACACAGCTCTTAAGTAACTCTGCTTGTTGGCTCTGCTTAGCCTTAAAGGTTGCGGGTCACTCGCAAATAGGGGAATCAAGTGATGGAGAATGCTGTGTTTCTATCTTGCAAAGTACTCAGCCCTCTGTAGAGCAGGGGTTTGGACTGCTGAAACAGCAGCTGGATGGAAAACACCAGCCCTTGGCAGAGATTTGTATCTGAAAGGCAGAGGTTAGCCTTAAACCTTACTGGTGTGTTTGGGGAGTTAAGAGAGCCCTGCTGTTCTCCATCCCCTGTCTTGTTCCTTCTACCTTTGTGTGGTCTCCTGCTGCCTGAGGGCAGGAGGAGAGCTTTTGTTGAGCATCTATCTATCTGTCCCTGGGTGGCATACACAACCCCAAACCTCACCAGGAGTGCGGCTAAACAGAAGCAACCTGTTTTGTGTGCAAAACCAGACTTGGGCACAGGATTTAGTAGAGGAGGGAGATGTGAATGGCTTTCTTTTCGGAAGAGAAATTCATTCAATAGTTCGATGATATTTAGGTGGTGACCACTCTTTGGTGAACAAACTTCAGTTCTTCAGTATTCAAAACTGTATTAAAACAGCTTTTGAAGATTCGTTATGTAACCCATCAAGCTGGTCATATCTGATTAGGAGATGTAAAAACTGAGTTGTCAGAGGGGCTTTACTTTCTTCTGTGTGGACTTAATCATGTAAAATATGTGTTAATTAATTTTCCTTTCTGAAAAAGAGGGACCTAATTTTCGAAATAGTAGAAATTCCTTACTGTTGTTATCAAGACTATGAAATAGCCTATTCTGTTTGCTCAGACATAGATTTTTTGGGTGCCTAATTATTTGTGTGCATTTGTGATGCTTACAATGTTTTGGATTCTTTTGTGTGTGTGTTATGATGAGGTTGCTGTATAGAACAGTGCTCTAATTCAGATCAGCATTCCAAATTAATCCCCAGTGTAATGCCACTGATTTATGTGGAATCATGCCAGGGATGAATTAGATGTCGTACACCACAATTTCTTTTTATTTATTTTTTTGGCTTCCAGTTTATCGTGTTATAACAAGTAAAACAGGTAGTTAATTACTTAATTTGATAATTGAAAACTTCAGTTTTTGCCTAATATTATTATTTACCCCTACTCTTGGTTGCAAACAATGGCTGAGCTAAAGTAGGCTTAAAAGAAGGGGAATAGGTTTTATTTTTCGTAGCTTAGTTTGGCAACCTCTGCTTAATGTAATTTTATAAATTTCTGTATGATTATGTGATAGATTCTTCCAAAACGTAGCAATGCTGAGATAACTTTAAAAAATAAACAAAGAAAAAAAAATCCAAATAAGAAGAGAAACAGGCAGAGCACGATGTCTGAAGTAATGCCTTAGGGATTATTTTTCTTTTTAACTGACTTAAATGTCCAGTTGATGGAGATCTCTGATAAAACAATGCTTTATAATGGAGGGCTCTGGGTGGATTGGGTGCTTTCTGTAGTTTCTGTCTCCTGCATAAGAACCCACTGAAGGGACAGCAAACCTTAAAAGCCTGCCCTGCTGCTATATACCAGGGGGGAGAAGACTGATCAAAGTTACTGGCTGTGGTCTCTCCAAGACCATTTGCCAGGACCATATTTGTTTATTTGCTCACATAAACACAGCTTTGTACACATCATGAGCACCTGCTACCAGCAGCTATATTAGTTGTTGGTTTGTAATTCTATAGCAGCCACACAGTTTTCTCTCTAACTGTTTCTCCAGAGGACTTGTGGACAATTCTGGAGGTGTGGAAAAATACATGAGGATATACACATTGTAGCCATTGCCTTAGATCAGGACAAGCTGAATGAGTTTCTTCCCAAGCTACTAAGGAACATTTGAAGGCCAAAGGTGGCCTTTAGTCTCTGCTTGGGGAAATGGATTTCAGGTCTGTTTCTAGTATATCTCTATCTTCTGTATTTTGAATTAAAAAAACAATCTCACTTTTTAAGAAAATAAATTCCACTTTTTGAAATGTTGTGGCAGATGAAATTCACTTTGGGTACTAAACATAATTTAGTTAGTTTTTAGATTGCTTAGTATCAGTGGATGGATTAGTTGATTCAACTCTGACTCAAGAACCAGGGGTTGTTTGAGATGATCCTTCAGACTTTGGTAACATGTCCTGACACATAGAGAGATGCGCTTTCTTAGCATGCATAATTCTTTAAAAAAAAAAAAATATATATATATATATATTATTTGCCTCCAGTGGTGTGCAAACTATCACCTATGCAGGGACTGCTTCATTTGTCTCCACAATTACTACATATTGATGGCTCATTTCTGGAAAGTGCTCAACAGATCTGTTCCATGTATCTATTACAAACTCTCTCTCCTAATGGCTGATAAAATTGGTAGCTTTTAATGTGGTATTGAAAGGGCTCTACTAGAGTGCATCACTTTTCATTTTTTTTCTCCCCCAATAGCTCAGCTCTGAGCTATACTTGCTCAGATCCTGAAGACTAACTAGGGCTATTAAAGCTTACAGACCTTAGCCCATGAGAGAGTGATTTGGTCCTGTTAATACAGTGTGAAACATGTCTGCAGTTTGGGAAAGAGGCTCAAGCTCTTTTGCTGCATTAGTTTCAGGCCATCATGTGGACCACTGTTTAGTTAATTACCTGTTGGTAATAGTCCTCACAAAAGTTCCATGTAGGTGGAGATGGGAGACCAGAAGCAAGGAGACCGTACTTCACATGGCTGCAGACAACTTAGCAAGCCCTCTGTTAGTAGGTCTCTTTGTAAGGATTTTGTGTAATTTACATTTTTAAGCTTTTCTTTTGTACTTCACTGTATCTCTTGGTGCTATTGTGTAATGTAGAATTGCCAGTGCGTGCTATTACTATATATTTTTTTTTCTTCTGTAGAATCTAATTGGTCTTAATGGATTTTACATTTAACATCTGCTACACAATCTGACTTATGGGTGTTGAGAGCATCATGCTCAGCTGGAAGCTATCCACTCTGAATTGACATGGATACTGTAAGAAGACAGTAATATTTCATGAAAAAAATGTTGTATTCTGTTTCAGTATCCCTGTTTCACGTGACATTTTGTTTCCGTGCCTATTTTTATTCGTAATGGGTGACACTTGAGTGAATTTATGGCACTTATTTTCTGCTTGGTCACAGTATGCAGAGATTACACTGGTTTCTGTGGAAATTGTCATAAACAAGTGTTAATAATTTCATAATCAGTAGGGGAATAATCTGTTGGAAGCAATTAAAAAAAAAAACAAAAAACAACACTCACCCCCAAAACAAACAAGTAAACAAAATACCATACCAACACCTCATTGTTTGGATCTTTGTAATACAGAGGAGAAGAAAACAGAAGGTGATAATTGAAACATGGTGAAAAAACATAAGTGAAATAGATTGAGATGTTAATTGTTCTGTAAATGCCAAATCCAGTTCATCATCCCACTGGGATAGCTAGGGGGTGGTGTGTTGGCAGGTAACCCTAAACTGCTCTGAGGGAACAGTGTAAGGAGATCCATTCTGTGGGTGGTTTCTGTGGCAATGCCAAGCTGCTCTTCATCCATCACTATTTATTTGGTAGTGTTTTTGCTACATGGAGTGTCTTGGGATACTCTTTTCAACTAACCTTTTTACGTATGCGATGTATACCTAGAAATTACTAGGCTTAGAAGAGAAAGGAGACTAAACCAAAAGTAAAATAAGGATATTGCTTCTCTGTGGAATGTTAAGGTGGGCTATTTTTTTCTGAGCCTGAATCGGAGTCTCAAATATTTGAGGGGTATTCTTGGTGGATTTGATCCATCATGTCTCCCTGCATCACAGGTGTGATGTAGGAAAGCTTTAGATTTCTGACAGTATCAGAATCTAGAAATGTTGGTCACTATTGTGTGAAGCTCTTTAAAATTTAAGAGTGATTTTGTAAGTTGTGACTTTGGCAAATTGACATAAAACTTCATGATGATCTGTTTATTAGTCCAGTTAACTCTAATATTGTTTAAAAATATAAGCGTAATAGGATATGCTTTGTCTTGTCATCTTCCAAAATGCACGTCACTGAACATAAAAGGATGAATCAAAGCATACAGTCATAAATCACTATTATGAAAATATTTTCCTTATGCCACCACTTGACATAGTGAAATAATCTAGGCTACTGAAATTGGTGTTCTAATTTCAGTCATCATTTCAATCTACAGACTCAATTTCAGGGACTGATTTTTTTTTTTTTTTAAAGATGCGAAATTAAAAAGGAATTAGAACAAATTCTTCTTTTCAATAAATAATGAAAACCAGAGTTTCTCTACAGCTAGTGTGTGAAGACACTGCTCTAAAAATGATACTGGGAACCTTTTGATTTTCTTAAATTCAAGTAGAAGTATGCAAGACTCAATACAATGATTTATGATTGAACTTGAATCATTACATCCACATTCTGCTCTTACTAAAATAAAGTTATATGTTTAAGTACTGTATAACCACTTTAATGTGTGGAGCTGGGGATTGGGACTGTTGCACCGTATTTTAAAAGGAAAATTGGAGATTATCAGAGGAAACATCTGTCCTGGTATTATATACTAGGATCACTATTAGATGAGTAACAGATTCATTGATACAAGCAGCTGTTATTTCTGGTATTCAGAAATGGAAATATACTTTTTTTGATAACTATTCCAGACTTACACTTCTTATGCATTGCTTGGGAATGAAGTTACAATGTTGGAGAAGCTGACTTTGCTGGTTTCCTAATATTTTGCAGGAAAACTGCTTCTTGGTGTCAGATCACTTCATGCATTTTCAAGGATTTATGACAGTGGTTGCAGGGAAACATTTACATTCTGACAGTGGAATGAGCAAATCATATCTTATTTTTTTCCTTTATTGTCAACATGAATTTCTAGTTATCTACTGTTCAAGTGCAGAATTTGTGTGCAAAAGTTTTTCACAGTATACCGTTCCAACATCGTGATTTAAAATTAAAACATTACTGCTAATAAAATATATTTTGAAACATATTTGCTTTCACAGTGTGATATGGCTGGTAATTTCACTGCTGCTTTTCTCCTTTGCAGCAAATACGGAATTCATTATGCTGTGATGAGAATTTGTGTGGTGTGCAAAAATTCACTGAGTGCTGCACAAAGAGGGAGCTCAACAATACTCATGTTATCCTCTTTCTGCCACAGTTCTGCATTTAAACATATTTCCCTAGAAATGAAAAGCCTGTCAGCCAACTCTCAAAGATAAAATGTTATGGGTGTGAGGAAAGACTGAAGTGGTTTCTACTAACCTAAGCCTAAGAAGGGCACTCTTCACCCATCATGATGATGTTCACCCAGCTGAACATCATCATGACCTGAACAAACCATCCAGAAATAATCAGTCACATTTTGGTGTGCTATCTGTTTAAGGGTGAGGTTTTTGCTGAGGAAGGTCCCTAGGACAAAGAAGGAAAGTATGGAGGGTGGTATACATGCATTTCACTTCTGTGGGGTGGCCAGGACCAACATGGTGCCTGGTACAGCTCCCAGCCAGCATTGCTCTGTGTTCTCTCAGCAGCTAGGCACATTCTTGGTGTCACTGTAGGAGATGTGAATAACATGCCCTCCATTTTCTATCTCCGCTTTTGGATTACTCTACTGCCAGAGTCATGTAAGTTGTCCAAGGTCACACTTACAGAGCTTTTCTACACTATGGGCTGATTATTTGGTTGGGGGTTGTTTGACTTGATATAATTGTTGAGGAAAGCTGGAGTCACGATACCAGATAACATCTTTACTTGGCAAGCAGGTATTGATATTTTTGTATTTGAGGATGACTTTATTTCATTTCTCATCGCTAGACTTTTCTTACTTAAAGTGGCAGGAATAGTAATGGCACTCTCAAATCATGGCTCTTAAATTGAGCCACAAGCCCAATGGAAAATCCTTTAAAAAAAATTACCTGGCAAAACTTCATTTTTCTTTAGCAAATCAAATGCTTCATGATGGATTTCCTGGGGAGGTTGTTCACTCTAGCTTGATAAAACTGCATGTTCTCTTTGAGAAGGGGTAATTTATATTCTAATTAAAGTTCATATATTAACTAAATGTTAGGAGAAAAAAGTGCCAGGTCTGAAATGAAATTATCATTCTCAGTAGAGTTTAAGTACATCTCTTTAATTATTTTGTATTACTTCTATTCTTTTATTTTTAAATCAGTAATGACCTTTGTATATTTAGCTTTTGCCTCATACACATTAAGGATTGCTCAGGTTTGTGTTTTTTTTTTTTTTTTTTTTTTTTTTTTTTTTTTTTTTTTTTAACCTAAATGGGATTAGTCATAAACAGCATGTGAAACTCACACTCCAGCCCCATTCACAGCTGCAAGATAGACCTTCACTGGGACTAAAGCACCAAATTGCCTTGCACTAGTCTTTCACATCAAAGTGAAATTAAAACTACGTGAGTAATTATTTAGTGTCATAATTGTTCCTAGTACACAAAATCCTGGCAGGAGGCAAGCAAGGAGGATTTATAATTTTCATGGCACTTGTAAAAGAATTGAATGCAACCATTCAATTTTGGTTGCATTTTATCAGAATGTGATACCAAAACTTATGTTTGTTACATTTTAACAGTTGAGTTTCAGAAGACATTTAAATGAAAGTGTGCATCTAGCTGCAAGGTGTCATTCCATTTATGTAATCACATCTCTAAATCTTCTCAGGACTTCACCACACATGTAACACAGTGGTGTCGATAAATGTTTCACGTTTTTAGTGATGAATACAATGGTTTGAAAATGTTTAAGCAAATATTATTTCATATTTATGGTATGACTTCTGTCTTGGTACTGTCTTTCCAAGGTTGTGAGCAATGTGTTTATCCATTCTTTACCCTATGGGTGCCAGACAGGCCATAAGCAGTGGGAGGACTGTTCAGCTCTGGCTAATACAGTGATTCATTCATCATCATCATTTCGCCTGGTCAAAATTCAGTTGTTCCCTTTCTCATTGTTCTCATATTCCTGAACTCTATTGCAGGGGCTCTGAGTAAAGGAGGCGAAGAGACAGGAGCCACTGCCTCAGGGGATTGCCACTGCCTCCAGGCAGCTTCTGCTGCCTCTGGGCTGTGTGTGCTTGTCAGGTTTGCTTTGTAGTGCTCCTGTACGCTGTGCCCGACCTCTTTTCTGTTTCCATGATATGCTCTTAGTGAATAAGGAAAACCAGAATGGATTATAGAGTAAAAAAGTAATAGAAATTCCTTTTGAAGGGGCTTCTGCAACACTTTTACAACACTATGAATAAATCCAGAGACAAACAACTCAATCCAAAGTGCAAGTACATACAGCAAGAGTAACTAATGCATAGAAGTAGATATGCTGCATGTTTCCTTTGGGGGAAAAGGAGAGGGATGAAGAACTAAAAAGAAATCAACACTGTCATTATTTTTTATTAATGAAATTAAATATTCCAGGTTTTCATTTAGCATGCATTTAGTCTTACTGTACATAATATATAGAGATATTCTCTTTGCATTAGCACAAAGATGTGATTCAGAAACGAAATCAGGCAATATATTATTTATTTGTTAAAACCTTCAGATGTGTTTTGTATCTTTTCTTCTTCATCCTCACTGGGAATTACTCTTTAGTAGTATTAACAAATACTCCCAGAGAGAGAGGAGTTGGTGCTCAGGGACTCTTGTCACATTTTGTTGTAAACAGACTTCTGCAACATAGGTTAATAGTGAAATTGTTGTGTATATACATCTTTGAACAAGGATATTCATAGGTTATTTCAAGGTTTATAACTACGTAAGCATATTCCATGGAAGTTATTAAAGTGTGCTATCATTACAGAGGCTTTTAACCAGTAAATATTTTGTTGGATATCTGTAAAGCGTTTTATATTTGTTAAATAAGAAGAAGAAATTTATGTCTAAATTCTAATGCAAGCATGTCTATATGCATATAGGTATGTGTATCATGTATACATACATGGTTAGTGATACTCAGAGGTATATAATCTGGCAATATTGTTCATGATTCAAAGTTTTTTTTCCCAGCAGAGTTAGCAAGCTCCTTTCTTTATTCAGATTACTAATGAAATACCCATGTCCATCCTATCTGATGGTCACAGTTTAAGGTACAAAAGAATTAAAGTGGACATGTGCAGTATGATTTTAAATGCTCAAACACAAGGCATTCTTATCCTTTTGCACAAATAAGCAATTTCCCAGAATAAACGAACTTATTGAGAGGAAGAATTTTCATTTGGAAGATCTGGACACTTTTCCTTGTCTTGATTTCATTTACTTACTTGGTGGCAAGCTGTATATGAAAAAACAACTGTACGTGGGCTCAGTGGATACTAAGTCACTTAGTAAAAGTAGAATTTATTTATTTTTTAATTTTTCCCCCGTCCTGGAGAGATGTAAGAGTCTCTAGGGCTGATTTTCATTTTTTGTTTGACGTACATATATCCAGAGGATGTTCATTAAACATTTCCACCTTTGGCTGTTTGCTGCTTACTTCCATATTTGCTTCTCATCTTAGACTTGCTCATCTTTTTTTCTATTTGTCTTTTTCTCTCCTTCCCCCATGCTTTGCATATTTCCTTCATCTTTCTGTTTAGCTAATTGCCTCAATTCCACCACTTGCTCCAGAACTGGAGATCTAAAGTTTTCATGTAGATTTCTTACCCTGCTCTGAGTAGGCTGGATACAAGTTACATCAAGATGAAAGTTTGGTAGTGGTATGCACTGGTCCATGTATTTAAACTATTATGCCTTATTGACAGGACATGCAAGTTTGGTTTTGTTTTCCAACTATATCTAGTTTCAGTGAAAAAACATGGGCTTAGCTAAAGATTTTGAAAGTTTAGATTCACAGTATTTCTAATATCAAAAGACAAAAGAGAAATTGACTTATTCCTTCCTAACTGTGTTCTGTAATAGCTGAGTTAGAGCATGAATGTAACTTGGAGAGTCTGTGAAGTATACGCATTATTGACCCTTTATAATTATCATAAAAAAGGGGTAGTGTCAATATTTGTATATAGTGGAATATATTTTAAGAATGACTGATCTTAAAGAGGTACAGAATTACATCTATACCCATTATACAAATAAATAGGTATGATATAGTTCTTTTCAATATGTTTTCATAACTTAAAAACAGTTTATTAGAACAAGATGTTTTTTTTTCCTGCCTATTAATCAAATCCCCACTAAAACCACTATACCAGCAAAACTTCCAGAGTAATGATAAATATCTATTATGTGTAAGTAGAAGTATTCTGTAATGCTTGTGGTCTTTAATCCAAGGTTCTTTCGTTCTCATTGGAATTCATGAATACTAAATAATATGAAAACAAACTACATAAGTGTTAGAAGGCAGATAAAGTAAGTCTGGAAAATTTATCGGGGTTGTCTTTCTCCACTGTATTGTCTACACATTAAAGCTGAACATTTTCTGCTAGTCTTTCTTAATAAAGACAGTTTCTTTCCCTTTTTCTTAAGTCACCCATTTACAGCCAGTAACTTCTCAGTATTGTTGTTCGTAGACAGCTGTTTCTATTTATGTTGTTAATGCCTACTGTGACTTTTTAGTTGATCTGAAACAAAATGGAGGCATGGCTACTCTTGCCTTTTCACCTATTTTTGTCTCTTTCCAGTGTTTAGGAACAAAAATACCACTCATTCCATCCTTCTAAAAATAACTGCATGCAATCTTGTAAGAGTGTGATCAATATTACTGAAGCTACTTGGACTTCCGGAAAAAATATCAAAACAATTCAGCTGTATATGGTGCAAGACAGAATAGGGCAGGTGTTTAAGTAAGATTGGATCTGTCCTCTTGTTTCCAAATTTCTGGCATCTATCCCCCCTCCCCACCTTCCTTTTTCAGTAGCATCCATTTTCAGAACCAGTTCTTGAGAGCAGGAACTGTCGGTATCTCTGTATGTGCATATGCCTTATCATATTAAAACAATAACAAAAAATGTGAAAGGAATGTAACTATGAACACTAATTTGTAATCCCGCTTGCAATTCTTACTTTACTAATACCTGTAGAGTTTAATTTTCTATGTTAGCAATTCCTTAGAAAGCTACACATAGCTGCTACCTGTTTCAGTTTTACCATAACTCAAACATCAATTTCTGACCATTTTCTTTTTTTTTCACATGAAATCTTTTCATGCTGTCAGTTTCTCTCTGGGGATATAATAAATGAATATAGCATTTCTAAATGTTATAGACAGAGATAGCTTAAGGATATACATTTTGTCTATCATCTCCCCCACCCTCCAAAAACTGAGAATAACAGATAACAATATCTGTAAGCTTTAGAATAACACTAACTCCATAAGATAAAAGATACAAACTTTTCAGACATTTATGGGTTATTTAGTATGTGACATTTTGAGTACTGATTGAATTTCTGTTTAATCCCATAACCTGCCAAGATTATATATATTCATATGATCATTAGCCATCAGCCTGGCCTCCAGTCATAAAAACACTCACATTTTCACTCACACCCTTTCATTACTTGCATTTTCCACCTGCAATGGAAGTAGTTTGGTGTCTAAATTGGTGAAATTATGCCCCTAAATAACTGCATCTGTGATCACATTTAATTACAGGAAGAAGAAGGCACTTGCTGTAGAAGAGATTAGGGTAAATGCTGCCTGTCTAATCACATCCCTGGTGGCTGAGCTCTGGCAGTGCTTTATTCCTAAATCCTCTTGCTGTGCAGGTGATGAATAAAGCCTGCGTGGTCTGTGCAAGTATATGTTTGGGTCTATTCAGAGGCTTTAGTTGTTTGGTCTGATGGATGTGGCATGTTAGGGGCGAGCTGGATGTGGGTCAATGCTGCCAAAAATATGTGGGGGCCTCTCGGTGTCTTTGGCTAGGTGGGCTGAGCAGGGGCCCAGGCTGGGCTCTGGGGAGCTGGAGCCTGTCCTTGCTGTGGCCTTGCTGGGGGTCCTGGGCCTGATACAGGATTTTGGCCTGTGCAGGAGTCCCACGTGTGTGGCCAGGGTCCTTAAAGCCAGGCCTGGAAGCAGTGGGTGGAAGGAATTTGCGACTGTCTGCTTTCTGGGACTACAAGCAGAGAAGCCAAGAGCTGTGTCCTCCAGTCCTCCAAGGACTCATGGCAGGCCACCATCACAAGATTGCTTCAGAGCCTTGAAATCCCAGGGCAGTGACTCATGGCTTCCCCCCCCCCCCCCCCCCCCCCCTCCTTCTATGTAATTTCATGAACTTCTTATGACACAAAGTAAATGAGAAATAACTTCTTGAGTTATTATTATACATGAAAAGCAAGGGTTTCTGGTCAAAGACACCAGGAAGGCAAGAGATACCTAGCAAATGTTTATTCAGTGACAAAGCACGTTATCTGAGCTTTTTAAATGGTGCTGCTGAAATGGTGTAAACTTAATTGCAATCTTTAATTTAGTAACGTTGATCCAAATATTCTTTAAATTTAAATGTACAAAATATGGAGAATAAAAAAAAAAGTGTTATAAGCAGTAGGTAACCTGGAAACAAAACATCTAGGAAAAAAAAAGTACTTGCTTTTTAGACTTATGTAAAAGCGCTTGATTTTTAATTAGTATTGACAAAGTGACTGCATGCAAGCCTATATGTGTTGTCACACTTAAGATGCATGAAATGTTTAAAGGAGCTTGGGGGGTTGCTTCGCTGCATTTTCTGAAAACAGTAAAAATACTCTGAAGTTTGAGAAGATGTATTTTTTTAATCTTCAATACATCTTTTTGGAAACAGTTATCTTCTTAGATAACTTAGATAATAGAGGGTATTTTGAGCAAGTTTGCTGATGACACCAAACTTGGAGGAGTTGTGGACTCAAATGAGGGCGTAAAGGCCTTGCAGAGGGATCTGGACAGGTTGGAGAGCTGGGCGATCACCAACCGCATGAAGTTCAATAAGAGCAAGTGCCGGGTCCTGCACCTGGGACGGGGAAACCCTGGCTGCACGTACAGACTGGGCGATGAGACGCTGGAGAGCAGCCTAGAAGAGAGGGATCTGGGGGTCGTGGTAGACAGCAAGTTGAATATGAGCCAGCAATGTGCCCTGGCAGCCAGGAGGGCCAATCGTGTCCTGGGGTGCATCAAGCACGGCATCGCTAGTAGGTCAAGGGAGGTGATTGTCCCGCTCTACTCTGCGCTGGTGCGGCCTCACCTCGAGTACTGTGTGCAGTTCTGGGCACCACAGTATAAAAAGGACATGAAACTGTTGGAGAGTGTCCAGAGGAGGGCTACGAAGATGGTGAAAGGCCTTGAGGGGAAGACGTACGAGGAACGGCTGAGGTCACTGGGCCTGTTCAGCCTGGAGAAGAGGAGGCTGAGGGGAGACCTCATCACAGTCTACAACTTCCTCGTAAGGGGTTGTCGAGAGGCAGGAGACCTTTTCTCCATTAACACTAGTGACAGGACCCGCGGGAACGGGGTTAAGCTGAGGCAGGGGAAATTTAGGCTGGACGTCAGGAGGGGGTTCTTCACAGAGAGGGTGGTTGCACACTGGAACAGGCTCCCCAGGGAAGTGGTCACTGCACCGAGCCTGTCTGAATTTAAGAAGAGATTGGACTGTGAACTTAGGCACATGGTCTGAACTTTTGGGTAGACCTGTGCGGTGTCAAAGAGTTGGACTTGATGATCCTTAAGGGTCCCTTCCAACTCAGGATATTCTATGATTCTATGATTCTTTTAATCAATAGTGAGGCTACCAGCAAAAACAGATATCCTTTTTAATGAACCATATAATTAATCACTTTTGAGAATAGCATGAGTCTAAAATTGAGCTCCAAATCAACGCATATAGTCTCGAATGTATTTTCAGAAAATTCAGACAAGTTCAGGGAGAATTTCCATCTGCAGTTTGAGTACCAGTCAACAGTAGGAATAGAAGGCCTGAAGTTTGTGTTGCTTGTTTGGAAGACTTAGTGGTTCTTACCTTCATGACTGGTGATAAACTGTACTTGTTTGACTTCTTCTTTATCCTGTGGTTATGTTAGAGGTTTAGCAATACAGAAATCGACATTTTTATCCAAAATCACTTTTTAAAATTTTCTGTTAGTGTTTACCTCTCAGTCATTATTTTGCTCAATTAAATCAGTTTATAACAGTGATACTACTGTACAACAGCAATAGTGGTAAAAGCTATTTACTGTATTATCAAGTAGTTGTATAGCAAAGCTATTGCAAGTTACTGGGTAATTACTGGTTGTTCAGAATGGGTTGCCGTAATTGCTGTCCAAGAAGGTGTGTGGTGTTAGACTATGAATCAGTAAATTAAGACTATTCCATAATACTTGTAGCAGCTGTGTAACACTCAGCTTTAGAGCTTTTTAATAGACTTACAAGTTCCGTGATAGAAGGAAAAAGTCTCCTGCATTTAGGTATTTGAATAGGCTGTGCTGTGATGCTGTGTATGTTGGGCATACCTGGAGGTTTTCAAGACTCAGCAGGATCAAGTTCTGCTAACCTGGTCTGGACTTATAGATGTCAGACCTTTCCTTTTGATTTAAGCTTTGAGCAGAATGTTGGATTAGAGATCATCTCAATTACCTTATGATTCTGTGCTAGGTGTTTTAACTTAGTATTGGAACTGCTGCAGGTAAATGAAGTAGATTATAGAGAGCTTTAAATTCTGATCGCTCCAAATGTCACAAGGTTCAAAACATGAACTTAGTTATCATTTTACTTATTTTTCTGTATCTTTCCTCTAGTCTGAACTGAAACAAATACTCCAGGAAATTTTTTTTTTTTTTTTTACAGGACTTTCTGCCTTAAATTCAAGACCGTAGAATGTTGAACAAGCCACAAATAAGAAAGTACCTTACACAAATTTTACAAAATTAATGTTGGATATTACTATGGTAGTTGATCACCTTTTGCTTGAAGAGAAACATGTTAAAAAAAAAAAAAAAGTTAAATCACTACTGTTTAAATCTCTAACCATTTTCATTGCCATTCTTGAGATATAGATACCTCCTATAAAATTTAAATATGACAGATCACCTTGGATTTCTTTAGGATTTCCCTCATTTTTATATTTTTGATTGGTGTTTGGTTTCTTTAGCGTGACATATTTTTGCTTGAGCTCTTCAGCCTCTGTATTTTTCCCCAGCACAGCTTGAGTCAATTTACATAGTAACTGAAAATGTGCTGAGCAGAATTTTTTTGGTGGCTTGGAAAACTTAAGAAACAAATCATAAAGCAAACATGAACCATGCTGAATTACTTTTCAGTGGTTCTCCTGGATTTATATTAATCTATCTGTAAGTACTGATTCATTAATTCATACCTTCTTCCTAAGATATGCCTCAGATATAGTGGATTTTTAAAGTTATCCAGGGCCTAATAGGGATGTGTCAGAAACCTCACAGGGGGAAAATATCTGTTTTGATTTTGTAGTGTTGTATTTGTGGTTTTGTATTCTAGTGGCTAGAAAGTCTTTTTTTTTTTTTATCATTATGCCTGATTTACCAGCATGAAAAACTAACAAATTGTGAAGAAAAAAAGAACATGCATTAGAACTTTTTCCCTTTTATTGATGTTTAAAGGCTTCATGTCCACCATATGTTCCATTGTGGTGCATCTTCAATAAAATGCTAAGATGCTACCAATAAAATGTTGTCATGTTACATTTTTTTGCCTTACAAGTTATAGTGAGTTTAAATGTGTGTATTTTTAAGTTGTTTTTAATTATCCAAATAATTAATGGAAAAGGAAAAAGTCTTGATTGTGTACAGTCTATGACAAAAGAAGAAATTTATTATGGGTTTCTTCTGTTGTTAGTATACCTGCTAGTTAGTATATCTGCTGTAGTATACCTAGAAGAAACTGCTAGACATTCAAAACTATGAGCTCCATTTTCTTCTTTCCCTCAGCAAAGAACTAACTTCTGTCTAGGATAGGACAATTCTACGCATAGACCAGTTGCTCACGATAGCAGAGAGGGAAGGAAGGGTTCCTGAGGAAGCGCAGCCATGAGGTTTTGGTAGATACTTTCTGTGCTTAAGTTGGTGTTATGTCATAGATGCAGTGAGCCGTGGAGTTTAACCCCTCAGTGATTTGCATGGGCTGGCCTCCTCATTTCAGGACTTTTTAGGCTCATCTCCAGAGTTTAATTGATCTCATAACTCTGTTTATGTCTGTCATCCTTTCTTCCTGGAGGGGCAGATAATTGCTTTTTATTTTAAAGATAAAAGCCTTTCATTTATGCATGATCATGCGAATGAGGAGCTTAGTGTATGTTGGTGCTGTGACCTCTTTTCAGTACTCTCCTTCTACCTTTATTTGTATATTACCATTGAAACTACAGTAACAAATTATCAATGCAGTATTTCCAAATATTTCTTAAATCTGATGTGTCATAACCTTAAATCTATATATCTTATATTGTATCTGTATTTAACTATCTATAAATGTTTAAAGAAAAGGCATTAGCTAGATGTGATACCCTGGCTCAGTACTCTGAGTCATATTGTGGTGGTTTGAGAGGAATACAAATAAAGTACTTTATGAAAAGTATTTTCCCTTATAAAATTATTGTCAGGAGTTAAATTCTTGGCAAGATACTTTGCTTTTTTTCTTTTTTATTAACATCTAAGAAGTAGATAGCTGCACCAGTATGTTTCAGGATGTTATTGCCATATCATGTATGCCTTTTATTTTTTCATACATTCTTCAGTAGTCAAACAAATATCTCATTGATCCTTCCTGATCATTAGAATGTTTAGTGTTGAAATAATTTGTTTTACTGTATGACTTGTAGCACAAAAGAATTCCTAAATGATTTTGCATAAACTAAGAACTATTTGTTTCATCATGGGTGAAAGCTTCTTGAAGTCTTTGCATTTAGTTCAGTTTATATTTATATGTAAATTTTATCAAAATACAATTATTGATTTTAGCAATCATTGTATGTAGTGCTAAATCCTACATCAAATAAGAATTATATTATCCATTATAGAAGATTATGCTAAAGTAATTCTGCTTTTTATAATTCTTCTTTCCAAATTCTATACAGAATTTTCTATCCACATATTTCTCTTTTAAGATTATAACATTTCACCCCTCATTGGATAGGAAAATAGTCTCACTGGCACATAAATACATTTTCTCTTTTCCCTCCTCCAAATTAACAGTATCTCTCCAGCATTACTGGAGACCAAAAAGTGATTATATTTTAATAAATAATTTTAATAAATAAATTTATGCAGAAACTAGCTATGTGGACTCTAAGAAACATTGGTTCAACCTGGATTCAAAGCAGGATTTTGTTGTGGTGGGGATGATGAGGAATATCTGTACCAGTTAAATAACACTGTCATGGTATAGTTTGGGAAAGAGGCAGACTACAGTGTTACTTGAGTAATTCTTGATTAGCGGAGTGGTAATGTAGAGGTTATAGCAAGTTACAGAAATGAGAAACAATTTATGGTAATCAGTCTTTATAAAAAAAAATCTGCAGTTTTTGTAAAATTATATGCTATATGCTATTGGTTTATATCATTTGTACATAACTTCATCAGTGCAAAGTTGGTCCAAGCAAAACAGGTCAGGTCCTTTGTGTGCTCATTGAGCAATTGTAGATAATTGCACAGGATGCAAAACAACAGAAACTTGGGGCTGTATTGAGAGAAATCTTCTTGAAAGAGATGAGAAGATCTTCCGTTAATGCAGAGACAAAACTGAAGAGTCCCTGATCTCTGGTTGTGCAGTCCATCTGTTAAGATGCAGTGCTTTTCATAGTCTGTGAGTTAGAGAATAAAGCCTTGAAATTATAAGTCTGAAATTAAGTTTGTGCTCATTAAGAAAAAACTCTTTAACAGCAAGATTTTTTTTTTACTAAAATACTGTAAAATTTTATCTTTAGCTTTACAAAGTCACTTCAAATGAGGCTACAGGGATGAAGAGCTCTGATGAGCCTGTCTGCCCTGACACAGTACAATCTAATGGAAGCCATTGCAGTCTGTCAAGTCAAGCAGTTTTCTATAAAAGGCAGCATTTATATATATATATTTAAAGAAGAGTGACTAATATTATGAATGGGATGTTCAAAACATTTGGTGGAAGCTGATAGCATTTCATCTACCATGTTGCTGAACCTTTATTTTTTTGGTTTGTTTTTGTTATATTGATTTTCCACACTAGATGGCAGTGCATTAGCACTAGTCCATAATAGGGGAATTGATTTAATTTGTCCAGGGGGGAACAAATCCTTCTATTTCGTGCTTCCTTACACAAACATAGCTCAAAGAATTGCACAGGAGACTGGATTACAATCAGCCACGCATGGGTGTGCAAAGGAAGATGCAAATTATTTCCCCTCTTCTGTTGTACAAAAGAAAATCCATTCAAACTGATTGAACTAGGCTTGCATTGTAGGTGAGATGAACCAGGTCTCTCTCCCTGTGCTGTCCCTAAAGAATTGCATCCATAGAAACTTCATATGAAACATTTTATTGAGTTAAAGCTGAGAATACATCCAGACTCAGAGCAGATTGCCTCACAGTTTTGAGCCATGTGTTGTCTACACTGAGAAGTCAGGGAGACTAAAAAACACAGCTTCCTTCTCTTTCCAAGAAAACCAAGTGCTGGGGAGGTGGGGATGGAGAGCAGAGGGAGATGACTGGGGTTTTGGGGGAAGGAAAGGTAGTTTCTAGGTATGGCTTTAGCCATACCACCCAATTTAAAGAATCCAAAGGCAGAGACAGGGAGAATGAAGAAGTGCCCACTGTAGGAGAAGGTCAGGTTTGTGACCATCTGAGGAACCTAAAGGTGTTCAAATCCATGGGATGAGATGCATCCAAAGGTCCTGAGGGAACTAGCGGATGAAATTGCTAAGCCGCTATATTTGAGAGGTTCTGGCAGTCCAGTGACATTCCCACTGACTGGAAAAAGGGAAACATAACCCCCATTTTTGTAAAGGGGGGGGGGGGGGGGGGGGGGGGGGGGGAAGGAAGACCTGGGGAACTGAAGGCCAGTCAGTCTGAACTATGTGCCTGGCAAGGTCATGGAGCAGATATTCCTGGAAACTATGCTATGGCATATGGAAAATAAGGAAGTGATAAGTGACAGACAACATGGCTTCACTAAGGGCAGATCGCGCCTGACAAATCTGGTGGCCTTCTATGACAGGGTTACAGTGTTGGTGGATAAGGGAAGTGCAACTGATGTAATATACCTGGACTTGTGTAAAGTCACTTTGACACTGTCTGGCGTGACATTTTTGTCCCTAAATTGGAGAGACCTGAATTCTATAGATGGACCACTTGGTGGGCAAGGGATTGGATGAATGGTTGCACTTGGAGAAAAATGTAAAAGCAGTAAGCATGGAGTTGAAATTTAACTTGAAATTAAGATATAATGCTTGAAATTTACGGGTGAGGGCCTTCAAAACATAAGGTTATTAAAAAGCAGACCCCTCCTCCTCCCCCCCCCCCCCCCCCCCCCCCCCAAAAAAAAAAAAAAAAAGGGGAACAAAAAAAAAAAAAAC
The DNA here is from genome assembly GCF_009819795.1 of Aythya fuligula. Classification (NCBI taxonomy): domain Eukaryota; kingdom Metazoa; phylum Chordata; class Aves; order Anseriformes; family Anatidae; genus Aythya; species Aythya fuligula. The sequence goes on from NC_045562.1 coordinate 51,317,927, forward strand.
TACCACCCCTGGTCTCTCATTTTTAATCCTCCTGTGTAAGGACATTAGGACTTTGAAAAAACACAAATATGAATAGACTTCGCGGTCAAAAAAAGTCACATGCAGTACCAGGAGAAATTAAACACCTTAAAAGAAATTCAGTAGTTGAAATAAATAATAATAATAATAATAATAAAATAAAAAAAAATAAGTTGCATGCAGGAATAACTGATCGTATGAAAAAGAGCTGAAAGAAAGAGGGTATGAAAGAGACTGAAAAAAAGGTATCAGGAAGTCAAGAGTTACCAAAGAAATATCTTTCTCTATGTGGATTTCCTGAGTAGTCTCTTAATGGTGGGGGCTTGCTCAGGAATAAGATCATTGTTTCAAGTCTCGTTCAAATTTATACTTACAGGAGATAAATTCACTGCACCACCTTTATCTTGCTCACTGGAGTTAAGCATTTTAAAATCAGGAAAGTTTTTGCCTGGGGCTTGGAAGACTACTGCCACGAATATATTTTCTTAAAGAAAATTTAACTAAAGTTGGTGTCTCCTGGGACCTCAATGCATGCAGCTTCTGCCTTATTTATTCAGTTTTATTTTATTTTTTGCTACATCCCTACTGAATGAGCTGGATAAAAACAAATTGAAATGCAGGAAAACAAATTTTCTCTCACTGGTTTTTACTAGGTCTGCCACACTAGCTGAAATTTCATTAATACTGCTGGCAGAAAAGCCAAAGGAATGTTTGCCTATCTTCTACCATGATGTTCATAAAAACTTTATCTTTTAGCAAAATGTGCTGCTGTTACTTGCTGTAATTTTTTGTAGTTCACAGAAAGCGGTAGTCCTGCCTACAATTTATTGCATAATTCTGCCAGAAGATGCAGATGGCTTGCTATAAAAATGCAGCTCAAATTGTATTTGACTTAAACTATTCCTTATTTGTTAGGAAAAGCAACAAATGGTGTGAAGTCAGAATTTGTCAGGAACTTTGTGTTAGAAAGTGGGCCTAATTCTTGGGACAATTATGTGGGAGGGAGAAGTTGCCAGTTCTTTAAATCAGAGAGAACAAATGACTGAATATAGACCTCCCACCTCTGACTTCTCTAATCATCAGGTTAGGTTGTCAAGAAAAATACCTACTTGCTTTGCAACTTTTTTTTTCTGAATTCAAATATAAATATGGTGCCTTGAAGATTTACTTAAAACAAACTTGTTTTCCAATTAGGCGGCTTCTTCTAATCAAGAGGAGGCATGGCACAGAGCTGTTAGAGGAAAAATGTCTGAAGTATTTTAAGGGGGGGAAAAAAAAAAAAAACAAAAACAAAACACACTATATGTTATATATGGAGTGGTAATTTGTGTCGAGAAAATGGTTGATATTAAAGAAGGGGGAAATTTGGGAGTGTGGCCATGGGGGTCGGAAAGCCCTGTGGTTGATGATAACATTAAACTCTTAACTATGAGGCCATAAGGAATGTAAAAGTGTTAAGAGGGAAAAAAGGATGATTCAGGAGACTCCATGCAGTCTCAGGTTGCTTGTTCTCCAGCCTTTAAGGCATGGAAGTTTCTGGGTGTTTGCTGTTATATTCAAAGTTGTTTGACCAATAAAAAGTTGTTTTGAAAAGAACTGCTGTGGAGAGAAGGGTATAAGAGGGGAGCCTGTTCTCAATATTAAAAAAAAAAAAAAAAAAAAAAGGCAACACGATGTAATGAAGTTATGTCATCAATAAAGAAGCAGAAAGAAGGAATGAAAAGGAACAGGCTAGCAGAACGGAGACCAGAACGGGAACAGGCACATTGATTGCCTCTTGGAGATAGTTTGCTGAGTTTGGCTGAACCTGCTCAGAGAAGCTTACACAGAAAGTTGCTGGAAATGGGCGCACCGGAGCTGCAAAGAAGTTCAAGCTGAGAGAAGCAGACCCGTGCACACAACTGCCCCTCGCTGGTAAGCAGCTGTGCATTATGGGGAATCATACGTCCTTAGAAACAAACTGTCCTGGTAACCTTACAGCTTATTCTCCTTATTAACAATCAGACAGTTTATGATCCTGAAATATGGGACCAAATTGAGGACAAGATGTGGGACTCTGTAATTAAAAACGACAAGGTTGTGGTGGGACTGCTCAGCACCTGGTGAGCAGTCTCTGAGGCCTTAAAGACCTCAGACATGGGACCACAGTCAGAAACATGTGGTTTGCCAGACAGTGAGGGAGCTGTGGACTCCTTTACTGATCCGATTGCTACGCCATGGGCCCCTCTGCTGCTACAGCTTTTGCTGTTATGCCCCTGCTGACCTGGATGTGCCTTTTGATCCAGGCCTTATTGGCCTTGAAAAGGAGATGGATATGCTGTTCTTCGATCTGGGAAGATGCATAAGGCCTGAAGACCGAGTTGCTTGACAACTTAAAGCAAGACATTGTTCAAAAGGAATGGAAAATTTGAGACTTGTTTGTAATCAAGAAAAGGAATGGAAAATGGAGACTGTTGAGTCATGGAACTTAAAGGATTGTTTGTTACCTTTTCTGATTGTACCTATTTATAGGCATACTCGGGTTTAGTATGTAAAGCAATGTTCTGTATATTTAGAATGTTTGATGTTCGTGTGTGCGTGTTGGTGGAGCGTAGACTCCCCACACACCCAGCGCTGTTTACTTGCCTTTTATACTTTTTATGAATATTTCTTGTATAAATATTACTAAATTCAGATTAAGACTTCATTTATAACATATACAATCAGTATTTCTAAGAGTTAGTATTTGTTTATATGAACAGTATTATGCAGAACTTTAAAATGGAGAGGAGTTATTGCTGCTGCTGTGTGTTTTTTTTTTTTTTTTTATGTTCTGTCTTGCTTTTGTTTTCTTTCCCAAACATCCTGTGGTCAGATGATGAATTTGGATTTTCTTTTTGATGTAGCTCTGCTTTGGGAAGTCTGAAAAAAAGAAGTTGGAGAGTAGGTGAACTACTCCCAGAGTTTGTCTTCCTTTCAGTCTTTTGTTGTGAGCACACAGTTTCACATACTGGACAATACATGGTAGCCAGAGATATAGGGGCCCTCTGGGTATCCCTCTGCTAGAATTTCTTTAATATTAACATGATTGCATTTTCAGAGGCTTCGCTAACCAATATGGGTAGTATGCAGATCAAAATCCAGCTTAAAAAGAAGATAAATTGTAAACATTCAATGTAAGTAGCAAAGAAATGTAACATCTGTATTTTAAAAATAATTAGAGAGTCTCATTAGAATCTGGTTTATCTCATCAGTAGATTTGTAGCCATTCTCATGTTTAAGAGCAATGTTAAGCATTTGGAGAAGCAGCAGCAATCTTAGTGTTCAGGCAATCCATGAGCATCTTGCTCTAATAGCAGATTTTTATCTTGCTCATATGGCAGTTCTGATTAGATCTAAAGAACAAATGAATGACAGGATTCTTCAAACCACCCAAATGACTTGTCTTTACTCATATCTGTGATTTATTTGCAAGCAGTTGGTTTGCTTTTAAGAATCAGGCTTTGCAAGCAGAAGGAACACACATTTGTTAAATTTGCACACCCATAATCCAAGCTTTATTTTCTCAAAAAGGCAATGTGCTCTTCCAGACTATTTTCTTGAGTTTACTGTGGCTGTGTTTTTGAAAAACAAAACCAAATGTCATACCTATCCAGTTTTGATAATCTTGACATTCATGAAGAGCACATTCATTATGGGTTCCTACTACTACTTTCCCTCCCCAATGTTTTGCTTGCCTCCTCCTGGATCTGAAATGTCACCTCCACATGGAGTTATTACTGTTGCTACATTAGCATTCCTTGGTATGGCTTTTATACCATCCAATTGCTTACCAGTCAAGTTTTGCAGATTACACTTGAGTTACTCTAAACATCATCTGGGAGATATCCTTCCAAGTCATTGGACTTGGGAAAAGCATCCTATCATAAATTAATTTTTGAATGGCTTTTCCTGTCACAGATACTCCTGCAAAATATTCATTATGCACTCCTGTTGTCCTCCTAATTTCTGCCTTTTCCTTTCTTACTTGAACCTATATAGCTTTATTATTTGTTTGCCATCATCTTCCTCTTGAGAGGCTTATAGATCTGTTCATTATCCTTTTGACTGTGATATCATTTTTCTTTTATTTGTTTTGATTTTTTAATGCATTTTTAACTCCTTTCTTTGTTGTCACTTACTTTTCTGCCACTGTGTTTTGTCCTTACTCTTCTTTTTTTCTTGTTTAATTCATTACCTTTAAGTTTTGTTGTTATTTTAATTTAAAAGTCTCTGTTGCCTTATATGCTTGCTTCTAAATGGAAGGCATTCTACCAGCAGTTGAAGACTTTGTACTCAGGGGATTTAAAAAACAATCCCCTCTACCTTATATTATGATTTATTCTGTTTTTAGCAAAATTAAAACCTTCAAAAGACAGCAGTTTTGGTTCTTTCTTAATTGTCTTTGTTTTCTCATCTCTGTCTTGCCAGACATATGGAAACAGCTGGTTCCCTTGTTTCCATTCCTTAACTGTTGCTTCCTATGGTTCCACAGCAGTGGAAGTTCTTTGGGTGGCATAATAGAGATAAAGAGGTTTGTATTTTCTTTGTAAAATGTCACGCTTCCTTATTCTTTCTTTCAGTTCATGTTTTAAAATGGAGGCTGAAATACATGATCTCGCTGTTTAAGGCTTCATTTTTTTTTATTCCTTCATAAGTTCTGCAACACACTCAAAGTCCTTTGTTTCCATTCACTAGTTGGTTTCTCCTTTAGATTCAAATCCTCAGTCCAGCTGAAAAGCCAAATTGTGGCTGCACTTATAGCATAAAGGCATTTTTATGCACTTTATGCATTTTTATTTAGTATTATGGACAAAAAAATAAAAGCTGCTAAGATATTAATCTGTTTTTCTCCTTGTTCTTATTTATTGCAGTTACTTTCTGCCTCCCTTCATACAATAGCAGCAAAGGTAGTGAGGTAGATTTATGTCCTTCCCAGTTAGAGGCAATAAACTTACAAAATTGAAATAAAATAATTTGTGTTAATATTACTATGCAATTATGTAATGAATTTTCTTCTTTGAAAAATTCCATACAAAATTAATGGGAAAATGGCTAATTTTATCCAACTTGAAAAATATTTAAGAAAACACAAAAAGCATCTATCTTAAAAATTAATGCTGAGTTATTTTTATTCCCCATTCTGTATTCTGTGGACTTGATTTTCTAGGTTTAGATGTGCAACTTTAGCATTACCTCATTGTCATGTTAACTTTGTGAAACTTAATATTGAACTGAGTTTTTATGGAAAACAATATTCTCTTCAAAGACAACAAGAGAATCATAAGCCATTAAAATTCAAGAAGAATTCTTTGAGAGGAAAAGGAAGATCATATTTAATCATGCCATGTGTTAAGAAGTCAGCAACAGAAGACAGGATATTTATTTGTGATGATCACAGTGCTGTATACAGACAGGAGGCAAAAACAGAACTGGCATTTTAATTTAAATATCTAAAATTGCTGGTCCCAGGGATCCTAAGTATCACTATTAAAATTATTTCTCTTAGTTCACAACTATAGTACCTTCAGGATGCTACACTGGAGGCTCACCTAACTCTTGGAAATTACTGCCCACCACTGGTCCTTCACTTCTGACATCCAGAGGGGGCAGCTTGTGCCAGCTCTGCTTTTCCTTGGACTGGCTTTGGAAAGCCAAGTTTGTCACAGCAGGAGCTGAGATGCTTCAAAGACATGGGAATGAGGACAGAAGCAGTTGAGAGAGAGACCTTTTCCATCTTCTTTTCACAATGGCTAAATACAGTTTATTTAATCACACAGTAATACAGACCCCAGAATGTGATGTGTTCACGTGTATGTTCCTTTTGGACTTTGTGAATGTGCCTAATACTTTTTTGTGTTCTTAGTGTACTTGCTTTACTGTTTGACATTTAAAGAATCAGTTGAAACAAGTTTTGCAAAATAGAATATCTGCCCTAAATCCTTCAATCCATAACTTTTAGTACTAATAACTATTTATTTACTCTGTCAGAAACCAGTTCAGAATTCCTCAGAGCAGCTCCATATTTCAGTATGACAAAATGAAGAATGAAATAACACGGGGAAATTAGATTTTTTTTTCTAAGTCACATCACACTTTTCCATCTGTTTGTAAAGGTTGTATCATATTTTTCTTCCTTCCTATTCACGTTTTTTAAATCACTGAGGAGTAGTGGGATTGCTAATTTTTTTTTTTAATTGAAGTATTTACCAAAAAATCTTTAGACAGAGGTTGCGGAATCACTGATCTGGCCAGCTTCACCCTGTGTTTATAATTCTCCTTTTCTTGGTTGGAGGGTGGATTTTTTTCTGGAGTATAGTGATTTTTGTTAAAGGAAATTTTACCTCACTTTTCCTTTCAGCTTACAAAAGATTTTAAGGACTTAAAAGAACTTTAAAACTTTTTAACAAATGGGAAGGGACTCTCTGAAAATAAAAATAAAATTGAAAAATATAGGTTTCCATAGTAACATCTGTAGAACATTTGCAAAAGTTTGATTTTTATTATGTGGTTCTGTTGTATGGTACGAACAGATCAGTTTGGCATCCTGAGTTATGCTTTGTGTTTCTCTGGGTCCTGGCTCATAGTGGCAATATGAACAACAATCAGCATGACGTGCGGATGAAGGCAGAAGTGTTCAGTGGCAATCTGTGTAGACGATTTAACTTCCCATTGCCATGAAAGTTTTATTCATCTGCTATATTTGTAGGATGGATGAGCTTTGGGAAGATAGCTTCAGCCTTTAGCTTCATTTTTTTACAGACCTTTTATGAAAAAATATGTAATAAAACATGCAATGCTAATTAAAATATAGGATTTCGTGCCTTTGTGTTAACAAAATCTCCAAAATTGCCTGTTTTGTAGCATTGTACATCTCATTGTTTTTCTCTTCTCTGAAATGCAATACCTGTTTGTCAGATGTAATTCCTGCAATACTGCAGTGGACAAAAATACAAATTTTTAATACTTATGCGATTCTGCTGAGGAAGAGTATGAAGGATCATGCTAAGGTCCAGTGAGGAGTTGGCTATGGTCTGATGTGTTTTCACATAGGTTAAAACATATGTAAATAAATAGGATACAGTAATAATTTTATTCCTGTGAGCTGATGGCAATCATTCTGCCATGGTCTGCAGAAATTAGATATTCTCAGTTCTTTCTAGTGCAGCTGTGTGGGACATGAATGACAGCACCTTTGTTTCCTCTGTTCACAGTCAGTCTTCCTTCCTGCAAAGCTCTCTGAAAAATGAATAATTTTTTTCATGTAATCCAGTGTGTACATTTGTAAGAAAGGTATGGTAACTCAAATCTCATCAATAAATAACAAAATATAATTAGAAATCAAATATCCCTAAGAATCAGATGAGATGAATTACCTGGTCTCTCAATCTTTATTTAGAATACATACATAGAATACAATACGTGGAATATCTTAAGGCAGAGGATAAAGATAAAACACTAGATTTCCTCCAGCAACCTATTGAGACAACAAAGCAAATAGCTTTGTTGCAGCCTCAGTGCAACTTTTAGCTGCACTGGTTGGTTTGTAGGAAAACAAGCCTGGACATGGCATTGCAGATCTTCAGGTCCAGCCCCTTGCCTCAATAAATAAGTGTCAGTAGTCCTGTTAATATGTCTATGTCAATTTAAAACCTATCACTTTGTCCATTGTCGCTACTTTTGTTGGCTAGAAGCCACCTTGAAATGTCCAGCCTTAGTTCTACCCAGAATCAGTTTATTCTTTTTTGTGATTTGCTCTTATTTGCTGGTAGTTTACATAGGCCTTCTTGTCTGTTCTAGGAACAGCTGTGTTCTTTCTGTGTTTGTTTGCTAACATGATCAAGGTATGATTTTGTTGTGTTTGATAGTGTTATAATTCCTCTGATTTACCCAATACCTTTATTTTCCCCATCTGAGCCTCTGGGGGGGGAAGTTAGAATTGTATAGAGTACATTCAATGAGACTTTATTGTTACTGTGGCATTTATATATTTTAGAATAAAGTATTTTTTTTTTCATAAAGACTTTTTCAAACAGATACTAGCTTGCTCTTTGAAATTTATGGATAAGTTGCTTTTAAAACTCTTGACTACTGCAAAACAAAAATCCTCACAATGGGCCCATCATAATGAAATGTTAGTTAAACATCAGAGAAAGAATCAGCAATTTTCAAATTTGGTCTGCAGCATGTGTTTTTCTTTTGGAAAATTCTGTTTTTCCATTCTTGAGTTTTTCAGTGTGCTTGTATCGCAGGTGTTAATAGAAGGGATGAAGAGCTGTGATGGGTGACAATATGAGCTATGGCTAAAATTAAGCTTAGAATGAAATAACGTAACATTTAGCTGCATTTGTCACCATGTGCTATTGGAAAATATCTTGTTATGAAATTCTCATGATAAGTAAAGCTTATTATTTTTTTCAAGAGAATTCCTTGATTATGCAAGTAGCAATAATCTGCACTTCTGATTGATACTAGGCAAGTAGCCTACTGCACTTCTGCATTGTATTTGATTTCAGTCTGTTGCAAAATGATGTGCGTTGCATGATGTTCTTGTGGTTTAAAAGGTATAGAAGTGGTCTGTTAGGATTGCTGATGTTCAAAAGTGGAATAAATAACTATAACAGACTTTTCACCCTTTCCAATTAAAAACAGCATCGTTTCTTGTATTTCTGAACTGTAGAAAATGCTTAAGATTATCACTGATGTATTTTAAAGTGGATTAAAAAAAAATAAAATTGACTATCTCTGAGACCATAATATATCATGATCTTTGGCTTAGAATCTCAACGTAAACTGAACTCACACACAAGTATTTCCTTATTTTTTTCCAATTTTTATATGCTTATTTGTGTATTACTAACACGTATATTAAATTTAAGAATCTTGCATCATACCATCACACATGGTTTGAACAGTTGTTAACATTTAGGCTTGCTATGATTTAATAATTGTTGCTCCACGGTTTGTTTTGTCCTTTAATTTAATATAAAATTAATTATATCTTGAACTCTACCTGTTCCTCTTTCTTGAAGCTAAATATGTCCATTAGAAAGGAATGCTATATTTCCAACAAAAATTGAGCAACAAATTTGATACCTGCTGTGAGTGTTCAGAGAACTGCTCCCAGCTGTGATATTAATATTGCATTGTTTATCAGGAAGGTAACTTGCTGAGTTATTTCAAGTTAAAGGCCAGGGTTATCTCCCACTGAGATAATAGCAGCATATTTCTCTGTAGAAAAGTGTTGGTCTAATTACATTTTTTTTTAACTGTGCTGCTGAACCGCAGTACCCATACAGCTACATACATTAAGGTTAAAATGACTTTACATTGTACATTCAGTACTGAATTATCCTGTCTTTAAAATATGTTTTTTTAAATTTTTAATAGGTATGTTGTTACCCAATGCATTCTTGTTTTTGAATTTTATTATTACTGAGCTTTAATGTAGATATTCAGGAAAATTAACTGCATAGAATTCTTAAACATCTGAATGTTTTAAAAGTCATGTCCAATTTTTGTATTTCAAATAGTACTATGTGATTTATTAAACATTAGTAATTTTAAGGGAAAATTACAAATTTAGTATCTGTTAATTAAAAGATCATAGTAGGTTGTAGTCTCAAAATTCTACATCTTGTACAGGTAAATACAAAATAACATTAACGTGATATTCAGTCAGCTAGTCAGTGAGTTTGGCAGTACCCTTCAGTCATATTTTGTATTTGGTAGCTGTTCCCACAATTTGTACTAAAAATGTTTCTAGATCTCCTAACTGAAGCAAGACAAATAGGCTCTAGCATATTGTTTATTTTCTGCCAGAGACAGTGGCAGAATAAGATTATGAGGAAGTATAACAGCAATTAGTCTTATTTCCCACAGTGAGTATTCTGTAGTGATATTTTAAACATTTTATAGTCCCTTACACCTGAAGATTTTAATGCACTTTAAATGTGTGATTTACTGCTCCCATCATCTCTAGGACATATTGGGATTACCATTTGCTTTAAATAGTGTAAGGCAATCAGAGAATTTATTAGGGCTGCACTAAACATGTAAGTGGAAATTACAGTGTATTGCAGAATTAAAACTGAGGTGAGGAATTACATGAATAAATGTGAGTGTTTGAAATAGAATGGAAGAAAAGGAAAGTAGAAAGAAAATGCATTGAGTCAATTCAGTGTAAATTGCTTCTCCATCCTGAGTGTATGCACAGAACTTAATGACTAATAGAAGCAAAATGGCAGGCTAAGGCAACATCCATAATACTGGGTGAAAGTTTGTTAGGTGAAATGTTATTGCAGTCTTTAAATTGAAAAAATAGCTAATGCACTGAAGATCTGAACAGTTAAAACACTGTTCAATACACAGTACCTGGCAAGGGAAACTTCCATTCTTTTGCTGTAGCCACAGTTATAGGTGATGCATTTAACAAATGGACTCAGCTCATCCAGGTATGGCCAGCTCTTGATTGTCCATGGATGCATTACTCAGTTTCAGGGTTAAATATGCTGCTGGTGCAGAGATACCGGAGCTGGCTCTGCCTGAGCTGGTTTCATTGCAGGAGGAGTACAGCAATGCCCAAACTGAATGCACAATATGCTCCTAACTGCTTGGTGGGTGCCACCCTGGGGATGTTTGTGCTCCATGCTCATCTGTAACAACCTTGCTATGTGTTCTTAGGGCCTAATATTACTCATATTTTGTATTATATGTGGTTTGGGGTTACTTAGGTTATCCAACCCCTTCAGAGTCTGAGTGCATAATCAAAAGCTGATTGTTGCCTGCTGTTTCCTCTTTACATTTTTTATGTACCAATTTGCTAGGAAACTATATTAAAAATAGGATTAATATTAAAAATGCTAATGTTAAAGCCATAACTTGCATGTGACTTCACAATTAGGCATACTGCTGTGTTTTAGTAATAGGATTCATTATCTCTCCTAGTGGCAAAGAGGCATTCTTACTACTAACTTAGACATTTTGCTTGCCTTGGGCTTTTGGTGCAAACTGAATTTAAACTGTTCCTGCAATGTAATTCTTCTGCAGCAAATTGATAAGGCAGTCCACTTCAGAACTTTATGTGGAGTAGATGCACTTCGGAAGAAATAGGAAGTAGCATGCGATTTAAATTTCATACGGTTTTGTTTCAGATCCCTTTCACAGCAAGTATTAAGCCCCACTTTATGATATTTTCACTTCTACATTCAGAATTCTAAAGTTCTCATCAATTATTTTGAATGCTTTGTCATAGCATGCCATGAGTTTTAGAGAGTCAATTATACACATTCACATGTTATTTTTGGCTGTGAAACCTTATTTTATTTTAACAGAAGGCATCATTGGTACTATCAGAGCCATTGATTCTCAACCATAAACACTGATCTGTATCTTGCTTATTATTTATGCACTACTTGCCCCATTATTTGGAAATAGTAGAATGGGAATCCACTTAAAAGATATAATCATGATGTTTTTAAGTTAGATAGTGTCATGATTTAACCCGGCCGGCAGCTAAACACCACGCAGCCGTTCACTCACCCTCCCCCCTCCCTCTCTGGGACGGGGGAGAGAAATGGAAAGTGAAGCCCGTGAGTTGAGATAAAGACAGTTTAATAAGACAGGAAAATAATAATAACAATAATAATAACGATAATAATAATAATACAATGATGATAATAGTACTACTAATAATAATGTGTACAAACAAGTGATGCACAATGCAATTGCTCACCACACGCTGACCGATGCGCAGCCTAACCCTGAGCAGTCCAGCCCCCCTCCCCCGGCTAGCCACCCCTATATATTGTTTAGCATGACATCAGATAATATGGAATACCCCTTTGGCTAGTTTGGATCACCTGTCCTGGGTCTGTCCCCTCCCAGCTCTTGCTGCACCCCCAGCCTGCCCGTTGGCAGGACAGAGCAAGAAGCTGAGACGTCCTTGGCTTAGTATAAGCACTGCTCTGCAACAATTAAAACATTGGGGTGTTATCAGCACTCTTCTCATCCGAAGCCAAAACATAGCATTCTACCAGCTACTAGGAAGAAAATTAACTCTGTTCTAACTGAAACCAGGACAGATAGTATTGTAAATTTTACAAGTAATATGAAGTTTTTGAATTATTTTTTTTTTGACAAAAGTAATTTTAAATGCTTAGCATAGCCATTTCTATTTGAGATATATTCAAAGATGTAAGAGAGAAACTTCTGTTTTGTGTAAAAACCTTTACACTTTTTGGTTACTTCCAGAGTAGTGTATTGTGTGTTAAAATGCAGTGCTGTGGAATCTTTCACATTCTCTCCCCAAGCTGCCTATAATTGAATTCTTGGTCAATCAGTAGCATTTCCTCTGTAATCATGAGATGCCATTTGTTTCATCAACATCATCAACTGCTTCACGGAGAAGTATGACAGTATAATATTACACTCACTGAAATTATGTGAAGTAGATATCTGAAAGGTTAAAATCTACATTTTCACATGTGTCTGTCAGGCACTATCTGAGTAAGAAAGAAAAGAAAAAAGATGAGGATTTTCAATAACAATCTTTTCTTCTGGCCTTCAGTTCCACATAATACGCTAAAATGATAGTTGCCTTTAAAATACCAAACAGTTTTTTCTTTGAAAGATTTCCAACTTTCTCATCTAATATGTTGTATCAGGCTCCTGTTGAAATGGAAATAAGCTGGTATCGGTATTTTTGCCTATTAGTCCACCTGCATATGTCCCTGTGGACTTGGATATAATGTGCAAGCTGGTCTTTTTGTTACAAGGCCAGGGCATTTTCTTATTAATGTAACTGTGCTTACAATGTATTCCCAAGGGCTTTGAAGAGCCTTCCTCTGTGTCTTTGAGCCAAGTGGAAAATGTAAGACTTTCACAAAAATTTCAAAAGCTTTGATGTTGCTAGTAAGACCATAGGTAGCATTTGTTTTTGGAACATATGGTAATGAAGATAAGAGTGTGTTTCATATTTAAATCTTTAGTTTCCAGAATTCCTCATTACCAGCACACAACCACCAGTAAAATCAGTATAGCTTCAGCTCTTAAAGTGAACTATTTGTCTTCAATTTCCTAGACACTTTCATCATAATCTTTAGCAAATGATTATATATAAAAGAAAAATGGTGGGAGGATACATACATTTATATATAAACACCAATTTCTGTTAGGAAAGCGCTTCACTGGTAACTCACACTTCAATATCAACTCAGATTTTTGACTTCTGACTCTGCCTCACAGCAGAATGTGCCTTTGTTCATCGTTCCCATGCTACTACAGCCTGTTGTGTTTGTGACCTATTTTTGTGACCTTTTCATACAATTAATAAACTGACTGTTCATTTCAGCTATGTTCACAAAGATTGCCTCTTGCTGAGTAGCTCTCAGTCATTGAGTCATTGCCTTTTCCAGCTGTGAAACTCAGTGAAACTTCCTTGCAACTTCCTACTGAATCTGTGTTGCAAGACCCCCTCTGTCATTTTTGAAGAAGGTACTCGTCTTGAGTAGTACCTCTTCCTTTAGGCTCACCCAGATGTGTAAGCAGATACGAGCCTGTGAAGTGTGCACAAAATACATGGAAAGCAGCAATGCAGCTTTCTGTCTTAGCAGCTAAATAGTGACAATCAGACTATTCTTTATTAGTTTCACCTCATGGACCCCTCCCCAGTGGCTGGCTGTGCTCCACACCTTCAAGGTGTCACCAGAAGCGTACAAGGCATGGATTAGCTGACAGGATGGGAGCAAGGCAGAGAAAGAGAAGGGAGAAGGCAAGGAATGTAAGAAGAGTGTTGAGGGTCCCTGAAATATAGTCCTTACGTTATTTTTTTTTTCTCTCCAGTCTTTAGAAGAGCCCAAGTAAAATCCTTAGAGCTATATATCATAAAAGTTTCCATCAATAACAACCCTTCCAAGCAATGATTTTTGTCTTGTTTTGGGTCCTTCTTTCTTGCACTCCCTTTCAATGCTTTCTTTCCCTCTATCTGCAAGTCCTCAAGCCTGCTTCGTGGTTCTGTACAGGTACCTTGATTATTATTAAGTGCATTGCTTTTGTTTACTTAATCCTGCAGTGATCTCCTGCCTGCCAACAGCTGGTGAAGAGGCATGCATTAAACTCTGCTCATTCCTCCTGGCTATGAAACTATATGGGGCTGAAACGTGTGTATCTCTCATCAGAGCACATTTTGGCAGAGTCCCCTTTCTAAAAGAGCAAGTGGGTGGAAATTGGAATAGATGGCACACTCTCCTCTACACTAAGTATTCCTGTGCTCAACATTGTAAGAACAGAAGAATATAAATCATCTGGCCAATTTTTGGTTCCTCTAAGCCAGATTATGTGAAATAACCACAACCTTTGCTCTTCCACTGTCTTCTAAAATGTTTGTCTTGTGCTTCCAGATTCTCTGAAACCCCCAATGTAGAAGTTGTCAGATTTCTGGCAGTAGTGTGAGTGAAGCCTCCTGTGTCTCCTATCTCAGACAGAGCCTTAGCCATTGATGATAGGGTTGTCTCCACAGAAGATCTGTAGGGGCTGCTTTACCAGGGCAACTTGGTGATTAACCCACCTGCAGTGAAGAGCAAATATCTGCACAGGGCAATGCCATGTATAGCTGTATAATTGTTCACAGTGTACGATACTACAGCATATTATGTATATTTAGGTATGTATGACTTCTTTTTCCTGCCTCTACTGCCTGGTCTATCATGGAGGTTTCTGGGGGCAACTCTTAAGTCCAGTTTAATCTCTTCCATGTATATTATTTTAATTTTGTCTACATGCTGTCAACTTTCATCCTGTCCACCAGAATTTCAGCCTCCCTTGTACATACATGTATTCCTCCTTGTAGGAAATACCCATCCACACAACATAGACTCGGATGATGTATCTGCCATATTTATACAACTCTCAGCTGGGCACATTTTTTGGGAGACTGTAACCCTCCATGTATCTTGAGCACAACAGCTGTGTGTCTCCTAAGGGACAGTGCCAGGAAGTAAGGAGTGACTGGATGTCAGTTGGAATGGTCAGTGTTGGAATAAAATCCCATACATTCAACAGAGACACAGGTGGAGATTGTGCTGTAGCAGCGCTGTCAGATTGCCCTTGTCCAGCTATGGAAATAACCTGCCCTGAGGTGAGGTATCTGACACGCTGTTGTAGTTTAGGCCCGGCAGCAGCTCAACACCACACAGGTCTCACTCACCCCAGGTGGGATAGGGGAGAGAATTAGAAAGATAAAGCACAAGAAGAATTCATGGGATGAGGTAAAGGCAGTTCATTAAGTAAAGCAGAAACTACATGTCCAAGCAAAGCAAGACAAGGAATCCGTTTACTGCTTCCCATCATGAAGCAGATGTTCAGCCACTCCCAACAAAGCAGGGCTCATCACACATAACGGTTTCTTGGGAAGGTAAACACCATCGCAGCCCCTCGGGCTCCTCACTGACAGGGCAGCATGAGAAGTTGAAAAGTCCTTGGCTCTGTGTGAGCAGTGCTCTGCAACATCCAAAAACATTGGTGTGGTATCTCCAAAGATCCAACCACTGCATCCTACAAGCCTGTATGAAGAAAAATAACTCTGTTCCAGCCAAAACCACGACACATGCCTTAGTCAGCCAGTCGTCCTCAGTTCTTTATGACACTCTCAACTGCCTGCATCATTATCCACCCTGAGTTTTTAACTGGAGATGATGATAGCTTAAACTAGTTCATTTTATGTTAAATGAAGGTCCATTGCATATGACAAGAGCTGGTAACTCATTAGTCACACCTGCCAAAAAGCAGAAAGTTCTACAGTAGGTGTTTGTAATCTTGACTAATTTCAGTTAAGAGTTTGCCACAGAGTGGAGGTTCTTTTTGGAAAGCTCAGGGGCCCCAACACAGATACAAGAAAAACAACTTATTGGATGGCATCTGGCAAGTCACATCAAATAATCTGTCTAGTGATGTACTCATTTACCGCTTCCTTCTGGATATGCTTTCAAACAAAGAATTTTTTGGAGATGTTACAATGTGGTTAAGATGGCTCAGTGGTCTTCTTCAAGAATAGCAATGTGTTTTTTCCCTTCTGAATCTTTTTTCCAGAGTTTTTTTACCTCTTAATGTTTTAAGATTTGCTACAGGTGGAATGGCAGGATCTGGCAGCATGTTACGGCAGTGGCAACAGCACAACGATGGCAATGAAGTAATGCAGAGATGAAACAGCCTTCACAAGATGTAGTTGAAAGAAAGGCCAACATCGCAGCACACAATGATTCATCAGAGCTCAGCAGTGGGGGCAGCAGTGCTCTCATCAGTTTGCTGAATTTATGCGGCTGAAATCCCCAATCAATGACAGATGACACAGGCAGAAATGTAACTGGCTATGATATCATCTTATGTCTCGTTCTTTGGCCCAGCAGGCACAATAAGCAAATGTAATGGCAAGTATGGGCAGTTGAAAGAACCGCATGGTTTTACTTGGGAGTAATCTCTCTTGTTTCAAAATTATTCTCTAATTCACATAATTCTGAAACCAAATCCCATGGTGCAAATGCACTTACATTGACTTCCTCAATGCATCCCAGCTGGGCTGATCTAATTTACAGGCAAGCACGTTATTTCAGTGACTGCAGCAGCCCTTTACACTGAGTGCTTGCTGCTTGTGCTCAGGGCTGCTGCTTTCCCCGAGGAGCAATGCCACACGCTCATGCTGGTTGTGTTTATTCCTCAGCAGGATTTCACCACTCATGTCACAGCCCTGGTGTGGTGTTTGGGGATTTGGACCTGTGGGGCTGAAGAAGCAGAAAGCAAGAAAATGTAACTTTTTATGGGTAATAACATGATCAAAAACACTCGAGCTGGATCTTCTTATAGAGGAACAGTGTATGATCTGATTTCCTCACGGGCAATAAATTATATTTTGCATATATAGTAGTGGCATTTCATCTGGATATTCATACATCAAATAACTTCAGTGTCCTTTTACACATACATCACATTTTTGCCACCTGCTCTTATTTTCCCGTCTGTGTAGGAGTCTGCTGCCTTCTTCAGAGAGAAAAACAGCAAGTCCAGTGCCATTATTGCTGTTGCCTCTTTGCACTTATCAGTACCAAGGTTTCCATTTACCTTTGCTTCTTTAGTCCCTGAATCTCTTCAAGGACTCATCAACAGCCTGACATGGAAAACACTAATGTTGACTGTTTTAATGTTGTCCTTTTCATTGTTGACTTATCCTGTTGCCAGCTAGCAGCCTGTCTGCTTTTATCCATATGTCATCTCATGACTGGCACTGAAAATGCAAACTGTTGGCAATAGACTTGCTGCTTACTAATTGCCTTCAGTAATACTTTGAAACTTGCCTTTTTTTTTCTAATTCATTAAAAAAAAAAAAAAAAAACTGCTGTTAATATGACTGGTACTGTTTTTTGTTTGTTTTTTTTTTTTTTTTTTTTTTTTTAATGCTCTGCTGATAACACCAGTAGATCTATTTCTGGGCACATGCTTTACATTAAAAGTAATACTGTTAATTTAAAAGCCATGCAAAATATAGCTAAGATAGCAGACTAAAGTGCCATATATCATATATCACCCTCAGTGATCATGTATCACCCTCAGTAAAGTATGTAACTGTTAAGGCATCCCAAGTGTGTTTGAAAACCTTGTTCCTAAACAAGTTTCTGGAAGATTTCAGTTGTGCTCTGATTATTCCACCTTGATATTATGTAGTTATGGCTGTTTGGAAATGCTTTGAAATAAATTTGGTAGTCTTTTTGTTTTAGAAGACTGTAAAATGTAAGATACTTGGGTGATTTTACTTCTTTATATACAAAATGATAATCCTAGCTGGGAATAGCCAATGGTTTATGTTTCCAAGATGTCTATAATAAATAAAAGGAAGGGTTCTCATCTGAAAAGTCAGAGATTCATAGGGAAATTTGCAAAACATCAGGGTGTAGTAATTTAAGTCCACTTGAGAACTAATTTCACTCATATGGATTAGAAAACTGGAATGCCAAGGACATTCTGTTTAGAAGCTTGGGAGATGAGATGGAAGCTTTACTGGCAACAATATCACTACAGAAGCATTTACTAAATTGTTTCAACAACAGTCTGTGCTGCCTTTGTGAACTATGTTTATAGAGATTTACTTTTCATTCTTCTTGCTTTGTTATGTTTTGTTTTCAGTGCTGGTTGAGCTGCCTTTTTTACTTGTGACCTTTTTGCTGTATCTTTAAGCATGTAAGTATGAACCAGCAGAACAGGGGAGAGAAATGGAAAGTACAAAGGAAATAGAAAGTTCAAAGCTTTCACAGAATGCCTTTAGGTTCTTGAAGTCTTTCAAGTTGAAAAGTATGATGAAAATTAATTACTTGCTGGTGCTAAAACATAATTAAGAAATAATAATAATGGATGGCACAATATACAAAATTTAAACAAAAGTTATATTATTAATATCTAAAATATTTATCCAGAAGCAATTTTTAACCATATTGCAGTATTTTATTTTATTTTTTTTTATGATGGATATATTTTGTTTTTTATTATGGATATAATTTTAATAATCTGAAAATAAATGCTTGCTAGCGGTTTGGTGCAATGATATTGTTGGTTTTAGGTCACGGTTCAAATAAGGCCTTTTAACTAGTAAGTTCAGGCCACTGCAAGTTGGATATCCTACTTTAATTTGTGTTTTAAAAGCCTTTATTTTATATGTGAGCTTATCTGTACCATGATTTTTGCTAAATACTAGTAGTTATATCTGGACTTCAGAGACATGAATATGCCCACTTTGAATATCCATGTTGTAAACCTTAGGCTACCTTTAAGTACCTAATGTAGGTAAGGTTTAAAACATCTGTCATTAGAAATTTATTTATTTATTAATTTTATGGTTAAGAGAGACAGAGAGATACCTCCATAGGATTCTGGAAGGATTGAAGTTGTATATCTCTTTTAAGACAATGAGATTACCTCCTTTACCGTTAATATCATTTCACATCAGGATAAATTTATGCTCTCAAGTGTAAAGCTTCATCTGAATAAAACTGAAGTTATTAATAAGTTTTAAATATTTTCAGGAGGTTCTGTTAAACTAATCATAATGTTGTAATATAAAATAAGCTGTTTATCCATTTAGAAGAAATAGCATATGGAAATATCAAAAGGAAGATGATTTACATATAGAAAGTGTCATGTAGCCAAATGAAGTGCCAACTACACATCTTGCCTTAAGACTTCTAATTAATGGGGCTGTGCTGTCTCAAACCAAAACTGTGTAGTCAGTAGCCACATTATTGTGTGTGGAGAGGGTATTTAATCAGAGATATATGGACGGATAGGGTATTTAGTTAGGGAGAGGCATGAAGAACAGGTAAGATAATGTCAAATATCAAATGCCCTGAAAAGTGTATAGATACTTTGTGATCCAATAGTGATACTTCCTCTCCTTATATATAAAGACAGAAAAAAATATTTTAGTGTTAGTATTTGAAATGTAGATGCTGGCACACCAAAGCAAATAGATTTCTGGATGTTCTTTGGAAAATAATTTTGCAAACCATGCAATTTCCATAGAATATAGTGCATCTCACCCAAAAGAAAATGTCTTGATAGTAAAAGGTAGGTGATTATGTTCATAGATGCTAAACTACTTATTTTAAATCCAACATTAAACTTTACCTACCTAAGACACTTCTAATGTAGCTTTCATTCACAGATCCTTTGTAATTTCTTTATGACTTGTTCATTAAATTTTAAAATATGGTAATGTTTTATGTTTAATGTAGAGAAAACTTTGAGGCAACAAAGCACATCATGCAATGTCCTGAAAAGAGCTGAGAAAATAATTCATAATTTAGTTGCTGATTTTTTTTTCTCTCTTTCATGAATAGAACAGTTTTGAAGTATCAAATGTTTTAATTGCTGAGAATGGAGTTAGTTTTAAGTTAAGTTCATAAGTTTTAGTCACTGAATTCATGAACATGTTTTGACTGATAGGACTGGTAGATCTCAGTCTTCAGATGCCTCTGAGACTTTCTGTCTGGAGTTCAGAGGTCCGTGAACAAGGATATTGAAATTCTTTCATTGGAGAATGCTCATGAAAAATAGAGTATAATGTTTATATAAGTTTATAAACTTAGGAGAAGTTTATTATGGGATAAATGAGACATGAAATGTAAGATGGAAAAAAAATAATAGACAAGCAGTAGAGACCAGTAGCAGGGAACTGTAAGTGCTTCTACAGTATTTGGGTAAGATGGCATTTCCCACTCCTATTTTGTTCATAGCATAGAAAAGAATCTACAGTCTGAGATCTTTACTGTCACACAGCAGTAGCACTGATTAAGGTCTAGCTGGTTGTAGATAAGCATCTGATCTTGAGAATGATAAATAGTCTCGGAGTTCTAAGTAATATTGTTATGTGCTTGAGAATTTTCAGTGGCAATGGTGATGGAAATTAACATAGACTGCATATGGAAAAAAAAGTCATGTTCCTTTCTGTATTGATTGTAAAATATTTGTAAGCTCTGTAGTTTCACATATGTTATTACTTAAAATGGATATATCTTTATTCAGACACAGACTTTAACTTAGAAAACTAGGCACATAGTGTTCCTGTGCAATGTTTCCACTAGTATTCAGTATTTCTTTCTGCAGTTGGCTACCAATCAGAGATTTGTTTCATTTGTTTGCTTTGCTCCAAATGCTCAGGGACAGAGTGGGAAACAATTATTTCTTGCTTTGGCTGTTGAAAATCCCCGACTTCAGGTACAGCCTGTCTGGCCTGGAAGGCTTGCCCAGACCAATAGTTTTGCATTTTGCACCTTAATGATGATTATAACACTATCTCTTGCAGGTACACTTTGTAATATAAACTAACTCCTAGTGTTCTTCAACATGCATGATCTTACAATACAAAATACTCTCTATTACTGGTGCTCTGAAATATCAGTAATGAGTGCTATTTGTTCCATCTTTGAAGGGCACTTATGTAAAAACTAAATCTATTTTGAAATACCCCAAATAAATTTGAAATACACCTATTTTTTAAATAGAAGACAAGATACACGGACAAAATGGCTTGTAAAAATTAGCTCTATAAAAAAAAAAAAAAAAAAAAAAAAAAGTATGGTTTTCCCCTCACAGTTTAGAAGGCATTTACCCAGAAAAAATGCATATCTTGGCAATTGGATTCAACAGACATGATATCAAATGCAAAGCAGTATAAATCCCAGACAAAATCTACTTATGAGGTGTTTGAGATAACCTATTTCTAAAAGCTGTAGAAACTCTTTACCAAATGAAAAACAGTACCATTAGAAAGGATTAAAAAAAGGGGGGGGGGGGGGTTAGGGGGGGGGAAGAGGGATTTAATACTGGGTAGCAAATTTGTTTTGTTTTTGTTGTTTTAGCTAGCTAAAGTTCCTGTTAAAAGAAGGTTTCTGAGATGAATGGGACATGAAGAGAAAAGTAAAAAAAGGAACCATCTAAAATATTAAAATGTTATTATTCAGTTGTAGGTATAGGTAAAGGTGTTAAGTTCCCTTAGTTTAGATAGCTGAAAAAGCTGAAGTGGCTTTTTCTTTTATTAATTCTTGTCCTGGTCATACTTGTGAGAGTGTGATGAAGACAATACTGATGTTTTGTCACAGCTTGCAGGTCACAGGCAGCTCTCTGGGACCTTGCATTTCAGTGATGTGCCATAGCCAGGTCTGGGCTTGTTGCTGTGCAAACACGGGAACAGGGGCCTGGAATCAGCTACCCGAGGCTTCTCTATTCTGTCATTTTGTACATTGGCCACTTAGTTTCACAGTTGATATCTATGAATAAAGAAATAAAAAACACATGCAATTAAAGGTTACAGGTTTGGAAATGTCTCTACAATTGCTACAACAAAGCATTACTGAAACTTCTGTGTATATTTGCCTAACTGTTGAAAACTGGATGTCTCTCAAGATCCTATGCAAAAGCCCCATTTATTACTTGAATTCTGTTGTGCTTCACACCATTGCAACTTGTCACTTTAAATGTGTGTTTGTTTATTTATTTATTTATTTATTTGTATTTGCTGCTTTCATTTGGAAGAACAGTGATTTTATTTTCTTATGCAAACCTTTTCCTTTAATGCAGGAGACAGAGATTATTGCTTCATTAAAGAAACATTCAGGTGGAAAGGAACCCAGTGCTTTATCTAGCTTGCTTCTGTTTTCAGTTGCTTGTTTTTGTTCTGACTTTGTCTTCTGTCACTAAAAGCACAGTGTTGTCAGCATAATTATTCCATACATCTCTTTCCATTTTCTGTAATTTTCAAATTAAAGCACACGAAAACCATTCTTTTGTAGGATTCATGACACCTCATTTCTTGCCCCTAGAGCCAAATTCGCCATTGTGAATAAGCTTATCAGCCAACGGTGAATTGTCTGCCTGAGTCTTTCTATCCGGACTATGTTTCCTAGTTTAATTGCTGTGAGTCAGCAGTAGGAAATTAGAAACATGCTTCATAATGAACGGAAGCTGTCTGTGAATATTGTCTTTCAAAAATATAGTTGAGCCTTTACAAGTGTAAGCTGATTTTTTATGCTTTGTTTTTTATGCTAAGCTTCCATTCAATATTTTTTTTTCTTTCAGAATTTAACATCTTGTTGTATGTGGCAGATCATAGTTCAGCCATAATTGTAACCTGTAAATAATTGGCCAAATGATTTTATATTCCCAAATCACTGAGATTTGTAAACCTTGTACTGTAATTCTGAAAATTGTGAATGTTCCCATGTCCAGCTTTTCCTACATGAAGTGTCCACATGGGTTTTTGGAAATGTTGCCTTGCCCATGTAGTCAGAGTGAGATTCCAAGAAGTTCCTATTGCAAAAATAGCGACAGCAATGCAATACTTTATATTATTTTATTGTATATAGTATAGTGTTTTATAGTATGTTATTTTATATCACAAGGACTAAACGGATGTCTTAGATGATCACAATTATATGTCTTCCCAGGATTAAATCCAAAAATTTTGATGCTAATTGACAAGTATTTAAATACAGAAAATGTATTCTACTTGATAAATTCAGTTTAATGATATGCCACCCCTTTTTTTTTTTTTTCCACTGCTTAGAGCAAAGACAAAGAAATGTTACTGAGAGGGAGATCTTGGTGTATCACACCGCTAAACTACCAACAGCTGTGCTATGGCTGGGTCTTCCGATGATTTAACGTTTCACAGTGCCTTAGTGACAAGTACATGAGGAATCTAATCACTACATTGAAATTATCCTTCCTACTTTTCCCTTTTCTTTTTATACTTTGCCCTGGCTTAATTCATTGGTGTGAAAGACACAGAGTCAAAGCAATTAGATTCTTTTTGGTGTGTTTTTACTCTGATTTAAGTCCTGAAAGTTTTGCATAATCAAAAAGACAATATGAACAGGTTTTTATATTTGGATCAAATCTGAAGCTTGCAGAAAATGGTTCTTACCAGGTGGTTATGCTAGCTGTTGAAGCAGGATTTTTAGAAAAAATGTATGAGCAAATTGCAAGACACTGCATGGCTTTGCAGTTTGCTTTTTATTTAAGGTGGTCAATTTATTGTCTATGACTAAATTCCATAACCATAGAGATTCCTATTTTGAGACAGTATTTGGTAAGGAATACCTTTGTGGGATTTCTAAGGTGTAGCATTAATATGAGGCTGTTACTGGATGCTCCCTTTGTCAGGTTGTTTCGATCCTTTTTGACTCATTTTTTCCATCTGTAAAGTAGTTGTACTGGTCTTGTTTACTTTCCTGAAGTGTTTTGATATCTGTTTATAAGATAATATTGTTAAGAGCCACATACAATTAACACTTTATTAGCGTAAGGTTTATGAATGTACAACTATTTATAAAAAAGTAATTATATAACATTTTTCTCACCCCAGATTTTATGACATTCCATGATTTACCAAAAGTCTCCTACCACACCTCAGTCCTCTTCCTCCAGAAGTCAAAACCAAGTTCCTGTATTCATCTAATTAACCAGAATTCAAGCTTTTAAATTATATTTTAAAATGAGTACTGGCTCTTGTGGATAGCAAAGAAAAGATTGAAAGGTATACTTCACACAGATGAAAGTAAAAAGAAAAATCCTATTTCCTTCTTCCTGTCAAGATTTTAAAGCCACTGTTACGATTGTTTTAGACTTGCCTTTTGTTTTTGGATGTTTGGAATTGGTATGATTTATTTTAAAATATATTTTATGTATTTAGACTAGTGGACTTCTGTCCCCTGTACCTAGTCTTGCAGAAGAGATAGAATGTAGAAGTTGCCATACTGAGTTAAGTCTACCTGTTTAAATATCCTAAAATAACTATCATGTATAGAGACTGTATTGAGAATTTAAATATTCCATAATAGTTTCATAATCCAAACTGGGAGAGAGACACTTTCAGACTACCAGAACTGATAAGGAGGTGTAGGTTAGGCTATACATGTATGTCTTTCTGTGGAATTGACAAACTTTTCATTGAGTTGTAAAAAAGGTAATAATAATTCAGAGCTGTGTTTATATTGTTTCCAAGTTTCTGGTAATTAACCATTCTGGGTGCTACAATTCTGTAGCTTTCAGCTTCCTCCCCCCTCCTTTTCTTCCTTTTTTTTTATTTTTATTTTTATTTTTGGTCAATGTGATTAGTTGTGAGTGATATCAACTGCCTGCTGTCCACTGAAAACCTTGATGAAATAGTGCTGCGTTGCTTCAGTGTGTTTGCTCAAACACAACATGAGGCGTTTTAGCTGCAGGCATCTGTTTTTCCTCTTCTTTCCTCTCCCTGTTTCTTGCTTTCACTCTCTGTGGTGGGCAAAGGACCCTAATTGTGGTTTAGCATTTATCCAGAAGCCAACAGGAGCAACCCCAAGGATCCTGCCCCAGGCAGAAACAGCAAACCCTGCTGTGAAATTTTACAATTGTTACTGGCTGGGACTTATATTCATATGACTTCTGCAACTCTGGGGTTTCAGAAAGACCTGCGTGCATGTGAAAACCTATAAAAGAGCATGGGGGCTACCAAACTGTTGTGAACTCCCACAATGAGTGAAATTTTCAGTAAAAAGAAGATTATTTTTCCAAATTTAATAATATTTCTTTCAATATTCCACTCATGTTACCATATAGCCTTATTTCATTCTAGAGATAGATGTGAAAATAAACCAAAATCTTGAATTAGCACAGTGTTAATTTAACATTTTTACCTGAGTGAAACCCAATCTCCTTTTCTTGGCAACAGTTTACTGCTAGAGTCAGTGCTTTGTAATGAGGTTTCCTTATATGTGCCCTCTCACTTGAGCTGGGATTCACATCAAAGCATTTACTCTTTCTTGGTCTATCCATGCCAGTGTCAAAATGGGTCCATTTGGCTCTAGTCATCTTAACTCTCCTACGCTTCAGTTTCCTGCAAGTACCAACTTGCAAGTATAAGCATAAGTTTTTAAGGTGAATGAAGTCTGAGGCATTAAAAAAAGAAGGCTGGTTTCATTTGCTGGCAATTAAGATAAGGTTATTCATGCATGTAATAGATTGCTTTTTTTCCCTTCTTCTAACTAATTATCAAAGGTCAGTTTTAGCATCAAAGCCCTAAGTGTTTCCATCGTCACTGACTTTCCACAAAGTCAAAAAAGTTCACATCCTCACAGGCAACATTCAACACTGCTGAGTGAATGCTCCCAAGTCTTCTGGTGCACCTTTCTGAAGAATTAATCTTCCCTGAAAATGGATAATACATTCAGTTCTAATTCTATGTTTTGATTCTAACATGAGAACTTCTCAGAGTACATCAGAAATGAGTATGGGTACATGGATAAAATATATATTTCTTACATATTTCCAGCCACTAAAAAGAATAAAAGCAGCCATGATTACATATGGATGCATTCATCAGCTCCATCTGCTGTCTGCTTATAGCAGGCCTTTGGAGATTTGTTTCAGAATAAAATATTAGCATAATGGACAACAAAAATACAGTGCATATATTGACTTCAATGTATTATACAAAAGCATCTTTTACTTTAGAAAAATATAGCAAAATGAATGATTTTCTAACAGGAAACTATTAATAGTGACAGTATATGTAACAAGATTGAATAAATGAGATACGGAATTTGTCATATGCAACTATCAACAAAATATTTGTCTTATATTGAGGAATTCTGCAGTAGGCTTGCTGTCACTGAGGCATGGTTTTATAATCTGGTACTGTTTGATATAGTTTTCTAATTTCTTATTGGGCAAGAAAGAAGAGGAAAGGTGGAAATGCCTGGAAATGCCAGGAAACAGCAGATGATGGAGACTGTATTCAGTGAACACAGCACTCGTAACAGATAATTATAATAGTTTCTTCATAGTCTTGTGTTACACTGCAAAGTTTTTACATGAATTGGAATGCCTAAGTCTGCAGATCACAGCTATGATTGATCACGGTCTCCAATAGATCATATGGTAGATGAAGCATTAGTTATGTGAGCTGTCAGCTCTAGAAGTGAGGTTTGGTTTTTTTTTTCTGTCACAGATGTCCTCATGTCTGTTAGCATCCTGGAATCCAGAAAACTGAATTGATTGATGTAGAAAAATATATATATATATATATATTTTTTTAATGAACAATAAAAGATGTATTTCATAGCTAGTCTGGAACCTTGTAGAAAACAAAACAAAACATTAATGAATTGTGGGGAAGTTACAGTAGATTGGTACTGGTATAACTGAGGTCAGAAATTGTTCTTTCTTAAAACATTGCAGTTATTAATCTGTTAGTTTAATTGCCTATTAGATTGTTGTCTCTGTATCAGGAGCATCTTCTCACTTTACGGGATTCTCAAAACAATATGGGCTGAACTGTGGGGTCCAGAGCCTTTGCTATTCATTGCTGGAGTGGCATAGTATTAATTTAGGGCTGTTGCAATGGCCATACAGACATTAGTTGGATTAGATGATGTTTGAAGGTCCGTTCCAACTGTTCTATCCTATCCTATCCTATCCTATCCTATCCTATCCTATCCTATCCTATCCTATCCTATCCTATCCTATCCTATCCTATCCTATCTTCACAGGTGACAGAATTACAGGCTAGTGCTCTGTCTGGGCTTCTAACCTCAGAAGTGCTGATGGCTTTCCTATTCCTCATCCACTGCAAGTAGTTTAAAGTTGTTGACAACTACCATAATTTGGAGGGATGAACCTAGTTCACACAAAAGTAAATACTGGGAGAGCACAAGGAGGCTTTTAAAGATATTCTTTCAGAACTGAACTGGATTTAATGTACAGAATGTGACACAATTTTGTATTTAATATTAGCTTTATGTCTTTCTGTTGCAATTATGCAAAGGCTCTTTGTATTAAAATATTGTTAAACTTTTTATCTATGTAAGGTGTTATTCAAAAAAGTGAATCATGTAAGATGTTTCACAAGTAAGGAAAAAAAAAGATGGTATTCTGGGGAGAAAGCTTGTTTGGACAGAAGAAGGGCATTGCACATAGTTACAAGTTGCTTACAGGAGTAATTTTTAAGTCAGGCATATTTTGTCCTGCATCTCAGAGAATACTGCATGAGAGCTCATGGGAGGCTTTTTGATTATAACTTTATCCTATGGCAGATGTGGGTAAGAAGCATTTTGTACTGAGCTGTCTCTTGGGCAACCACACCAATCATATTTCTGGGTATAGCCTCTCCTGAGATACTGGGATTTGCTAATACCTGCCGCCTGACGTTTGTGGTCCCAGGATGGCTGATGAGTTTATGATGTTTCTTAAGATGGAAAAGAGGGAATATAGAAAGAAAGAAAGAAGAAATATAAAGGCATTTGAGAACCTGTTCATCTTTTATTTCCTTGCCTTCATAGCTTCAGTCACAGCACTTGAAAACCCAACTTATACCATTGGCTGGAAAAAATGTTTAGCAAGAAGAGAGACATATGTCAAGGGACGTGTAAACACCTGGGCAGAGAGGGAAGTATTCAACTGGAAAGTGCCCGCTACAATGATTGTTTTAATTGGACTGTAAAACTGATAACTCTTTATCCTGGAAAATAAAAAATAAACCTCATTTTTTAGGGATAAAAACTGTATAAATTACTTAATTTAAATGACATTAGAATAAAAATGTTAATAGCAGAAATGCATGTTAGAACCACGTTTTTAATTCCTTAGGTACAATTATGGAAAATTCATAAACTCAGTAAGTATTTCAGGCCAAGACAATAAAAACGGCTTCAGTTTTAATAATTGATTTGATAGTGTTAGTTTTTTTTTTGTCATGTTTTGAGTATGAATTTTACTGGTATGAATTAGTATGAAAGTATGAATTTTACTGGTTGTAGTAAGAGCTACATAGAAGTTAACAAGATTTACAGGTTCTTTACTATAAGTCTTTTTTAGGAATGCATTGGAGCTTTCAAGTTTCTCATCTTCTTCAATCAAGAGTGGTGCTGTATAGTTTTGGTGGTATTTACTCGTTTTGGTGGTATAGCATCAACTGGTTATGTGACAGTGAAAATTTGCCTGTCACTATGCTATGGATGCACACACACCAAAAAAAGCATAGCTAGGGGCTCAGCTGAAGGAGATCGCTCTCTGGCCATTCTGGCAAAAGAAGTGCATTCAGTAAGAAAGGACAGTGCTAACCTTCCCTATAAGTCTTAATAAATGTGAAATGGCTAAACGTTGCTATCTAGGGATGTACAGAGCTCTGGGATGCATGGGGAATAGTAATAGATTTATACGATATATCTATTAGATAAAGATATCTATTAGGTTAGATATATAAGTAAAGTTTAAAACACCTCCATGAATACAAGCTAAAGCTACACTGTTTTCATTTCTATGTCAAAATATTATTTTTCTATGATTACACATAAAGTTCTCAGTTTCCTGTGACATCGGTATTTTTTAGTTTATTAGTTGCAAAAAATTATATAAAAATTACATTATTTGTATCTGTCATTCACTATACAAGGTTTGTATTCAGGAAGAATGCACATCTGAAAACTTAAACATGGGATTTGTGCATTTTTGTAAGTACTTCTTAAATATATATATATATATATATATATATATATATATATATTCTAATTCTATATTTTCTGTTCCTTTTCACTCATTCTTCCTTAACATTTATTCTACCATAGGTGACGCTCTGTGATTGTCAGAGTAGTTAATAAAAAAATTGGCCTAAAATCACAGCCAAAATTGATTTGCTGCTCCTTTTCTTGCAGTGTTGCATACTTTGATATATTTTCCCATTGTCCTTAAATTCTTTCTTACTGTTGTGAAAGTTCTCATCACAAAATTATTTTTGATATAAGGAGACAATTTTGCTACAAGAGTCCATTTAGAAAAAAAAAAAAAAGAATACTCAATTTTCTTAGAACAGTTTGAGCATTTGTGGGATTTCATTGTGATCCTATTTAAGTTTAGGAAAAAGGATACTGCTAACTTCAATGCATTTTAGTTGGATCTTTTGGGTAGGCAGACCCAGAGCCTCTGTCCTAAAAAAGACAACCTTGTATTTACTGTTTGTCATGAGAGATTTTCATTGTTAATCTGAGCTGTCTCATTTGCCTTGAGGGTAAAGACTATGCTAATATTTGCCACCAATTTACAAGTGATGACTTGGCCCTTATTTCCCAGAGATTATAGTTAGGGAACCAAAAGAAAAAAAAAAAAAAGCAAAAAAAAAAAAAAAGCCTATTTTCTTATCTTCCCGATTTCCTTTCTTCTTTTTAGAGTACCTGAAGATTTACTTTCCTCCACACAGAAACATCTGACAGGGGACAGGGTCAGGTCTATTTACACTTGACTGTCACATGAAACAGAGTTTTAGTAATCCCAGCATTCCAGTGTACTTCCTTTTCTTCCTTTGAATCCTTCATCAAAATTCTTATCCTTTCAATGACCTCACAAAGGCATGACATGCAGATAATACGCATGTCAAGCAACATCTCTTAAAAGAGAACAGAAGATTCACTTCCTTCCACCTTTTCAGGGATTGTCCGAGCAGCCTGGAGATTCCTCTCTGCTCAAAAATGCAGAAAGCACTGCTATGTTATTCAGAATCAGAGCTGCTTTTCTTCCCAGATGGCTGCACAAGACAGGCTAAGGAGGATTTATCCCTTTTCTGCAGCTCTTTGCAGCTTCACAGAAGCCAGGGACCATCTGACCCATAATTGCTCTTTGAAATATATATGTAATGTAAATTCCTAAGAAGCTGCTGCATTTTTATTTGAAACATTCATGTGTGTATCCTGAAACAACTAAAGGCAATGGACAATACAAGTGTACATTAAAAGAAAAAGCACTAGAAGAATGGTTTCATTATCAATACGTCTTTCCGACAAATTTTCTAATTACTTGAAATGACTAGCAAGTCAGTCAGGCTGCCTTAGTCTCAGACTGATTATAGTCCCAAAAAGAGAGGAATCATCCTTAGCTATGAAATTATTCATGCATTTAAGAGTTTCTTGATGGGACTTTCCATTGTATCTCACTGTAGGTAATAGTCATCTTTTCCATCTCAGAGGTGGGGAATAGGTCTTAAAATTGAGCAGGGAAGACTTTGCAAGAGTGAAAATTCAGAAGACATCCATTGGATGCTTTTTTTTTTTTTAATTATTATTTTTTATTATTAATCAGGTTTCAGGTACTTATTGTTTGAATAAGTACCTGAAAGCATGACAAATCTGTTTCTCGACTAGACATCAATGTAGTATCGTCATATAGCTGCAAATAATTTTATGTCTTCATAACATCTTGGCATTTCACATGGTCTCAAACCTCGCCAAATAACAATGGGTTATCCATACAAGAACAACAAGCAAACTTTTACAATGTTCCTTTACGTTATTTCAGGAGGAATGATAAACTGCAAATGCAAAAAAATCATTGCTCTGAGATGAACTAAGAATGTGATCTCTTTAGAGATTTCTGACGAGTATTGGCAGTGACAAAACATGAGTATGAGGAAACATAATGCATAGGTTCTAAAATAATTTTATGTGAAGAATTAGTGGAGCTTAAAATGATTTTTTATTGCCTGTGGATTATATGCTTTCAATAGGAATAGAGAATAATTATTTGTGTAAACTGAGTGATTGCATTTACATTCTATAAAACATTAATGATAGATTAAAAGTCTGTGAAGAACAAATGAAGTCTCAATAGTTACTATATTGAAATCTAACTTTCCTAACTTTTGGATGCTACATAATTACACAGCAGTTTCTAGATGGGATGAGATAATTATTGGCAGTTTTATTTATGGAAAGAATAACTTCAGAGATTCTTTTGAAAATGGTTATCTTTCACAGAACTTAAGTAGGTAAGAGAAAAAGAAATGCATAAATTGAAATCAGCTGAATCACAAGCAAACTTGCAAAAGTCTGCTATCCTGCCTGATTTTGCTCCTGAAGATTTCCTTGAAGGAAGAAGGAATTCTGTGCTTTTTTGACTCTTCTGTTGAACAAAAACACCTGCAAAAACTGCAGAAAAGGAAACCTTTATTGTTTATGTTCAAGTAGTCACTTCTAGAATGGCTTCTTTATTTTCTCTGTGTTCAAATATCCAAGGTGGCAGAAAATAGTTTTGTTTGTTGGGTTGTTTCCTATCACGTCAGACTTAGTTAAGGTTTTTGTTTGTTTGTTTGTTCGTTTTAATCAATAGGACAAATAATAGTGGGCTAAAATTGATGTTTATGTTCTGAAGGCTTCACTTCATTCAAATACAGGGCTGGTATTTTCATGTTTGAAAACAAACCAACAGACAAAACCTGAGGGATTAAAAAGTTAGAACTAAGAGTTTAGCTCTAAGCACACAAAAAATATCAGTACTAATACATTTAAATGCCTGTTATAGTAAGTTCAAAACAGGGTTCAAAGTTAAAATCTTATTAAAGTTATATCCTTTCGGCTGTATATTAATTCTTTAACTTCAGCTTTATAGGGGTTTTACTATTATTACTGTGTTGTTTTCTAAGGATTATTTTAATGAAAAATTCTGTAAACCTATACATCACTGTTTAAAACTTCTAATAGTTGTCTGATAAAATCCTTATTTGAGTTGAAAAAACTCTTTTAATTCTCAATTATGTAGCTATAACTGTTGCTACAACTGTAGAAAGTAATATAGTTCAGGCATGACATTTTAATCATCTGATAGAACATAAGATTTATTTTTCATTAAAGTGTTACTCATCAGCAAATTGACTAAATCCTTTATTGACCTTTCTTTTTAAAATTTTTCTGAGATTTCAGAGGCTTTAAAGACTTGCAGTTCATCATCCTGATCTTTCAAGATCGTATTCATCTGACCTTTACTCTGTATTTAACATTACTTGATTCTTTGATTCACAAAATCCCCTGTTGTGAAACATCATTTTAACATTTTCTTCTCCTGTCAGTTGAAGGTAACACCTGCAAACGTTAGTGATAAGAAAGCAGAGGTCTTTTTGCAGAATGAAACTATACATGTTCGTACTGTTACCAAATTAAGATGTTCCAGCGCAATGTTTTTCTATTCTGCTCATGCAGAGGCAAGGGAGATTCGAAATAGCTGTGCCCTGAAAAAAAAAACAAACAGAATTCCTTGGCTTTGACTTACATTGTTAAGACAGTCTGACACTACGTTGCTGATGCTAATTTTTCAAATCACTACCCACAGTTACATTGCTTGATTGTTTTACAGAGCATAATGAGTTATGTCAGACAGTATTTTGATGAATCTTCAGTTGAAAACTACAGTCTACTGGTGTACTAGTGAAGTCCACTCAAAGTTGTGCCATTCTCCCAGTAGTTTCTGCTATAAGTGTCAAGTCAGCCTATACTTTACTAAAGTATTTGGTCTTCCACCTTCCTCTGACTGGGTATCTGTAGCCACTTTCTCAAAGAGTTCTTGCAGGACAGTCACTTTGTGGTTGTTGGTCATTTGCTGCAAAAACAGCACTGAATCGTCCACAGCCACTTCCTCTTCCTCAGACATCCTCAAGCTGTCACAGCCATGTGTTATTCAGCATGGGAGGGAAAAAGCCAGTTCTCTTGCTGAACCTGACTCAATTCTTGTTGAGCCTAAAATCCAGTGGATGAAGTCTTTTAGGATGCCTGAAATCAAATAATGCCAAATTCGGGCAAAACAGGAACTAGGCTCAGACTGGGTCAATTTTGTGTATACCAGAAGCAGTGTTTCTAAACTCAAAACAGTGCCTACTGAATTTAGGAATCTTCAGTCACCAAAGAGAATTTGGGCAATGCAGCTTTGTGCGTAAATACTTCCACAGTGCTCAAGTCCCCTTCTAGGTACCCATTTTCATGGGATAGGAAAAATCCAGAAGCCAGCTCACCTCTATCATTACACATTATAAACACACATAGAAATGTTCTTGCAACTCAGAAACTTGTATATCCAATTGACAACCCACCAGGAACAGCAAAAAAATGGAGCAGGTTATTAGGGATTTCTGAGAATGGTCATTCTGTTTGTCCTTGCAGCCCTCCATGCTTGCAGTTCTCTAGAATATGGAGCGTCAGTGTCCCCAGATTTATTTCCACATGTCCTTAACATTGCTGTCTCTGCAGGGGAGATTACTTCCTTCCTAACTTTCCTTCCATGCAGAAGCTAACTTTCGATGTTAAAGTATGTTCATCTAAATAGAGCCCAGGTGTGATGGTAGCCCAAATGTATCTGATTATGGGCTGCCTTCTCCTGACTCTCTTATCATACCTATCTGCTTCTAGATAATGTTGACTCTACTTCATGTAGCTTCACGTTGATTAGGAATGGGAAACGATTAACTGTAGGTGGCTGTTTCAGTTCACTTGTAGCCTTACCCCAGCAGCAGTGTTTTTTTAGAGTGTAATGAATGCAGACATGGGTTTAAAAATTACTCAAGGGAAAACCTGGGAATTGTTTAAAAAACAACCACAGCAACTCATCTGCTTTTTTTTTTTTTTTTTTTTTTTTTTTTTTTTTTTTTTTAAGCAGAGTTGATGATATTTAAAATTCTTTGAAATTCAACCTGATGGCTCCCGGAATTACTTGCAAATGAATTCCACAGTGTTTTAGTATCATCAGTGGGAAGACGAGTGTGAAGCTGAGCAAATCTCTTGCCATCTGGAATGTAACCCAAGCACCTGATAGCTCCATTCTAAGTCCCCTCAGGAAGCTTACAATTATATAAAATGCTTAATCAAAGCTGTTATGCCAAGTATAACTGCAAAACTGACATCAACATAGAAAAAGGGAAGCTAATTGACTCCACATGAGCTGTTCTTATCACTAGAATTTTTAAAAGCTGGGGGAAAGAGAGAATCCCAAGTTTACTTCCTTTATCTGAGAATTATCAAAATCAATCTTTTAGTAAATAGTGTCATTTGGCTACCCAACATTGTTATTGTAACTTATGTTAATTACAGAATTAATGTCCATAGATGTATGATTCTGTTTCATGAAGAATAAATGTTTATTAATTCAGTTGCTTACAAGTGTTCTAATTTCTCTATTCTACCAGTACTCAAACAGAGTTGTCTCAAACCCAACTGGCTTAAAGTGTGTTTTTTATGTTTTCCTTTCAGCTCTTAAACAGAAAAGATTGAAGCATTAGAAGGACTGATTTAAAAATGAACTCATCTGTAGTGTTATATCATTAGCTGAGGATTTGACTGCCATATTATATCTAGTGAATTTTAAAATATGGGTATGAGGAATTCCAATTCAGGAAAAAAAAATAGTCTGCCACCTTTTTGTAACATGTTATGGTATTAACAATGGTTTTAAAAATAGGAGAAAGGAATTCAGATCTCATTTTCACAAACTCACCAAGAGAGGTACAGATTCCTTAGGGCTAAAGCTTTACTATGATGGATTGATGAACATGACATACTTGAAGAACCTAATTAGAAATTAATACGTGATCCCAGAGTGAAGGAGATTCAAATGCCTCCAAACCATCTGACTTCCAGTTCTACAAATATTGTTCCATTTCTTGATTTAAGGCATCCTACTTGGCCTATCTATGTCTGTAATTCTCATCTAATCTTAGAAATGTTGGCTGGAAGGAATCTCCCAAGGTCGTCTAGTTCAATCTTCTGCCAGAAGCAGGACTGTCACCAGCCTTATACAAGGTCAAACATGGCTTTGTCTAGCTGAATCCTGAAAACTGCAAAGGAAAGGGTTTCATGACTTCTCTGAACTATGTAGTTCCAGTGTCACACTGCCCTCCCGGTGCAGAAGTTTTTCCTAATGTGCGTCCTGGATATCCCAAACTGCCACATGTTGCTGCAAAGATACATCGCCTGCCTTTATCAGGCATTTAGCTCCATCACGTGTACCCAACCATCAAATAGCTATGGGGTCAATCAGTTTCCTCTTTTCCCATTCAAGTGTTGGAGATGTTAGGTATCGCTAAAATCTTTTCTCTTCACAAACTATCAGTAGAAAAATAGCACCATTGCTTACTTTTGTAATTACTTGTAGGAAGGTAGAGAAGGAATCAGTACTGAATTAGAAGGTGCACTAGTGACTCTGGTTTACTGGGATGTCCTTTTTTTCTATCAGGAAAAGTCCATTAGTCCCAGGCAGCAAGGAAGTCTTCACAGAATCACTGAATCTTCAACTTCATCCAGAGCCAATTTGGTTTAGAAGAGAGGGAGCATGGTTAGATCCCACCAGAAATTGTGGTGGATGGAGTGTACCAACTGTGCTTATTTTGAACAGGAGATTGATTTGAAATTTTCTTAGCTTTTACAACTCCCCAGGATATTATATTGGCATAATTAGAGCTGTACCAGAACTTTACGTACCACCATTTCTTTCTACCTACCACCATTTCTTTTTTAATAAGTGGGCTGAAATTTCCATTAAGCTAGTCTAATAGCAGGTTTATCCTGCTGCTTTAAGTACTGCTTGCCTTTCAGTTGGAGTGAATTCTGAAGACAAACTAACAACTCTCAGATCAGCTGGAGAATGTGCCTTAGGTACCAAAAGGAAATGCGCTGCTTTAATGTTATTACAATTAAACCTATACATATTGAAGGTATTTAGGCTAGCACTTACCTGTCATGAAGGTATGTCTGAGGGTTACCAATATTAATAAAATTAATAAACTCTGAAACCTAAGAACTTGAGTGGATCTTTCTGTCGTTTTTCTTTAAAATGTAGAGCACCCGATCCCCATGCCAGTAAATAGCCATTAAACGGTGCAGAAGGTAAATACTATCATTTCTCTTTCGTGTCTCTGTGCCCTTTCAGAAACTCTCCAAAGACTTGTGAAGAGGCCCATTCATCTTAATGAGATACTGCCAGGCAAATGAGGACATCTCAGGGACATGAGTACAGATGGAAACTATCCCTAGGAAGTCTGCACTGCTTCATTCATTTCAGTGGCTCTTCTCATTTTTCTTACTGTAGTTTTATCTCTTGTGAGCTTGCTGTTAATTAGAGCATAAAGTTTTATTTTTAGATAAATAATTTTGCAGTACTTTGATACTTAGAGTCAAAAATTTTCTAAGATTGCTGTGTGTATGTGCATGCATTGGAGAGAGAAAAAGAAACTTGTTTTATTTACTATTAGCAAATCAAATAAAATGCCCGAGTCAATGTTGCATAGTGTTGCACTAAAAACCTGAAGAAGTGAGTGCAAACCATTCCATTTTTGCTTAAATTATGTCTTCATACAGTATCTTCATGATGACACCCATAAAAGGTCACTTGAGCTGTGTTGGCAAACCTTGCATATTTTCATCAGCAAGAAAACTTCAACTACCAAGAAAACCTCTACCAATGATTGAAATACTGTTTGCAGTCTGACTCATCTTCTAAGTTTTGTTCTAGTTTCTGTCTTCCA
The DNA here is from genome assembly GCF_009819795.1 of Aythya fuligula. Taxonomy (NCBI): domain Eukaryota; kingdom Metazoa; phylum Chordata; class Aves; order Anseriformes; family Anatidae; genus Aythya; species Aythya fuligula. Next base: position 51,354,804 of record NC_045562.1, read on the forward strand.
ATTCTTTTCTTTATTAAGCTATTAATAACCATTTTCTCTCTATTGGCATTTTTTTTTAGAATTGTGAAATACTAGAAATGTGCTAGGCAATCACCAAAATTATTGTACATCTATAGCTATTTTAATTTCCATTGACCTTTCTTTCATTTAGGATTTTTAATCTTTCTCATTTAGCTTTATCAGCTGTATTAGATTCCTTAAATTCTGCTCAATTTGCTTCATAGTTTTGTCATATTCCTTGACAACCCCCTGTATAAAGCATGCTATCATTTAAATTATGTATGCTTCTATTGCTTCTTTGTAGCACTTACTCTTTTAAGTTTTGCAGGATACACCTTCAGGTAAAATAAATTCAACCTTGCTTAGTGTGATCAAAGAGCAGGCAAGAATTTAACAGGAGCTAAGATCGGCTTCATCTCTAGTGCTGCCAGCACACAGGTTATACCATCTGGATGGTTCCCTACAAAATAAGGTCAAAAAAAGTCAACTTCTAAATCCAGTAATGAAACCAATCTGCTAAAGAGTGGAGTGATGTGATCATAATAATTAGGAGGAATTCTTTTATTTCATAAGTATATGTTTAATGAAATAACTTCATTAACAAACTAAACATCTCTGCTAGATACTCATTTTCACTTAATAATAATGGTATAAGTTGATTCAATCTTTTCTAAACCTGTGAGATGCAGTCCTACAAATTCATATAACTGAGCTCATAGGATCAATTCAGTTTTTTAGGCACTAAAACCCTCTGATCATCTGAAATGGTCATCTGCCTATCTGAATCATAATTAGCACACCACAGTTTTAAGAGATTGTATGAACTTTACCAAGCAGGTCCTAGCTGAGGAAGCAGTTGCTAATTACTACTGTCTTTGTTTGTCTAATATAATAGAAATTGAAAATTTGAGTTTATTTATGAGGCTTTTTTCATTAGTTTCAGTCCCTGATAAGAACCTGAATTCACCAAAAACTTTCTTGCCAGCTTATGGAACAAGTACCTCTCTAAAAAGATTTCACAGCTTTGTTCCATCATACTAAGGATCAGTTACACTTCTCAGACTTAGAGCTCTGTTTGATAACTTCTGCTCTTGTTTTATTTTTGCCTACATCAGCCAGTGTGTAGATTTTCCAGAGAGAATCCTGTTCTTCATGGATGTATCTTTCCTTGTTTTCATGTGATACTTTGCTGTTTTAGTATGAATCACCAAATAAAAGAGGTTGAGATCAAAGAATATAGGAAATCTTGAGAAAAATGAAATTAAATTCTAATACAGCCTATCAGAACTATTTTTAGTACAATGAAATATTGTTAAACCTCATCCTGCTGAAGTATTTTAAGTAAAATATTTTCCCAAACATAGAAGTTCTTGAAAATACATTACAGCCTACACTGAAGGCTGCATAAAAAGAAAAATATCAGAAGTAGTTATCACAAGAAAAATATAACTCTTTAGGCCAAATACTTTTAGAAACTGTCTGATTTTTTTTCACCATTTTAAGGATTAAGAGATTTTGCACTGAATGAAAGATTTTTTTTTTTTCAGGCCATCTGCCCCTATTGCTTTTCTGATTTTGATTGGGTGTCTTGACTTGTATCTCTCATCTTGTAATTAGTATTCTAAAATTGATTTGTCTTCTGGTTCCTGTAGATAAAGATAGAATTTATCTAAAAATGATACTGTTTCTTCAGGGTGCTCATAAATCTTCTTATGAAATGAAACAAAACAGTAAGATTTTAGTGAAACAAAACATAAAGACTGTAGGGTTGCTCCCTTGGGTTCCTTCTGTAGATGCTTTTGCTGCTGTTCTGTCAGACAGCATCTTCTTCATCTTCTACAAAGAAATACTTGCGTAACTTCTCTTAAATAAGGATCTTTGCCAGTGTTTTTTTCAATACTGAAAATTGCACAGGAAGATTTGCAGATTTTGGGGAGTCATTTACAGGCAAATGGTGGTGACTATGTGATGCTTTGAGATGAGTGAGCCTAAAGCCCTTGAGAGATTCATTAAGGATCCTCTCATCCCTATTGCAGGTGGTTTCTGTTCTAGGGTAATTTGTGGATGAAACCTGCCCAGGGTAATTTACAGGTAAAGCTTGCCCTTCAAAGCTAGCTCTGATCCAAATTTTGCACAGCATCTGGTTTTGGCTCAGGTGACCAATGTGTGCATGCCTACATGTGTGTATCAGTGGTTTTCAGTCTTTTACAGTGAGGCTTCACCTGAGAAAATTGTCAAAGTTATGTAGTGCATTGGAAATCAATGTCTAATACTATATTTCTATACCTAGCAATTCACAGAGCTTTGACTTTGCCAGAGGCCTAACTACCTCCTACGTATGTTGAATTTCAAGTTTAGCCAGCACTTGAATACTGCGATGCCAATAGGTTTTTGCCTCCTTTACAGGCAATAAATTCATAAACTCTAGAGAGCTTTCGAATCATCAATTTAAGAAGCATGAATTTAATCCTGTCCAAGTTCCACTCTGATGCTTTTTTTTTTTTTTTTTTGGCTGGATTTTTGCTCCCTCTCTCCAGCCAGTTCTTTATTTGTGAATATACATTGTTCCTTTAAAATGTTTTTCATCTTGTGATATACAGCAGATGTGAAATTTTCACATTCCATGTGAAATACAGGTTATTTTCAGACAGACTCCATAGACAGAGCACATTAAGCAAAATCATACTGTCATAATCTTCTTCCTTAAAACTGAGTGACAAAAAACTAACAAAATATTAGTTGGTGACAAATGTAAAAGAGCTTTATTACAGTACCCGTAAAAATAGTTTTTTTAAACTATATAAATTTAAAAAAGGAATACTTTTCTGAAGTTTGCAACTTATTTTTTAATTATGTATACTCTTTAAAGAAGCATAATAACATGAATTACAGAAAGATATAAGTTAAGATAACAGTTCTTGTGGTAAAATCACATACTTTTTTTGATTGTGTTAGTATAGGCCTGGAATTCAGTAGTTTACCTAATGTTTTAACATACTGGCTGCTTTCTTAAAGGTGAAAAGAGAGCAGTAAAATAACCTGTTGATGAAGGACTGTTCCATATTTGGGGCTGAAGCAGAATGGGGAAAAAAAAAAAAAATGTTGAGAGAGAAATCCTAGAATCACTATTTCAGAGCTGTCTCCAAAGTAGTTCATCATTTTGAGCTATAAATTATACCTTGCAATTCTTTTGTTTAGCATATTATATAGAAAAGAAAAATCAATCTATCATCTCTCTGTTCTTCAAGACCTGCCAGTCTAAAGTAAAACTAATCAAATATATTCTTTCATAAAATGGTTGATTATACTGTGCGAGCTGAGAGGATGCTTCTTATAACTTGAATATTAAGAGCTAATTCCAGTAATACTGAGTTGGAGTGGATAAATAACTACTCTTACTCAATCAGTTCTCAAGAAAAGGGCAGTCTGAAGTACTAAGGAAAGTGAATTACCGTGCTTTTATGATTTTTATTTACTTATGATAATTTAAACATTCTTGTTCTTTCAGTTTTCACTTTTAAGTGTGAAGTACATCTGTTTTGACTTACTGCATTTTGCTAAAAAATATTTAAAAAAATAATAATATATCTCTCTGTGAGCTATATCACTTCTGACTGCATACAGCTTTCTTTCCTGGAAAAAAAAGCTACATGCAGAAAATTCAAACTCTCTGCCATGTATAATCGGATTTTGAAGGAGTCAAAATATGTTTTTGTCTCACCTGTAGCCACTGCTTTAGGATGAGATTCGTTACTCAAATAATCCATCCATTTCATCTGGTTTTCTTATCTCCTGCCATTTTAGTGTATGTGTTGCAGGTGAGAAAACTATGGCAACTGCTGGGTAGGGAGGAGTAATGGGATATATGGGAGGAAGCCTTTTGGTGTCTATGGAACACTTAAGATTATTGTGTTTCACATACCCATTCACATACCCACTGCTCTGGTCCAGTAGATAACTGGTACTCTTTGACTTTTGTGTCAAGTCTTTCAGGGTCAAACAATGGTTCTCTTCTAGAGAGGGTCAAAGACCTTCACCTCTATTTGGCTGACATGATTGTCAGGCAAGAATAGGGTTGTATTCTGCTTGGGGCGCAATAACCCCAAGCAGAGCTACAGGCTGGGAGAGGAATGGTTGGAGAGCTGCCAGGCAGAGAAGGACCTGGGAGTGATGGTGGATAGTCAGCTGAATATGAGCCAGCAGTGTGCTCAGGTGGCCAAGAAGGCCAACGGCATCCTGGCTTGTATCAGGAACAGTGTGACCAGCAGGGCTAGGGAGGTGATCGTCCCCCTGAAGTCAGCTCTGGTGAGGCCGCACCTCGAGTACTGTGTTCAGTTTTGGGCCCCTCGCTACAAGAAGGACATCGAGGTGCTTGAGCGGGTGCAGAGAAGGGCGACAAAGATGGTGAGGGGCCTGGAGAACAAGTCCTACGAGGAGCGGCTGAGGGAGCTGGGCTTGTTCAGCCTGGAGAAGAGGAGGCTCAGGGGCGACCTTATCGCTCTCTATAGGTACCTCAAGGGAGGCTGTAGAGAGGTGGGGGTTGGTCTGTTCTCCCATGTGCCTGGTGACAGGACGAGGGGGAATGGGCTAAAGTTGAGCCAGGGGAGTTTTAGGTTAGATGTTAGGAAGAACTTCTTTACTGAGAGGGTTGTGAGGCATTGGAATGGGCTGCCCAGGGAAGTGGTGGGGTCACCATCCCTGGAAGTCTTCAAAAGACGTTTAGATGTAGAGCTTAGGGATGTGGTTTAGTGGGGACTGCTAGCGTTAGGTCAGAGGTTGGACTCGATGATCTTGAGGTCTCTTCCAACCTAGAAATTCTGTGATTCTGTGATTCTGTATTTCAGACAGTCTCGTCATACAGGCTGAAAATGCATCCACACCTAAACTGAAACAGAAAAAAATGATTACTGCTGCTTACTGGCATAAAACCATGGTGGGCATGCTGTAGATGCTTTGTATAAGGAAGATCACTTGAGCTGGCTTTGTAATTGCTCTCTTTTACATAAAAGTAAGAAAAGTTCTTTCCAATATGTTCTTAGGATATGCTGATGCCTCTCACACTGCTGAGTTTGGGTACTGTAATAAAAGACTTTTGCCTTTAAGTCTAACTATGTCATACTGTTTTGCTGTTCTCACTATCCAAAATACAACTTAAGTAACTGAAATTTCTGAGAATTATACCATTAATTATTTATTATTATCATAATTTATTATTAGATGCCTGATGTTTTTTTTTTTTTTCTGATAGCTAATATTCACAGTAAAATTCAATAATTTAAGTCTACTAGGGTCTTACTTTCATTATCAAATAGTTTATAGAACCCTTAGAGGAGATTTTGTCATTACCATTATTAAGTATTGTTTGAAACAAAAAATAATAATTTTAGCACATCTTCTTGGAGTATTAGTTTTTCTTGATCTCCGTTGTGAGGATGGAGATTTCTTATTTCTTCAGTTCTGCAGCTGTGTAAGCAAACACACTGCAGTAGAGGTCTAAGGACCAGCTGAGCAGTATGCCCCTTCCCATCACAATAAGAAATGGTGGAATCTGGATCAATAAACAATTATAATTCATTTTCTGTAATTATCTACATACCTTCCTTGTATGTTACATTTTCACTTTTCAGACACTAGGATGTTTATTCAGAATACTGTACAATTTTATTAAAATAGCAAAACATGCTGCTGTTCAACTTCAAATTGTCAAAGGAGTTTATGCACAGCAGAGAAAATCCAACTCACATTTTTCCACACAATTGAGTTAATAATGAGCCAGTCAGCCTGTCTGTGGATAATTAGTAAGGAGAAAATAAACACCCATTTCACCAAGACAGTGCTCATTTGGTGGTGTTTATTCTGCAGTAGTTGTTGACAAAATTTGGATTGCAGTCCCAAAAGTCAGAGGCTTCATGTCCTGTTCCTGTAACTCCTCCAATTTATATACATAGTCACTGCACTAAGATCCATAAATTGGAAAATATTCTTTAATTAGCCTTTTTCCTTCAAGAAGGTACTTTCTAAATATTTCTAAAACTATTTTCTCATTAATCTTTTTGCTCCTTTTACTTCTAACTTTCTTTGCAGAATTCAGTCTATTACACCTGGGAAAATCAGAATTAATTAGAATATTAGAATTAGAATTTACCTATACCTATATATTAACAACTTTTTGTGCTGAATTACATGCTTACTCTTAATGTTTTCTCATTTGTTTAAAAGACATGAGAAATCCAGACTTTTATAAAGGTTTTATTTGATGAACAGATTAAATGAATATATCCCTGAACTGTAATTATTTATCATCAAAGGTAAAGCTTTTTTAGTCATATATGGTTGTGACTCAAAATGTTTAAAAAAATGAAAATGCAAAAAGCAAACCTCAGAGATTTCAAAATGTTACTCTGTACCTTGTACAAATAGCTTTGAAGTGATGATCTGCAACCTACTTCATGTCATCCAGCCTAAAAACCTCCTTCAGGCTTCCTGTACCCTGTATTTCTTTCTCTCTCTCTCTCTCTCTCTCTCTCTCTCTTTTTTTTTTTTTTTTTTTTTTTTTTTAATTAAAATTTTATTTAAGCTTTAAAACCTTCAGAACTTCAAGAAGTACTAACCTTCAGAATTCTTCAGTTTCATTTAGAGATATCGCTACTGGGAAATTGCTGCCTCATATTCATAAAATAAAATAAAATAAAATAAAATAAAATAAAATAAAATAAAATAAAATAAAATAAAATAAAATAAAATAAAATAAAATAAAATAAAATAAAATAAAATAAAATAAATAAAATACAGTATTCAGTCACAACTTACAACCTTTACACCATGCATGGGTATTATCAATTTATCATCATGGAATTTATCTGGATGCTGATACTAGTTAGGTAGAACAAATGAATGAATATATGCCCTGAAGGAAAAGCATTTTCCTTCTGAATATTTATAGGTGTTAAATTTAGTTATATTGGAACATACTCATACCTACTCATAGTATCTGGAGTCGATGAATAAAATAAATGAACTGTCATGTATAGCATTCAAAATATTTCCAACAGGCCCTGACTTCAGAATCACTTATTTTCCATTTTCTAAATAAGTGTTTATTGCCTATTTTTCCCAAGTAGTAAGTAAAACACTTTTTCCTTACAGTAGAGAAGTGATGCTATATAAACAGTGATACAATGGCACATAGGTATCATAGATACCTGAAACAGGAATACTTTGAACTCTTTCTGAAGCTCCCATTTCTGATAAATATGCAGGGTTGGAGACTTACTTAATGTTTTGAAAGAAATAATATTAGGTAGTCCACTTGTCCTCCTGTTTCTCATTTTTGTATTTTGCAGATATGGCTATGAAAAAAGAGTTTAATATTTTGACAGTTTGATAAGAACTCTTCCTTACTTACAACTGATAGTTTTTAGGAATATTAAAGCATTTTAGTTCTTTATATGAAGGAAGGGTTGAGGGCAGCATAGATGATGGGGAGTATACCAACAGAGCAATAGAAAGCTTTGAAGCAAACACAGTAGTTGTGACAAGAGTTGTAAAGTTTCTTGAGACATATTAATAACCTATTAGGATGCTCCTGTATCTCCTGCTCTTTCCTATGTTCTGTACAGTAATGGAGACTAGGATAATCTGCTACTCCCTTGCTCTCCCCAGAGCTAACATACATGGCTTGTAAATTTTGATGAATTGCCGGCAGCCTGACAGAGGCCTCTGCTTCAGTAGCCACCTCTATCATGAATCTTCATGAGAAAATCATCCAGAAAGCTCTTCCTTACCACTCCCATCCTAACTCCTTCCCATTCTGAGTGAAAGAAGTAAAAGAAGCCTTTACAGCTTAGTTAAGAGAATCTAACATTTTCTGGCTATGTGATACAAAATTCTGGTGAAGCCAGTAAAAGCAGTATTATACACTTTCCAACCATTTAATTTCAGAATAATTAAGTGAAAGTAACCTCTTAAAACCAAGGAAAGAGCATGAATTAATAGTAAAACCTATTATTGATTAGAACTTCTTTGTTAAACATAGGTTTCACAGTCTCCCATGGACCACCTGTTGTCACCTCTAATATCAAGAGATATTAAAAGACAGTACTAGTAAGATTTAATAGAACACTTACAACACCTCACCAAACCTAGGCTACTGTACATAATCTTTAACTGAGCAAATATAAAACATTTAGTCATGGCAAGGTCAAATCAGCAAATTAGTCTTTACTGAACTGGAATTAGATAAACAAGCTAATTAAATCCTGAAATTAATACCAGAAATAGCCTATCTTTATAGGTATTCTAAGTGAATCTAAGAAAGTGGCTGCATCTATGGGGTGCAAATCCTAACTAAAGAATTTTCCCAGAGTTGTTTCATTCAGTAGTGTGAATAGGTAAGTGGTTTAAAACTGACAGCTGGCTATACTCTAGCATCTATACTGCATTCTTAAGGGTAATCATAAAACAAATCCAGCAAATAAACTTACATGGAGATTTCAACTTTTCCTATATATTTATTCCCTAGGAAAATGTTGACTTTAACGGTAAACTTACTGAAAAATGGAAGAGTCCTTATGTATCAGAAAGTGACAGGTGTTAACGTCCCAGTGTTCCAGAAACCACACAATACCAAAGTAATACTTGATTACATTTTCCTGCATAGACACACTGGTTGCTGACATAATAGTAATGCATATAAAACATAATAACCATGCAGAGGTTGTATAGAGAGAATTCTATTTCTACAAATGGAAAATATAAGGAGAATCTTCAAATTAATAATGAAAAACAAAATGAAGAAGAATGAGCTGCTTGAAGCTTACTGGAGCTTGGATATCTTTTCCCTCCCATAGGACAGGTCTATACGGTGAAGTGGAGCACATCTCCAGGCTAGGGCTGATGAAGCTCATCTGATGCCAGAAGTGATATGCCTGACGCATGTTAGTGCTACCCTGGTGCTCAGGTGTAGCACTGAAAATATGCCATAGATAATTCTTGGTGTAATGTGTTAGCTGTCAGTAACTTGGATAGTCTGAAATGGAAGTGTAACAGAGCCAGTGATTGTTATCAGAGTGAGAGTTTTGTACATAAGCTAAGAAAATAAATCCATACTCACGACTGCAGCACATTTTGTTAAGCACTACTTTTCTTCTTAAAGTACTGTCATTGACTCCATGATACATGGGCTTTTGAAGTCTGGTTTGAGGTATACCATATGAAGAAATGTGATGAAATGAGGCACAATGAGAAAAACAAAATCCAGGAGAGCCTGTTCTTTGAAGCAGACAGAGCTAAGACCTCTGTTCAAGGGGATGTTCAGTGAGTATGGGATAGCCAATCCCGATCTATAGTTCAGGACCACTTTTTCCATGTTGCATATGACTTCTTTTGAGAGGTCAAATTTCTTGGAGGAAATCACACTGGTGTCCAACAGAGAGATGCAGGATACAGATGAAAATCAGTTAATTATTTAAAAAACAGAGTACAAAATTTCTCTTCCTGAGGCAATTTTGAGCAGACATCAAGCACAACTATTAAAAAGGCCAATATTCGACTTATTTTTACATGAAAGAAAGTTAATAGAGATGGGTTATTAACTTCTGGTGTAAAATATTTTTGATATTACATTAAGGCAATCTCACACAGAGAGACACAAATTGAGAGTTTACAGGATTACAAATTGAAAGCTTATTTTCTGCTGCTACTCTCCATTATTCACTGCAAATCACCGTTCCAGTTAGCACTTTTACCACAGAGATAATTTCATAGAATATTAATATATAGTTAAAAGGAAACAAGCACAAAGTAATAGTTAAATCCAGCAAATAGTTGTCAAACTTTGCCTTTAACTTCCTCTCCTTTTCCTCCTCCCTAAAATTTCCCAGGGAGCAGATTAAGACCAGAAATTTAAAGGAATATAGATTTTTTTAACTGTATACCAAAACCAAACCAAACCAAACAAACAAACAAAAAGAAAAGAAAAAAAAAAACAACAAACCAACACCCAAGACCAGGAAGGATCTCTCCAACCTTCCCCTCTCACCGATCCCATCATTAATGCAAACCGTCAGAGCATCATTTTTTGAATAAATGAAAACTATTTACTCTGTTTTGCATATAACTAGAGGAGGTCTAGCTTGTGGGAAAATGGAGCTCTGTGTCAGTTCTGTCCTAGTTTCATAAGATACATTTTTCATTATTGTGATTAGTTTGGGGGGGGAGGGGGAAAGGTTTCAATTGTTATTTTCAGATTTGTCCAGAAAGTGTGTTTTCTTGTATCCTCTTATTCCTATCTTCCCTTTGCCTCTACCAAATATTAACACAAAACCTCTCCTTTTGCTACTTCGTGCCCTGTGTTTAATTCACCTTTTTAAATGTCACATTTTCCTTTTTGCATGTCTTTTGATAAAGAGCTGAGAATAGTCATAGAAATATAAAATCCCATTATTGATCTCAATCTAAAAATAATTTTAATTTAGTCAGATATGTTGTATCCTATTGGCACAACACTGTTCTGTGTTGTGGTAATCCAAGAAATGCTGCTTTTATTATCTCATAGTTGCATACCCTCTGTCTGCTTGCTTTTATGCGTTCAACCAATGCATATTGCACTTCCTACTCCTCTGCCCTGATCCTGCAAATGAGGCCTCTGAGTCATTTACACTTCATTTTCCATTCATGCCCCGTAGGTTTTAATCCAGTTGATAGTGTGTACAGAAACAGGTACATTGAGCCCTTCTGAACATGGAATGAAGCTACAGCATCTACATGCTGCACACTAATTATTAACAGCTTCTGGAACAAGGCTGTGTGTAAGCAGCCCAGTTTTCCAGTCTAGTGCTTCCCTTCACTCAAAGCTTTCCTAATACTTTTTTTTTTTTTTTTTTAATGATATCAATAAATGAAATCATAATTAAAACACGAGCAGATCAACAATGCCTTTAGATTTTCAGGTGTAGTCTCTTAATCCTGTACTAATATTAGACATTGGTCATTTTTTCAAATCCTCTGTTTAACATGTCTGGGCTACTCCTTAATTTGCCCAAAGATTAGCTTTGGTAAACCAACCTGTGAGTGTTTCACTGTAGTCAGCTGATTTCCTTTTCAATTTGTCTTTTGCATGATTTATTGCTTGCTAAGAGAGACTAATTAATTTTAATGGACTGCTAGTATGCGTCTATTGGAATATTGACATTTTATCACCAATTAGCCTGTATTCCTTATCTTATTATGCCATTAGCTGGCATTTTATTACTTTACCTTATAGGATTAGGAAGTGCTTCTTCCTTTGTTTTTCAACATATCTGTTTTTAATTAGGGTGTTTTATTTATTTATTTATTTATTTATTTGGAAAATAGGAGTTTTATATATTGAAAGTATGCAGGCTATGAAGATGTATACTTATATACCAGGAAGGTATACATCCTTCTCTATTTTTTTTCCACCTATATTTTTGAAAGCATCCCCCACTTTGACAACTTAAGCTCCATATGTAAATTTGCATTCAAGCTAGAATTGTCTTCTTTATTCCAAACCATTTCTGCCACAAGAAACTTTGAGTGATTTTTATCTATATCTTGCTAAACTGCAATGCCCAATTTCTTCATTATGAAACACTGCTGAAGGACAGTCTTCTCACTTCTCATCATGAGTATCTTTTGTCATTAGAAGACTGACTGTGTAGGATAATGCAGCATTAAAAGATGTGTGGGGCTGTTATGGGAAACTTAAGCCTACGTAGTGGCCTCACAGATACCTCTGTATCACAGAGCTGTTGTGGGTGTTATATATGGAGTGGTAATTCGTGTCGAGAAAATGGTTGATATTAATAAAGAAGGGGGAGATTTGGGAGTGTAGCCATGAGGGTCGGCAATCCCCGTGGTTGATGGTAACATCAGACTCTTAACGGTGAGGCCATCAGGAATGTAAAAGAGTTTAGAGGGAACAAAGAAGGGTGATTCAGGAGATGCCATGCAGTCTCGGGTTGCTTCTTCTCCAGCCGTTAAGGCATGGAAGTTTCTGGGTGTTTGCTGTTATATTCAAAGTTGTTTGACCAATAAAAAGTTGTTTTGAAAAGAACTGCTGTGGGGAGAAGGGTATAAGAGGGGAGCCTGTCCTCAAGATAAAAAAAAAAAAAAAAAAGGCAACACGATGTAATGAAGTTATGTCAATGGGGAGGCAGAAAGAAGGAATGAAGAGGAGCAGACTAGCAGAACGGAGACCGGGACGGGAACAGGCACATTGATTGCCTCATGAAGACAGGTTCAGCCAAACTCAGCAAACGGCTCATGAAGCTCGTACTGAAAGTCGCTGGAAATGGGTGCATCGGAGCTGGGAAGAAGCTCGAGCTGAGAGAAGCGGACCTGTGCACGCAGCTGCCTCTCTCTGGTAAGCAGCCGCGCATTGTGGAGAATCATACATGTACGTCCTTAGAAACAAACTGTCCTGGTAACCTTACAGCTTATCCTCCTTATTAACAATCAGACAGTTAATGATCCTGAAATATGGGACCAAATTGAGGACAATGATTCAAAGATCGAAGCCGAAATTCCTTTAAGTGGTATATTCTTTATTGCAGCTCTGGATGCACGGGGGATCTCTCCACCTATCGTGCATACCCAAAGCGGAAAGCAGTCTTGAATTTATACAATCAATCTATCAATATTCTACAAGTGCCTATACATATTCATTACCTATCCCCGCCTTCCCTCGCTTCTCATACTAATTAGCCTTTTGGCACCTTGCGCTTGCGTAGAGCCTCCCAAGAATTGTGGGCAGGGGTCTTTGGGACGTGGGCAGGGGTCTCTGGGAGGAAGACCCCGAGTCTTCCTCACAGTGTACTTTTCACCTTTGGTCAGGAATCTGCTGAATTGGCATGTTTCTTAATTGCGAGAGCTGGTTGTTGCTAATTCTCCCGTTTGTTGTATCTTTATAATGAATTCCAATGTCCAGTTTTGAGATTTATAGTCCTTACGTTTGTTTCTCTGTCCGTCTGCCGCTTCCTTATCATGAGTTTCAGTGTCTTGTTTCGAGATATACAGTCCATGTCTGGGGATTGTCCTTGCCTCCCCAATGCCTCCCCAATACCTCCTTAATCAACAAGGTGTGGGACTCTGCAACTAAAAACGACAAGGTTGCAGTGGGATTGCTCAGCACCTGGTGAGCAGTCTCAGAGGCCTTAAAGAGCCCTGTGGGACCACAGTCAGAAACGTGTGGTTTGCCAGACAGTGCGGGCGCTGCGGGCTCCTTTACAGATCCTTCTGCTATGCCATCAGCCCCTCTGCTGCTACAGCCATCGAAGGCTTTTGCTGTTCTGCCCCTGCTGACCTGGACGTGCCTTTTGACCCAGGCCTTATTGGCCTTGAAAAGGAGATGGATTCGCTTTTCTTCGATCCGGGAAGAACGGGATACATAAAGCCCAAAGACCGAGTTGCTTGACAACTTAAAGCGAGACATATTGTTCAAAAGGAATGGAAAATGGAGACGATTGTAATCAAGAAAAGGAACGGAAAATGGAGACTGTTAAGTCATGGAACTTAAAGGATTGTTTGTTACCTTTTCTGATTGTATAGGCATACTCGGGTTTAGTATGTAAAAGCAATGTTCTATACATTTAGAATGTTTGATGTTCGTGTGTGCGTGTTGGTGGAGTGTAGACTCCCCACACACCCAGCGCTGTTTACTTGCCTTTTATATCTTTTATAAATATTCTTTTATAAATATTACTAAATTCAGATTGAGTTGAGACTTCATTTATAACATAGGGTTATTGTCTGGTAAAAAGGTTGTTGGCATTGGGTATAATTGTTCAAAGAAAACTGCTTGCATTTACACGTTCTGAACAATCTCCTTGGCCAGTAGCTGAAGTTTCATCTATTTACTAGTGTTTATTTATCTGTAGAGCTTTCCTTTGCATAATTCAGACTTGAACTACAATCTGAAGATTGTGCAGTATTTCATTAATAAAGGTCAGAGCATAAAGAAAATCAACACTGAAACGTCTGTTTAAAGTAGTAAAAGTGAGGTTGGGCTACATAAAAATTTGGAAAAGAAATATAAATCCAAATGGATTTCTGCAGCAGTCATAACAGCGTAGATATCGATACTGTTAGACTATTTTACATAGACACTGCCTGATATTTTAAGTCCAGAAGCAAATCATAATTTTGCAATCTCTTTCCATAGCATACAATATCTTGTATTTATATGGAGTGTTCTGCACACAGTGTGATGCTAATTAATGAAGTGGCATACCTATTCACATTTTCTGTAAATTTTCAGTTAAGTATTACTGATGAAATTGTAGAGAATATGAGTCCATATCAAAAATATTCTGTTATTGGTATATTTGGTACATATTGGTAGACTTGTTCACCAAGAATGTTATTTATGGACTACATGATTATTTGGCACAACAGTTTGTAAAAAATACAGGATATAAATTGACAGTTGTTTATATTAGAAATATATAGTATTTCAGTGATAGAAGGAACAACTCTGATGTATGATGATGGAACCAAACAAGAATAATAAAACATACATTAGTGCTTACTCTTTTAAAACAACACTGATTTAGATATATATGTGTGTGTGTGTGTGTGTTTGTGTGTATAAATTTTAATAGATTTGATTAATGGGCTGTGTTGAAAGGTAGCTGAGATACAGGCACAATGTTTTCTTTTGTTGTTTCAGAGGGCTATAACCTCTTCCAGAGTTGCACAGAGAACAGATGAGAATAAGTGTAAGATCTTCTGTCCCCATTCATGAAGATTCACCAGAGGATGTCTGTGCCTGTTAACTTTATACAGCCATTAATTTTAGCCCTGTTGATTACCACTTTAGTTGATGTATGGTCATATCTGCCCTACAAATATACTAGGAAGAAGAGATAAGTGTACATGTACAGTGATGTTGTGGCAACACTTTGGTTTCCAGAGGGACTGGGAAGTCTAAATTTTCCTCCTGGAATCACAGATCTGTGAACTGTTGGGTGAATATAAGGTTTTCAGTCTGAGCATTGAATAAATCTTTAAAGTTCCTCTCCCATGAACAGATATTTAGTTTCATTGCTTAGTGCATATTGTATCATATTCAGTTGCTGCTGAGACCTTCAAAAGATAGGAATATGTTAAATTTTGCCCCAGAAAGGTACACAGTATAGTTCTTTTCAGAGTAAGTGATAACCACTGCAGATGCACTGAAGAATTGTACAGGTTATTAACATAACCTCAAAAGAGTTACCCTATTGAATTAGAAGAAAGGTCTTCATATGAATTTATGAATTTATTTAATATCCTTTAGTACTAATGATTTGATTTTTACTAGACTTCTAACTGGCCCTATGCAGATTGTAGTGATAAAAAGAAATTAGCTTTATGTTAAAAATATCATTACTCTATAGTGTTTTTAAAATAAAGTAATCTGCTTCAGAATGTCTGTTATTCTCAGGATGATTTAACAACTTGTCTTAGGTGCATTAGATGTGGAAGCAACAGCAGCAAAGATGGCAGCATAAACATCATGCTCTACTACCTGCCCTTTGCTAAAGAAATGAAAGAGAATGCGGGAGGAAGAAACACTGTGTTGAGAGTGCTGAGACTGACAGCCATGAAAGTGATAAAATCTTATGAAATCAACAACATGAAGAATATGTATTAACCAATTATGATGACACGGTTTCACTGAAAAGTGGACCCACTACCATTACACCCAAACCGGGCTGTTAGGACAGGTTTCTGTTTCCAAGTGATCAAGAAAATCATGTATATGTATAGCTTTAAATAGATAATGAAAGTTAGTTGAATCCAGAAGCTCTTCTAATGCAGCTTCATCTTTTCTCCTATCAGTACAGAGTTTGAACTGTGAAATACTTTTTTGACTCTGGGTTTTTCTCATTATTCTCATCTGACTTCAAAATATTTTGTAGCCTCTTCTTGTTTGGGAAGGCATGCAGTCTTGGTCTTAGAGCTTGGCCAAGATCCCCATATTCTCAACATCACACATGTAATACACGTGCTACTGGGAGCTAACAAATTCTCAGAAACACCTATAGGGGAGGGTGTTTTGTTTGTTTGTGAGTAAGATGTAGGATTTTTTAATAAATATTTTGTGTATAGCTCACCAGCTTCTTTTCTGACAGGGTGGCGTGACTGCACGTGTTTGATTTGTTTGTTCTTAAGCTTGGACACTGTGATCTTTTATATAGGCTGAGAAAAGGAAGGGATATTGCTTCTGCCTTGTACCATCACTGGGTCACTTGGAGTGGAAAAGTTTTGCTAATCTGAGAAAAAAAAAAAATAAATCTGGTAGCCTCCAGCAGAAATGACTCAAGGAAACCCATTTTTTTTGTTGTGGTTAATTCTCATTTAGTAAAAGCCCTTTGAGAATTACCAATAGGAAAATATCTAGGCAAATCCAAAGCTGTAGCTGATCTGGATGTCTCATCATAGATGTGGCTTGAGGACAATTGCCATTTTACTAAATTTGTTGCTGTACTATATCACACAACCGACCACATGGAATCCTGTTAACAAATGTTTCAAATTTCAAAACTGTGTTGTTTTGCTTGTTAAAAAGCTAGTACTATATTCATAATTGGTTAAAATCAACTTTTTTTTTTTTTTCCAGCACTGTAATGTCTGTTTCCAAAAAAAAAAAAAAAGGAAGGAAGGAAGGAAGGAAGGAAGGAAGGAAGGAAGGAAAAAAATTTAGATAGAAGCTCTTTCTACATCTCCTTTGATTTGAAATTGTCTTTCAAGAGTGTGGGAAGTTGTAATTAAATGTGGTATTCTGGGTCAGGTCTTCCCTTTAGAGCTGTTCAGTACTTTCTTCTGGGTATGCATGACTTGTCATACTCAGGAATTGCATACATCTTATTCTTTAATGTCTGTATTACTTTGTTCAGAGGCACTGTGATCAATTAGCACAACCAATTATTTCCTATCCTTTTGTTTCCACCTCAGATACTTAGGGAAGAAATTCTTGTTAATAATGTTTAAGATGCCTTTTATACCATTCTATTTCATCCTGTTTTTAACATTTTTGGTCTTCAGCATCAGTTCATTTCTCCAGCTTCCCTTTTAATGGAAGTATCTTGCAGCTTTGTGTCAACAACACATTTTAGCAGCATGCTTCTGTGCAGAGGTCATTACTACAAATACTAAATGAGACACTCGTCTCAAGAATGATTCCTAAGGGAAACCACTTGTCACTTTTCTCTAGCTTAACAATTCAATTTGCAGTGCATCTTCACCTCCCATTTAGTCAGAGGTTGCCACCTTTGTATTTGTGTATCTGTCCTCCTCTTGTCTGGCTTTTTGCAGATCATTGCTGCAAAAGTTTCACAATACTCTTCAAATGAGTGAGAAGTTGTGCTGATGCCTTAGCAAAATATTTATTACTCAGAATTCATCTCTTCATGCAGCTGCAGATTCTATTCCTATCAACGTATTTATAGCACACCCATCACCAAAGTGTAAGAAACCCATGGCAAGCAGAAAAATATGTATATTTACACAAAGCCCACTCAGAGGACTGCAGCACTCAAATGCTGCAAGTTTTTCCTTCGTGTATATAATTTTGCAAAGCGGTTAAGAATTCTTCATGCTTAAATGCCTAAGGAAACTAAGACATTATTTATATTAATTCTTGCATAAAACATCAAGAAAAGTCAATGAAATCTTGGAATATTTAGAGCAGCAATGCTTGTTTATGCAAAGCCATGACACATAAACTCATATTTATTTTTCTATCAGTTAAAATAAGTTCATTCAAAGGACACTAATAATAACATGAAGGCACAATAAATTGAGTTAAAATGTTTGGGCCTATCTTGTATTCTTAAGATCCATGACAAAACTGGTTAGTACAATTTTACAGCCCGAAGAATAATGTTGCCACTGTTTTCTGTGCAGTTGCAGCTGAGAAACAGCTTTTTCCCCCCTTTGCTTCATGACATTTTCTTTTTGTTTATTAAAAATAGAAAAGGACAGCTGCATACTTAGATTTGCATTAACTTCATAAATTGTTAATCCTGAAAAGACATGCTGCTCACAGAGGGGGTTTAGTTTGATGCTGTGGACTCCCATTCAGTGACTATCGCTATTTCTTATGTCTGAAATTGTGCATATCAGGCAATATTTGCTTCTGTATAAACTGAGCCAATTCTCAATGTGTCCCTTGATGCAAGTAAGAGCTTTATTTTTTTTCTGGAAAAGAGGGCTCTCACATCAATCTACTTTGTCCTGACATCCAGGCTTGGACAAGGGTTAAGGAATCAAGCTGCCACATATGCTACCATATAGTACCTTATACTACCATACACTACCATATACTACTATTTCCAAGCCTCTTTAACTCATTTACTTCCCTGCCATAAGTTTTTCCTTTTATTTTGGCTAAACTGAGATACTGAATATACTTAGTGAAGCCTTTATTAAAGAAATATGAAGGAGGAAAACATGACTGGAATTTTTTCAAAATTTTCATTGCTTACATGACAGATGACAGGAGAGTAGCATTCAATCAAGTGAATGTTTTGGAAACATCTCTAAGCTATGTTCCAGTTACGGAAAAACTGAAAACCACATTAAAAAAAAAAAAAAAAAAAGATTTAAGTATATATGCTGGAACTTAGACAACTCCAAAATTGTCATCCTGAGAAACCTGACTCAGCTACCTCAGCTACTGCTTCACTGTGCAATGTATAGCAGAGTTTTCTATTTTCCAGGCTTTTAGCTTTCAATGTCTGTGTTCCTGGACCGCCTACTGAGATTGTTCCACAAGGCAGAAAATAATTCATCATCTAAAAATGATGAATCCTTTCCTAGTAGCTATGCTTTAAAAACATATCTAAATACAATACACAAACAATAAAAATGAACTGCAAGAGCGATACAATGGTTCCAATCCTAGCAGCGCTGTTTGATGATGACTATGAAGGCATTTCTGAGTTTTTTGAAACAGAGAAGTTTCAGAGGTGTTAAGTTCCTCCAGGTCCAACTATAACATTGCTGAATATAGCACTGTGTCTCTTTTGCATATATTCAGGTTGATGTATGATAATAAATGAGATGTTGTCAGTGAACTCATGTTCTGTTTTAAGTTTGGTGAAAGACCAAAGCACCTCCTTCATTTTCAGCATTGCTGAAATGAAGTTATATTTACAGTACTGCAACTCAGATCAGGATCTGATCCATGCTATCAAAAATGTATCCCTATGAATGTGCCAGAACTGAAATTCTCATTACTGAGCAAACAATAGCAGTAGGAAGCAAAGGATATGGTGATTGTAAAATAATTGCCTGCCTCCACCTGCTGAGGAAAAATGTGTCATATTTTATATTATATAATGTCTTACCATTAGTAGCAATGTATTCCTGTATCTATATTTTTAGTACTGCATTATCTATGTCTACATTATCCATAGATACTGCACAATCCATAAATACTCTTATTCTAATTACTTTACCATGCTCGTTAAAATGGTCCATATTCTTTGCCCCTTTCTTTGCTTTAGTCTTTCACATAAAGACTTTAAATAGCTTCAGAAATATATAATAAAATAATAATCTGTAGAACTATTGGTTCAGTTGTGTTACAGACCAAAAAAAAAAAAAAAAAAGAAAAGAAAAGGAAAAAAAAAAAACGGATAATTTCCAAAGTATTGGAAGTTAATTCAATATTTTTTTTTAACTTATGTGGATTTCATCTTTAAAATATTAAAGACTTAGTATAAGACTTACGTATACTTGCTGAAATGACAAAAAATGTCTTAAAACAAGAGTCAAAAATTTAAAAAGCAAAAATCACAAAAATCCTGAGCAAGAGAAGAAGCAAATTTGTTTTAGTCCATCATATACTTAAAAAATGTAAAACCTCCACTATGACTAGGATATTACAAATATATTTTGCCAAGGATCTTCACCCTCATAATGATAATGAGAAATAAAGACAGAACTATTTCCTGTTCTGAAATTGGTTCCTCTTTTATTTTTTCTGTTTTAAATACATTCTCTTTCAAGGGAAACCTCAACATTTTTGTTCTGTTAATAAAAAGTTCCTACCAGTGTTCATCTCACATCTGTGACCTCGTCTGGAATACAGACAGCTCTGAAGCTCTGCTATTCATGCATACTAAGGATAACACGAAAGCTAGCTTTTCAGCATGTAAGTTACAATATCGTGTGTGAAAAATGCAGGATTCCATATTGGCACATTTTTCTTCCTCTTTTCCACATTTGTTTGCACTTTCTTTAAAAGGAACAATGTCATAAACTTTCAATTGATGAGTGAAAATCAAAGTCAATCAGAAGCAGCCAGAAGAACTGGATCTTAATATCACTGGATCTTCGTTCATCTTTTCCATTAAGGACAGAGTAGTCACCTCATGTGTTTAGACTTCATTTGCTTTCCTAAATTTGTCAAACCACAGTCATACCACTCATTAGCAGAGCAGGAACCAAGTAAGAAAAAGGGGATATCTTTTATAGTCTCAAGAAATAAACTTGTTACTGAGTTTATGATCTTGATTTTACTTTCTCTTTGCCCAAGCTGTACTTTATTGTGTAACCCATCTCAGTGAGATTTCTTCTGGTTTAATATTATGAGTATCCAGTTATCATACAATATTTTCAGCAGTAGATCTTGAAAACATTTTCAGAAGAGACCACCCACATTTAACAGATGGAGAAACTCAGGCACCAAGGCAGGGGCACACTGACGTTCATAATGACATTGAAAAGCAGAAGAAAATAACATTTTCAGACACAAAACCAATTTGTTCAGTGTAAATGTCTTGTTGCATTTGAAAGCTCAATGTACAGCTCATTAGGAAAGATATGCTAGCATTGGTAAAACTTGGTTAAATGAAACTAGCATTTGAGGCAATCACATGAGTAATATTAAGAGAAACAAGATGTTGAAAGCAAAATATTTTGTACAAAAATCCTGAAGCCAATAAAAGAGAGGAGTATTTTGACCTTGGGTTCCTTTCTGGGGAATAGAGCGAGAAGAAAAGTAACATGTAGGCCTTTCCTTGATTAATCACCACACAGATAGCACTTGGAAGTCCGAGTTACTGAAGTTACGTCATACACCCCTGACAGTCTTATGCATATAGTCTTTTGTCATCTCTGGATCGTGACAGAAAAGAAACAGCACCTCAGCTGTTGTCAAAAGCAGGTTTCAGTTTGGGATGCTGTTGGAAACTTCCAAATGCAGAACTACGACTCACTCTAAGCTCTTTTTGTCACCTGTAAGGAAACAAATGAGTATTTCATTCTGAAAGACTAAATATTCCCAAACCTTATGGTTATTACAAGAAAGAAGTGTTTCATATCAGCTGCCCCTTATCTTCTTCTAAATCTTAATGTTTGGTTTAGTATTTTTGTACAACTAAGATATTATAGCTCTTAGATGAATGCAATGAAGATGCCAATTAATACAAAATGAGATTATATTCATTATGAATGATTATTTGCTAAAATGCATTGAATGCTGCTATTCTAACCCAGTAACTTTTTTGTGATGATATTCCCAAGTAATTATTCCATCTGCTGGCCAATCCTCTGTTGAGCCGGTCCAAGACAGAAAAATAAAATAAATTAGTTTAGATTTAATGAAATTCTGGTAGAACAATTATTGGCTTGACATTGGTCACACTGAGGCAGAACTATTAGTGATAATCAGAGTGAGGTTGTAATTTTCTATGAACTGTTTTCCTTATTAGGTAGGAAAAATGAAAATTATGTTAAAATGAAAATTGTTTGGCAGATGAAATCTAAAGTAATAACTTTCAATAGTACTTCCAACTGTCCCAAAATGACATTAAAGATATTTTTCTTTTCTGCTTTTATTGTTTATGTTGTTACTACTCTTAATTCAAACATTACTCAAATAATTTACTGGAATTTCTGTAAAATGTATAAATGAATGTGTATCTCTCTGAAATTCTCTTACTTATTCTTGTAGTTTGTTTGTTTGTTTGTTTTGCCTCTGTTAGGGCTAAATTAGATAATTGACTAATAGTTATCTATGTTTCTGCACTGATAAGACAAGTGTTGTGAATCTCACAAGATTTGGTATGTTTCATAAAATCCAAAATTCTAACAATAATGAAAGAAATTATAGTCTTTTGGACTCATTTTGTATTCAATTTGCAGGATGGTAGAAAATCAGTGCATGTTTTATTATTTAACATTTTTATTATTTAAAAACTTTTCAAATATAGTTAATATTTCAAGAAAGAATGAGCTTAAATAAACACATTTCAGTCTGAGATGGGCATAATTTATTCATGCAACTGTGTTAAGTGATTAAATATCTCAGTAATGCATATTTATTGTGTCTCCTGATAAGATATCTGAAACTTTGGAAATAAAGGGAGAATAAATTCCTCCTACCTATCCTAATCTTAGTTTCCTCTGGGCTGGGAACCAGTGTATTTTTAACTTGGTCAGGGGTGGAAGTGTTACATGTAAATACAACCATTGGACACAACTAGATGTCACCTTGCAGCAAATATTTTTGACAAGGGATTTAAGCAATAAATAAATATTTCAGACAAGATCTCTAAGATCCCTTGGCTTACAAATTCGTGCATTGTGTAGCATATGTAAGCTAAGTAGAATCAGAAGTGTAAATATACATGTATCCACAGGACCAATCCTAAGAGCATAAAAGTGCTCAGAACAGGTCTAGTGTAATTTAGCTGTTGATTAGTGCTGCAGGAAGAAGGGAGAACTACATTAGGAAGAGCTAGGGTGGTGTAAGAAAGCGTTTTAGGAGAGTACTCTAAGAAGTGTTAAGGGAAATCATGGAAAAGCTAACCAGGACCGGCCTGCTCCATTGGCCTACATAACAGAGGACACAAAAATATTCTGGCAAATGGTATTTTCTACCCTATCAAAATAAATTAAATTCAGATAGATTGAAGAAGCAGGTTCTTGTGATAGGGTGAAAACTGATGCACTTTTGTGTATATTAACAGCAACATGGATTTTTAGTCTTAAATGAGCTTGCTTAAAAACATGGATAATTAATTATACTTTTAAGAAGTAGTCTTTATTTTCCTCCTCTTCCATCCAAACTTTAAGTAACTGTGGAAAACACACCTTTATCTCTTAACAGAGCATGTGCTCTGTGCTGTTAATAAATAAATACTATTTTTAAAAAAATATATTTTATTGCTTTGATCCTTGTTTCTCAGTCCGTACATTAAATTTCTCAGTTCTGTGTCAAAGGTGGGTTGTTTGTCCTCACATTCCAGGTATTTGGTTGACTATCTTCACTTAGCCCCACATATTTCCTGTTGTAATTGTAACTCATGGCTCCAACTAGACCATGGTGACTTTATCTATCGCTCACATTCGTGTCATTGCTAAAACTGCTTCTTACTTGAGGGAGAAAATTCCTCTTAAATCTGGACTGCTATTGTGTTATTCTCCTTCAAAATCCTCCTTAAAACTCTCTGTTTCTATGCTGCTCGTATAAGTCTTGACAAAAGATTAGACAGCTGGAGGTCTGAGACAAGCAGCCTATCATGCTGACCAAAACTGCATTTTTTTGGTATTTTCCCATCTGTCTCTTCCCATCTGTTGTTTCTTGTCATGTTCTTAGATTTTAAACTGTTTAGGGGCAAAGGTTGTCTATTAATTAATGCTGATGCAGCCCAACTACATTGTGCACAATGCAGGTGATTAATAGAGCATAGAGTCTGCAACTGCAAGAGGAATAAATTTATTATTAATACCAGCTACATCTTTAATAAAGGTAAATCCATTTTGGGTCTTCATTTTTACGTCTTGTATCAGATTAAATGATAGCATATTTGGGTTAGTTCAAGATATATGACACCACACTTATCTTCACATATTATCCAAGTGAAAGAAAAAATTTTGTGATGTTTCAAATATTGCTGATAGGAATATGTTTTGAATTTTTAAATGTGATCAGTGTACTCCTGTCCCTTAAATGCTTTTGCTTCTGTGTTGTCACAAATTTGGTTTGCTCTTCTGCAAATACTCAGGATTTCTGTTAAGAATTTCACATTGCCTTTACTGCACTGCAGTTGTGATCTGTGCAGTCTCACTGTTTCCCAAAGAGAATTCATTCAGTGAATTCAACCTTCAGTCTTTGTATCTGTTTGTGGGTTTATGTGATATAGTCATAATATTTTGGTTGAGGAAGTGTAGATATATAATATTTTTAGATACAAATCATTTGCAAAATCTTTTTGTTTTTGCACAGGAGAAAATGTGTGGAGTGAATTCAATGTTTAATAACTTTTATTTTACTTAAATATATACCAGATAAATAAGACTGTTTTTTTCCATGTTTTCACATTTTCTGTAGTTATTAGGGTGAATGCTTTGAATGTTCCATAAGGCTGATCTAGGAATTTGGATCTAAAGATAGCGTGCTATTATCAGCATGTGCTTTACATAGTTTAGGATGCGATGCCTCATTAATTACATATTATTTTACTTTATTTTCCATGTACCGGCCATTAATGATAAAATAGATGAATGGCACTGTTATTACTGAAATGTTAGTCTGAAATGTATTTCAAAGCTTGTACATAGAAGTAAGAGAGCGATGGTCATCACTGTTACTTAGGGAAAGCTTTCAACAAACATTTCACAGAATTCTTGAAGATTGACACATCCCAAGAACCTGGAAGGAAAGGCATAAAACTATACAAGTATAATCTGAGTATATTCTGAATTGCCACTCTGTTAGTTCTTTAACTCTTAGGAAAATTCACTGTGAACTCTTAAACTGTGCATTTTATTCTCGGCTAGCTGTCAGTAATCAAAATTAAAATACAGACTCGTTTTGAGTGTGTGTTTCTCATTATTTTGTACTTGAATACTGCCTATAGTGCTATCATTAGTATCATGTAAGCCTGCCAAAATTGCTGGTGCCTAAACTATTTCTTTAATGAGACACTTTTTCTCAAGCCAGTGCGTGGTATTTTGGCAATGTTCTGCTAGTGTGTTTTATACACATTCTGTAAATTCACATTAACATTAATTTATTTTGCATGCTAGTAGGAAAGAAACCTGTGAAATTGAAAGAGACTGAAGGAAGAGGTGGATATTACACATTTTATCTAAAGTGATTGACAATGTAATTGACAGAGCAGAGAAATGTGAGATGATACCAGACAAACTGGAAGTAAAATTGTGGAGGAAAATGTCCCCATATGGTTTATATCTCTCCCCCTCCCCCCCCCCCCTTTTTTTTCTGCCCATTCTGTCCTTCACAAAGAGAAGAGTTCTTATCAATGTAAGAGTTGTGAATGCATTTACATTAAAAGAAAATATCAAAACAAAGATTCCTTATATTGTTGTGTAATCCCTCTCCTTCAGTCTTGAAATAATTTTTGAGCTTCTGTGGACATAGCAGTGTTTCCAGAAGTGACAGAATCACTGAAGTCCCACTGAAATAAGTTTGTGGTAGGTAGATCTTATTTGAGTGGATATTTTTTACATTCCAAGTATATTTTTATTGAATGTAAACTACATGTTGATGAGGACATTATTAAGTCAGTATATTTACTGTATGTGTGTATAGTAAAAAGACAGGTTACAGTTTCATGTGTGTTTCAAGTTGCCATAAGCCTTCTCTGAAAAGTGCAATCCCTTCCCTTGTATTGTTTCCTTTCCCTTTGGTGCCTTTTGTTCTGGTACAAACATTTGTGTGGCCACACAGGGGAGCCACATCTGACAGCTGAGAAGTTAAAACTAATTTAGGAAAAACAAAATGTGAGTCATTCAAAAAGGAGTGTTACTTATCTTGGTGGAAAGGGATTCAACTTCATGTTGCCTAAAGCTATTATTAGGGCTTTGCCAAACACAGATCCAGTGGCTAAAAGTCTATTTCACAATTGAGCAGATGCCCAACCAATATCAATATTTACAAAGCAGAAGGAAGCAGCCAGCAATTCAGTTGATGACAGACTGAAATTCCTGATTAGGTTACCCTTAAATATGTTGTTAGAAGAAAGGGGAAAGGAGTGAGGAAGGTGAATGATAAATTGCCACAAGTATCTGACAACCTCAGAAATTCAAGGAAAGCACAGGTATCTAAAAGTCCTTCCCCAGCCCAACAGCTGTTTTCTCTGAATGCGGAAGGATACGGGATAGGAAAGAGAATAGTAAGTCTATAAACCCATAGGTTAATCAGTAATGTATAGTTTGTCCTGTGAATCCTGGGAGGGAGATGCATCTAGGGTTTGTTTCTGCAATATGAAGATGGAATGATTGTCTTTCTTTGTCCCTTTGCCCCCATAAAGCTTTTGTAAGTGCATTGTCTACTTTTTTTTTTTTTTTTTTTTTTTTTTTTTTTTTTTTTCTTGTAATTTAAACCTGTGGTAGAAGTAATTTCAAGAAAATAGTTAGAACAATTTAAAGGCATCTGGATCCTTGAAACTGGGATTTTATTGTAGTATCTAGACCAGTATCCTGGTGTTGAAAGAATTGAGAAGACACTTTTAGCTTTAAAGAGGGAGTTGGAAGCTTGGGATTTGCATCAAGGAACTTTCTTCCAGTGATCAATGGTAACAAGATAAGCTTTCTGTCAGCACCAGCTAGGGGAAAGAAGCAATGAAGTCTTAAGGGAGTTTATAAGAACTGCATGATAAAATGTCCTGCTTTTGATACTGTTCCCCTGACTCCTTTTTGTGGTCAATTGAGAATATCACCCTAGATAAGTTTTATTAAATTTCAGATCAATAAATTAATAATTTGAAGATAATTTGGTATAGTTTAATATCAATTAACTATTTTTTTTAAGGAATAGGATTGCTCTTTTTTTGTGAAAACTAATAAACATTTCTCATGGACAGAACAAAAGATTTTAGCTCTTAATTCTGCTAGCCACTGAAAAATAATCAAAAAGAGGCAGATAATATTAGCACATAGAGCTGAGTGCAAACCTACTTGACAGTTTGGAAATGAATGACAAGGATGTTTACCAGAAGTTGCTGAAATATTTCTGAAATACAGTTTGGTCTATTCATTGTTGCAAGTGAAGGTATGGAAGATGCCTGATTTTTATGAAAGTTTTTGTTGTTGTTGTTGTTGTTATTGTTATTTTCATATATACCAATGCACTCATTTCTAAGTTGTCCTTAAGTATCAAATTTATCTTAAATAAAGTTTCAGATTTGGGTCCAAGAAATGACATTTCTCAGTACTTCTTCATAATTTTCAGATTAATATATTTAAAAATGATTATAATTGTGAACTCTTCATTAATTTTACTGGAATGCAACAAATTGTGTTAGAATTTCACTCTCTCCTATATTTATGTACTGTTCTGCCTACCACAGAACCCAGTCAAAAAACTAATAAATGGAAAGAGTATGGTTTTGTTATTTGTTCAAACAAAATTAGGTTGAAGTATCTAATGAATTCAAGTTGGACATCAGAGTGCTTATTGTGAGTGCTTATCAGAGTGCTTCAGTCGTTCCATCTATAAAAAATTTCATCCCTCTATATAAGTTAGTTCCCTTTTTACATTAGTTCTCTCTTTACATTATGAATAATGTTAATATTTAAAATAAAGCTTTACTGGAAGTAAACAAAGAAATTTTCAATAAATAAACAATTTTTTTAACTCCTTCTACTATAACTTTTCTAGAAGTTAATTTAACATCAGGTGGTAGTAAATGTGACTGAAAAAATATTTTTATGTCGTTTTTTGTTTTGCTTTGTTTTTCTTTTGAGACAGAGCACTTATCACTTACAGGCATGTGGTACTAATCTGAAAGATGAATTGGTTCATTCTCTTCAAGTACCACATATCCATTCACACACCACCAAGTTTAACACTATTAAAGGGTAATTTCTCCTGTGAGAGCTATGCCCAGTACAGCCAAAATCTCTACACAGTGCCTTTTAAACTTTTCATGGCAGGTAAGGGGATTTAAATAAAATGCTTCATCAAATGTGCAATCACACACATATTCTTCCTATTGAAATATCCAAGCATTCAAACAACAAATAAACATTCCTAAAAATCCTAATGCTCTGAAATGTTAACAATAAGTGTAACACAAACAATTAAGTGTACAGTTCACACTTTGAAATTTTGTGTTGGAATCAAAGTGTGTGAGATACCTCCTGAGCATATTTTAATTTAATAGGAAATTTGAAATAAAATAGGAAATATGAAAATATGAAATAGGAAATTTGAAATAAATAGGAAATAATTTAATAGGAAATTTGTATTTCCTGTTAAGTTCTGAATGTAGTAAAATGTATCAGAATAATCAAGGAATATATTTTTCCTTCATCTGTCATAATTGCCATGATATATATATATATGTATTTGTATATGATACATGTATATGATATATGTATATATATATAAATTTATCACAATTTTTTTAATTTACTACAGTGATTCATTGAATATCCTATTATTTATCATAGGTTCTGTATGTTAGTGAAGCTGATAGTTAAGTCTGTGGTGAGGTTTTCTTTAGAGCATAGTAGTTTCACATGTTCCTACACTAATATTTGGGGGCTAAAGTATTATCTGCAATAATTTTGCTTGTTTTCACCTAAAGATGAACTTTCCAGGGATGCCAGTAAAAATACACTTTTTGAATTAAGTACTGAAAAGTTATAAGAATATATCTTTCTAAATCTTTTCTTTTTCTTTAAGACGGTATCTTTTCACCCCTTCTTCTTTCACCATTAAATTACTTTCATTCTAAGATTTATTTATTTATTTATTTATCTTACATTCACACTAAAATGAATACTCTTTCTTTTGAAATTATTTTTTTATAACTTAAGGTCACAGATTATGTTGTCTCTGACTTGAATGGGGTCAATATTTTAATCTAAAACATATATATTTTTTAAATGGCTGCAGTTTTGGAACCAGATTCACAGATCAGAATCAGCTTGTTTGTGAAGACAAACTAATCTGCATACCCTGAAGACATGAACTTGAAGCTTTGCCAGATCATAGGTCATATTTACAAAACTGTTTTGTTAAGATGTGAGTAACCTAAATGCTATTCTTCATGTTAAGGAAGCTGTGCTGCAATTCACAAGACTTTTCTGTGTCAGTCTCATCTGCAAACTGACTTGCTTGGCTTTCTTAGGTCACATAAAGTTTAGGTTTTGCTCCAAGTACTGAAGTTGGTTTGTCAACAGTATTGGCCTTTTATACAAGAGTTCAGGGCTTAAAGCATTAATAAATCAAAGCCTCACAGATACTAATTCTCTCTGGTGCCTGAGGGAAGTTAACTCACGACTTCCAAATGTATATATTACCCTGAAGGTACTGGAGTAATTGAAGGTGAAGGGAATATTCTCTTCAGTTTGAAGATATTCTACTTTGCATTGACTCAGTTGGGTCAAAGAACACACAAATGTGAGCATTTGGCTACCCATAGCAATTGATCACTCATCTCAAAGGAGAAAGAAAAATAGGAAAATCTGAGTTTCAATCCTCCTTCTGAAAAATACTTCACTATTTTATACTAAGCATGTTTTGGATCTGGCTTTTAATCCAAAAACTGGTTTGAAATTTTGTTCCAGATGAGATGCAAGCTGAAAACTGAGTATTTGCTTATTTACTTATTTATTTGCTTTTTAAATATTGTATTCGCTATTAAAAAACAACATCAACAACAAAGCAAACACCACAACAAATATTATATTTCTTTTTTCTGGCCATAGAGCAGTTCTTTAGTTTGATTTTGTTATGCATTTAAGAGGACAGAGTGTAGTGGTCCTTTTGTAAACTTCTTTGCCATCAAGCACTATTCTTCAAAATGTGTATGTTCACAGAAGAAATTTCAATAAGATGATATAGCACAGAACTTACAGTTGCTAGTTTTAACCTACAATTCTAGTAGTAAGAGGCAAGCTGAATCCCATAATGGTCTCAAGGAATTAGCTGGATTTTCTCCTATCAGTTGAAATATCATTAATATGCCACAGATCATCATAGAATCATAGAACAGCTTGGGTTGGAAGGGACCTTAAAGACTATTTATTTCCAACTCTCCTACCATGGGTGGGGATGCTACCTCTAGATCAGGTTGCCCATGACATTGTCCAAGCTGGCCTTGAAAACCTCCAGGGATGAGGCATCCATAGCTTCTCTGGGCAACCCCTTCCAGTGCCTCACCACCCTCTGAATGAAGAACTTCTTGCTAACATCTAACTCTTCCCTCTTTTAGTTTAAAACCCTTCCCCCTTGTCCTATCATTATCTGTCTGAACAAAAAGTTGCTCTCCATCTTTTTTTTATAAGCCCCCTTACTGAAAGGCTGCAGTGAGGTCACCCCAGTGCCTTCCTTTCTTCATGCTGAACATCCCCAAGTATCTCAACCTTTCTTCACAGAAGAGGTGAAGAAAGATTTATGCCTCTGATCATCTTTATGGCCCACCCTTGGACCCACTCCTTCTTGTGCTGGGGGCACCAAACCTGGATGCAGTACTCCAAGTGAGACCTCACAAGGACAGAGTATGTACCCTTGTGATTGTAAACTAGACTTTGGTGTTAATTATATTATTGAAAATCAGAGTAACAATGCAAACTCAAATATATTGGGTTTATAGTGCTATCCTGTTGTAGCTCTTAAAATAAATAAATACAAATAAAAAACTTTTTAAAAAATAAAGGTGAAATTAGACCAAAAAAAAAAAAAAAACAACCATATTCCTTTATCAAAAAAGTAACATACTAAGTACTCAGAAGTCTGTTAATGAAAATGTTCTCAGAGTAATTGTAACCTGTCATCAAAATTCACAGGTGACTTTTCTCTAAGCTTTTAGATTAGTGCAATACTTAGAATGCTGGTGAAAAGTAATAAAAAAGGTAGATATACAAGATGGATGAGTCCATCATAATATAGGATTTGATTAGGGTTTTGTTGTTGTTGTTGTTGTTGTTTTGTTTTGTTTTGTTTTACAATAGAATATTAAATATAGTTTATTTTATTTAGATTTTTAAGAATAAAGCATAAAACAATAGGATTTGTGTAATAATGTAATTTGAGAAACTAAGTAGAAGAAAATTTCATTCAGGAATATTAACAAGGCTGTGTACCAGACTGAAATCCTATGTAGCTATGCAAAACAATGAGAAAAAAAGTCTGCATGTCATGCAAAATCATATGCAAATCACATACTGCCAATATTCTCATTCATGCAAAAATTATGAATCAAATTGAAAACCATGTTGTTGGGTTAGATATTTTTATATGTATATAAATACAAATAAAAATAACATTTGTTCTCTTTGCTATCATGTTTTCGAGCCTTCTAAGAGAATCAGTCAGC
This sequence comes from Aythya fuligula, assembly GCF_009819795.1. Classification (NCBI taxonomy): domain Eukaryota; kingdom Metazoa; phylum Chordata; class Aves; order Anseriformes; family Anatidae; genus Aythya; species Aythya fuligula. The sequence continues at coordinate 51,386,114 of NC_045562.1, forward strand.
TTAAGCCTTGTTGTCCTCCTGTTTTCATTTTTGATTTTCTTTATTGTCAGGGTGGTAAAACACTCTGACAGGCTTCCTAGCAAGGTGGTTGATGCCCCATGCCTGTCAGCATTCAAGAAGCATTTGGATAAATGCCCTTAATAATAATATGCTTTGACTTCTGGTTAGTCCTGAAGTGGTCAAGAGTTGGGCTTGATCTTTGTAGGTCACTTCCAACTCAATTATTCTATTCTATGTATTGGAAGTGCCCGGAGAAGTGTTAACTGGGAAATATTGGGAGAACTGGGCAGTGGAGAGGACAACCAGACATACATGGGTAGAGGAGAATGTGTTGGAAAGGACCAAAATGCAGTGACTGACTTCTAGCTTCCCTTAAGTTGGAGAACCAGCAGCAGGTAAGAGGTTCTGGAAAGGGCAAGAGAAGGAGCAACAGGTGAAGGCTGGAAGTCAGTGAAGCTTTTTAGTTACATGCACAGTAGAGCAAATATACTTTCTCTGAGTTTCTATTCTATAGACCTATTCTATCTATACTTGTGGAAAATACATATTTCCAGGTAGACTGACTTGTATGAACATCTTTGGTGATATTTTGGAAGGGCTGAGAAGTTATAGTGGAGCCAGCACCCCATCACACAATCTCAGTCACAAATAAGGGCAATAAGAAGTTGCTTTCTGAAACAGATATCTAAATGAATCCAATAATACCTAATTTGGAAAATTAAAACAAATTTCTTCTGAGGACCCTTTATTATGTATTTATACATTTTTGGGGGGTTTCACCAGGTGTAAAATATTGTGAGAAAACAAAAACAAAAACCTCTCATCCAGCAGGACTTTTGCTTCTGTTAATAACGCGCTATCAAGAAAGAAGTGCAGGAGCATATAGATAATTCTTTCCAAGGGACTATCTGTTAGCTGTTAAAAGGAGAGGTGTGAGAGAAACCTATGTATGGATTAAATTCATTGTGAATTTAGGCAATTCAGTGCTGTAAGGTACTGAACCTCAGGACCCTGATCCAAATAAACACTTACATACCTGCTAATATCAGGCACTTGGATAACCTTGTAGCTGTAAAATGGATTATTTTTTTTATATATTCTTGGAAGTATGTATGTGTGTTTCAATACTTTTTTGAATTAGATCCTTAGTAGAGTGTAGGTTTGAGCCCTGGAGAAACAAGGAATAACAATAAAGAAGTAATAGACCAACTAGACATAATATCTTGATTCACGTGGTTAAAGAAAAAAAATAAATGGTCAGGAAAGAGAGTTGAAGTCTACAGGGTGTTGATAACACTAAACTAATTTCTCAGTTGCAGACTGTTGTTACATTTGAAGAAGCTATGATTGTAAACTAGACATCGGTGTTAATTATGTTATTGAAAATCACAGTAACAATACTGAAATCATTATCTGATTAACTGCTCAGTTTTATAATCGCATACTGCACAGGCAGAGTAATTACATGATGCCAGCTGACTGTCTAGATTTAGCATATTCATACAATGGTTTTGAGGTATGAAGTGAAATGCCAGATACAATAATAGAAGGCAGGCATGTAAATCTATTTAAGAAGGTGAACATGTTTCTGGAAGAGAAAGAGTAGGAAAATTTCTGCAGCCGTGCACTAAATATTTTCTACTAAAGAAGTAGAAAATCACTTGTGATTTCCACTCTGAATAATGTAAGCACAAGCCCTGATGGATTGTTTTCTCTTCTCTTTGTATATTGATTATTCATGGATTTCTCCAGGTGGACTACAGAAATGTGTCACAGTGTCTTGGGATGCTCTCTTAAACAAAAGAAAAGCAGACTGTTGAGTGCTGCTTTGTTAGTTTATTAAATATTTGCTTTTGTGTTTTTCTTTGTTTTGTTTTGTTTTCCCCTGTGTTTCTTATAAAATCTTCTTAGATTCCTTAGATTCCTTTGAATGGCACTGTCAAAAAGACACTAGAGTGTTTGTATTGCTCCTGCATTCTTTATAATTGTAATTATATTTCTAATTTGTAATTCTGAAAAACAGAATAATAAGTGACTCAAAAATCTCCTTGCAACTCTGTCCCACTAACTTGGGGTTGGGCTGTCATACCCAAAGGTTTGGTCCAGGCAAAGACAGTAACTGATGCTCATGGTGTTTGGATAAACTGTAAGGATAAGCTAGGTTTGATAAGACATTTGGATGCTGTTTGGACAGTTTTGTGTCCTAGCAGACACATAACTGTCACTGAAATACTGCTCTTAATTTTCATTTAGATGTTTAAACATCTTTGCTCTGAACTGAAGCCTGTTGAACTCTGTACATATTTCTGTGAGTTTTAGATAGTGTCCCAAACTGACATCATGATGTTTATATGATGTCAGCATAACATCACAGCTGGAGTTTTGAAATAAATTTTCGGAAGTGAGAATACTTGTACAGATTTAGTGACAACCATCTTCACATTCATAATTCTGCTCCAGACTTCAAAGCAAAAATAATATCTGGAGAGAATACAGCCTTGATCCCATTTTCAGTCACATGAAGCACTGAGCAATTCCTGCTGATAGGCCATCAGCTTGCTCTCTCTGCTGCTACAGAGTGCTTCGTTGCTGATAACTTCGTAGCCTCCTTTTCCTTGCCAGCTTGTGCAGTAAGAGATGTACAACCTAATCCTGTACGTGCACTGAGGCAAATCTGGCATAACAACTGACAGTAGGAGAGGAGTGAAATCAGTATATGGCAAAAATAAATAAATCAATAATAATAAAAAGCCTAAAGACTGTCAGTACAGAACGATCTCTGTTATTCCAGGATTAATGCTCTTTTGGAGACTGGGGTTTCTGCATAGCTGACATCTGTAGGGCATGGCATCAGTAGACTGTTCTGAACAGATAAATTAGAGTTTCAAAAAATAAAAATTAAAATTAAAATAAAAATTAAAATTAAAAATCAATGCCCTTGGAATATTTTTCCTTAAGCAAAGGAAAGGGATTGCAGATTGAATGGCAGTATTTTCACAATACTACAAAATCTAATTTCTCATTATAAACTTCTTGGGATGTGGTGGCAAAATAACTCTTTCAAATTTGCAGGCAGGGATTTCTGATGCAGATAATCAGTGAGGATTATGCACATTTAATTTCCTGGATTCTTCCTAGGCAGGCATTGAATTCTTGCTGAAAACATTTTTAGGTGTGAGGACATTGACAACTGAACACACATGTAGGACCAGACCTAGAAGTCACATACCACTCTGACATAATTCTTTTGACTAAAAGGAAATGCATCCATTTTGTCTCAGCTGAGACCCCGTGTCATGTTTTTCTAAATGGCAGCTGATCAGTTTTCTGTGTAATCCGATGTATATTTAATACTTTTTCTTTCCTGCCTTGTATTAGGGCCACCACAGAGAACTGTTTCCCCGAAACAAGACCATGAGGACAGGAAGCACGACAAAGTCTTGGACAAGGGTAGTGAAAGTGGGACTTCCTGCAACGAGTTGTCCACCTCAAGTTGTGACAGCCACTCAGAAGCAAGCACTCCTCAAGAAAATGCTTCTAGCACTCAGCAGTCTACAGCTCATCAGCCAAATACTCTGACTTTGGATCGTCCATCTAAGAAGGCCCCAGTGCAGTGGATGCCACCTCCAGACAAACGCAGGAACAGTGAACTCTTTCAAACTCTCATTAGCAAGTCCAGAGAAACAAATCTTTCCAAAAAGAAGGTGTGTGAGAAGCTGAGTGTTGAGGAAGAAATGAGAAAATGCATCCAAGATTTTAAAAAAATCCACATTCCAGATTACTTTCCAGAGCGCAAACGTCCTTGGCAGTCTGAACTCTTACAGAAATATGGGTTATAGTACTCAACTCTTTCATTACGTATCTCTGGGGCATTTGATGTTTAATAAGTTGCCACTAACTTACTGATGTCCTTCTCCTGGCCAACTCTGCCACCAGAGCTATTCCTGCTGCTTATTTCCTTCTGTGAACAGTGGATGTTGGATAGTACATGGTTTCTTTAAAAATATATATAAAAAGATAGAAACTTAAAAATACAAAAAAGTGTCTCATCTTAACCACCTCATAATAGCAAAGAAAAATGTGCATGGTGAAGAAAGATGGTTTTTGAACTGTAGTCAGTTGAGCTTCATTATCATTTTGAAATTTATCAAATAAAAATCTCAATCATCAGTTAATGCCTCGTTTTATGTCACAAATAAAAATGACTCAGACTTGCTATGGATGAAGAGAAACAGGGTTGAAAATTTGATTGAACTGGTTTCAGAACTAACTCCCAATGTTCTTTCAATGTTAATGCAATAAAGCAAATACCTATTTTGCATGAGCACAATGTTACAAATAAATCACACAAGAACAAGAGGTTGTCTGTTGCTTGGAGAATTATTTGTTTGATACCAAGCCTATAAACGTAAAACGTCTAAGGGATTGAATTTGCTTTGTTCTGGGTCTGTGATTTTTTTGTGTGTACAGTGTTCTGTATGTAAGGATGGTGTAAATATGCCTTATACTGTTTTATTATTGCACCAACAACGTTCCTCTATTAGTGCTTGTCAGGATTATTTCTGTGAAATGCAAACTTATGACAGATTGTGAAAACTGGTTTGATGGTCTGAAAGTTTCTGTTATGTTAGTTGCTAAAATTGGAGAAAAATAAAAAAGACTTTAATGTATTTATTAAAAGAACCATCTGGTAGATTTTCTTGTCTGTTGTTATCTCCTCTCTCTTTTAAAGAGACTCAAGCAAATTGTTTTTGTTTTGTTTTGTTTTGTTTAATGTTTTCATAACTACTTTGCTAAAAAAAAAAAAAAGAAAACACCACACATGTTTCAAGAGTAGGTGAACAATGTTTAGTGCAGTGCCATTTAATCAGAACAACAGTACAGACTCCAGAAGGAAGAGCTATGCTAGGCTACAGAGGGGAATGAACTAAAACACGGAGTGTTTTCACTAACAGAACTGAAAGCAGTCCAAACTTGACAAGTTCACAAAAATCATCTTAAAAACAGAGGGTTTAAAATATCACAGAAAAATTACACATTTACAGAATAAAGTTTTCTGTGAATAGTCTTTTCTGTGACAAACCTAATTTCTCAAAGCAGATAGAGGAAAATTGATATGGTTTTCATTATAACAAGGTAACTGTGGTGCAGACAGCCATACTTGGAATGGGTAAGGGCTGCTGGGGTCTGCAGGAGAACTGTTGAGTTCTTACACACATGAAATTATCACTGGGCATAAATGCACAAACATATGTATTTATCCCACACATTTATCAGGATTCAATGCCATACATATTCTTCAGTAGGAACTGTACGTATGCATGTGAAATGTTTTCTTTCTGGCGGCTTTCCTGGCAAAATGGGGCTTCTTGTTTTTCCATTTCCAAGATTATTCCTAATACCTATATTATTTTTTAGTCTCCTAACAGGCAATTTTGCATAATTTTGATAGCAGCTCAGTGACTTCATTCACTACTTAAATATAAATATAAATATAAATATAAATATAAATATAAATATAAATATAATTAATATCTGGAGGTTATTGCTCTTTCCCATTCAACTAATCAGTTTACTCCAGCATTTTATCTTTTGAAAGCATTTTCATGACTTAAGACTAATGAGAATTTTTGAGAACTTCACACTGAATTTTCTTCTTGCCTTTTGAATATTACTTCACAGCACTTCTCACAGGTTATACGGTCTTCCACTGTCTTTATTTTATGCTATTTCCATTGGGGATGATGCCTTTTAGGTTCACACAGTAACTTGAACCTTTCCATTAAACCTTGCCATTGAGTTTGGAGACTGTTTTGCGCTACTTGCTCTTTGCACTTCAGTCACTACCTGCCTATGGTATGGCTAGGTATTTGATTGACCTGTGTATCCCTTCTAATTTGTCAATATGTAGATTTTTTTTAATGATTTTTTTTTCTTTTAATGTACTACCTAAAATTTCTCAGATTTAATTCATTCTTGAAGAGCACTGAAGTGCTCACAAGGCATGAGTGATGTGTCACATAAACCACATTGCTGTTACTTAGCAACCCCACCAGCATCTTCAGATAAAGTGTTTTGGTCTGGGGGTTACACAGCGCATACTCTGATTCTTTCAGAGTGAAAAATTGGCACATGTAGTAAGAGACTGGGAAAAAAACAATGGCTCCTGTGAATCCACCATCATATTCTGCGATGCCTGTCAAGCTTTCATACAGTTCACACAGTTACAGTTCCAACCCCATCTATGTGTTTATTAATTTACAGGTTTAAGATTACAGGCTGTGATTAGGGAGATAGCAAGTCATGTCATTTAGTGTAACTGAGGAGCTTGTGGGTGATTAGATGGATAGGGTTGACAGGAAATTCCCAAGTGTTATAAGAGAATTCTGTAATTAAGCAGAAAGTGGTAAGAGCTGGGTTTTTTGATTGCATTCTTCTTTCTCTTCTTTTTCTTATTTTTCTAATTAGCTTCTTTTTCTTTTATCCATTTCAGTCTTTTTCATTGTCTTTCTTTTCCAGCTATTTACTTTGTTACAGAGGAATAGTCTACAAACTTTGGAATTCTGTGTCCTTTATTGGCTTTCAGTAGAGCTGATCAGTACATTAAAATTCCACTCCATGTGAAGTTTATACATTTAAAATACACATTCTTTTCAAAGATAGATCAAAATACTGATTTTTTTTTTCAATCTTAAATTTAAAAAAGAATGTCAAAAATAAATTTATTATTGTTCTCTCAATATTTCAATTATAATTTTCATATTATTTTCACATTTTAAAGGGTTATGTTTCATAGTTAGAATAATGACCTTAACTTATCTCATTATAGAACAAGTTGTTTTTAGCCAGCATATGATATTATAAGTTTTAGATGACACTTGCTTTGTTAAAAAGTAAAAAATAAAAATCAATTTAAGATAAAATACTAATAGGTCACATAACATATAAATGAAACTTATTTCTGGAAGGAAAGAAAGTCTTTTTGAAAAAAATATTTTGTTTTCAGAAAGTTTTTTTCTAAATCAACAAAATTGCTTAAATCATTATGTTATTGAGGATTTAACTTGTAAAACCATCTCCCTTTATATATTTCTGCCAAGTTTAGTTCCTAAGTTTTAACATGCTAAGCAATGCTAATAAGAATAATAAGAAAGCTATATTATAAACTGTTTTTAAAGATTTGGAACAGAGAAAAATAAAATAAAACTTCCTTTAGAAGCAATCTCCTAATTGAACTAATATTTCACAAAATTCAAGTATTCTATTCTATTCTACTCTATTAGAATCTGCCACAAAAATAGTTCTCATTGCCCATGTTTACTCACTATAAAAAATATTTTTAAGACCACATGATGGATATCACATCTGTCTATTTTTATATTCTTTGTTGTCCTAACTGAGCAGATGGGAAACAGGGGTACATGCAATGGACTTTACACCTTCTAAACGTGTGAAGAAAGATCATAATCACATGGTGGCCTAATTACTGCTGAAAGATTACTTCTGAACCTATTTCTGAGGATTATTTCTAACCTAAATTTACAAGTCTTGTATTTTATTCTTTTTACTTATCTACTGGAAGAAAAATCTACCAAACAAATCAGATGAGCAAAAATGTTTGGACAGAAGCCAGTAATGTCCATAAAATTGCCACTGAGCACGTGCTTTGAAATTAATTTTGAAATATATTTTAGAATTCACTTTCGATAAATTTTTAAAGAAATAAATTGTATTTAAAACACCATGTCCACCTTTAAAAAGTGTGCTTATTCAAAATCATTTGACTTTCTAATGCTGTCTTTGTTCAAGTAATGATGTTCAAAAATACACTTCATACTGGAGGTGGAAGACTCAATTTAGTATACTGGGTAACAACAGGGCAATGATGGGTTCACTCTATGAGTGACTCATGTCCTGAACCAAGTTCCTTGGGAGTGCTAGGAAATTCTCAAGAAGGCTTTAGCTATTTACAGGATCACACTATTGGTATAGCTCACCATAAAAATAGCATTCACACATTACTTTAGCTTATATAGTAAAGGCCATCAAATAGCTTTATTTTTTCCAGGACCTGTTATCTAGAAGTAATTTTCATCCTATTTCATATTTTCTGCTCTGCCTCTCCTTTCTCCATTGTTACTACGGACATTCTTACAATCACTTCTATTTATCTGTTCTTTACTTGAAGTTACATAACTGAATTCAGAAGGGACTACAGCAGGCTTCATGCTAGAAGATGATGGGGGAAGCTGAGCACACTGAGTGCTGCTTGTTTGAGGAAACTTCAATACTATTGGCAAGAAGATAACATAAGGCACAAGCTGAAAGGCAAAGTCAGGTGGATCACCCTACATCTCTTTATCACTGTCAAGTCATCCAATGAAGCAATCCCTAATAGTGTTACTAACAGATAAATAAGATCCTAGTATCATCAGTATTCATCTTACCATACACATGCGCTTTGTGTTGGTACTGCAGCTGAGAGACAATGATCCAAATTCAAACACAGTGACTCTGGGTTTCACAGAGCAGGTAAGAGCAGTATGTCTGTTCATAAAGATATACCACTTTTTACAGGCTGCTGTGGTGGATAGCTGCCTCTCCAGAGGCACACCCAGATACATTACTGTATCTGACCTGGGACCATTGTTTCATCCTGCTGGATTATCACTGCTTGCACTGAGAACATCTGTCCCATGGGACCAAGTCCTTACGTGTAGCTCCATAGCAGCAGATGGAGATCTCTGCTGCTTTACCACACTGTTCCTTCTTTGAAACCGGCCTCATGGTGATGTGCATGGGGTGCTGAGAAAACAGCACAAATGGTGCCCAGAGGAGAAACTCAGCACTGACTGTACTCCCATCTCTTTGGCGCCTGGCACCCTGGAAACCCTCAATTTCAGGCATTATATTGTGTAAAACACATTGGGGAAACCACAAATGCAGTGAGTGCAGTGAGTGATGATTATAAGGGAATAAATATTTGGGAATTTTCTCTTCCCCTGAGGACTCGTCCTCTTTTTGGTGGGCTAAAAAGAAAAAAAGAGTGAGAAGCAACAGACTAGATAGAGGTAGTAGGAATTTGACAGTCTCTGTGTTGTATTGCCTTTTAAAATCTGCTTATTTAAAATATTACTTTATCTTCCTTTATGCACAGAGTGTAGAAATAGTTTGATGACATTGGTCTTGAGATACTAGATTGTATAATCTTTCCTATACGTATTGGATGTAATTCTAGTACTGAGCATAGTAAGCATTTCAATTATAGTGCAGTGTAATTCCTAGCAAGAAGTCACCCAATAATAGATGAGTACCAGTAACAACAAGAAAATTAAATTAACATAAAAGAAGGGAGATCACAATTGGCAATAAATAATCTTTCCAGATTCTCAAGCAACATTTAATGCTGAAATACCATAGCTTTATCTACTATCTGCTTAATATGCATGCAATTCATTAATTTAATATTGATCAGTTCATAATGTGTTAACACCTCATGCTAAATTTCTGACAGGCTGTTTTGTTCATAAATGTATGCTGTGCAGAGTAAATGTAAATTCTGACAGCAGGGAACACCTGATGGAATATTTCTCATCCCTACCAGATTGCTAGTTTAGTTTAGGATGAAGTGTGGGAACCATCAATCAAAGACCCTATTTTTATTTTTATTTTTATTTTTATTTTTATTTTTATTTTTATTTTTATTTTTATTTTTATTTTTATTTTTGTTTTTATTTTTATTTTTATTTTTATTTTTATTTTTATTTTTATTTTTATTTTTATTTTTATTTATTTTCTGTTTTCTTACCTATTTAGGTGAGTTGTGGGTGACATTTCATGCTATTTTTCTGTCTAAGGTAGTATCGGACTCAATGCAGTCCAAAACAGTTACTGGCCTTTTGGTCTTAATTATTTTGATTTATATCTAACCTTGATTTAAATTACATTAGTAAGCTTCTGACATCAGCAAATGAGATGACTGCTGAGCAGTGAAGCAATTGCCATAGAGTCTGCCCTGGAGGTAGGGAAATGGAACTAAAAAGAATAGTGTTAAAAATAATCTTTCATGATATTGTGGATGTGGAGGCAACCCAAGGGATTAAAAACCCAGTCCCTGAGGACACAGCCTGTGGTGCTTCTCTCTCTGGGCAGGGCAGGATGTAGAGTCCTTGCATACCCCTCCCCAAGGGAATTCTGGATTCACCACATTACAGAACTAAACCTAGTCTTTGGGGGAAAAATGTTGCTCTTTCACAGGTTTTATGATGCTGATCCAGTATGTCCTCATGGAAAAATTAAGTAGCACCATCCTGGCCTCCAAAGAGAGCGCAGGCTTGGCTTCTGTTTTTGTGACTAAGTCATGCAAATACTTGTCCAGAATTTCCCTGGCAAGTATCTCTGCTGACACTGAGGTTCAGTCTGTCTCTTCAAAAGTGTTTTCTTACTTTCCTTGAATGTCTTCCAAGTGTTCAATACTCTTTTGGGAAACAGGTACCTACAGATTCACATATTCTCATTTTGGTCAGTAATGGAAGGACAGGGGTAGAAAAAAGGTTATTCTCTTCCTGCACTGTAAAGGGCCATTCCCATTTATAGAATTCATTATTTTATGTTATTTTTTTACTACCTTCTTAAATTGTAAGTCTTGCCTGAAATACAATCTGTATTACCTTCCTTTCTTTCTTTCTTTCTTTCTTTCTTTCTTTCTTTCTTTCTTTCTTTCTTTCTTTCTTTCTTTCTTTCTTTCTTTCTTTCTTTCTTTCTTTCTTTCTTTCTTTCTTTCTTTCTTTTTTCTTTCTTTCTTTCTTTCTTTCTTTCTTTCTTTCTTTCTTTCTTTCTTTCTTTCTTTCTTTCTTTCTTTCTTTCTTTTTCTTTCTCTTTCTTTCTCTCTTTCTCTCTTTCTCTCTCTCTCTCTTTCTCTCTCTCTCTCTTTCTCTCTCTCTCTTTTTCTCTCTTTTTCTCTCTTTCCCTCCCCCTCTCTCTCTCTCTTTTTCTCTATTTCCCTCTCCCTCTTTCTCTCTCAGTTTCTTTTTCTTACTCTTTTCTTCTTTCTCTTTCTTCTCTCTTTTTCTTGCCTTTTTTTTTTTTTCCTGGTTACTTCAGCCCTTTTCAAATAAACAGCACTGATTTTCAATTATGTCTGACCAGAAATAATGTCAGACACATTCTACCATTCTCCATGTTTCCAATTATTCATGAGTCTATTTTATTATTTTTTATTTTTTACTGAATTTTATGAATATCCCACTTACTTTATCTTAGATAATTAGAGAAGGTGGCAAATAAAAATGTGAGACAGATTTTCAAAGGCACATAGGTGAGAGAGCCCCAATTCCCTGTGGCTTTTACTGAGACTTGCGTATCTAACTCTTTTTTCTCTACTTCTGAAAAACTCCTGTTACCTCTGCAGTGATCCCTGTGTCCTTCCCCTCATCTCAATAGGATCTGTCAATCATCTTTAACTGCAGCTTCCCACTTCCACTCCAAGGCAATTTGAATTAATCATACTAGTAAGTTTTTTTTTTTTTTTTTTTAACATTGAAATCAGGCATGATTATAACATCCCATTCCCTTCATACACTAATTCTGTAGTGCTTACTAAAAAGAATAATCAAGTTTGTCTGACATAAGCTATGTTCTAATACTCCTTGTGAGTCTGTCTCATTCTCACACTAGGGTAAACAGCAATTGCCTGAGCCAGCCTGTGATAAGCATCTCAGCAGGAGGGAAGCCATGGTGCTGCTCTGTGGGGTACAGAAATGAGAAGAACTCCACTGTATATGAGCTTCAAATAAATTAGATGTACATTAGTGTTTCTGAAAACCCACAGGAGTTTTCTGAAGGCTTCTGTGTCCCTCTGTAAGTCTACTTATGGTGAAGATGCCATAGGGGGAAAAAGACGCAAAATAAAACAAGAACAGGACAAAAAGATTCTTCATGGCTTTGAAAGTGATTTGAGTGGTTTCCTCCAGTCTCCAAATACCTGGGGAGCAAAGAGATCTTTAGGTTCTTTGAATTCATCCTTCCTACATGATTACCTCAATTCTGTGCTGGGGCCCCCTGTTTATTGAATTGTTCCTTGCTCAGGAGATGAGTTCCTACCGGACTTCCAAGATCATGGTCCTCATTGCCTAAAGCCATCAATGTAGTAAACAGGGAAGTAATTTCATAGATTATTACTTTAATAATGGTGGGAGAGGTGTAGACTACCCCCAGGGATTTCTTTCTTGGATGTTTGCCACATCCCATCATTAAGAGAAGATCTCAGCAAAACTGCAATATTGTGCAGGACCCAAGACCAGAATTATCATATCCTGTTCTGACTCTAACTGTTAAAGGATTATTTTCATCTGGTAAGAGACCAGGATTTGAAGTTGTATACGTGCTTGTGTGATTATCTGCTTGATGCTCCCCCCCAGTTCTGAAGACATGTTATTTATTTTTTCCTCATCCCTGCTGGCACCTCAGTCACCCAAGGATATTCAGTAAGAATTATTGATGCAGTAGGCGTATGCTGATTTACTTAATACCCTGGAATGCCTATCATGATTCATTTTTTATTTATTTTGCATGACATACATGGCTGGTGCTTTACAGCTAAGCATAAAGACTTGTCTCCTGTATCAAGACAATTGAAAATGACAAAACAGGAACAGGGACAGTTGCAACAAATATAACATAAATGCAATGAGATTGTTTGTTCTATGTTGTTTCCATTAGTATTCCCACAATCGTTCTCTTTAAACTTTATTACAGTGTGGGGTACAATCACAGTCTTTTCATAACTCCTCTGTTTTAATATCAATGAACATCCTTGTCAGTTATTTTGTTCCTAGACCTAGCCTTTCTGCACCAAATCTTCCTAATTACCTATCTTTCTCTTTGACACTTTTATGTTTTTAAGACTTACCAGATTATGACACCCTTTCCTTATCATGTGATCGTCTAACTTAGAAATCACATCACATGAATGCAAAACAGAGGAAAAAATCCTTACCTACAACCTGTCTCAGTAGTGAACATTCTGGTCGGTATGTGATAGTTGAGAAATTTTGTCTTGTGACAATTCAGGCAGGAAAGCTCCTGAAGGGGTAAAATGTTTTTATCATAGGACCCAATCTTGCAGCCCAGTGGCTAAGACCCTGTGTCGGTCAAAAGTCTGTCAGTATCAATGCACATGTTCTCTGTGTATATCCAAATGCAGGATGAATGCCTTAAAATTCTGCCCTTAAAATTCCCATCTGTTCACGTCCAATGCAGACAATGTTTTGAAGCAGATGGCAGCCATGAGAACTTACCTCATGAAAGAGCATCACATTCCTCAGAAAGACTAGAAATAAATAAATAATGAATGAATGTTTAACAGTTTTGCAAGTTCAGCTGCCTGTAAATACAGACCCAGACCTTTCTGGAGAGATAGGGTAGGGTCTCTCCAGCTTGATACCACACAGCTGTGTTCTGCATTTACAGTGGCACATTTCTGCTCACTTATAGGATATTCTACTCAAAGTTTTTCAAAGGCAGCCCTGAAAATTGGCTGCTTAGCCTCCGTGGAAGGCATGTGTCCAAAACAATTGTCTGGTCCATTGCTACCTTTAACTGTTGCAATACTTATATTTGCAAATCTGCTTAAATTACCAAAGCACAGTGCTGAAAAGTAGAAAAGAGATGTATTCTCCTTCTTGCATAATCACCCTTTCTGTACCTTCTGTCTCTGAGGTTTTGTGTAGAATCCAGGTGGGAAAACAAGCTGCTTTTTAATATATATATATTTACAATTTTAAAAGAAGGGAATTTATTTCTGGCAGTGCAGATATTTTCTGGCAGTAGCATAATGTATTCTCTGTAACACATGATCAGCAAAATCCTATTTTCTTCCTTCTTTTTTTAGGCTTTAATTCCTGGACTGCACAGCAGAGCCATACAACTAAAAGCATTGGTCCCCCCGGGATTCTCATTTTATTGTACACCAGTGGGGGAGAGACAGTAGATACTGCTACACTCCCCTAAACCTTAGCCTTAACCTCCTTCTATGTTTCCAATGTCTTGTATGGCTCAATGATGCCAACTGCATAGCCTGCAAATTCAGCATGGAATCTGGGTTATTTTGTTTATTGGTTTGTATTTTTCCCCTCTGTAAGCTGGAGACACCAGCTGCAAATCTGGGCCTGCAGCCAACTTTGTCTCTCCTTGAATAAAATTAAGACCGAGCTTGTGGAAAGTGCAGAGAGGGCAGAAGAAGATCACACAGCTCACTTGTATCAGCTACGCGATGCTTGCACACACTGCTGTGAGCTGGTTTGGTGCTGCCCCAGAGAAGAATCCTAGAACAAGTGCTGCATGGACAGTCAGGTGCCTGCATATGGGAAGCTTATGGCCAAGCAGTGTCCAGGGAGTGATGCTGATGAACTAATATCCCCTTCTCCCAACCACACAGTGAAGTGCTGTCTTGGCTTCACCCTCAGGAAGTGGTCTGGGGGTCCTGAAGGAAGCTGAAGAAGGTGTGGTGTGCTCAGCCACCATGGTTTTCATAGGCTGAGGTTGAAATCCTTAGTGAATTCTCTGAAAGGAAGCCATCAGAAGCTCTGGGTTGCATGGGAGAGGTTGTAAGAGGGACTTGAAGCTAGAATCAGAGATGTGAAAATAAACAGCGGCTGCTCAGGGAGGGTGAAATGTGAAACAAAATACAATTTCTTCCCTTTCCCTTGCAAGCCACAGAGGATAGAAACATACCTCCAGGGGGAAATTAAGTCCCAAAGCAGACCTGTCCTTTCCCCCTCCATACCCATCTGCTGACAGGGCTTTCTTCACCAGCTGCCTTTTAATGATTGTAAGCAGTGCTGCATATGGGACATGGTTATGTTATGGGGAATGACTGCTGAGCTTCAGCATATCTGAGCCACACTAACAACATGGCAGGTCCATTCCTTGCCTTATTATTAAAAAAATAAAATAAAATAAAAATAAAATAAAATAAAATAAAATAAAATAAAATAAAATAAAATAAAATAAAATAAATTAAAATAAAATAAATATTTATTATTATTATTACTATTACTATTACTATTATTTATTTATTTATTTTAAAAAAGGCTTTCTGAGAAATCTGGATCAGCAAGGGGGTTCCAGAAGGTGGCAGATGTGGCTGTCCAGATGTTCTGCTGGAGCCACCAGCTCCAGGTGAGGACTTTTACCGGGTACAAGCCCTGGGGTATAAACATTTGGTGTGTATTCAGGTTACAGGCATTTGGGTAGTTAGGTAATGTTGAATGAGCAAACACCTGGAGGGTTAAGCTTCAGATAAGTTACTGTTTAAAAAATGTCTGGGATGCCCAGACTGTAAACAAAACCGCCATCGTGCTTTTTTATAGACCCCCACCTGCAGGCAGATATCCTGGCTCCATCCCCAAGTCCAGTGAGGGACCTATGCCTGGGGCTGGGGCTGCCCTCAGCTGCTCCCAGCTGCCTGGGTCCTGGCTGACCCTGGCTTCCCCACCCCAGGGAGACCCCACAGTCTCTGACAATGTATCTGTGTACAGGAGCTGTTCATCTAGGTATGTTTTTAGGAAGAAAAATTGGGATGGAATACTAAAGCAGTAATGTATAAATTTAAAAAAAAAAAAAAAAAGTCACAAAAATTCAGTAACAGCAATAATGCAATGTCATATTGGCATTTTGGCTGATAGAAAATATTCTCTTTCCTGTAATTTTATTGTATTTTTCAGGTCAGGGAATAGAGGCCATGCAAATACCTGCCTTGGACAGGTCTGCTCACTATACATCTCTCCTTCCTTGCATTCTAAACAGCTCATAATAATTTCATTCAGGACAAAAAGGTTATGTGCTTATAGTAATACAGGACAGGAATGAAGCTGTTATTCTGGATCGGAAGAAATCACCCACAAAATATAGCTCTCCTTCCACACCAGGAGAGTCCTGAGGATGATGAAATGTTAGCTTGCTTCTGCAAATACCTGTTTGTCAGAGAAACAAAAAAATAACCCCATTCTCTACCCAACCCCTGCCCCCCCTAGTATCTTCAATTTATAAATCTGTCAAGGGTGGCTTTTAAAAACAATGAAGCTGGTAGAACAAAACATATGAAGCTTAAAGAGACTTATCAACAGGGAGAGAGTCAGACACGTCCCTAGGGATATTGAGAAAAGATCTCTTCCTATAGTAATATATAACACTGTATCAAACAACAAAAAAAAAATAGTGTGTACATATATGTATATAAATAAAATGGGTTCTAAATCCCAGAAGTGACATTTTTCATTGCCTATTTGCCTCTCTACTCACAAAATCTTAGATCTTTCCTTATTTAGACACTATCAAAATAACTGTCCATTATATCAGTAGAGAAGGGCCTTTGAAACTGGAGACAGTGCATCTCTGAAGCCTTCTTTCCTGTCATTTTTCATGAACAGCCTTGGTGCAAATGAGAATCTGACACATTCCTTTTTATAAACACTGCCATTTATTAGCAGGTTAAGATAGGAGAAGATGTCTCCTTTTGATGCATAGTGCAGAGGATAATTAATTAGAGTTGTAATTCAACAGAAAAGTGTTAAATTTAAACTTCAGAAGAATTATAAAACTTAATGAATTGACCTGGTGTGTCCAGAAACTTCTAGCAACTTACTTAATTGCTCTAAATGAAATGACTTAAAATCATGATTGGACACTAAAAAATCAAATTGGTTGACCTAACCTGTGAGCAGGCAGTAAATAGCAAACTGAGGTGAAACTAGTAATATTCTAAGAGGAAGAGAATGCATCTGTTCAGGAAAACCCAAATAATTTATATAATAAATATATAAAGATTGTTATTTTAAATGAATTTCCATACATTTCTAGGAAAACCCACAAGCTTCAGCAAGGGGACTTTAAATAATATTTTGAATTAAGGAATTCCCAATGTAAGCACGAAAAGCAGGAAATGAGGACTGGGCAGCTTGCTTTCTGCTGCTCTGTTTTGCTGCCCCACAAAACTTGTCTCCTTTATGCTTAGTGCCCAGCAAGCAGTCTGTCAGCTTTCCAGATGTGTGAAGACAAGGATTGATGAACATGCTCTACATACAGTATCTGTACACTTCAGATTTTAATGTGTTTCTGAGATATTTAGCAGAATTCCATAACCCTTACACCACATCTATAAAATTAGTGAAAATAGCAGGGACATTTAGCTTAATGGACTATGAAGCTGGTACAGCTGAACCTGAGGGCACACACAGAATTCTTACACATCATTTGTACCAACCAATAATAAATAAATAAATAGAACCAGAAATATAACAATAAAAATGAGATTGTGCAGTTTAGCTTTTGAGGAGCCCAGCTTCACTCCCCACTTACTGATTCTGATTGATGTCATTGTGCAGCAGCAGAGAATTTAGGCCAGCGTGTAAGAACAGTGGCAGACTTAACCATTCCATATGCTTGTTTATTTTACCAGTTCTTTCCTCACATATGATATTCAGGCATGATATTCAGGTTATGCAGGGGATGAATAAAACTATCCATATCATGCCTGTGAGTGCCATTCAAACTTGGACTAACACAACAGGTTGATTTAATCACTGCCCTTCTGATGCAAGGTGTCCTGTAGGCAGCCATGACCCACAGTGTGAAGCTTCACCACCTGGAGCATTTGGATGAACATGCAGAGTATGTTTACTGAAATCATTTTTGGCAGTTGTTTGCTCACACTTACCAAAAGAAAGTTGACTGCACCCGAAACACCAGCATTTTCCCTTTTTGTAGCTTTCTAATTCTGCTGAAATAGTGATGTGTTCATTGCAACAGTGGGTGCTGCCAAATGGCATAAGATCACTTGCACAACAGGAATAAAGCTGCATGCAAATCTAAGGGTTTTGAGAAGTTACTCAGAGACTCGGGTGACTTTATGCAATCAAAGATAAAACAAACAGCCCTGAATAACTGCTGGGTAGAGACCTGTGTGCTCTAAGGTAGAAACACTGCAAAAGCTTTGAATCAGTACTGAAGTTCTGGGCAAGTTTCAGTGTCTGTCAGAGTCAGAAAGTCATCCACCTAATTAAACATTGATTTTAAACTTATATTTCCCCTTCATTGTTATGCAGTGCAAGAGTGTACTACAAACATTAGTATCCCATTATTGGTTCATAATACAGTGCCATTACTCTGTCCCAGCTCAAATTACCATTGTAATGGCTACTGGCTTCCTATAACCTACCCCAATGTGAAATTTCACAAGGGAGACACAGCTTATGTGAGGCACCACGATAAAAGTCTCATAATATGCATTAAATTCCATGGGCATAAATTTTATGGGCATAAAAGCTTGAATTTCTTTTGAATGCAAAGCCTCTGCACTCTCTGTAACAGATGTTTTCTTTCATGCTGACCACAAAGAATATAGCTTGGTAATTGTGTTAATACAAATATCTGTTACTGTCTCTACAAGCATTAGTTGATGCCACTTGCAGCATCTACTTCCTTTCTACCTTCCATTCTAAGTGCAAAGACTTGTGGGCTTCATCTTCTGTGGAGCTTCACCCTGTTCTCCTGCCACATTTGATCAGGGTGATTTCAGCTACCTGATGCTGCACTGCAATTAAACTTGTTTCCCCAATACACAGAATTTCTTGTCTGTCTCCCTGCCGTGCTTTGGAGTTCCCTCCAGTTTAGTTTTCACATCAGCCCTTTTGACAGATATGTTCTGCCAAACAAATACCAGCTGCACTCCGTTTCCCATCCAGCCCCTTCCAGGTTATCCTTATTCATTTATTTATTTTATTTATTTATTTATTGCATTTTTTTCCAAAAGGTTTTAAAGAAATTTCTCTGTTCCTATTTTACTGTGTTTATATTTGCCATTGGATATTGACTCAGTTTGGTTGAATAATCTGAAAACTATCCTTAGGAGTAAGCCATATTGTAAAACAGAGGTTAACATATCACTCTAACAGAGACATGAAGTTCAGACGACCACTTCTTTTCACATGCAAGGTATGAATGTGTAAAATGTATATGTATAATGTAGACAACTACCCAGTCTATCAGGGAAATCTCTCCATTTAATTTTCGTTCATCTCTCTCTCTCTGAGATCTCACAGTCAATAACTCTTTTCCTCCCACCTCATGGCCCATCAGCTTTCTTTTCTGCAATCTTAAATATAAAAGATAGCCTTTTTTAAAAAATCTATGCATGATTTTTTTTTTTTTTTTTTTTTTTTTTTTTTTTTTTTGATGCAAGACCTTATAGCATTTTTTATTTTGCTTTTCACGAAACTAGTTCTTTCTGTAAATAGTTAAATAGAAGCTTCTTAGTCATTTATCATATTAACAAAGCTTACATACTTCACGGCTTTAAGTAATAGCTTTTCCATTCACCTGCAGTCAGAAGTTCTCTTCTTTTTTCTTGCTTATTTGTAAGTGAAGGAAGATTGAAGAGCATGATATTAGAAGTCTGTGGTAAGAATTGGGGACAACTGTTGCTGAATACACTGACAATGAATTTCTATATTTTGACTTGAATTTAGGCTGTGAATGAAGATGTGTAAACTATCGTTATGTGTAAACCTGGAACGAGTGTGCCGTAGCAGCTGCATACAGATGAGAATCCTATGTACATGTACATGTACATAGTGTAAGAAGCTGGTTAATGAAGTTATTCATCATATCCCAAGGGTGAGTTCAACATTGCTGAGATGAAGCAAAAGCAAGTTTAGGAGCTGTATTATGCTCACTAATTTTTAAAACTTAGCATAATTTTTGAGAGCCTACTAATGCAAATTGTGTTATTCATTTCTTACAGATGGAGATTCAGTTGCCTCTGAGCCCTTCCTGACACACAAAACTTAGCAAGTATTTTGACAGTGAGTCTTCCTGATTTTTCGTTGACCTCGGGGTTCTAATAAATAGGAAAATATCTAAGATATTTGTGTGCAAGTTCTTGTCATACCCCTCCTTCCCACTCCATCTCTTCCCACCCCCCCCCCCCCCCCCCCCCCCCCCCCTTTGTTTTTAATCAATAACATTTTACTGGTGCTCTTACTTGACAATTTTACAATTATGAAAATTTAATGTCCCCTTTCTTTGACAGATTGCTAGTGGTTTAATATGAAACATTGCTATGAAATAAAGATTTTATGTTATTTCTTTCAGGAAGCACTGGGGAAAGGAAGCTATCTATATCCATCAAGTAATTAAAAGGTCTTAATATTTTGATGTATAGGGCAAGTGTATTTTCTAATTGGAATAATGATTTCTGTTTCAGTGAATAATCATTTAGCTTGCACCATGTTAAAACCAGAAGAATAGAGATTGAATATGAATAATGAAACACAAACCATTATCTTAGTAAAATCATGATATTTTACAAAAAAAAAAAAACTTTGATCTAAAATTCTAATATATTTTATTAGACTTAAATTATACTTCTGATGAAATGCAACATATTTATGTTAGAAATAAACTAACATTCAAGTCTGTAAAGAGACCTCTAGAAGGAAACAAAAAGGTTGAAGGGTATGTTTGTTTATTTTTGCTTTGTAATTAACAGCCATTAATTACTTAGAATCAATCTGATTAATGGAGCAGTGTCTTTGCAAATTTGTTTTCCGTACTGAAAGGAAAAACTGAGAAAGGTTATTAAGATAGCACCAGCTCCAATAATGAGACTAAACAAACTCTCTATCAGTTCTCATGGAACAAATTAACAATGATCAGAACAAGAAATATATATATATGTATATATATATCTTTGTAAAGACAATTTACCAAAAGCAAGCAGTAGACTAGTAGACTACAGCTTCAAACTAAGTTTAAGAATGATATCTGGTCTCTAGCCACCCAGAGACCCAGGACTATTCTATCTTTTTCTAATTACAAATTTAGCCAAAGAGTTTTTAAGTTAAATTTCTTGTAGACATTTGAAATTAGTGAGGTTGTTCACAGTATTGTTGATAAATTTTAAATCAGCTCTTTGTCTTGTGATGAGACATCTTCAAGAATTGAGACCTCTTTGATTGTTTTAAATTTTTGAAATATTTCATCTTCTGTCCAAGTCTTCTCTTTTCTTCTCTTTGGGTAGTAAAGCAGCTCCTAAGAGCTTATTTCATAAGGAGCCTTTTATTATAATCTCTTATTTCTCAGAGATCCAAACCAAAATCACCTAACCTCTACTAAGTACTATCTAAACATTTCCATCTGACAAGATGCAAAAAAATACCTTTGTGTCCTACTGCACATGATGAACATCTGCCATGTTGTCAACTGTTTTTAACATCAAATTCTTACATGCAATTAAATCTGAGAAACTGTCATTTTCTTGACTGTAAATGTTTGCCAAAGATACAAAGGGTTGTCTTGTTTAAATTCTAGAATAGGCACAAACTGAAAACAAACAAAAATATCATAATATAAGAATTTTAAATCACCATAAAATAAATGAATTTTTTGAAACAATGCAGAAAGAAACAAGAGAGAATTCAGTAGATACAAATAATTGCATACCTGGATGTTTTGTTTTTTTTTTTTTTTTTTTTTTTTTTTTTTTTCAATGAAAGTTTCTTTTCCCATCATCCATAAATCATTTTCTTAGGATGTCAGAAAAGTACTTAGATTGCATCACTGAACACATAAACACCAGGCATTTCTGTAAATTTTGAGAGTCCTTTCTGTTCTTATTTATTTATTTATTCATTCATTTCTTTATTCCTTGGCAGTCACCTTACATATGCTTAAAATAAAATTCTTCTTACACTTATGGTGCCCACAGTTCATCTAGATGCAAGCCTGTTTTTATTCTGTATTATTTTATCTATAATGTTTTATTAGATTATTTTATTATTATTCTATATAATTACTTTTAGAGCTGTCCAGTTTCAACAGCTGATAAACAATACTTAATATAAATTTCCTTTATATATCATCATTTTTTGTAATATGGACATACTTTTTATATTTAAGAATCAGAGGATTTCTCTGTGAGAGACCTCTTGTGAAGATTCTCATTGCATATTTTGCTAGTATAAGTCTTTGTTCTATAATATATTATTCTTGCCTGAAGAAGAGGAAAGTGAGAAATGTAACAATATTATTGGAAGGAGACTGAGATGGTAGTTTGTGTTAAAAATAGACCTTCTTATGCAATCAATTCACTTGAGACCTCTGGGTGTAGTCTTTAGTAAAAGCAATTCTATTATAAATAAATGATAACAAATAAAAATATCAGTTTAAAACTCTATTCCAGAAACCAACTTACTAAAGCCATACCACAAAACTTACCTATTACATACCCCATCAAAATGGTTATATTAGAAGAATGGTGTCCCTACAAAGTTAGAAATCTTCAGTTTTTCCTGGTATTTAACAAATATTCAAACACATTTGATAGTCTTAGCTAGATGCAAACAGTTTTTTTCTTAGGATTGGTGTCAAATTCAGGAAACTAAATTAACAACAACAAGAAGAACATCCTCATTTTGGGAGCAAATGTTCATTATGCTTTTTGCTGACTATACGTCCTTGTGAACACTGGAAAAGTTCTCTGTGAAGACAGAATTTCCTTCTAAAATTTTATACACCTTTATGATCTTCATCCCATCTATCTGAATGTTAAATGAGTATAAATGAAATTGCTTTTTTTTTACATACCTGTGTGTATTTTGAGTAAAATAAGACGTCTCAAGTCAAATAAAAAGAAGTCTTGCATATACAGGTGCTTTGTAGAAGGGTGTCCCTCAAGAAAAACAAAACAAAACAAAACAAAACAAAACAAAAAAGTCACATCTGCTGTCCTACAGTCACTTTCTGAACTCTGTCAAATACAACAATTTGGGATGAGAACTAAAAAATGAACAAAAAGAAGCCTGAATTAATCTTTAAAGGGAAAGTAGAGGAAGGGATGCAATATATTGAGGAAGGATCTATCCAAAATCTGGGTTGTATGGATGCCAACTAGAAACCTTTAATATAAATGTTTGAGCTGGAACTGTGGCTGCCAAATTACCTTTTCTTTATCTTTTCCCCACTCCCTCCCTCCATCATGCACATGTACACTCACTTGTTTTCTCAAAGGAGAACAGAGGACCCCCTGTTATGTATTTGTTTTAGAGATAGTTCAAGGAAGACATGTAAGAATAAATTTGAATTAGAAATATACAAATATATTTTTTTCCTTTTTTTTTTTTTTTTTTTTTTTTTTTTTTTTTTTTTTCAGTTATATGCCATCATTCACACTGCTGCTTCTTGATACCATGACTTCCAGATTCTCTCTGTTTTCATGTTTTTTCTCCCTTCAGATGGACTTTGTGAGTCCATCAGGCCTGGATCTCTTCACTTTCAAAACTTCATCTGCTTTCTGAAAAGCCAAGGTGGCAGATCTGTTCAGGAGCATTGGCCTGCAGGGATAATACCAGCAGACAGGTGCTTTCAGCCAGACGGTGAAAGCTTACTTAATCATGTGTAGCCCTTCCTTGCAGGAAGATAAAGGGTTACTACAGGCCTCTCTGTTTCTGCAGGTTTGTGTCTGCCCTGCCAAAGGTGATTTGGAAATCCTTTTCTGGAGGACTTTCTACTAATTAGGTTTTAAAAAAATAAAGCACATTTTTTTTTGTGAATCAAGGATTTTTTTTTCCCTTTCATTTTACGACCTTTAACAAATGTAACAGTTTGTGACTCAGGAGGTGAATCTTCAAAAGATACTCCCTGATCACTATTTTTACAACATATTTATTTAAGAATCTGTGGACTAGCATTTGTGAGCAATGAGATACATGGCTGCTGGAATACCCCCACTTTTGGAATGGCTTTGACATTACAAGTATGGTAATCGAATGTGAATGGAGGCATTAAAATGTCAGAGAACTAACTGTCTTTGGAAGGTTGTGAGGGTAGATTTACTCTATCTATCAGTTTTCTGCACAACAGACAAGAGGAAACAGTTAAAAATCCACCAGCTCTAGGAAGATTCATGGGACAAAAGTGGCTTAGTGCATTTGCCAGAATTCCTAATAAGCACAACTTTTAAAGCTACTGTTTAAAGAGTGTTTCTTTTTTTTTTTTTCTCTTTACCAATATATTCTCAACATCAACATTTTGTGTCTTAATATTTTCACAGTTTAAAATCTGCAGAAACATGCATATATGTATGTACATATGTTTAACCTCAGTTTGCTGTTATTGTAGATTTCTGATTACAACTAGTTTAAGCTTTTCAATGCACAGTTCACTGAGAAAAAAGATTACATTAAGTACTGAAGGAACCTTGTTATCTGAAAAACTCATTACTATTAGCTGCATCCTTTGCTCCAGGATAATATTTATGACAAAAGTTAATCTCGACCGTACTGACTGTTCTCTTTTTACACATCTATTATTATTACCTGATTTCAATTTAAATTTATGTATGAGCATCGCTACAGAATCACAAAATCAATCAATCAATCAATCAATCAATCAGTGGATTGTATTGGAAAGTGCTTTGTAATAGATGCCTCAGGAAACAGTGTAGATACCAGCATCCTTACCCTCTCACTACCTCCCACAGCTGAGAGTCAGAAGCTGGGGATTCCCTGACCTAAGGGAAATTATGTTTAATAGGCATCTGTTATCTGAGACTGTGTCCATGAACCCATTTTATACCTTTAGTTCCACAACATGTTTTAGCAAGAAGCTTCCTAACTTAGAAGAAGTTAAGTTGGCACTTGGAAGCAGGCTCACAGACTTGATTTAGGGACCTTGGCTTCCTTTTGCAAATATGGAGAAAGTAATGCAACACTGAAACCATCACTCTGAACACTGAGCACCTGACCTTACTGACAGGAAATCTAGGTGCAGCATACATCTGAAGTTTTCCTGAGATCAGCTGAGGATTCACCCAGTCCTCTCTGAGGGCTGTGAAGATGTATAGAACCCTATTTTTACAGCTCAGTGACTAACTCCATCTTCCATTAAAGTTGAGAGATTAGCATATTCACCACAGATATGTGTCATTTGGGTTCAGTTAACTATGCCCATAGTTTTCTGTTTATAATAGAAAATTGTATGTGCTGTACCCACCAAGTAATAGATTGGTTAGGGAAGCCTGGATGTTTTAACTCTGTCTTGTTCAAGTGATTTTCCTAAGTCTAGAATATAATTAAATATTTCAGAAGAGTGAAAAAGAAAGAAAATCTGTAAACTAGAGAATTTCTTTTCAAGGACTAGAATTCATTTTTGTCCTTGATCCCAGGATGAAGAATATATTCAGTGGAACACTTCCCAAGATTTAAGTTTCCTTTTCTCCCATTCTGTCTTTGGAGGGTAGGACCACAGTTGTCTCACTCTTCCTGTTCCAGAAAGCCCTCAGGTATGTCATGTGGACTGGAATGACTTCACAGGGAAGAAAAGAGCCCCGTATCTTATATTAGGCCACAGAAGAAGAGATGTTCATTTGTAATCCTTCAGGCAGAGTAAAACACTAAATCCCAGCCTGGAGGAGTAATCCTATCATTAAGCTACTGCTAAAAACAAAGCACTAACACACCCTTTCTCTAAACAGGCTTGGAAAATGAGAATTATATCAATTTGTTGTGTTTTCTGACAACACAAGTGACTTGTGTCATAATGTAAGGTTTAACTTGTGATTCAAAGGAAGCTAAGGCACAAGAGAGATGTCTGATTGTTCATTCCTGTTCCACATACATGAGAAAATGAAAGCTAGGACATTGGTGGATGGTGTGTGCTCAAAATTTTGGACATGGGTGGTGGCAGTGAAATGAAGTTCATGTTTAAGTGACGACCCTTTTTTGGATCTAGGCTTTTTTCCCCCGTTTGCCTTCTGTTTTATAGGAAGGTTATAGTTCATCTCTCAAACACTGAAGAGTTATGCTAACAGAAAGAGAGAGACATCTAAACAACTTAGTCTTGGAGATGCCTGAGATCTCTTCAGATTTATGAGATTCTGAGAGTTTCTTGACAGTGTTGGTCAAGACTATTCTCTGGCACAAGGCACAAGGTCTCTGAAGCCCTAAAACCAAACCACTGACATCTGGAACAAGCAGAAGGAGAAAGATGATGTCTGTGAATAAAGGAGGCAGGTATTCTGTCACCAAAACAACAAAACAGAACAAAGAAACAACCAAACCAAACCAAAACACATGTAGTATGGGAAACAGAGATTCAAGTATTTGAGCACACCCAGTGAGGAGCAGCATGCTGGGGCTGGCAGTGGTGGTAGTTTACCAACACTGAATAGACGTATGTCTTTATCTAGGCTAATAAACAGGGCAGAAAAGAGATGTATTATGTCAGAAACAACATTCATAGAATCATAGAATCATTAAGGTTGGAAAATACCTCTAAGATCATCTGGTCCAACCATTACCCTACTCCTAATGTCACCCACTAAACCATGTCCCTAAGCACCATGTCCAACCTTTCCTTAAAAACCCTCAGGGATGGTGACTCCACCACTTCCCTGGGCAACCCTCTTTCTGAAAAGAAATGTCTCCTAATTTCCAACCTAAACCTTCCCTGAATTCACATTCTTTAGAAGGGAGGAAATTCTGGTGGATCATCCTTTGACTATGTATTTCCCATCTATGCACAAATCTTTGCCTGCCTAACGGAAGACTAGCTCACTTCTCCTTTTCTTATAAATTGAAAAAATTGGGTTCATGAGGAATCTCACCACATATTCCTGTGGACCAGATGTGGGGTGGGTGGGACAAATGTGCAGCTGAGATGATACTGAATTCAAAATAGCTGTGTGCAAACTGGTTTATGTAATCTGAATAGGAGATTGGTAAAGACAGAAATTAGGTGATGTAAGTTATGCATGGAAATAGACTAAAGTCAGCATGGTAGTTAGATATGAAATATAATAGTGAGTTAGAAAAATAAACATATCCATGCAGAACATAAAATGCCAAATTAATATATTAAGTTAATTAGAATAATCTGTAAAAGAGGGTTACTTCTCTTTTCTTCTTCTCTTTTTCCCTTCCTTTCCCTTTATTTTTTTTTACTTAGAAGTTGAGAGATTTCTTTTAATTCATGACCTGCTTTTAAATTTGTATTTAAAAGAAGTCCTTCCCATTATGTTATTTTTGTTTGTTGTGTTTGTTTGTTTTGTTTTCCCACTGTATTGAATTTATAATTCTAATTGGACATGCAATAAGATAAACTGTGACTTATTGTAAAAGCAATAAGAATAAACTAAAAAAGGCTAGCTATCTTCAAGTCAAGTTAGCTTTAGGACTTAATCAGAGGCACTGAGAGGTATTCTGTGATGCATCTTCCAGTATCCACGAGAATTTTGCATGTCACCTGGGAGTAAAATGAATCACTTAAGTGTTCCCTCTTTGTTCTCATCAAGTTTCATATAACACACAACATAACAACTATTGAATCCAGTGTAAATCTCATACAGAATATGAGAAGGAAAAATCAAACTGCAAAGGAAATTAATTGAGTTGAAGACATGATAGAGGAGGGTAATTAAATTGAACTGAAGATGTGGCTTCTAATTAAGATGTATAGCATATTAGAGACTTAATGTCTCAAGTTATTAATTGCTATAAAATAAATGTCTATATGACTCAACCTTTCAAGCTTTTGACTTTAACGGCAATTCAAAGCCCTTGACATTTCCACAACCTGCTCAGTGTGATGGTGAATCAAGCTCCTAAAAGAAATGGTTGCATTTTCTCCCTTTACTTAGGGTCAAAGTAATGAACATTCAGCTCCTCAGAGACGTGTCAAATGCGCATATGGATGCATAAAACCATGATGTGATCTTCCACTATGATTAAACCAATGATGCAGAAAAACTGTGGACTCCTAGAGCTTTGGATTGAAATTTGTATCGGTTAGCCTATGTAGGTAATCTTGCAGAAATTAGATTGCCTATTTTGATGAACAAGAATTACTGAATCAAGTAATGCTCCATGAGAAACTATTTAAATCTCAGTTTTAGTCCCATTGCTACCAATGTACCTTGGGAACAGCTCCAGTGATGTTGACAGAACTATACCCATAAAAAGTTAGTATAAAGGATACTGGAATTTAGCTGCTCTATCTTCACACTTTATGGCTTTTTATCCTGAATTTCTTGTAGTCTAAACTTGTCTGTCTGCAAATTAATGGACTTATTTCTGTGACTTCAGCTGGCACACAACTGGCCATTTAAACTAAAAACTTGTAGTAGCTTCCCTGATGATGTTGATACTCTCTTAAACTCCATTAGAAAAACTAATTGTATTCTAAACACTTATAAGCACTTAGGTAGGAAAAAAGTACCATCAATCACTTGGTGATATCCCACAGACAACACTACACACATCGGTGATGTGCTCAGAAGGCAAGAAGAGCCAGATGAATTGGTGCAATTTGTCTTTTTTTTTTTGTGTGTGTGTGTGTGTGTTTTATAAACTAAAGTGTTGAAGAGATATAAAACACTATATAGCTGTCATTTTTTACTGTTAAACTAAAGCATAAAAAAGACCTCTTAGGAAAATAGTGGGATTAAACAACAAAAGATAAATTTTCATAAGTTTACAGGTAAATATATATCTGAGAATTGTATTAAATTAAATATATATATATATATATAAAAATATAATAGAGCTATGATTAGCAGCCAGACAGTAACTTTTGATTTATGTGTTTTGTTTATAGAATGATGCTGGCAATCAAATTCTGTAATTTTTGGAGTACCTAAGACAAATCTGAGACAGATCTGATATTCGTTTTGAAATCATTTAAAATCATTGGAAAATAATTATCTTCTGAATTATTCTCAAACATTATAATCTTTGCCTATTTAGTTAACTTTTGTTGAAGAAAATGTATTATGTGAAGTTCTGGTGAAATATTTAAAAATTTATGATGACAATAGAGGATGTGCAAGATAGTGTACAATAACAAACATAACAAAAGGGACTGATTGAAAAGAACTTAAATTAGAATAGAAATTAAAATGACAGCAAATGATTTGGTTTCTACTAACCCAAAAGTTAAAAACTTTTAACAAGCTTTTGTAAACAATATATTTTTTTATTTTTAACATAAATTATCTTCAGAAGAATTAGGAATGTGTTGCTTATTATAAAATATTATTATAAAATTCACTTTTAAAGCTAAGAGAGACCATTATATCTTTCTGTCTAAAAAGTGGAATAGTTTTACCAAAAGATCTTGCCTCCAGTTCAGGAAGTTACTGGTGTATATATTTAGAAAGGTGTTTAATAATGATTTAAGATTACAAAGTAATGATGAAGGTAGCTTATTCCTTGAAAAAAATGTTACTACTTTGGGTACGAAAAAGCTTTGGAATCTTTATTTACGAAAAATAACATATTTTCTCATTACTATGTATGTATCTTAGATGTACTTAAGCCACTCCATTGAGCTGAGGCATTTATAGTCACAGTTGTTCACTATTACTTGTTGAATAGAGTGCAATATTTTTGTTGTAATGACAACAAATCTAAATATGCCTGCTGTCTATATTACATTGAATTTTGTTGGAAGTTATTCTTATTTGTACCCACCAAACCTAACAAAGTAATAAGGACAAAATCAGATTCTGCTTACTTGGCATTCATGTCATAAAAGTGAAAAACAATCCGTCAGAGTCAGTTCCCCTACGTATTTCCTGCAGTGCAGTTAGTTTTGATGAGGTGGGCGTAAGTAAAAGGAAATCAAGGTCTTCTTTCTCTTCAGTCTTTATTCTCTTCAGTCTTTACATTCTGTTTTCTATTTATTACTGCATTCAGCCGAAGCCAAGGAGTGTATATTCTGGAGTTATTTCAGAGCTATACTTATGACTTCAGTACAATTATTCTTTTCATACAATAAAAATAACATCACAATTCCTTTCTCCTGTTCAGACTTCGCCTGTTTGCCAGTTAAATGTCAGTACTGCAATAACTTAACCTATGGTGTTGTTCTAATGGACATGCAATGAATGCAAGATTTCTGTAAACTTCTAATCCAGTGGAACAGCACTTGCCACTGCAAATTGAGTTACCACAGTGTGTGCAGTAGGAAGGCATCCCATGTGTATGTTTGTAACAACGTACTATGGGCTGCGCGTCTGCAATACATTATTGATCAAACAGTTGTTATAAATAGGAGCATCTAGTTTTGCTACCAGCACAACCCTCAGATCTCTGAAAACTAAGATGTAATTAGTGCATCCATATAGAATATATAAATGAAGACTAGAATACTGCCTAAAAACAACTGTGAGAAAGAAAAAAAAAAAAAGAGAGAGAGAGAGAGAGAGAAAACAAGACAAAACTAATTAAGAATTACAATATTCATTAGATTAGTTAGTTTTTATGACCTGTGACTCTCCCCACTATGTCCTTCTTCTGTTAACATTCAAAACCTCATTACAGATTTGCCAAGACGAGGAGATTCTCAGTTTGATCAGAGAAGGAAAAATCAAACAATTCAACTAAATCTTCTGACAGTTCTGCTGTCAAGGCTGTCAGACTCAGATGCATACTTTACATTAAATGAAGCAGAATATAGTAGTATAAAAGGGGCTGTAAGAGTCTGTTCATAACAATGATTTATTTATTTTTACATTAAATATGCTTTTGAGCTGTCAGATGATGCAAGGTTATTGTCGATGTCTAGTTATTATAGGTATTATTATTGTGCCTCAGAGTAGCCATGGACTATGATCCAATTGTTCTGGTTGCAGTACACAGTTCTGCCAAGGAACTTATAATAGAGTGTGTTTAAAGAGCAAGCACAGTCTGGGTCAGCTTTATTCTTTTTGCCATGGTAATAATGGCAGCAAAATAGCATACACAGTGGCTGCCTCAGTCCATTCTTGAAATCCTAGATGGTCTTATGCTGCTCCCACTGAACTCTGTGGTACAACAGTGATGGTGGTGGCAGCCAGCCAAGCCAGGCAGTGGAACACTTGTGGAGCAGAATCACGGACAAGCAAAGATACACAACAAGGTGAATTGAGACAGGCAAACAGGTAGTCGAAAAAGCAGTGTGGCTTGGTATTTCATGCATAATGGTCACAGGACACCAGTTGCCTAACTAGTAAAGCTTTTATTCAAGGTTTCATGGCAAAAGGAGGAGAATAAAATAGCTCAGGGGCAATGATGGAGAAAACCCAGTAGTACTTGTTAAATAGAGATATCAAATAAGGTTGGTAAGAGGAAAAAAACCTTCATGAGAAGAGCAAGCCAGATGGAGGAGAAACCGAGGATGACCTGCTCAAAGAAATGGTCTAGAAACGTGACTTCTGCAAAAACTACAAGAGTTCATAGCTTTAAATACACACACACATGCACACACAAAAAGACAGAGAGAGATCAACAGCATATATTGCCCTCAGAACCCAGCCTATATCCAACATTTTTTTCTGCTTAAAAGTTCAGACAGGCAATGTTTCCCTTTTGTACAGTTAAGTCACAACTTATATTTTATGGACATGTACAAAGAGAATAACCCATGGAGAAGTTGGTCTTTTTTCCCTCTTTCATTCAGGACATTTGCAGAGATATGGACATGCCAAGTCTTTTAGACCCTTGCTTCAGAGCCAAGACTGAACAAAGTAAGACTCAGAGGAATATCAAGTAGGTGTGCAAAGAGGAGATATTAGACTTCCAGTATATTTACATTAGTGTTGGAAAAATTCTCGCTGACACTTGAAGCATTTATCCTCAATGCAAAATTGCCTATGTAATCCTATCATAATTTTTCTTTCCAAATATAGTCTCAAAAGTAAGGCTATATTTTTGAACTAGTCCATATAAATGGGGGCTACAGTGTTATTAATATTCTGGAAAAATATATTAAAAAAAAAAAAAAAACAAAGAGAGAATTCAAAAGAAAAATAAATTGAAGTTCTAGTTCCAAAAGTGCTGTTTGGAAGAAGCTGATAATTTTGTCCACGTATGACAAAGCAACATCCTCTCTGGGGAAAAAAAAATGTGAATGAAATATGGTGCATATAGAAGAAAGAAAATCGGGAAAGGTGTAACAGACTTGAGATATAATAATAAATTATCCTTTACTACTAAAATATACTGTATAATATTATATTATATTATATTATATTATATTATATTATATTATATTATATACTATTCATATATTACTGTGCTATATATTACTAAATTTGTTTAATTGTGAAGCTTTTTGCTTCAATAACAAAACTACCAGAATTTTTAAAAAGAGATGCAAGATGGTGTAACTGGAACAACTTCTGCATATTGTAAGTATATATAGAATGTAAAGGAGATGTGGACACCTGGGCTGTAGGAAACCTATCTTGTGAGAATATCAGGTTAACATAAAAGAAAAATATATAAATAAAACACCCAGATACTTTAATGAATGGAAAGTATTAGAGGTGATAGGAAAGACTGGATCCCTCAAGTGAAAAGCCATGGAAGGAACCAATCACGCACAGCCTGAAACAGCTTCAGCCAGAACTTTGAAAAATATAAGGGGAAAAAACAAATTGTCATGAGTTTCATGGGAAAAAGACACAAATATCTTTCTAAGGACATCTCTCCCTTCATTGTTTACTCATTTATCTATTTAGACAAACTCTAAATTTTACCTCACTGAGATATACTATGACTTCTAGCCCATATCAATTGATGTTTCTTTTGTAAGACATAGGCTCAGCCTCACACAACATATGTTGTGTGCAAGAACATATGGAACTGCAGAACATATAGAAATCAATGACTGGAAACTATAAACAATTTCTTTGATCCAGCAGTGGTGATCTTTGTGGTGATCACCACTTTGCCCCTATTATTTCATTATAAACCATATTAAATATGTTTCTTGATAATTAAAGAGCACTTTTATTCACCTAGATTGGAGACTTGATAGAAAAGTTGTACTCTCTCTTAAGGAAATTATCTGCTTTAGGGAACGCCTTTAAATATATCAAAGTGGAGGGATCATTACCTTGTCTGCGGCTCATTTGCAATATAATCTCATTTTGGCTCCAACCATCACTGAACGGTAATGGATATTGATCAGTTGTTTTAGCAGTGTAATAACAGCTTCAATTTAATGACTGTGTAATAACATTATAATGGACAAGGCTGTGAGCAGAACATGTTCATTATTTCATAAGCCATACAAAGCAGCATTAGAGCCTTTAATGTATTTTCTGTATGATTTAATTGCTAACGAGGTTGTACTTTTATATGTGAAACAAGAGCACACAAAAGATTTCAGACTTTTAAAATGTAGTATCTAAAACTTACGAATATACAAGTGATCATGTTTCCATTTTTATGTCTAAAATCTGCTGGCTCTTAAATAAACTTAGAACATTTCACTTCCTTTCAAAGGTAAAAGATATTATAAATGTACTCCTAGCAGCAGCAAAAGTAAGAGACTGTGACTTTTCAGCCAACGTGACTGCTCACAAACAAAAGAGAGCTAAAAATTAGATAATAAAATTGAAGAGCTATCTGACATGTTTAGCATCAGTCTCTGAATTTACAAGATCAGACAATATGACATAAAGTAAAGTCTTCTATTTTCAGCACAACAGCGTACCAAGCTTCATTAATCACACTGAAAGCTGTGATATCTCTTTTTTTTTCTTTTTTTTTTTTTTCTTTAATCTTTCACATTTCTAAATAACGTTTATTTAATTTCTTCCTCTCATGGCTGCACTTCTTGCAACTACATCCCATTGTCATTTTGTCTAAAAAAAGATAATCATTTTTAATAACATTTCAACTTTGCTATTACCTTAAAACCCAATAAATTAGTATGTCATTTAAATTTGAATCTCTTTTTTTTTTCACATAAAAATGAATTTCCCTTCAACATTGTAACAGAAAAAAACTGCTTAAATAGCTGCAAATAAACAATTGTGAATTTATATCCAATTTTATAATTTCTATGCTATAATTTCCATTTCTAAAAGAAACAAAATCATAATTTTTTAAAGTGTGAAAGCAAATCTTATCTTCCCAAAATATCAAAATACTACTGTGCAGTATTGTTTGAAGGACTGCTGGAATGGAGCTGTGGAAACATTTTTATGTCAATCTAATTTAATTTTAAATTACAACATTAACTGAAAAAAAAAATAAAAAAATAAGAAAAGTTATAGCGACTAAGCAAATACATTTTAATCTTGACTACTTAAATATTTGAGGAAATATTGCAGTTTTCTGGACACCAAATACTCTTATGGCATTGTAAAATGTTTGGAACTTGTGATGATGTTTTAATCAAGCTTGGGTTTTGCATTTAATTTTTTTTTTTTTTTTTTTTTTTTTTTAATTTCCCATTGGAACATTGCTCTTTATACTTATGCTAGCTGATTATAGTGCATTTTTCTTTCTTCCTTGTCATTTTTAGAGAAATGTTAGGAGGATAATAAAATGATATTAGCCAGGAATAAACAGATCCCCTTTATTGAAGAAAAATAAAAATAAAACTAAATCAAGCCTCCTAATGTCTATTGCAACTATTGTTCACTATATTTTAAATCAAAATATTAGAAGAGAAGTTACAGTCAATGCTATCATTAACATGGAGATTGAAATCTATAGAGTCATGGAAAAATTGTTATGAATGACAGGAAAAAAGAACAAAGAATCATGATCAGTAAGTGTGTGGAAAAGATGCATGAGAGCAAGACAAAGCTCAGAGAACAGAAAATTTGGATCAACATAAATTATTGGGAAAAGAAGGAAAAAAAAAAAAAAAGCACACCAAAGAAGAACATTGGAAGGTGTATTTTTACGAGAAGTGGAGTCATGTCAGAGAAACATCCTGTCTGCTGGAATAGATGGGTAAAAAGAGGAGGAAAAAGAGGTTGAAGGGAGATCTCTATGGGATGAAATAAATACAGCAGAGCTCAGAAGAGTCTGAAAATAAGCATCTTCCTGTTCTCAAAATGAGGAAAACAGAATCTCAGTACTGGTTTTTACCTCATGTATAATGAGGTTATTAGCCTTGCCCTAAAGTATTCTTGAACTAATAAATCTTCAAATCTCTTGAAGAATGGTCTTCCATCCCTCCCCACACCTGCTAGCAACTAATTGCTGTGAGCAATGCATCCGTGCTGTTGCTGAGAAATAAAATAATTGCTTTTATTTTTCTCAGACGATTTAATCACAAATCTATATTGTTATAACACAGTAACACAACTACTATGACGTACAAATCTGAAGGGTAGCATTTCCATTTGGTGGCTGTAAGCAGGAATGGATACCCTCTGATACAATTTTCATTAATTTTAGAAGTTGCTGGGCTTGAGCATATCTACCAGTTTACCGGCATCTTTACTGTAGGAACATATCTCCATCTTTATACAGATCTTTGCGGACTTATGACCACAAAGTTATTATAAAATAATTTATGAAATTATTATAATTTTAATTATGTTTCAATATTATTATAAATTATCTGGGAAATATCTACCTTTAATTTTCCATTGTTTCACAGCTTCTGTTACTTAATATATTATGCTTATCAAATATTTGTGAAACAGCTCAGAAGAGAATTTTTGAGAATTTGAGAATGAGAGAGTCTTTACAAGTTGTTTTTTTTTTTTTTTTTCATTATGTCCACATAATACTTTTTACCCAGTGCTGTAAAATAGCTATTTATTACACTACTCTGTTGTGAAAGTGGAGCATATATAAACTATCAATCATGTCAGGCATTACTATGCTATATATCCCAGTTCCAACAAAATTGGTTTGATGTGCAATTGTCTATCTAGATGCCTACAGTGCACCAGAACTCTCTATCAGCACAAATTAGGCTACTTTCCAATTGTCTTCCTACTAGTACCCTGCATACAGCTTAAATCTTTCCCAGATACTTTGACTTTTCAGAGGATTTCATGTGTAATGGAGCATTTAGCTTAAGCATTCTTCCACATAATAATTTTTTTCCATTTCATTTTACTTCTGACTTCATGTATGGTTCACAGTCTCTTTGAGCCCAAGCTGTAAGAAAGTGATCTAGTATATTTGGAAACACGAGACTAACTTAACAAAATATGTGTTTACTTACTTACTCCAAAATGACTTTGAGGAGCTAACGCACTAATACTCCTAATACACAAGTTTTATAATGACACATAGAAGCATTTATTTCAATAACTTCAACAGAAAAATACAGTTTATACGTAAAAAAATTCTATAAATTAAAACATTGTCCTCAAACTGTACATCTTTACAGCAAAAAAAATAGTTTTCTGTGAACCCACCTTTCATTTTTAAAGATATGATTTTATACTAGCCATCCCAGAAAAATACAAATAAGTGTCCTTATTTAGTAACTTGTAATATTTGCCTGTCTTTAGTCAGTCAGTCAATAAGTCTACACTTTCAGTCATTCCAGTTTCAGCCTTCAGTGCAGTAGTAGTAGCTCATTTAAGCAGGTTCTGAAGCTTTCCTTAAATGTATTCAGCATCCCTATGATAATTTATTCATAAATTAACTCTGGGAGCCTCACTTTCACATACTGATCAGTTCGTGCTTTAATTTCACACATTGATAAGCACTGCATGAATAAATGTGAGAGGTTTCTAAAAATAGGTAAAGAGGCTTTAACAGGACAGGAAAGCCTCTTGTTATCTCCAAATAAACACCACAATTCACCACAGCTGAGAATCTGGTGTCTCCCTGGTGAAACCAATATTCCACATGCAACTAACAGAATTTCAGTACTTTTACTACAATTTTGTTTCTTAATGTGTTATGAAGTATTAAGACCAATCACATCACTGGTGATTCATTACATGAATTGCCTTTGGACAGAGACGGTGTGTATTTTTTGACTTCTGACACTATTATTTAATATGGAAATATGGTCTTCTCATTGTTTGATGGTGTTAGACTTACAACTATACTTTTATTGCTTAATACTCTTATCCTATGTAACTGTGTAGTAACTGGTTGAGAGTGTTATTAAGCTAGTTAAATGCTAATGATCAGCATTATGACTGACCTATGGCATTTTATATATCATAGTAAAATATAATAAACATGGTTTATTACTGTAAGTTGAAAAGAGGGCTTTTATCTTCACTTTGTCAACTGATCATCTGTTGTAGATCACTTGTTCCTATGGACAGCTACATCATCCAAACTCAGAATAACCAGTTAGTGCTGAGACGGTGTGAGCAGCCAAGTCTTTACCCTCATGGCCACAGCAGTAATTTATCTTCCAAACAAGAACAAAAAACATACAAACCAACATAATGCCTCAAAGAAAAAAATAAAGTAGAATATAAACTGGTGGTACCTGTAACTTGACTTGTTTTGGGGGACAATAGTTAAATCCATCCTTTGCAGGTGTAGTCTTTATATGAATTGATGTTTTATATTAGACTTTATTCCATATAAATGAAAAATTCTATATAATATATGGAATAACATTTATATTTGTATAAAAATATTGAAATTGGGGATGAAATCTGTCACTAGGAAACTGACAACCACCACATATTTGCCACTAAGAACCTCCTCCTACATTTAGTATTTAGAATATTTATTTTGACTTCTCATGGGAATAAATAGACAACATATCTTCAGAATTGTGCTTCTTCCTTTTTCCTTTTTCCTTCAGTCTAACCTACATTCACCTTCTATTTCAATTCTTGGTATTGCTTTCTGGAAAATAAATACTCATTATCGTGTCAGGTTCTCAGATTACTCAACAAGTTATGGTTTCAGCATTAAGGTTCTGAAACGCTGTCTTGAATGAAGTTCAGTATTGAATTGTGCAGGTACGCTTGAATCTAGAAATAAGTTAGTTTTCATTCTCTCTTTTTGTCCGTATATAATATAATGGAACTAGTATTGAATAAAAAAGCAACTTCATGAAGAGCTTTCCACTGAAGTGTGTTTTTTCTCCAAGTTTCAGGATTTCATGGGAGATCCAGAGGAGGAAGTTATTTTAATTGTCTTTGCTTCATACACTTAAATTTAATCTCCACTAAACATGGTAGAAAATCTTTTATATTGTAAGGAGGCCTTAAGATTCTTTATCACTTTGTCAGTTTTGAAAACGTTATTGAATGATCTCTTTGGTTACTTTTTTCCATTCTGGCTAGAAGATAGACTGACTGGTTTTCTAATGCTTTGTATATTCTCTTAGTGTTTTGAGTGGGATTTATTTATTTATTTTTTTTTTTTGCACATGCAAATATCAAAATCTCCAGTCACCCATTCTCACAAAACAGTCCTTTCTGTTTGGTCTTATTTTATTCATTTTTCCACCCAAAATCAGTTACCTTCTTGTTTCTTCTTAACTTGCTTCTGGACACGTTTTATTATCTGCCTTCTCCAAGCTTTTGCAATCATTTTTTCTTCTCAAAAACAAACAAACAACAACAAAAAGACGTCTTAAAAATCAGTAATTGACAAGCAAGTTTTAGAATGTTGTGTATATTATTATATTAATGCATTTTCAGATATTTATTCAATTTAGCATCTTTTGTAAAGTAATCTTTTGGTCTTCTGTGAGTAGTAAAGTTCTGATCTTATTGTTCCTACTGTAGTAAATCAAACTATAATTTCCAAGTTGGGAGAAAATTATATACCATGGTCTTGCGTACTCCTGCTCACACTGGGGAACATTCACCTAGATGATCTTATTTGGACATTTCATATAAACACTAACACTGGACTCCTAACTCAAGCAAAGCATGAGACATCATTGACCATATCACCCATTAGCTACCAAGCATAATCTAATGACTCTTCTTCTCTTGCAAATCAATTTCTAACCTCTTCAGATAGTTTGAAGGAGTATCGCCCTGCTTATTGATTGTAACTGCTGAGAAGTAGTTAGGATAATAATATTCACTTGCCCACCCCCAGCCTGCTGGCTCTTGGGGGCTTGGAAGGAGTCCTGATGCTGTGCCAGCACTATGCAGCAATAGACACAACACTGGAGTGATACCAGTGCTGTTCCAGCTACGAGTGCAGAGCACAGCACTGTGTGGGCTGCTGCAGGAAAAAGGTGACTCCAACTCAGACAGACCCAACGCAGTGATGCAAGCTAATGTGTGCAAAGAACTCTCCCCTCTTCTCCTCTCCTCTTCCCTCTCCTCTCCTCACTGGATCCATTATGATTATATAGAATCATAGAATATCCTGAGTTGGAAGGGACCCTTAAGGATCATCAAGTCCAACTCTTGACACCGCACAGGTCTACCCAAAAGTTCAGACCATCTGCCTAAGTTCACAGTCCAATCTCTTCTTAAATTCAGACAGGCTTGGTGCAGTGACCACTTCCCTGGGGAGCCTGTTCCAGTGTGCAACCACCCTCTCTGTGAAGAACCCCCTCCTGACGTCCAGCCTAAAATGAACCCCCTCCTGACGTCCAGCCTAAAATATGAATTCAAGTCTGTTTTGGACTTGCAATCTGAAATATAATTACTACTAAAATTAGATAATATATATTATATGAATATATATTATAAATAATAATTATTTTAAAGCTGTTTTGAGGGAGAAATGGGCATTGTGAAGAATCTTTAAAACAGTAAAATAAGATGTAGAGCAGGAAAAAGCTGAATCTCTTTTTAACAAAACCTCCAAATGACCTTTTCTTTTTGGCAAGGACTAGCAGTGATATGTGAGCAATGAGATCATATGACACTCTTGCAGCTTCTGATTATTATTTTTTTAACAACATATTATAGACCTATATTACTCTTGGTATTGGCACAGAAAGTGCCTCTGATTGTTTGACAGCTGTGATGTGGATCTAATCTGAGATTTAGAACATCAGCAAATTTAACCCAGGAGGCTCCATGAGCATCTCTAATGGAAGCAAAACAAGAGTCCATAAACACTGGAGTTGGTAGTTCTACTAGTAATAGTGCAATAGTAGTCTGAATAAAGTACACATTGCATCCTGTGCAGGGTGATTCATTGTGAACATGTATATTACATAAACAGAGATGCAAAGATGTGGCAAGTATAAAAGTGGATTTCAGTGTGTCTTGAGATTTCACAGTTTTAAAGAGGAAAACTTCAAATTTTCAGTAACTAATCCAAAATTGAATCATGTTGAAGCACTCTCTTCAAACTGGTTGCACATGCCAAATGAAGGCATTGTTATAATTGTTGTTCAGGATTTATAATCCTGTTCTGCCATTTTGATGGGCCCTTCAGCCTGACTCTTTCTCACATAACTCATTTCTTTATCACTGCTTAAAGAAGATGGGGGACATATTAACTGATTTATGAGCTAGAATTCAATTAAACAGTACAATTCAAAGCAAAACAGCTCTATTTGAGGTTTTTGTTTTTTTGTTTTTGGTTTTTTTTTTGGCTTTCAGAGACAATATTCTGTGTTCTTGTTCAAAATTTCAAAGGTTTCATTTCTACTATACTTGGTTTTCTAAAGGAATATCATCACTTCTATTGAAAGCATTTTTTTTTTAAAGTAAAGCAGTTTTCTTCTGATGAATAATTTTTACAGAAGTCATTTGACCACACTCGAATATTAAGTGTTGCACTTGCATAGTTCATGTGACTAAAGGGAAATCATTTCATCTTCTGCATCAGAAAATCTGACCTTTTTTTTCTTGATTAAAACAAAATTCCCAGAGAAATCAGTGAAATTTTACATGTAAAACATGAGTAAAAAGTGACTTGGAGTATCTACTGAGATAGTTCTCCACTTCAGTACAGAATGAAGTTCAATTTATTAATATTTATAAACTGTTCCCTGCTTAAACTACTCATTGAATATATTCTTATTCATGCATTCCAAAATGTATTTTAAAACAGCTAAGATATTTCTTTTTCTCTGATGG
This sequence comes from Aythya fuligula, assembly GCF_009819795.1. NCBI lineage: Eukaryota > Metazoa > Chordata > Aves > Anseriformes > Anatidae > Aythya > Aythya fuligula. The sequence goes on from NC_045562.1 coordinate 51,426,900, forward strand.
AAGTATCTTCAGTGCTTGGGTATCTTTATTCTCTCTCCTTCCATTCTTGTGGTTACAATACTCAGCAGCCCCCTTTCTCTGACCTACTGCTGTAAGGCTGACAGAGAACCAGAATCACTTATCTTCTGCTTTCTCAGGTGAACAAGGAGAAAAGCAGAAAGTTGAATGGTTCCTGTAATTGCAGCACTTAGTCTATTCCTTTGGTAGAAGAAAAAAAAAAAAATGTAATGAAGCCTCCCTTGGCACAAAGAAAGCATTGC